>NC_092812.1:73735853-74935853 GCF_040954645.1 Diabrotica undecimpunctata
GATTTAAATTATTAGCTGCTTGGGATGAGACCTCAAAACTCCAGTTTGTTTCAAATAGATGAATTAAGGTTTTAAGTTCTGCCTCAATTGTTGCAGTTGAAACAGATAAGTATGCAGTTTGTTTCTTATAGGCAAAAGTGATTGCAATATCGCAACATTGTTTGAGTGATCTCACTATATTCATGGCAAAAGTTAGAGACAAGTAAATGTCTTTTTCAGGATCATAACAGGCTATTCGTTTTGTGGCTTCAACAAAAGCATCAAAATACTTTGGTCGCAGTGCTGAAAACATAGTGGATATAGATGGGTCTATTTTTCTCATTTCTATAAGTATTTTTGACAGTTCCCTCATTTTGCGTGATGTAACTGCTATAAAATGCTTTTCTCTGTGCGTCTTTAAATAGCGGGTTCCAAATGCACGAATTAGAAAGTCGTTCTTAGCTTCCATTGAAATCTTGTCCGCTCTCATCCTAGGAAACACTTCTTCTTTTAGTCGATGATCAATTTTAATATTAGGAAACATTTTTGATTGGCCAGCAAATTGTGCCCTCTCTTGATTGCTTCTATTTCCACAATTTTTTCTATGTCGGTATAATAGTTTGGAAGAGAAAAATCCAGTTTCCCCCATCCGCTAAAAAATTTCCTTTTCTTCTGAGTTTATCAAACAGACTTCTTCTTTCTCGTGATCTGATTGGTTTGGAGATAATTTCAGCCACATCGAGTTCCATAGAATGGTTCCTTATAATAGGGCGACCAAAATTAAGAACTTCCGTTTCACAGTAGTAACAATAATCTGGTTTTCTTTTATAAGGAGGTTTGAGATTACCAGTGTTTCTACACTTTTGTTTATTGGAAAAGTGTAGATCTTCTTGTACCTCAGTTAACGTTGCATCGAGTGCTGAAATATCTTTCACTTCATGGGTTAACTGGTTGTTCGTACAAGGTTCTGTGAGAATCCTGAGATTTTTTTTACTTAAGTTTGTAGCACTGCTGTTATCTGAACCATTTTCCTATAATAAAAAAATATAGAATTAAATTATATACGAGCTTTATTCAAGCAATCCGTCAAATAATTTTGTTCAGTATGAGTTATCTACTGAATAAATATCTTTGTACTTTACAAAGTAAATGGGACATAAAGATATTCTATATCGCTAAGAAAAAGAGCACACACCAAGCCATAGATTGTTATCAAAATAAATTAAAGCTACATAGGTTCGTTCATAGCTACATAGGTACATACAGTTCGTAATAGTATTAATATTATGAAGAATAAATTAACATTAATAATGAGGTGTGCTGTTACAAATTGTAAAGACTGATAAAATATTTGCATGTTTATATACTGTACAAAAACAGTAATTTCTAATGTAATGGGCATTATGATCAGAACACGACGGGGTACTAATAACGGAAGGACAGGTAACAGAATTACACCCTGGCAAAAATACTGCTTGGGAAGATTGAATTACTGCGTAGCGATATTGGTCAAGTCACAGAATATATACGAGGAGTAACAAGTAGAAAAGTTATTAGGCGAGCTGATGAAATAACGCTAAGTACTGCAAGACACCCCAGATATGATCCAGAATATAACACAGCCCAACAGTGTCTGGATACATTAAAACAAAAACTGTACTTTGTTCAGGACGACTAAGGAGGTACAAAGTTAGTAACAACCTAAAATGTGACAATGTACTTTTAGAGAATCCTGAGAAGGTGTTCTATCGAAAACTACATTCCCGGGAAATTTATCCCGGGTATATCTCTAATCAAGAGATAGCTATCAGCTAGGATTTCTCCAAACGGAGATAAGTCCCTGAGAGTATGCTTGAGAATGACAACTGACTACAAGCTACACTGGTACCGCACAGTAATCACAGATGGTACACATAATAGAACAAATCTCGTACTAGTTAATAAATTAACAAGGCAAACAACACTATGGTGATGTGGGGATAACAGCAATAATCTACGTAATAAATTTACTGAAAATATCGCCAAGTACAGAGATCTGTAAATTCAAATACGAAGACAATGGAGAATGCAAAGTACCCAGACGATACATATTATTATATCTACTGCTGGAATCATTCCGAAGAACTTCTCCGAAAACATATAATGGCTGGGTTTAAATGAACACCTTTATTACTCACGACGGCCAGATGTGTACGAAAATTTTTGGGAGATACTCCAGCATACCCCAAGTCACCTGAGTAGGGCTCGATAACACGGAAAGAGCCTCATCAGAGATCAATCCTAATTATACCGTAGGTATCTGGGGTGAGTCAATTTTTCCCTTAGATGGAGTGAGAGCTGCATGGCTAAATCCGGATAATGGTAATACAGTAAAACCTGTCAATAACGGTCACTAAAAATGACAGAACTATTGGCCGATATAAAAAGGTGGCTGCTAATACCATGTTTTATAGTCCACAAATTTTGGTTTGTGGAACTTTGAAATTGGCCGGCTAGTACAGGTGGCCGTTAACACAGGTTTCACTGTACTAATAGTGATAATGAATTGATTTGCCAACAAAAGATTGTGTTCCGTTACCATTACATTAATAAATAATTATTGCTGCAAACCAGAGTTTAAGCCCATCAAGTCACCAATATGATTTTGGTACGTTATGTTTTGTAAAATAATCCATATTAATTATGTGCATCAAAACGTAAGTACTGGTTAAAATTTACAATGCACAATAATGCAATAACAAGGAGGAAAAAAATAAAATTAAAAATGTATTAGGAAACAGCCAAAAAATTTAATACTTACCATATCACTTGAAGGGTCATATAGTGAACCGTCATCATCAGTAGCATGAAAAGGTTCCTTTGGTGTCAAAGATAAAAAGTCATCATTTTCTGCCTGAAAATTACAGCAACAATACAGTGTAATTCATTATCGGTTTGATAGATAAAAAGTGGAATTTGACATTACAATATTCTGACGTCTGATTATTTTTATTTACCTCTTTCTGATTTTCACCGTGTCTGTTTTCTTCATCCCTTTCGTTTTCTTGTATTCGCTTGTAGTCTGAACAATCAGCAGTTAATGGCCTACACGGTGCTTCAATTATGACAATTTCTTGTATAACTATTTTTTTATCAGAGGTTTCGTTTTTTTCTCGAAGTTTATTCATTATCTATAAAAATAAGAGTATTTTGTTACAAGTGTTTGAATAATTATATCAAAAAAATTTCTTTTATAAGTATCACTCTCTATAACTGTTTAGGACGTAGACTTTTTTAAAGTCTGAAATCTTACCTCTCCTTCATTGTTTGAAGAGTTCTTCATTAACGATTCGCTCCAAGTTGATTTGCTACAGAAAGAAGCTTGAGGCGATGGTGATAGCACGTGATTTAAGGAACAGTTTTGTTTTTCTGTAATATTACAAGAAGTAGGTTCCTCCATATCTGAAACTTATCACAAAATATTTTACATGTGCTAGAAAAAGCCTTTTTATTGTTTCAAAAAAATATAGATTATCTGTGTAATGTTGAGTGACACATCAGCTTTAGTTTATCAGATATCAATATGTAGTTTGTTTTTCAAGGCAGATACTCAAATTTTCTTTACTGTGTTTTAAATTTGGGGGACGATCAAATCATACTCATATGCTTTAGATTATCCAGAGCGAGTAGCTTATTTAACTAAGTACAGGAATGGACACAGTAAATATAAGCAGTTACTCTGTCTGTTTCCAATAAAGATAAACAAATTTTTGTTGTAAATGACTACTGCCTACAATTTACTGATTTGAGATAGTTTCCTGACAAATGCGGAGATTTTATTGTAGTATGGTAATACATTATTCCTTTGAAATTATACAGGGTGTGACCAAAAATACAGATCATAAATTAAATCACATATTCTGAGACCAAAAATAGTTCGACTGAACCTAACTTATCTTAGTACAAATGTGCACACAAAAAAAAGTTATAGCCCTTTTAATTTACAAAATGAAAATCGATTTTTTCAAATATATCGAAAACTATTAGAGATTTTTTATTGAAAATGGACATGTGGCATTCTTATGGCAGAAACATCTTTAAAAAAATAACACATGAAATTTGTGCACCCCATAAACATTTTATGGGGGTGTTGTTCCCTTAAACCCCCCAAATATTTGTCTACGTTCCAATTCAATTATTATTGTGGTACCATTAGTTAAACAAAATGTTTTTAAAACTTTTTTGCCTCTTAGTACTTTTTCGATAAGCCAGTTTTAATCGAGATATTTTGCCAAAGAGGCAGGCGGGTGGCAAATTGAAAATTGAATTTAAGCGGAAAGCAATGCTTATTTCTTAAATAATCATTTTTTATGTTTTCTGACCTCAGTAAAATGTATTTTGAATCAAGTAAATTTCGTACATTCTTCTTTTTGTGTAGATTAATTTAATTAAAACAAAATTTTGGACACCCTGAATAAATAATTATGTTAATGTTTATATGACTGAATAGAGAACTGAATAGCCTTTGCAATGAGCTAGCACACGACCCTATTTTCATTTAAAAAATCATCGATTATGTCATCAGGCCTAGATGGATGAGGTCACTAGTATGATACACATGCCAAAAATCATAATTTAAAAATAAAAATCGACCTGTTTCGGGATTTTTCCTAAAAGTCGCCGGTTTACGAAATAATGAATTTATTCAATTTGGCTTTGACACACTATACAATCTTACTTAAGTAACCATTTACAAATACGTGGTGGATTTTAAAGATGCTCAAAATATTTCGATAAAAACTGGCTTATCGAAAAAGTACTAAGAGGCAAAAAAGTTTTAAAAACATTTTGTTTAACTAATGCTACCACAACAATAATTCCATTGGAACGTACATAAATATTTAAGAGGTTTAAGGGAATAAAACCCCCATAAAATTTGTGTGGGGTGCACAAACACTGTTATTTTGTTTTAAGATGTTCCTTCCATAAGAGTGCCACATATCCATTTTCAATAAAAAATCTCCAATAGTTTTCGATATATTGGAAAGAATCGATTCTCATTTTTTACCTTCAAAGGGCTATAAATTTTTTTATTTTTTTTATGTGCAGATTTGTACCAATGTAAGTTAGGTTCAATCGAACTATTTTTGGTCCCAGAATATGTGATTTAATTTATGACCTGTATTTTTGCACACACTGTATATTAAGTATTACAATAATTGAAACTTATAAGTGGTCATTTTGGTGCTGTGTTGGTAAGTTTATCTCAATTTATTCAATAAATAAAAACAGTAACTGCTTTCGTTAAGGATTTACTAAACAAAGTTGTTTATTCAACTTCTTTAACTGATGATTAAAAAATATTAACAAAAAACATGTTTAATATATTTTCCTCTTTTAGTGCACAGTTTAATAAATAATCTCGAAATCAAAAAGAAAAAATAATTAAAAATATTTTCCTTCTAATAAAAATATTGACAAAGAAATTCACTTACCTATTGGAGGGTTAACATAACACATTTTAAGAATCTTCTTGCTTCTAGACATGGTAATATATATACGACGCAATAAGCGCTACGAACAAGCTGATATTAAAATTAACATCACATCAACGGATCAACATCAACGAAGTCGAAAGATTCTGTTCTAAAAATAGATACTAACAGCAACGTTGCCATATATCCTATTTTGACGCAATAAAGTACTAGACGAAACGAAGTATACGATAAATATGTATATTATAACCGCGCCACTTCCGTCAATTCGATGAACTAACATTATTCATTTGGTTACAGGTTTAGAATATTATTGCGTCTCCCGATTTTTAGAAGAAGTTTAATATCTCAGAAATCTAACTAGAGAGCGCTATGACGTTTTGGGCTATGACAAAATATAGAAATCTGCATTTAACTAAGGGGCCATTTTTATGTAGAAGTAGCGGGAAGTCCATAAATTTAGGATGGTTTTATTGCGCCCAATATTCGGACGTAATAGCTCGAAGGACGCAACATTCAATGCAACAGTATATAATATGGAAGCAATAATGATATAAACATGAATATATATATATATATATATATATATATATATATATATATATATAGATCAGGCTTTGAAAAGATGGTATAGAAAATGCGGAACAATGGGCATACCAGTACAAGAGAATATATTACATTCACTACTTTTCGCAGATGATCAAATCATTTTTGCACAAGACAGGGAGGATATGGAATATATGATAAGGAAATTGGGGACTCAAGATAAATATGTGCAAGACCGAATACTTATGTATTGGACCCGAGATTGCAGATTTGAACTTAAGTTTAGAAGAAGAGACTATTAAGAGTTTTAAGGCTTTT
Source organism: Diabrotica undecimpunctata (assembly GCF_040954645.1). Taxonomy (NCBI): domain Eukaryota; kingdom Metazoa; phylum Arthropoda; class Insecta; order Coleoptera; family Chrysomelidae; genus Diabrotica; species Diabrotica undecimpunctata. Next base: position 73,742,171 of record NC_092812.1, read on the forward strand.
AAGTATTTAGGGTCAATGATTAGCCGAGATGGTACTTGTATGAAAGATATAGAAATGAAAATAGCACGGGGAAAACAAACCACAAGAGCACTTCATGGAGTGATATGGAACAACACTCTAACCAAAGAAAACAAAAAGATGATCTTTCAAAGCATAGTGATGAATATTACCCTATATGGAGCGGAAGTATGGCCAATGACAACAACAATACGAAATAAAATAAGAACAGTTGAACTGGACTTTATGAGAAGATGTCTACAAATCACAAGAGCGGATAGAATAAGAACGGAGGAAATATGGAACAGAATGGAAGTAAAATGCTCAATTACAAAAAAGTTGGAAAACAGAGCCCTGCAGTGATACGGGCATGTACAAAGAATGCCAGAGCATAGTTGGCCAAAAAGAATATTAAACTGGGACCCGCTGGGAAGAAGACGGAGAGGAAGACCTGCTACAAGATGCAAAACATACGTCGCCCCAGGCCACGGATGCTTTCGTAGATACCTTTTCAGGTTTAGGAGGGCATAGTCTGATCAGTGCTTTTACTGTAGTCCTTCGTCTTTCGGATACTGTGACACACACAATGTTGGAGTATGAGAGATGGGCTGATGAAAAAGATAAGTTTAAAAGGGAGTGTAACTGCAGAATGTTTGATTCCGTAAGAGAAATGGTGAAGAAAACGATGATGCATGAGTGGTGGTGGACAGGGATTTTCAAATTTATCAGGGAGTTGCTCTCTTCAAAAGAACGAAAAGAGAGGGAAATCACAACAGAATTCTAAAACAAGCGAGTAGCACCTCGGTGGGGTTCGGACTGTCACAGGTCAAAATAGGCGAGAATCCGAGAGAGACGACGTGAGAGAGATTGCAGCTTCGCAAAGGCAGGGGGTTAAAAGTGTTTGGTGATTAATGTGGATGTGGTTTTCCCGATTAAAGGAAAAATGGGAATCAGGTGATAGCAGAGCATCAGGAGAAATGTTTTGTCTTAACCGGCCCTTCCATCCTGATGTCTAGAGTGATCTCGTCCTGTCACAACTTCGCTAGGGTATTAGGAATCCAACACTACCTGTGTCAGTCACAGGTGTCTGTATGCAGATTGTTCTTCTTCTCTTTAAAAATTTAAAAAAATATGCTACAGCATGGAGGATAGGGTGCAGTTACTTTTAGTATTGTGTTTTTTATTTTGTACCACCTAAGATCTTTTTTCATCCTGTGTGCCTTTGGATTCTATGATTTTCTAAATCGATATAAATAAAATTGTAGTAAATATTTAAATTATTTTATTTAGTTATGTTTAACAATATAAATAATATAACAAACAACAATTTAAACAGAAATATTTTACAATACAATTCACATTTTAATTTGTTGAGAAGATACGTTCCTAAAGGTAAGGAACAAATTCATTGGATATTAATGGCTTAATTTATGGGCTATCACACTGTCTAAAAATTCGATAAAATCTTTATTTAGTGGTAATATTTATGTTATAGTTTGATTTTACATTGAAATATGAGGTACAGAGTTTTCATATTAATTCTAGAGGCTAGCAATATTAAGTGTATACATTAGTTTTAAAAACTGCTACCCAATATTTTCTAAATGTAAAATAAAAACTCTATAGACTAATATTTGCAGATTGTTTACGGTACCACAGCACGTGTCAAATCTCCAGTACAGTTTTTTTTTTAATAAATAAATAAAATTTGTAACATTAATTTGAAAAATCTGCTGCTATGTAGTGTAAGATGTATATCACATCCTTTATTAACTATAAAACAATATTCTCACGTTACTGTACTGCTCTTCTTAAAGCCCTCTTTCTTATATTGGTCATGGTCCTAAAGATCACCCACCGGGATAGTTTTGGTGAGATGCAGTCTAAGGTGTTAAGTGCTGACACTAATAAGGTATGAGGAAAGTATCCAGTAGTTTTTTGTTTAACTCCAATAGTTTTTATGGCCTCTGTAACGTAAGCTAATGGAGAAGGAGCCATCCAAGTTGAGCTCTTTATCTTTGACATATTAGTAGCAACATAACCTGGCAATAAGCACTGTACAGTAATGCCAAATTTAGAGTACTCCGATGCAAGGTCCTCAGAGAACTTAACCACATACGCTTTTGAAGCAGAGTATACAGTTAGCAAAGGATTGGGGATTTGAGCTGCTGTAGAAGAAATATTGACAACTACTCCCCTTCTTCGTTCTACCATTCCGGGCATTACAATCTTGCACATGTTTGTAACAGAGAAAATGTTGCAGTTGATAAGGTTTGCAAAGAATTTATCTTTTTCTTTTACATCTAAAAAGTATTCTGGATGGTTGTAACTCATACCGACGTTGTTGATTAGAACTCCAATATCCAAACCACTCAATTTCTTTTCGAGGTCGCTATAAATTTGATCGGTATCGGTGAAATCAGCAACAAGAATCATGAATTCCACTTTATACTTTTGACCTAAAAACAAAAAAAAAAGTAATTTTCATCACTAATATAAATCACTTAATAATTTTTTAAATAAAAAAATCCTTGTTATTTAGATTTTCTAATATCGAATACTATAATACTGCCTTGTTAAGAATAGAAGTCGTAGTTGACAAAATCCCTATTTTGAGATATTCGATATTTTAGATTTGATTAATTGCCATCAACTGTAATGACTCATTAAAAATCTTGTTACAACATAGCAATATATTTTTTGAGTGCAAATTTAATGAGTGCGTGTAATTTTCTTTCAGAGTATTTGAAATTGTACTTTTGATAGATACGACATTTAATCCTAAGAAATCACAAAAATAAAGTAAAGTAAAAAGTCTTATCTTTTTCAAAGTTATAGTTTATTAAGATAAACAAAATAACATAAAGTCATAATCAGTTTTTTTAATCATCTAAAGCTCCAGGTTCCATTGAAGTTGGTAAATTATTCCAAAACGTTTGTCTGCTTTTAGGCATGTGTCCACACAGTTTGGATATAATCAGTTGTTTTCTTTCAGTCGTTATGCCTCTAGGAATGGACTTGGGTGAAAGTTTTGTCATTTCCTGTTTTGCAATCTTTGCATTTAGAATGTTTACTTCACTTTCTGTCTCTGAGGTGAAGCTGGTTTTGTACTAAAAAGTATATTTACCTCTAGAAAAATCTACTTGAACCATTTGATTTAGGTATGACCTGGGATTAATTTTATTCAGTTTATATGCAGAAGTACCATCTTGCCATTCAAAAAAGTCAGCTAATTCCATATCAATTACTTTAGCATGACTTGCTGCATTTGCTACTGCATCCGAAAAGTCTTTAAAATCGTATATTTTACCCATTTGCTTCATGGAGCGTTCCACTTGGTGGTGAAATGAGTCCGAAGCCATGAAGGTATGGTCAGGCTCAAAATACTTAATTAGTTTTTAAGAGATATCCTCAGAGTTTACTTACAATAAACGTAAAGAAAGTAAACAAAGCCCAGTTTTTATTTTGGGCATAGCAATTGTCAAGCCACATTATAACATTTTTAGCGTCTCGGTGAGACAAAAAAAATTTATAGAATGTGCTGGCAATATCCGACTTACTCCGTCCGGCTATTCCTTGGTGCCATAAAATTGCAATTGGTACTGTTGGCTTTCTAGCAATGACGACAAAACTTTCATTAAAAGAAAATGTTCTAGGTATAAAAATAATCTTAAACATATCCATTCTCGGAAGCATTATGACCTAGAATATCACGACAAAATAAAATATTTATAATTAATATAATATTTTATTACCTTTTGCAAATCCGCTGAAACTACCATTGATGTATCGTCCCAGTTACTTTTTTAGACGTGTCAGTTTGATATTCTGATCTGGCAGCAGTGTATTTATTTTGATGTACACCAAAGTTGGTGCATTCCTCACAATTATCCACCAATGCATCCTTTTTGTGAGACGTAGATTTTGAATGCAAGTCAAATGGTTCACACAACCAGCACTCTTCATGTCCTAATTTTACAAATGAAATATTTAAAGTTGCGATAACTTCTCGATATAAATAATACGAAAACTTGATATTTGGATATTTTTCAAGAAAATTCTGGTACATAATTTTTATTGTGATGTCACTGGGAAGATAACGTCGTTCTGGTGCCTGTTCCCGATGGTAGTGTTGTTCTGTGGGTTTGAAAGATTCTATGTGTTCTTTAATAATATTTCGTATTGTAAAATTCGATTCTTTTTTTTTCATTGCTAGGCTCTCTTTAAATTTTTCTTTCGTTTACGGATTTCCCCTGTTTTAGTTAAATTGTCTTTTTCCGCCCTTTCAACAGATACATATATTATATCTACCAAGATTTCTTAAATAAAAGGGAGGCAGTCTTCCTTACCTTCTTCTTCACCTTTGGAATCAGATTCTTCAGGAACAACATTTGCAGCTCTCAAGTTATATCACTAATAATCTTCACTTTATTTAAACCTTTTTTGTTTAATTTCGGTTCCTCAATTTCTTCCGTCTCTGAATCTGACAAAATAAAATCGGGGTCATTATCTTGTTGAAGTTTAGGTTTCTTCATGACACGTCGTCGTAAACTATGTATTTTCTCCCTTTGTTGGTTATTTAAAATATGCAGCATTTTAAATGATCTGCTATTTCTGTCCATTGTTACTGGTTCAGTTAATAAACTGAACCATAACATTTACATAACTAATGTAAACACACTTAAAAACACTATAACAATAAGATTAATACTAGTAAATAACTGAAAATCAGATACGCCGAATAACGCTTACAACGGTTTAATTTTTAGGTTAAGAAACTAAAAAGGCGGGAACATTACGATTGATTAGGTTAGATCTCCCTGTTGTTAGAATATTTTGTCGAAATTACACAATTGTTAAGCAAATTTGTCGTAACTACAAATCGTCTTGTGAAGATACGACTAAAAATGTGAACAAATGGAGATTCGACAAATTGGCTTAACATAAACTGTAAAAATGCAGATCCGACAAAATTTTAAAGTGGAATAACTTATTTTTAAACAGCAGATAGCACTTTCATTTTTAAAATATAAGTAGATTATTTGGCTATCAATGTGTTGGCGTTATAACCTAAAAAAACTCAAAATTACAGATACGACTTCTATTCTTAACAGGGGAGAATATGTGTAAAAAAAATCCGCCATCTATATGTGAAACTTTGTTTTTGTGTAACTGAGATTGTAGATTTCTATTAGATTTCATAATGAGTGTGTTTGGGACTCAAGAGTAATAACATATAACTTTGTAGAAGCAGTCAGTTTCAGGTGTGGATGCCTATATTATTATTTACAGGGTACATAAAATGGGCATTTAAAAATGTTTGTATGGAATAGGTAATGGTATTATTCCGGTATCTATTTTACATGATTTTTCAGTTGTTTGTTATAAATCAATAAAAGTGACTATTATACTTATTAAAATTATTTATTTTATTCATACGTACTATCCTGCCGTATACATGGATGATTGATTCTGCAAAGGCGAAAGCTATTTGTATATTGCTTGTTAACTCAATAAATGTCAAAATTGGTTCAACTTTTCTATTTATGTGCAGCTGTTAGAGAAATATGCACCATGTAAAAAGTTATGAGGTAATTAGGCAAAATCTTCAATTTCTAGCTTTTTTTAGACGAAATTTTTATTACTTTTTAAACTATAAACTTTTTATAAACAATTTATATAGCATTCTTAATGTATTTTAAGCCATATTTAGGACTAATTGTAAATGAAAATATTTAAATTTAAAAATTTATTTGTAAAAAAATTGTTTCTAAAAATTGGTACCACTTTTTGAGATGGGGAACATACATATTCGTATTGAGCGAAAAATTTTACATAAGAAATACATTTTCAACTATCCACCCTTTCATGCATATAGAAAGGTACTCAGCTGACGAACTAAAAAAGCGATTCAACAGAGCTGATAACATAGTGTCACCGGTAATAATATCAGTAAATAATGACTCGTTATGTGAAGATCGTGATTCAGAGACCTTCATGTCTCCTGATCTTGATAAGTACACTAAATACACTAAATTGTGAAAGTACAGTTACAGTTGTTAGGTTAGGTTTTCAATCTACATTAATATTATTCTATCTACATTAATACTTAATTAAAGCATTGTGACTGATAAAATCGCCCCCTTCTTTTAAGATGCTCGCTCCGAACAGTACCTAAGTGGACCAGAACGGTGGATTCTGCCCTTCATAAGGACACAGTCTCTCTAGGTGGATGAGAGACTTACTTCGTGGCGTTAGTTACACCCTATATACAAGGTCGTTTATCTTCTTAGTAATCAGGTACGGTCCCTCCCAGAGTTGGTAGAGTTGGTTGGTAGAGCCAAACTGCATCATCTTCCTTGAAACTAACCGAAGTGGATTTCTGATCGAACCTAATCTTCATCCGGTCACTGGTGAACCTTAACCAATCGAACCTTTAGGCCGCTGACATACTTGGGGAGTGTATTTTGCTCCGCCTCTCCGTCTGGTAGATTACCATGTACGAGATCGATAGGAAGCTTCATCTCTTGATCAGTTAATAACATTCCTGGAGTGTAACCAGTTGCTTCATGTTGGGAGCTCGGTAGGCTAGCAGAAACAGAGGCACCAGTTTATCCCAGACTTTGATTTTCATGTACGAACAGGGACAGGTAGTTGTTGATGGTTCGGTTATGTCTTTCTACCATGAAGCGGTGTCATTCTGATGTTCTTAATTCCCAGCAACGCCATCATGGTCTTCGAAACTTCCGATTCGAAGTTGCGCGCTTGGTCAGAATGAAGCAAGGGTAGAACTCCATGTCAGAAAAGGACATTCTCAAAGCAGGGGCTCACCAACTGTGATTGCTTCTTGGTTGGGTAGTGCAACTACTTCTGGTCATTTGGAAAAATAGTCCATAGCAACCACCAAATACTGTTTCCTGATGTTGTTACTGGAAATGGTCCCAGAATGTCAACAGCAACTCGTTCCTATTGAGTCCCGGTGATTTGTTGTTGGAGTTTTCACCCAAGTCTGGTTTTAGGTCTCTTCTTGGATGCACACAGATCACATCGTTTGCACCATGCTTCCACATCTGATCAGAGTCCTATTGATCCTAAAATGCTCCCTGGGTGGTTAATTCGACTTATAAAATTACTGTTACGCCAGGCCCTCAGCTAGACCATTGTGACTGATAACAATATGTGAATTGTTTTTTTGTAAAATTTACGATTTTTGTAAAATAAAAGTATAAAATATATTGTCTATCTATAAAATTTTTGTAAATTATTCCATCTTTGTATATGCACTAGTTTATTATAAAAACATTTTTTTATTCATCTTTAAGGTTAAACCTCAAGAAATTCATATTTTTATAATTAAATCACAGTTTTTTCATTCTAGTAAGTAATTTTAATTAAAAAAATTGTAAATTTAAGAACTCTTCAATCCTTTTTACAGTAGAAACTATTATAAGTTAGATGTTTTAACAAATAACAAATCATACAGGCAAATAAAAGCTCGAAGGTACTTCAAAAATAATTAAAAGTTGGAAGGAGTCAAATAATATTTGAACTAAAAAACTTTCTAGATATCTGAATCCCAGGGAAATTAATTTTATTATTATAACGTAGCTGCACAGTATTGAATGATAGCCGGAACATATAGAGACAGATTGCTGATACTACGGAAACCTCCACCAAGACTTGGTATCCGAGAATATAAATAGGGTCCATAAAGATAAAAAGGAATTGACCTTAATCCGTTTTGGAAAAGAAAAAAGACGAAAGCGCTGGGCAATCATGGGCTGCCGCTGGAGAACTAAATCTGAGTTTCCAGGTCGGCAAAGAATCTGAGTTAGAGTTGAACAAGCACTGATAAACCCATTATCAACTCTATTGTGCTAGTTGTAGTTGGATTTAAAGGAATCAACACAAGTGTGAGACAAACATAAAATATTTAAGTTGAAACTCATTATTTAGTTGTTATTAAATTACTTATCTTAATTACTTTGTGATAACGCAATTGATATACATACATATATTAAATTAACGAATTAACATTTTATATACATAGTAGCTGCTCTTTTGGCAGATCAAGGCAAACTATGCGGGCTTGGTGATCAATATATTACTGAAATTGTGATATACTGAATTAATTTTACAAAACTATGCTAATGAATGCCAAAAATATTCCATCGTGTCGTAATCCCGTTCAATATTATACAGTACATCAACAAATTCGACTTTCTTGCGTAATAACTAAACTTTCACCAGCCAGCTCTTTCAGGTCTTTAAAATATCCCGCGGGCCTAATTTTTTTAATTTTGACGGTGTTGATAATTTGTTTAGACTACTTTTAAAATTCTTACAGACATCTGCCAGGTCCTTACTAGCGTTGGATTCAATTATATCTTGTTATTCTTTTCACACTAACACATTTGATTTTAAAGATAGAGAAGAAGAAATTCCAAAGAAATTATTAAAACACAGTTGTAATGTCTTCTAACTGGAGGAACTTCTAAAAAACAAGGCCAAAATTCTCATCTGGAACTCTAGTTTTTAATGCCATCTGGAGTTTTGCCATAAACATGTACCGTAAAAAATACTTATTTCAAGAAAAAAGCATTTAAAAACAGAAAAACAATATCCTTTTTGCCAAAAGGAACTCATTGGTAAAGGTATTATGGTATGTTGACTCACTTAATCCGAATCCACCGTGAGAGTCAAGTATCATTTTAATTTGTACCTTCAAAAACGTTAAAAATTAACATTTTCAGACAATACATAAAGTAAGTCTCGTATGCAAAGGTTTTCGAGTTCGCTGATAGCAAGACACTGAAGTTAACTTTGCAAAATACAAAATGGCGGATCCATAGAAAATACAGAAATAAAGAAACAAACGTTTATATGGTATTCATTGATCTTGAGAAAGCATTTGATTTAGTTCCTCGAGAACTGAACAGTTCTCTTTTAACATGTAGAAGAAGTGGAACTAATAACTAATCTGACTTACAATGGTTTTTCTAAAAATCAATTGGATGCTCCTTGGCTTACTTCTGATTAAGTGTACAATGTTGTCCTGCGTTATCTCGTTCTATGCCCTAATTATCTTTTTTCCAAATACTCCGAAAGTTTGATGAGGATACTGTAAATTAAGAAGTCTCCTATTCGTCATATCCCACACATGTTCAATTGGGTATAAATCTGGCCATCAGGGGGCTTTGGCAAAATTTTGAATTAAGTCTGTTCAAAGAAGTCCATGGTGACTCTCGCAATGTGTGGCCTGTGTTATATATATATATATATATATATATATATATATATATATATACATATATATATATATATTTTATATACATATATATATATATATATATATACAAAGCCTTATCAGGGGGTGTTGCTAGAATCATATCATCGACATAACGTTCTGCTAATACCACCTGATAAGGTGGTCTAATCAATGTTTAACAGCTTTGATCCACACCTCCAATTCACATGCGAATTTGATGTTGAGAATAGCATCCCGTTTTTAGATTTGCGGATCATTCACACCCAGGATAACACATTGGGCACTACCTGGTACAGAAAAGAAATGGCTAGCAACCGTTTCTTAAATTACCACTCTACAATCAACTAGATACAAACGTAACCTCTTAGAAACCTTTAGCCTTAGAGTACATACGTTGACACATGCGCTGTACAAAGATGTATCTCTTAATCTACTAAAGTTCATTTTCATTGTTAACTCATATCCCATTTCTATCATTAATAAATAGCTATTTTCCAAAAGCTATGGGCATTCTATTACAGAAGCATCCGATGGTGTAAAATTAGCTTCCATTTCTAACAGCATACAAACTCCCCGATCACCCCAGAACTAGCCACAAAATATACTTCTCTCCCGTAATTCGCACAAATCACGAATAAACTTACCAAACTCTTCAATAACTTATCAGTTGAAATAGCCTTTAAAAAAACACCAGAACTGTAGGACAGTTGTTTTTGAAGACCAAAACTCCATTAACCCGTTTAGAACACACCAATGTTGTCTATTCTAAACCCTGTGCAGAATACAACTCCTGCTACATTGGCCAGAACAGTAGCTCTTTTCAAGATCGATTAACGTCTCACAAAAGCGACATTAGGATTTCTAAACACTCTTGTGCCCTTGCACAACATGCTATTTTAACTAAATACCTAATCGACTTCACAAACGTCAAAATACTTTGAAAACAACAAAATTACCATGAGAGATCCGTCCTAGAAATGTGCTAAATTTTAAACATCCAAAACCCTGAATAAAAGAACTGACATTGATAATTTGAGCCAAATATATCAGTCTTTTATTATACAGAACAAATAAGAACTCTTCATATCAAATATTCCTTTTCAAACAAATAGTCAAAAATTGGTCTATCTTACGAAACCTTCCATATCGAAAAAATTATTCCGTAAATCCCATATAGTCTATCATTAATACTTTCAACAACCGCGCAGCTCAACCTCACAGACCACCCACGTAGGACGTAATTAGACACGCGCATTGCGTGATGTTCTCGTTCACCAAAAAAAATTTTCAAATGTAAATAGGTAGTGTCGTTTCGTCTATGTATGATCTTAAACAACATAGCTCAACGAAGCAATCTGTTAAATTTAAATCACCAAACAATTAAGTAGCAGTAGAGCTTGCTTGTAGATTTTTGTTTTTTCGTTAAGTCATTTGTTTTTTAACAACTAATAAAACCTACAAATTGTTTGTAAGTATGAATTCCACCAGTGTTGTCTTTTACTTATAAACTTACAACATAATTTTTTGTAGTGAACTGAGGAATTGAACCATAAACAATAGGTTACAGATGAGATAACAAAATATTAAAATTACTTACCCAATTCTTTGGCGACATCTTCAAGTTTGGATTGAGTCCTACTAATCAGTACTATATTTAATCCTTTCTTCGCTAAGATTTCAGCATATGCTTTGCCGATTCCGTCTGTGGCCCCCGTTATAACTAAAAGAAATATATAAAAATTAGTTTGATGTTCACCCATCAAAAAATGTCAATTATTGGAATACATTATATATTGTTTTTATTAGAGGCACAATTGTTAGGAAATATTCGGATCCAATATTTCTTTGATGCAAAATATATCATAAAGCTTTAAGTATTGAATAAACTAAAGTAAAGTAAAATAAATTGTAAACTTGAATATATTAAATAGTAATTTCTCGTACTTGGGCAAAATTTAATTTTAAACTTTTCATTTTAACTCTAAAAGTACTCGTTCTGCTTCAACGAAATATTTAAATACTTGACAATACTGCAGAAGCTCGATCACTTCAGCTTGTCGGTCAGAGAAGAAATGAATTACGTAATAATATAAAATTTGGTATAAAATAAAATAATTTCCATTATAAAGTCACTGTACTGTCACCTAACAGATAAAATTTGGTATAAAATAAAATAAGTTCCATTATAAAGTCACTGTACACTGAGGCGAAATGCAGCGTGACACACAATGGAATCAACAGCGACGAATTTGACATACTTGCTGGAGTCAGATAGGGATGCGTGCTTTCTCCGTTTCTTTTTAACATAGCACTTTCCACTGAAGCCAATAAAGTAGGTTAAAAAATCAATATTAGTAAAGCCAAATCCACGAGAGTAAATGCAAGAAATAACACGCTATTTACTATCAACAACATTTACGGAAAACTTTACGTATCTTGAAAGTGTCATAACAGAAAGCGGAGGTCCAGAGGACCATATTCGTATGAGGATACGAAAAACTCAACAAGCATTCAGCATGCTCAACCCTGTTTGGAGATCTGGCGAATATACTACAAGGACAAAGATGCGCATATTCCAGTCAAAAGTCATATCTGTTCTACTCTACGGATGTGAAACCTGAAAAGTGACAAAAACCCTTACAGATAAACTTCAGGCCTTTATTAATAAATGTCTACGACGAATTGTTCGTATTTTCTGGCCTAATATCATCAGAAACGAAGATCTACTACACCTGACCGAACAAAAAATTCTAGAACATCCAATAAAGTCCAGAAAGTGGGGTTGGATTGGTCACACACTCAGAAAAAATAATCCCAGTATTGCAAAGATTGCCCTAGAGTGGAATCCTCAAGGAAGAAGAAAAAGAGGTCGCCCAGTACAAACTTTGAGAAGATCCATCATGGACGAGATAAGAGGTCAAGGAAAGTCTTGGAATAAGGTGGCCTTAGCACAAAATAGAACCCGATTGCGCGTTTTCACTGAAGCTCTATGCTCCACTTAGGAGTTCAAGTGCCACTTCTTATTTGACGTACTGTACATGATCTTCAAAGAAGGTTAGCGATGATGCCCTCCTTGGATGCTAGAGTACATCAACAACTGATGAAATCGTCAAAGAAATGGGATAAACTAGAATTACTATTAGGGACGTTTCTGAGGATGTTGCCATATTGGTTGGATCATGTATAGTCTTGCCATAAATATTGATACAAGATATTTAACTAAAAAAATTTAAACTACTAAGGGCCGGTTTCACCAACGACAAATAGCAGTCTATTCAATGAATAAAGTTATTCGATCAATAAAACTGACATATCTGCGTTTCACCAACGTCAAATAAGACTTATTCTATGAATAAACTCCAAATAAGTTATTAGTCCAATATCGGCCAAATAAATATTTATTCTTCGAATAAGTTGACAGCTAACCTCACTTTAAATATCAATAATAAAGAAAATTCATTAGTTTAACTTGAAATTATCAACAATGTATTGCAGGTAAACGTAATTATATCACACAATTTGAATTTTGTATACATAAATATTTATTTTAGATTATTATCTTCTTCATCATCCTCTGATGACGGAAATGAGCAGCGAAGGAAAAGACCACACTTGCAGCTGCAAAGAAGAAACCCTTTTGCTGAATTTGATTATGTGGACTTTAAAACTAGGTTTAGATTATCAAAGTTCTCCATTTCTTCCTCTAAATAATTTTTGGTGCTCTCGCGTTTTTTGTCCATTTTCTCAAGTTTCAGATTCACAATAATTTACAATCACAACAGATTTTTTTTATATAAATTATGTATTGACATTGACAATTATTATTATTTTGACAAATTAATCAACCAATATCAAATATTATAGGTTATGTATATGATTACAGTGAAAAATAGTGCGATGCGCTTGGCCAAGCACCTAAGAGGTGGAGGCCAAGAGAGGTGTCAACGAGTACAGTCTGTGGAAAATCATTACACTTTGAACTTATTCGACGAATAACTAACTGTGGATTACAAATAGTTATTGAAACGGAATAAAATTTATTCTACTAATAAATTTTATTCGACGATTAACTATTCAGTGATTTATTTGTTGTTGGTGAAACCGGCCCTAAGTTGATTTGAAAAATTTTTGTACAATTTATTAATAATATAATGAACTACAAACTACAAAAATTATTCAAAATGGCCGATATATGCCTGAATAAAGCGCCGAAGTCTATTAGGCCATTTATCGATCGCTGTACGGACGATATCCATAGGCATATTGTCCCCAACTTCTACCAGAGCCTGTTTCAATGACTGTTGATTATGGTGAGTTCTTGTACAGACCATGTTCTCTAAAAATAACCGCAATTAGTAGTTAAGTAGATTAAGGTCTGGGCTGGCTGATGGCCAATGTTCACTACTAATAAATTCTGGTATAAGGTTTCCAAGCCCCTGTTGAGTTGTTTTGCCTTATGCACAGGTGCAGAGTCTCGTTGGGATTTCCATGGTTTATTTTGGAACATGTGTGGTTTAAATACTTCACTAAATTTGTTCAAATGTCCCGCTGATAATATCTCGCCGCTGTTTTAACGCCTTTTTCATAAAAATGTAAAGAAGTGACGCCGTCGTAGGACACTCCCCACCAAACCATCACTGAGTCAGGAAAATGTCGGCGTTTGATCCTTGGCACCAGTTCACACTGGTGTCAAGGATCACAATAGTTCACACTATTTTCTATCTTACTATACGGAATGGAAGCTTGGACATTGAAGAAACAACACATAAGAAAAATAGAAGCGTTCGAAATGTGGTGTTACAGAAGAATATTAAAAATTCAGTGGGTTCAAAGGATTACCAATGCTGAGGTACTACGACGTCTAAATAAGGAGTTTATGATTAGGAAATTAGGAAATTATGAACAGCATAAAAAGAAGAAAACTAGAGTATTTGGGTCACATAACCAGAGGAGAAAAATATGAGCTGCTGAGAATTATTATGCAAGGAAGGATCCAAGGAAGAAGAAGCATAGGAAGAAGACGCATCTCCTGGCTGAGGAACCTTAGAGAATGGTTTAACTGTAGTTCACTACAACTTTTCAGAGCAGCAGCCAACACAGTGACCATAGCCGTTATGATATCCAACCTCCGATAGGAGATGGAACTTTAAGAAGAAGAAGACCAGTTCACAGACTTCTTTGGATGATCGTGCATAAACTTCAACGTTTTGTTTATTGAAAGTTTTTTGTCCAGGCTAAAATTGTTTTATCAATAAAGAGGATTTCTTTGTAGAGAGCTTTACCGTACAATGACAATAAGCGTCTTGATTTTTTTATTTTAATGCAACGATACAGCGTTGTCTTGTTTACCGATTGAAAATCCCAAGTCCCAAGTCTTGTTTGATAATGGAACTGATGATTTTCGGCGCAATATTCATTTCTCGAGCCATAATTTTGTGGTTTTGGACAGGATTTTTTATTTAACAGCGTTAATAACCTGTGGATCACGAGATACGCAAGACCAGTCAGATCTTTTACAGTCACTTACTCCTCCCGTATCCAAAAACAATTTAACAGTACAATACACAAATCATGCGTAATATTTAACAGTTTTAGTAATTATTGTCTGTATACTCTATTGTAACGGCTCAAACTAGACTGGCATGTTTTGGCGTGTTTATAGTGTAGAGGTTACTAATGTCAACATAACTTTTAGCTGGGTTCAGTTTGTCAGCGTTTGTCCGCGTTTATTCTTCTTCTTGACACTCTTTATCTTATCTGCAGCAGCGCGGAAAAGCTGCACAGATGTTGTATTGAACCAGATTCTGAGGTTCTTTAACCAAGATGTTCTTCTTCTTCCTGGACCTTGTTTTCCAAATATTTTTCCTTGCAGGATGGCTTGGAGGCTTGAAGGAGAGCATATTATACTTGCGTTTATACTTGTACCAATATGTATGGCAGGCCTATGTATACTTCTCAGGAAAAACAAATCAAGGGTGCAACAATCAAATTGTACCATGGTTATAATCCAGCTCACACGCCATTATTCGTTCGTGTTTTTTTTTGTTCAAAAACAATGATCATATTTACCGGTTTTACCAAAACTAAACAATCGTGGAAGGGCCAAGATTTGTCAAGATTCAGGAGATACATCCCGCAACGGTAGAAGATCTCAAGGTCATATCAAAAGTGCATATTAAAAGGGCCTTGAGGATCTAGAAAGCACTTACAGAAATATATTACATATGAGGGAGATTACTTCAAAGGGAGAAAATATTGATAAATAAGTTCGAAAAAAATAAAGTCACCGTTATTAAACAAACCTCGTACATCTTAAAGATAATTATGAAATAAAGAATAATCAATAAAATAAACCGAAAATAGAATAGGATATAATGGAAAAGATGGTGGTTTTGGACGCTAAGCCAGAAGACCGCATTGCTCTAGACTGCATACGTAGACTCGTTTGCAGGGCAGTACCCGTTGATGTGTAGTCACGTCTAGCAGCTGATGTGCGAGCCACAAGATGAGATGTTTGAACTGACACCAGTTTCTTCCGTCTTCAACACAATTCTACGTTCTGCGAAATCCTTCTGTCTACTCTCCATCTTGTTACATTCAAAGATCGAGCAATTTGTACTTGATTACTGCCTAGTTTAAGTTGATGACTTAAAAATTTTCAATAACTTCTAAAATACCACTCATGTCCAGATCAAAACTAACTACAATTGTCAAAGGTGTAAAACTCCTTCTTTTGCAACCTAACCTCAAATGTCATTAACGACGAATGGTCATGTACATTAAAGTAGGCTAAGATTATTTGTCTTGTGTATTAAAAATAGGATGACTTTGATTATATTGATAATATTTACCGTTAATTTTAACAAATAAAAAAAAGTTTTGAAAATGTTGTGAACAGAGAAAGTGAAGGAATGGAGATTTATCTTAAGTAAAGATTTATCTCAAAGTATAATAATGTCAACATCATTTAAAACACGCGCTAAAGGAATAAAACTTCTATAATTTAAAACCAAAAACCAAAATTAAAATTGGTTTTATAATGAAAACACTAATCAAATAAAAAAGTTAAATTCCCTAATTTCGTGCTAGTAAAGTTTAATTCTACAGGTTTGTAAAAGAAAAAGAAAAGGCAACTAGAATCATATGATATGCAAAGTTCATTTTAATCTTAACCTTGGTATGACCCCTTTGTTATCAGAAAATATGTTTAAAGTACAAATGGTAATGCATATTACAAGCAATGTTGGTTGATTTACCTGTAGGTTTACAATATAATTCCTAATCAACAAACACAGTAACGTCGACTTAAAAAATGCTGATAACTGTGAAACACAACACTTCTAGGTTAACAATTTAGTTCAAATGATACCTATATAATTTTAATAAGATATAAATGAAATAAATTTGAAAATATTATAAATTGTATAAATTTATGTTGTACACAGTGAACTGCAAGTTAGTTGAATAAATGTTTCTTGATGTCTGACTATTTTGTTCCCAAAATGAAGAATTAAATATCAAAATCAACTTTTATTGTCAATAAAGTATTATACCGCGTCTACTATAGTTTTTGGTGATGAATTAACATCTCAATTATAGTGTAGACAAGAACGGCCCCTAAGTGCATATCTAACCCCTATAAGTTCTTGCACCAAATATATAAATAAAAATAAATGACAGAGTTAGAACAAAACAATCATTAATATCATCACCCTCATGTATGAACTGCTTCAAAAGCTGAGAAAGAACAATGTCATTCATTTCAGTTTTAATTTCATTTTCAATTTCCCTTATTTATGTACACATATTTCTAGATTCTCGATTGGGTGCCAAACTCTTGCACTCGAAGGTCAGGTGACATCAAGAGAATCTCGACGAATTGGGTTGTCACAGCACAGAACAGAAATAATTGGAAAAACCTTGAGTAGGCCTATGTCCGACAGTAGACGCAAACACTTTGCAATGAAGGATTGCACAAATCGTTCGATCTGCAGCTTGTTTTAAATCATCTGTTCATTATGGTATTTGTCGCATAATGCTTTCTTAGCCTTTCCTTTTTTCTCTGGAAGCCATCAGTTCTACACCGGTCGTATTGTAGGCAATTGTTCCTCATGTACTCAAGGCTCTTAAGGCTTAAACTCTCCCATAGCAAAAGCAGATTCGCCTTTATTACCTTGATTGAGATCATTGAGATCTATTTGGGACAGAAACAAAGTCAGCGTCCCTGGTCGGCTCTCTGCCCATTCCCTCTACATTTTCAACTTAGAATTCAGAAAAATTACTTATTTTTGAGTGACGTCTTTTTTTGTAAGTTCTCTTTTTGTCTCGTCTCTATGTTACTACCACGAATTGGGATGTCAAACTTCTGAATGTGATAGCAATCTATGCACCAGAGAACAACAGAGATACCACCACAAGGGAAAACTTCTACGAACACCTTCAGACTGTAATAAACGAGACCCCAAATGATATATATAAATGAATATATAATCATTATGGGTGATTTTAACGCCCGTGTTGGCAATGATATAGTTCCAGGAATAAAACAGCGATGTAATGAAAATATCAGAAATGAAAACGGAGACCTTCTGACGGACCTCTGCAGCATAAACGAAATACGTATTAATAATACATTTTTCCCTCACAAAGAATAATACAAATACACTTTTGAAAACAGTAGAGAAAAAAGATCTATGATAGACTACATTCTGTCAAATAGAGAGTTACAGCCCTCTCAAATCGTGGATGTAAGAGCACTAACATTAGCAGAAATAGGAAGCGATCATGCGATTGTGCAAAATCCGAATGAAAACACGTATCTGTGATAACAAAACACCAGAATACACCACAAAGATGAAAGTCGAAAGCTTACAGGATGACTCCACAAGAACCAAAAAAGAACACCCAAAAAAGCAGAAACACATATAGCACATAAAGTGATAGAGTAAAAAAAGCTGGGCAAAAATTAAGTCTAATATCTTAGCCTCGGCCAAGAAAGTTCTTGGTAAAAAAATATAAATAAAAATAAATCGTTCCCAAGGCAAATAAATCCATGGTTTTGTACAGAAGTGAAGGAAAAATGTAAAGGATAGAAAAAAGCTTACCTTAAATACATGTCAACCAAAACACAAGAGGCATACCATAATTAAAAGACAATTAGAAACGAAACACATGCACTTGTAAGAAAAATGACAGACTTAAAAACATTAATTAATAAAATTATAAAACACAATAAAATACCGGAAGAATGGAGAACGAGCGAACTAATTCTACTATTCAAAAAAGGAAATAAAAAACAGCCAGAAAAATACAAATGTATAAACTTGTTAAATACTAGGCTAAAACATACAACAAAAATTGTGTGCTAATAAATCAGATGATAAGTTTAGCAGATGAACAACAGGGTTTTCGTAGTGGAAGATTGTGTACAGATGCAATATTCGTTACTGAGAAATTACTAGAGTATAATAGACCAGCATTTCTGTGTCTGATTGACTTAAAGAAAGCATTTGACAGAGTAAGACTCAAAGATATAGTCCATCTTCTGTGTGATAAAGAAGCTCCCCTAAAGATTATAAAAACTATCGAAAACATCTACCAAAACAACAAAATAGAAGTCAAAATAGATGGACAACTTACAGAATAAGACAAGGGGATTTATTGAGCCCCATGCTCTTCAATTTGATCATAGATGAAATCATCAAAAGCGTTAACAAAGGAAGAGGATACAGAATGGGAAACAAAGAAATGAAAATACTCTGTTACGTAGACGACGCAATATTTATAGTTCAAGATGAAGAGAGTCTGCCAAGACTGGTCCAAAGATTTAACATAAGAGCAAAAGAATTTATTATGACAATCTCATCTCAGAAAACTAAAACAATAGTAGTCAGCAAAGAACCAACCAGATGTAAAATAGAAATTGATGGCATCAGTATTGAACAAGTAATGGAAATAAAATACCTGCGAATTACACTATCTAGCTATGGAGACCTGGACAAAGAAGTGAGAGATCAAGTACAAAAAGCAAATAGACTGGCAGGATGACTTAATATCACTGTATGGCGAAACAGACACATTAACACTTAGATGAAGTCCAGAATTAATAAAGCCAGTGTAAGACCAATAATGACATATACCTCAGAAACAAGACCCGACTCAGCCACAAAGCAAAGGCTACTGGAAACTGCAAAGATAAGAGTACTGAGAAGAACTACAGGAAGTACGCTGAGAGATCGAAAGAGAAGTGAAACCATTAGAAGAAAATGTAACGTACAGTGTAAAAATGAATGGACACAAAATAGAAAAAATAATTGAGTGACCACATAAGCAGCATGGAGGAGACCCGTGTCGTTAAAATAGCAAGAGATAAGTCACCAATCCGTAGATGAAGTATCGGACGACCAAGCAAAAGATAAAGTGACAACCTTCCATAGAGGTATTAATCCACCAATCAACAAGCAGAATTGCTTATAAAGAGGAAGAAGAGGAAAAGAAGAAGAAGAATTGTTACATACCATGTTAAGTCTACAATCCCATAGAGTTAGTCAGCTCCCATATACTCATAGGACATTCCCTATTAGTCATTTTTACTCGCCTTGTCAGGGATAAGAACTTTCCCACCCAGTCTGTTCTGTGTGAAATAGAGGCGAACTAAAACTCAGTCTCAGACTGGTAAGGATCTTTCCTGGATACTCCAATCTACTTTCTACTCAACCGCCATCATCTGTTATTGCCACATTTTATATGTATTGTATGTACCTTGGTGTAGAATGTGAAAGTGTTCACCAGCTTCTGATACTGAACATCAGGCTTCGATTTGAAAGAAACACTTGAAAGAACGCAAAATTAGATCTGGTATGGATGGTAAATACGAAACAATTTCGAGGGAAATAAGGGGTCAGTCTCGCCAAGATAAAACATATTTAATTCCCCAAATATGCGCGGAAATCGAAAAGCATGGTTTTCGCAAGGAACAAAAATCACCATTCACTCTATTTGTACCGCCATATGGAATACACAAAAATGGCCAAGTGACTGGTGTACTTCAATCTATATTAGATTACATAAAAAATGAGGATATATATATATATATATATATATATATATATATATATATATATATATATATATATATATATATATCGATACACAATTATATTATATTATCCAGTTTTCTAAGCATATAGCCTATATCACTCTCATCTTCAGCTAAAATGGCTTGGTCGTCAGCGAAGTATATTGTGTACAATCTTTCGTCTTGGAGTGGTATGCCCATACTGCAGCTCATTCTTCTACACATTGAGAGCACCTTATTCAGATATATTTTGAAGAGAGTAAGTGGTATGCAGCAGCCTTGCTTTAGACCCTTGCTAATAGGAATTTCTCTAATTACGTTGTCTCCAGTTTTAATGTCTACGGTCATATTTTTGTAAAGCTGTTGTACTGGTTTTATGTATTCTTTTTGTTTATTTCTTGTTTTTCTATTGCTACCCAGAGCATTGAAAGTAGTACTCTATCAATTACTTTTGTCAGATCTTTAAAGACTATATGGGTTAAAAGGTTGTGGGCTAAAGTTTTCTTAATAATCTGCCTTAAAGAAAATATGCTGTCTATATAGGATCTGCCTTCGCGAGAGTCATTTTTTTCTTCTGCATCTGTCATCTCTTTTTGAATTTTATTTTTTTTCACAGTCTTGAGAGTGAATTTACGATCCTTAGCCCTCTGCAGTTTGAACAATTTTTCTCCTTTTTTGTACATGTTGTTAATATGTGCTTATGTCCACTATGGTGGTAAGTCATGTAATTTATACCATAACGTGAAAACATACGCTAGTAATTCCCGTAATACTTGTGGGTTGTGTTTTAATAATTTGTTCCTCGTGTGTCATACATTATCACTTATATCCCATGCCAGTAAAATCTTCCCGTATATACTTAAAAATAAATGAAAGGCTTAAACTCTAACTTACTCTTACTCTAAAACAAATACTCAACCTGCGACATCTTATGACAAATCTAGAGAACTTCAGGTTCCAATAATAAAATGCTCCGTGGACTATTAAAAGGCCGTTGATTGCGTTAGTGGACATATTTTCGGTTATCCTGATCAATTTACAACCACATTAAGGTTAGAACTATTCAAGCCGTTTAAAAAAAAAGGTAGGGCAGTCAGACAACGGTGCGTCATATCAACCGACCTTTTTAATCTATATGGTGAATTTGTCTTGAGAAAGTCCCTAAATGGGTGAACTGGTGGAATAACGATGGTTGGAGGAAATATCTTTTACAATTTCAGAGACCTCAAAGTGACTCAAAAAATATATGGTATCCATACACTAGACCTGTACAAACTGGTACAGCGTTCCAGAATTCTAGATTAGGCATGATGAATGAAAGTAAACGACAAGAGAGAAAACGGGAGAGAGATATGTGATAATTACTTAACAAAGAGAACATAAATGACTTAATACCGGACAGAAAAAAGAGTGGAACAGCTATAACGGAGAATATGGTAGCAAAGACTAGTAAAAATAGTACGAGATACATCACAAAACACCAAAGAACTACAGGAAGGCTAAGAAAAAGATGGAGTAATAAGTTGGACATCCAATGAGAAGGCATCCAAATATAAAACGACCGCAAACCCATCAATGAAGTAGGAAGAACAAGAAGAATGTTTTTTATTAATTATTTTTCTACACTTAGACACTCAGTCTAAACAAAGCACACCCCTTCTTGGCCATCGTCTTTTTATATTAAAAAAAAACGCTCAATTAAATATACCGTCTTCATGTCTTTAGTACAATGTAATAATTTTTAATGTAAAATTTTATATTTAAACCCAATTAGATGTTATGGAGTCTACTATGAAGTATTTGCCCATATTATTGGCTAATTTAGGCAAACGTTTCGAGGAGCGGTCAGGAGAAAGCTTGCATAATGATATAAGATTTAGTTATAAAAAGTAAGCTAATGATTTATTAATACGAAAACGTAAGTAAGACATGATTATTTGTGTATAGTAATTTGTACACAAAATAATAATATACAGAAATAATTTTAATCTAGCAGGTAGCAAAATTTTGTTTTAAACAATAAATTTTTTTTTAAGTGGTTGGTTAGGTGAGGTTAAGTTCAAGCTGGTACATTACATAACTTAGAAAAAGAATTGGCCACACAGAATACCGTTATTTCCGGAATTAGTGAGGTCAGATGGCCGGGTAATGGTAAAGGGTCCCAAGTAATGGTATGCTATACTATTCTGGAAGCGACAATCAGCAAACACATCCAAAGGGAGTCGGAATTTTCGTGGACAAATTTCGATGATACAGCTTCATACCACAAAAGTAAAAAAGAATGTAGTATAAGACTATGTATCTACAGCTCAGAGTGAAGACAGGGATTTTGAAGAATTTTACGTTTAGAAGTTCCTATTAAACAAGTATTGAAATGTGTTGAAAAACATGAAATATAATGGGAGAAGGAGGAGAAAGTTTGGTCCAATTTATCAAAGAAAAAGAAAAGGTAATAACTAGACTTGGGCAAATATGCAAAATGCATATATTGCATATTTTGCATATTTTATGCAAATTTTTGGAATTTTGCATATTTGTACAAAAAATTGCATAAAATGCATAAACTTTATTTTATTCCAATATTTCAGTCTTCAATATTACGGATAGTATATGTAGATACTATCTAATATTCTTGGATTGTTGTAGCAGGTAAACGATTATAATCCCGTAATAAAAGGGTGTTTCAAAAGTTTATTGTGTGAGGTATGAATAGAATTCTCCTTTTGCAAATCATTTTATTCTCAAAAGTGAAAGTGAAAACCTAAGCATCGTCAGTCAAGCTTGTTTAATGTGTTAACTATTTTGATTTTAAAATGCTGAAAATAACTAGTGTCACTACTTCGATTAAACCTTACAAAGGTTTCCAAGGATGCAAATCTATGGATATGAACAAAGTTTATTGTTTAGTTTGTGTCTCTCTTTGTCAACCGTTTTTCATCCACTTCTGAATGTAGATCTCTTCCAATTGCTTCCATCTTTCTCTATCTTGCGCCAATCTAATACACTGTTTGCCTGCCACTGTTCTTATGTCATCTATCCATCTTTTTTGAGGTCTTCCCATGCTTCTTGTTGTCGTCCTTGGTCTCCATTCTAGAATTCTCCGTGTCCACCTGTTGTCATTATATCGGGCTACGTGACCTGCCCAGCGCCACTTCATTTTTGTACTTTCCTCCACAATATCCCTAATCTTCGTTCTACGTCTTATCTCGGTGTTTCTAATCTTGTCTCTCAGTGATATTCCAAGCATGATTCGTTCCATTGCTCTTTGCGTTGTTTCTAATTTTTTAGCAGATTTTTTGGTAAGGACTACTGTCTTCAAGCCGTAGATACAAACTAGTAGTATGCATGTCTTATACACCTTTTTTAAGTTTACAGGAATGGAGGTGTTTTTCAAGATATATGCTAGTTTGCCGAAAGCGCCCCATGCCAGTTGTGTTCTTCTTTTAATTTCAGCATCTTAATTTGGTTTTCCTAATTTGATGACATGACCTAGATATACATAATGTTCAACATTTTCTATGGTATGTTTTTGTATTGGTATATTTGTCTGGTCTCGGCTCAGTATTTTTGTTTTACTGTAGTTAATTTTTAAGCCTACCGCTCCTGAAACTGCAGTTACTTGTTGTAACATATCATTTAGTTCTTGGATATTATCGGCTATTAAAACTATGTCACCTGCGAATCTCAAGTGGTTTAAGTATGATCCGTCGACGTTGATACCCTTATTGTTCCGTTCTAGTTTCTTAAAAAGTCTTCTAGAGCAAAGGTAAATAGTTTGGGAGAGATGATGTCTCCTTGTCTTACTCCCCGTTGTAGTCTTATGGGATTAGTTTTTGTGCTTTCGTCTGCATGGTGGCATTTTCACATATGTTTTTTTTAATTATGTTAGTGTATCTTGAATCTACCATGACAAGGAGAACAGTTCAAAAGATCCGTGTGTGTCAAAGGGCGATGGAGCGTGCTATGTTGGGCGTTTCACTACGAGACAAGATCCCAAATCGCCAGCTACGACAAAGAACAGGAGTGGCTGATGCAGTAGAGAGAGTAGCAACACTGAAATGGAACTGGGCAGGTCACGTGGCTCGAATGACAGATAATACATGGACAAAGCGGATACTGGAATGGAGACCAAGAGATGATGCCTACCGAAGCAGAGGTCACCAACACGTTGGACTGACGATCTAAAACGTTGTCATAGGAATTGGATGCAAGAGGCACAAGATCGAAATAGATGGAAAATTATGAGGGAGATCTATGTCCAGCAGTGGATAAGCGAAGATTGAATGATGATCTTGAATCTATACGTGCATTTTCTAGAGATTCAAGCACTGCCCATAATTGGGCATTGCTTGAATAATAATAATAATGCTTTATGGAAATCGTCGAACGCCAGATGAATTGGAACATTATACTCGGTGCATTTTTCTATCAGTGTTCTTACGGTGTGCAAGTGGCCCATGGTACTAAAATGTTTTCTGAATTCAGCCTGCTCGATAGGTTGATAGAAATCGAGCTTATGTGTTAGCCGGTTGGTTATGTTTCTAGTTAGTAATTTATACAGATGTGATAGCAAGGATATTGGTCGGTAATTCTCGATGTTTGCTTTGTCTCCTTTCTTGAATAGTAGAATGACTTCGGAGTTGTATCATTCTTGAGGAATCTTTCCTTCGTCAATCACTTTATTAAATAAAATATTTAATACCTGTTCCATTTTTCTGCCACCAATTTTCAACATTTCAACTGTAATTTTATCCTCTCTCGGACATTAATTCGTTTTTAGTTGATTTAGGGCTATTCTTATTTCATAGTCGGTTATGTCCGGTATTCCTTCTGAGCCGGTGTTAATTATTGTTCGTTCAGTACGTCGTTGTTGTGGTTGTGTATTTATAGAGTATAATTTAGGGTAGAATTTTTCAATGGCCTCGCTTATTTCCTTTCTGTCTCGAACGGTGACGTTTTTCTCATTTTTTATTTCTATGATTTTTGTTATGCCGCTTGAGTTTTTTGCTTTCAGTACTTTCATATTCCAGTTATCTTGTATTATATCTTTTATAAGATTGTTAGTATAGTTTCTATGATCGTTCCTAATTTCTTTCTTTACGTTTTTGTTTAAACTTTTGAAGCTGTCCGAAGTTCGATCTGTTCTGTTTCGTCTATTTTGGAGTAGTTTAATTGTATTAGGTTGGAGTTTAGATGTTTTGACTGTTTTCGTGTTTGAGCATATTTTATTAATATTTGTTTCAGTGGCTCTATTGATTTTAGTCTTCTGCTTAGCTCTTTTTGGTATTCCGTTTGTTTTTGAAACAGGACATGGGTGGTTGGGTATCGTTCTCGTTCAAGCTTGTTTCGTTCTACTCTCGTCTGTATTTTAATATTCGCTTTAACCAATCTATGGTCACTCCCGGTATAGAATATGTTTAGTACTGTCACGTCGGTACATATGTTTTTGTTATTGGAGAGTATGTAGTCTATTTCGTTCTTAGTTTTCTTGTCTGGGCTGATCCATGTCCATTTATGTTGTTTAGACTTTTTAAAGAAAGTGTTGGACAAAATAAATTTTCGTATTTTCGTTGTTTAAGTAGTTGTACAACATCTCACCCCTTTCGTTCCTGTTGTCCAGCCCAAAGCGACCGATATATTGTGTGTCGAACTCTTTTTCAGTTTGTGAACTGAGTACTAAATATTTAATACTTTTCTATATTTGATATATTATTTAAAATATTTTAATAATTGCATAATTAACGTTAATAAAATGGGAATAATATAATTAAATTTTAATATACTACGAATAACTATTTATGTATAGTTTATTATAAGATAAATATTTTAAATATTGCTGAAATATCAGTGACTACCTACCATGCAATAATCATGCAGTTACTGGAATATAATTTGTTCTATTGATGCCTTTAGTTAAAGATTATAAAGAAATCGGTTCTAACTGTAGGTATTTATATTTATATTAAAAAATGTGTTATAGTCTCTCATGCGAACAGCAATTTCAGATAGATCAACCTGTCAGAACTGTGTCACATGTATCCAAAAAAAAAACTAAATCTTGAGAAAAATACCAAGGTTCTGTCTTTTCGGTCAAGTTCTAAAGAAGGAAACGAACAAGATGCTTTTAACGAAGACTTGTGCCGTCCATTAATCTCTTCAAATATACCGCTTTCAAAATTATCCAATGAAAATTTAGCTTCTTTTTTAAAAAAATATTTTAAATTGAATATTCCAAGTGAAAGGACTATAAAGAGAAACCATGTGAACTCGTTGTACTCAACACTAATAGATAATATAAAAACTAATAATAGTAACAATTACTTCCACGTGTGTGTTGACAAAACCACTGATTCGTCAGGAAGATATATCCCTCATTTAATGCCCTGATGCAAGCAATTAGAAAAAACCAACTTTGCAACAATATCACGTTTTGTATAAGATGAAACATCAAATTTTTTTCTTCCTACAGCTGTTCCTAGCCATAAATTATTGCTTTTTTATCCGATGCTGCACCATATATGGTCAAGGCAGGACAAAATTTAAAAATATTTTATACCAACTTAATACACGTTACTTGTTTAACACCTGGAATAAAAAGAGTTGCGGAATAAATTAGAAAAAAGCTTCCTTTTGTAAACTCCCTGATATCAAGCATAATAAAGTATTCCTGAAATATCCTATTTAACTTTATAAAAACATACTTCCAAATATTCCACTTCCACCAGAACCCGTTCTAACACGATGGGGAACATGGATGGAAGCCGCTTTTTTCTATTCAGACTGTTTCGTAGATTTAAACAATATAATTGACGCTTTAGCGGATGAAAGTTCTCAATCTCTGCTAGATAATAAACAATTTTTTTAAAAACAACTACTCAGCAGCAAATTTCATTCATTAATCAAATTTAAGTTTGCTTCAAAAACCTATTACTCAATTAGAATCATCAAAGTTGTCCTTTATAGAAAGCATAGCCTTAATAAAAGAAATTAGACCAGCTGGTCAAAATGTTAAAGGTAACACTGGAAAAGATGTTTTTCAAAAATTTGAATTACATGCGTTGATGTGGAAAGAAGTTTCTCAATTTACAAATAAGTGTATATAAGCCATAAGTTTTTCATTAGAAAATTTTGAAAAACATTTGGTCATTTATTGTTTCCATAATTCTAAGGAATAGTATTTTACTTTTTTACTACTCTCATTACAATTAATTAGTACATTTATTACAATTATCTACTTAGCTTTTAAATTTATTTTTATATTGTTATCTGATTATTAAAGTAAACAATAATTAATATATCAATATTAAATATATGTTTTCATTGACAGTATGCATATTTCCTAAAGAAAATGCATATAACGTCTGTTTTGCCTTGCAATTCTTAGAAGGCACAGATTAAAGCATAAATCTGAATTTGGTTTCGAAAAATTAGTTTACGGATTTAAATCAGTAAATTAATTTTTCGAAAAATTTAAGTTTTTAATTTTTTTAACTCTTTCAAATGGCTCTTTTTAAATTTATTATTGTTTATAAACAAAGCCACGGTAAACTTTTGGGAAAAAAGGAATAACTCGGATTTTAAGGGTCGTAAGACATTATGTTTTTCTTTTTTGAATTCGTGGAAAAATGCCAACATGGCGAATAAAAAAAATTAGCTTCCTACGTGTTATTGCGTCTAAGTTATATTAAGTTGAATATTTGTGATATTGTCCTTATTTTCAGGAGAAATCAAAATTTTTTGGGCATTTTTAGAAAAGTTAGTAATAATTTTCGAAAAATCGACTTTTGAAGCTTTTTTGCAATAATTAAGCAAACAATTGATAAAAATAACTTTACAAACCATCAAATGTATTAAAAGCATTTATTAGATACCTGCATCAACGAGTGTCATGGGAAAATCGTTAGTTCCCTGTTCTGTTAGGTATATTTCAAATCCAAGCAAGAAAACAATTTAATTAAGAAAAAATATACCAATTTGTAAAGATATGAATCAAACCACATTATAATAAATAATGCTTTAAAAGTTTTTTGGTAGAGCCACTTCCGAAAAATTTATATTAAGTGAGCCATTTTGACCTGCTAAAGCAGTTAATATTTTATTCTTACATATTACCAATATTACTCATATTTCTATAAATTATCGTATTCATACCTATTACTAATACTTGCACTGTACAATACTTCTTCGTATAAAAGTACCATTTTCTTATTGTCAACATCCAATAATGCTGATATTTTATGTCCTGTAGATCCCTTAAGCCATAATATTAAGGTCTCAAACGGTAAAAACAGTACTCTTTATTAAAGAATTTTATTATTTATTTAAGTATTTTTTTATAGTTCTTCGTCAAGAGATTATAATAACAAAAAAAATTATTACATCTTAAATTTTACATTATATAATCTGAGACTAGCAAGGAAGCGTTGTATCGGTTCAGTTCAGTTACAACGTACCGGAAAACGTACGGCTTTATATGAGCATTTATTAGTTATATAACATATTACATTTGTGACGGAGTTATTAATATGTGCGTTATTTTAAGTTTAGATTTTCTACTTTACTGGCATTTCTTCGCTAGCGATATTATACTGTTGGAGCAATAATAATTATTAGAAGTTATGTATTTAGTTTAATTATGGTCGAGTATAAGTTGAATAACGAATGATACATGATATATATGAAATTACCATAGACCTATGGGTAAATGTATAGTATTCGTTGATTCGTCTATATATTCAGCTTGTAAAATGCTGATTTACCTGTCATTTGTGATATTTGATCAACTTTCTACTAGTTTTTTCAAAATATGGCCAAAATATTTTATGATATTCTTCTTAATACTTTTGCTTAATCGATAAGTGATGTTGAGTTCAGCGAAGATTGAGATATTGGTATGTTTCTGACTCCATGGTATTCTAAGCATTCCTCTACAAGTGAACATTTCAACAGCATTGATTCGTTTTCTATGTGTCGATTTTATTCTCCATGACTTTACAGCGTAGGGAAAATGGGAAATTAGAGACCACCAGGAAGACCCTTTATACGATGGCGAGATAGCTGGCCAACGCCACAAATCGACTACAGCCTTAAAATCTAACGATAACATAACTAAGGCCTAATATAAGAATCACAAGACAAACAAGAAGAACGAGTTGATAACAAAGAAGAAAAAAGGAAGAAGAAGAAGACACTCATGCTAATAGATATAGTCGATATCCATCGATAACTTAAAAATAGCCACATCACACCGAGATTTAACGATGAAGACTTTTCAACAAATAATAAGGAAGTATGCCAAAGAGCATCAACAAAGGTTATTTCGTATGATCATCTAGACTTTCTAACTCACCTTACTATAACTTTGTAATATGTAATACATAATCAATAAAAATAAGAAGAGGTAAAAGTGCTTTGTGTTGGTAAAGTGATTAGTGCAAAAGTAGACTACATTGTATCTTAATGTACAAGGTTATTTTCCTTACTAGGGATGTTTATTATTAAAAAAATATTCGGTACAAATATACATATTTTTTACACATTTAAATACTATTTACAGCATTAGAGGCTCAGATATAATTGCTTTCTCTAATACTGGATATAGCTATTAACAAGAAACTAAAGTAATGTATTCATTAAGAATCATAAATAAAATCTGATTTTATCAGGTGTTTCCAAATGTTATCATTTAGTTTTTTCTATTATTCACCACCTTTTTGTTTCCCACAGTTTCCTTTCGCAATTTACTTATTCCATAATGCTATGTAACCTTCTTTAAATACTCTGGAATTTTTTTGGCACAACTTCAATCAGGATTAGATTATTTTTTATTTTTTTATTGGGTTTTTACCAAAGCGATTCTGAGGACAAAAAACACGCCACAGTTTCATAATTATTTGGAATTTGATGAAATCAGGAGAATATCATAGCCAAAGTCATTTCAACATTTCGTTACCTTTATAGATAGCTTCTGCTAGAGTAGACAAATGTCCTACGATAGATCTGACCCTCTCAGTGGATCCTACATATGTAAAGACTTTATAGACAGATGGCTGATATTTCGGTCAAATGAGTTTCTTACCATAAAAAGACACTTTGACAAGCTTAGGCTAAGTTCTGCATCCTCAAGTAAAAAAGGCCACCAGCAACTTCCAAATAATAGAAGACCTGGAAGTATTACATTAGATTAAAGACTGATTCCAAGAATCCGTAAAACCTTATTACCCGTAATTAGGTTCTGCAATTGAATGCATACCACTCAAAAGCTGCATCTAGTGTGCTTAGTGATATTGAACTCACTTAAGAGCGTGGACTTACAAAGGCCTTGTTAAAGGACTACCAAAGAACTCATGTAAGTTGATTTGTTCACAAATGAATACACACATAAAAAACCACAAACATGTATGCAGCACTTCAAAATTAATTAAATTCTGTTCCACAGTTAATCACTAGACATCTTGCAACACCGGAAGTGAAAATTTCCCTCGAATGAGGTAAAAGGTATATTATAATAGCTTCTGCCTTCTTTTCCGGTGACAAAGATAACCGTCCACCAAAAAAAGTTAAAAACGTCATCAGATAGTGCAACAAAAAGAGGACAGTTTATTATTGAATTGGACGCAAATTCCCACAATTACTGTATGAGTCAGTACAGATACAAACAAACGAGGAGAGCTACTATTAGAATATTTGTATTCTCGTAACATAGACCTTATTAATAAAAGTAAAATCCCACTGCGACTAATATAATTCAAAACTGGCGTCTCTGATGAGGTCTCAATTTGGGATCATACACTTCTGCGTTTCGAAGTTGAGTTGGAGCGTAAGAAAGTCCTAAAAGGGCTCTTTGGGCATGCCGTAACCTTTATTGCAAAACATGGAGTGTGAAACCTAATCAACGCAGCAAAGGACAATAATGGAGCTACAAAAGTGCAAAGATTCGCTTATGTAGCAATCACAGGTACAATGCGATCATATTTTACTACAGGCTTAGAGGTAATGCAGGACTTTCCTCCTCTGCACATACATATAAGGGAGATCACTCAAGAAAGTGCCTTCAGACTAACACAACCTCGGGATCTAAAACCTGGCAACCTCACTGCAATCTATTAAGATGCCCACAGACAGTATGTCTGCAAAACAAGATTTTGAACAAAGAAGTTTTTTTTCTTGCCCAGAGTCTCTAGTTGTTTTTCTTAAATTCTCCCATTCATTCAGTATATTTCGTAGATATGGATTTAAGCGTCTTGTTAAATATATTTTCTTTTTGTAGCAAATGAATTTTAAATACTTCTTATCTAACTAATATTAAATTCTTTGTCTTATTCTATCGGCTTAGAATTCCTCCAACTACCAGATGGTGTTAGGAATATATGTAATTTCCTCGGTATACTCGACAATTGTCTACTATTGTCCAGTACTCCATGTGTTCTAATGAATTACTTTATGTCCAAAGAACGCGTTCGTAATTTTGTCTGTATTTTAAATACTAATTTTGCCTCATCTGAATTTTGTTGCTTGGATTCATTTGAAAGCCACTGTACATCATACTTGATCCGTGTATCGGTGATTTTAGGGGCCTCGTAATCAAGGTAACCTTTGCTCTATTGTGTACTATATTTGGTGTATGTTAATTATAAATTGTACTAACTAATTTCCAAATTATTACTGCGTTATATGCAGTAAATCTAATAAATATTATCAAGCTACCTAATAAAAATTCCTTTTTCGATAAGATAATACAGTTTTCGCTTCACCGATTCCCAGTGACCTTGTGATTAATGCTATTAACAATTCCTTCCAGACGATAAGCTAATCAATGACATAAATTAGGTCTGATAGGTCATACATTTCCCATGCTGAATATTTAGCATATTTGGATAAGGGTTAAAAATCGGAACAGTATTTCCATTTTGAAAATGAAAAGTAAGACATTAGATTAGATATTATGAAAATTCACTGTTCTTTTAGATGGTGACACATTATATCCAATCGAAAAGATATATGATATAACTAAAAGTGAACAATGAGTGCCACTTTTAAATTTACCAAAAAAAGAAGGCCAAAAGCACTGAGTATTGTAACTGCAAATTGATTGATTTAAGGTGCAAAAAACAGTATTGTTGCGTCTTTAAGCACCATAAAAAAGTTTTCAAAAGTATAATGGCTCTCATAATAAAATTCAGTTTACCCATCAAATAGCAAATAATAAAATAATGACGTTTCTTGACTTATATTTGCAATGCAGAAACAAAGACCGCTGAGTAACTACCAATTGTTTTATAAAAGATATTTGGTCTGGAAGATAATACAATATGTAATAACAACTTTAGAAACTATACCATCAATTCTTATCGGTACAGATGAGTCACAAGCTACATTAACTTACCACTCAAGGGGGGACTTTTTGGCCAAACATAGTTGTACGGCATTTATAACTAAGGTAGGTAATATAAAAATAATGACCCGCGACCTAATGCCGTACAAAAATATTGGTACAAGTGGCAGGGAAAATTTTTTGTTTTCGTAAAAAGTTTTCCCTATTTTCGGCAATTTGACACAGTACGGCATTCATACACAGAGCTTCAGATCGCTATATGGATTATTTTTTTTTGCAACTCCGTACATTTCGGCTGAAACAGGGGTGAGAAATCTAGGCGCAACCCTTAATTTGAACCCTCATGCTTTGAGTACCGATAAGAATTGGCGGCATAGTTTCTAAAGTTATTACATATTGCATTATTTATATATATATATATATATATATATATATATATATATATATTTATATATATGTGATTCATGGTGGGTCAAATGACCCCCTAAAAATGTCCCATGGGCTTGTAGCCTACTATATCTAGTCAATGAAGTACCTTAAGGTACTATAATACTCGAGAATTACTTGAAATCAGCAGATATAATGAGTAGCTAAGGGACTGGTGACTATTTTAATGGAAGCCAGACACACTTATCAAATAATATGGTGTTTAAAACCAGACTTGTTATATTGGAGGTAAAACCAACAAGAAAATAGGCAAGAACAAGGGGGAGTGATAATGGTTTGAACAGAACAAGAAACATCACAAATAAGATTATATATACTGTATGGATGATGACTTCTGACTATATGGTACTCAGATACAGAGCTAAAGTACTTTTCCAGGTGGACATCTACCCACGAGAGGGATAGAGCAGAGAAAACATATAAGTCAAGTGATAATGGCTCTCAAGGGTCTTAAGGTAGTTTCTAGGCTAGTGTGGGAGTGTTGAGAAGTACTTGATAGACTGGCGAATCATAACAACCAAAGAGCTGATGATATTGCTAGAAAAGAATCATCTACAAAATAGTTCGGTCCACAGCCGGCTTTTTTCTTTATTGGCTTTACGACTCTAAGTGAATCTTGTCCGCGTTTACTATTTTCCCTCATTGTTGCAGATCTTATGCAGCAATCTCGCATTGTTGCAGCCCAGCTTACATAGATTACTCTTCACTGCACTCTTCCATCGTTTTCTGGTCGACCAACTGACGTTCTGCTACCGGGACTTTCCCAGGACGTTGTATTTAGTAGTCTTTCTTCAGTTGATCTCATTACATGTCCTACCCATCTTATATGATTTGCCTTAATGTATCGTACTATGTTTTCGTTTCCATAGAGTACTTGGAGTTCTTGGTTATGTCTTTGTCTCCACCCTCCTATTATCTCGTCTCTTCAAGGCCCAAAGATCGTCCGGAGGATCTTGCGTTCTAAGACTAGCAATTTTGTTGTCCTCAGTGTCCATGTCTTAATTCCATACGTTATTACGGGGCGAATTATACGTTTATATAACTTTATTTTAGTTGTCTTTAAGAGCAATTTGCTTTAAGTAACGTCGCTAGGGAGTAATACGGTATATTTCCTAACATGATTCTAGATGCTACATCTTTGTCGTAACTATTTTCGACTGTTGTCACTGCTCCCAATTATTTCAATTATTTGACAACTTCGACATTGTATTCATTTATTGAAATATTTTGTCTAATTCTTAGTCATGGAACTACAATATATGATAACTATATGGTAACTACAATATACTTGGTCTTATCTTGGATGAGCTTAAGACCCATTTCCCTGGCCCCTTTTTCAAAGAGGGTAAAAACTTCTCTCGCATCTCTGTTGGATTGTGCAATTGTATCGACAACTTTAGTAAAAGAGCAAAAGCTAACAGTACCTTCGTTCCTGGGCAGTAGCGCCATTTTTTAATTCTGATTGTGCTTTCCTAACTACGTGTTCTAAAGCAAAGTTAAATAACAAAGGAGAAAGTGGATCGCCTTGTCTCACACTCCTTTCGATCATTCATCTGATGTACTGCTGCCAATAAATTCTTATACGTGCACATAAATCCTGCACATACATCTGAGCTAATCCTACCAGCTTTCTGGTTACTCCTATTTTCACCATTACCTTCTACAGTATATCCCTGTTTACAGAGTCATACGCTTGTTTAAATCTACAAAAATTTGATGTATATCTTTGTTATATTCCCAACTCTTTTCTAACATTTGGCGCAAGTCTATTGTTATTTTCCGGTCGAAAGCAACACTGATTCTCACCTATTGTTCATTCTGCGTACGGAGTTAATCTTCTCAGTAAAATAATCAACATAACTTTGTAGGTTGTATCAATTAATGATATTCCTCTACAGTTCTTACATACATGTTAATTTCTTTTTGTTGGACTTATACTATGTGGTTTGCACGCCATTCTTTTGGCATTTCTTCGTTTTGCCATATTTCATTTATGTGATGTGTTTGTACATAAAGCTGTTATCCTTCTCTCTTAATCAACTTCGTATGGATGCCAAATGTCAGCTCTGGATTTGGTATCTCTTTTTCCAGCAACTAAAACCTACTATTTTGTATACGCAACTGGTATTCTCATTATTTCTTATGTAATTCGATATTTTGTATATCCCATTCATTGCCTTGGGAGTTCTGCTTTGTCCGCTTTGTGATAGCTTTATTCTTATATTTGTTCTTACCAAGAAGTGATTCGAGTTACTTTCTGTTCCTCTCATGCTGTGTGCGCTGATGATATTACTAGAATGCCTTCCATCAATTATCTGGTTACGAGCAGATCCGTCATTTGAGAACCACGTTACTTTATGAATCTCTTTTTTAAATACTTTGTAGTTTTTACTACAATGTTGTTAGCTACAGCAAATTCTGCTAAATGTAAATCATTATTGTTAGTAATATCGTGTAAACTTGGGTGTCAATCACTAATTTTAGATGCTCTTCCTTGCCCAGTTTGGCATTGAAATCTCCCAATACGATTTTGACGTCATGTCTGGGTACTGCTGTTGTTCTAGAATTTCATCTAATTCTAGTAGATGAGACTTTAATTCAAAGAATACTAATTGGGGCTCTAGAATAACTACCACTAAATTAAAGGAGTTTCTAGTGGCTATCAACGAACATAGTTGCGAATTGGTTGGGACATGAACTCGGATTATTTACCCATTAACTCTAAGCGATACGACTATTAAAACAGATAATAATCCAACATTAACTAATAATCTAAAGGGTTGAGGAAGTTGCAAACTATGACTTAAAGAGAAAATAAACCTAGCAGTTCCGCTACAAAACTCAGAGCAATTAGATG
Organism: Diabrotica undecimpunctata; assembly: GCF_040954645.1. Classification (NCBI taxonomy): domain Eukaryota; kingdom Metazoa; phylum Arthropoda; class Insecta; order Coleoptera; family Chrysomelidae; genus Diabrotica; species Diabrotica undecimpunctata. Next base: position 73,778,151 of record NC_092812.1, read on the forward strand.
AAGAAGTTGAACTGTTTGTGCACAATATCCAGCAAGCTGCATGGGAAAACACTCCTGTGCTGAAATCTAGGGTAAAGGAAATAATTATTTAAAGGAAATAAGAAAATTAATAATCGATAAAAGGAAACTAAGAAGAATATGGTAACAAACTAGGTCTCCTCAAGATAAAACAAAATTAAACAATGTGAGTCAAGAACTCAAAAGAGAAATCCAACAACTAAAGAATAAAACAATTAATTAATTTATACTTAAAAAGCTTAACGGATGATAATAGAACTAATTATTCTTTATGGAAAACTACAAAAAACCTAAAAAGGCCAATTATCCACTTCTTACTCATTAGACTAGAGGACGGTAATTGGGGCAGGAGCAATTAAGAAAAAGCAGGCACCAGGCAGATTTCCTAAACATCTTGAAAGAAAATGCACTCAAACCCAATGAAAGCCAAGAAGATGAGCAGAGTTGGGAAAAGAAACATTTCAAGTAGAAAAAGTAATAAGAAAGTAATAAGGAACGTAATAAGACCAACATTTCCTAAAGAAGTAATGACTGGAAGTCATAATGATTTAATGATTGCTAAACCAGGAAAACCTCCCAATGAAGTTTCTTCGTATTGACCAATAACACTACTTCCTGTAATATTGAAGGCATTCTACTCAAAAAAATGAAAACAATTATTGAAACAAAAAAAAATGATTCCGACACATCAATTTGGCTTCAGAAATAAGCACGTGATAATTCAAGTGCATAGAATCATAAATATCATTGAAATCAGTAGAAGAAAAGAAGGTATGTTCTACTATATTTCTTGATATTGCTCAAGCCTTTGATAAAATATCGCATGAGGGTTTGGTATATAAGCTAAAAACATTTATGCCCACGCCTACGGTGAAGAGTTCATGTTAAGAAAAAAATGGAAGAACTTTATGGAATGGAAGAACATAAGATACAAAAAAATGTATCGGATGCTTGGAAGAAAATCCACTCTATCTATATACAACAAGCTTTTACTTTATAGAAAAAAAATACGACCTATTTGGACTTATGGTAGCTAACTCTAGAGGTGTGTCAAGAAAAGTTATATACATAGAAATAGTCCAGAAATTTCAGAATAAAATATTGAGAAACATTGTGAATGTTCCTTGGTACGTTAGGAACAGCGACCTCCCTAAGGGCCTGGATATGAAAACTTGGCTACAACAATTATCAAGAAGACGCCTGAAAATCATAAAAAACGACTTCATAGCTATGTGAATGTTAAAGCAATCTAGGTCGTCAACACAGGGCTAACTAGAAAACTGACGAGGACAAAGCCCTTAGTTTAAGTGACAGTGAAAAAACAGAGCATGGTGCTTGTGCGCGTAGTGAATGTTAACAGTAGTGATAACGGTATTTATCACACCATAAGGTAAACTCTTACCAAAAAGCTTAATCCCAATATTGACGTTGAAATGCGAATTCAACAATACAACTCTATATTTAAAAAATGCGAATTTACTATGTACTTCAGCTCTGGCTTTAAAACAAGATATAAAGTTGTTAAATCATATATGAACTCAGATATATTATATGAGGTAGAAAAGGGATTTTAACATTAATTACCATAATCAGACTTGATTAGTGGACGTTTATAAGAACGCAAGAAATTCTATGGATACAACACATAACAAATGAAGAAGTTTTTAGACAAAATAGAAAGGAAAAAACTATTGTTAACAATAACAAGAAGGAAAACAAAGGAAAACAGTACTTGAGGAAAAGATCCTTAACACGGTTCTAATGATACTGTTACTACTTTTTCAAAATATTTCTTTGCTTCAACACGATATTGTAGTGATAATCGGTCATAAAAAGTATCAAATTGATTAATTAATTCGTCACTAGAAACAAACAAAGAATTTTTTGTCGCAAAGTTAAATTCTAAGGACACAATGTCCTAATTTACACGAAAAACTTTTTAAATTAAGTATGTACATCTACGTACCTCAATGCTAGGTAGTTTTATCTATATATCATGTTTTATTCAAGGCAAATGGTAACGAAAAACAAACGCAAATTTAAAACACTTTAAAAACGTATTGTTTTTATTTATGAGCTGGTTTGAATTGGTAATAAAAGTAATAAGTAATCAAGAATTGGACTTGAAAATAATTAAAAATAGTATATTTTAGTGGATTAAACCTAATTTTAAAATTCTATTTTACTAATTATGTTAGACAAAAACTCGTTTTCACCTGGAAGATTCTTTAAAAGTCTGGTGCCTGTTGGTCTTAAATCTTTTACTATCCGGGCTATTTTCTCACTATCCAATGAGTATCTCAGTCATCATCACGGAGCTACAGCCCTTATAGAGCTTCGATCTTCTCAAGCTTTCTGCGCCATTCTGCTCTGTCGCTTTTTTGTATTTTCCAGTTGGCAACACCGATCTTGTCAGCATGTGTGTATCTTAATATTTTTCCATAATTGGCTTTCCCAATTTTTACTGTATCTTCTATCGTTTCTATCGCATAGTCATCATTAGTCTTACTAATGATTTTTATATACGTACTTTCTCATCTGACAGATATTTTGTGATATATATATATATATATATACATATATATATATATATACATATATATATATATATATATATATATATATATATATATATATAGTCCAACAGATATCGGGTTCTAGGAAATCGTATTATCCGTTTAGTAGACATTTGTTGCCTGACTAGGGTCTAATCACAGTGTTTACTAATTGTGAACTGGACATTTCTCATTATTTCGGCAAAATGGGCAAAGTGGATAGAGCAACATGAAAATTAGGCGACAACGCATAGGAAATGGCCGAATATACTGTCTCCTACGCCCCAAGCACCTAGAACAGGATCTTAAAAGTTATTACAACTTTTTACCTGGTATGAAGATAACTCAAGATGGAATACTCGATGCTGCTATAAAAGAAAGAAACATACAGGGTAGAAAAGCCATATCCATGATGAACGGCATTCTGTGGGACCAAACAATATCTAAAGCGAACAAACAACTCCATACTTAAAAGTGTAATTACATATGGCAGTGAAGTTTGGCCAATGAAACAAAGAGCAGAGAAACTGTTACTAGCAACAGAAATGGACTTCTGGAGAAGAGCAGCAGGCAAATCAAGAAGAGATCGGATACCAAATGAGAGAATACGAGAAATGATAGGAGTCAAGCATACAATAGTTGATGACATAAAAGAAAACAGTTAATATGTTACGGCCATGTACAGAGAATGCCAGATGACAGGATTCCGAAGCAGATTTTGACATGGACACCACAAGGAAGAAGAAAAAGAGGAAGGCCGAGAAGACGCTGGAGAGAGGGAATTGAAAAAGAACTAGAGGAAAGAGAAATCCCTCCAGGCCTATGGTTAAATAGAGAAGAATGGCGGTTATGAGTCGGAAGGCGTCAGAGAACGCTGTAAACCGATAGTAGTAGTAGTAGTGCAACCTTTTACTTAGCGAGTAAAAGGTTGTATTAACCTTTTTGGTTTCCTTTAGCTACGAATGTTTTCCAAGTAGGCTAGCTACACAAATTTTTTTCCCATTTTTGGATATTCTCCACCGTTCGGATTTTTGGTACACTGCAAAATATCTCTGGTTCGATAAAAGGAGTACTAGCACTTTTTTAGCATTACTATCAGCAATCTCATTAACAAAAAATCAGTTACTGGCAGTTACTTTGTACTGATTTGTATTTCTAAGCTATTACTCTCAATGAAAGAACCTTCAATGTAGCTTGGCTGTTTCAAGATAATAAATATTTGTACTGAGTTGAGGCGTATTTCCAGACACTCTTGAACACAAAATAAATTGTTACCAAAAACATAAATATAAACCTTCTCGAAGCCTTACTATAGATCGCAAAGGAAACAAAAACTAAAGAAGACAAAATAACCCAAAAAAGCTAAGAAACTAATGAAGGAAAGAAGACAACTACTAGCAGAAACCCAACGTCATACTCAAGAATACGCAGAGCTAAATAAAACAATTAAAAAATATCTAAAATGTGACATCAAATCATCAAAATTAAAGACACCAATAGTAAGAAAGAGGAAAACAAATATAAAATAACAAAGATAGTAGAAGACTTCTACAAAACCTTGTACAAATCACTAAGCCATCCTAATGAACTAACAAAAGAGAAAGTCAAAAGGAAAATAAAAAACGTGGGATCAGAGTTATAATCAAATATAGGGGGATTCGAAATAGAAAGAGCTTATGAGGAGCTAAAAAATAATAAAGCTCCGGGAAATGATGGTGTAATTGCAGAGCTTTTGAAAACAAGAAAGACAGTAACTACATACTAACAGAGCTATTTAATAGATGAGTCTATAATAGCAAAATTCATACAGACTAGAATCTAGTAATATTCCTACACAAAAAAGGGGAAAAATTTTACCTAAAGAATGATAAACTTATATTGGAAAAAATGAAAAAAATTATATTAAGCAAAACCTGTCCATTTCAAGGAAAAACATACGGAAATACTGAGAAATATCCAAAACATTAACGATGAAGAAGAGCCGACGGGCAATGCTGTATAAGAAAAGTCAAATCAAAGATATAATAGAAAATATGGAAGGGATGAACTGAATGAACTTTTTTATGAAATAGAGATCATCCTTATGTACATTTCATAGAAAAGTTGTTAAAATTATTATACTCTTTAACGAAAATTATAAAATAAAGTATATTTCACAAGGAAAAAGACAGTTAAGATTTGATTTCACGTACAGTGCGTCTGTGTATCCGCTGATACGTATTTCACCCTAAAAGGGCTCTTTAGAACGGCTATTCACAGTCGCTCTGGAAGTGAAAATAAATCTTTTCTGTCTTAGAAAGCAACTCTAACATGGCTTCGTATAGACGCAAATAGCGACATCTGATATTAAAATCCGTAAACTAATTTTCGAAACCAAATTCAGATTTTTGCTTTAATCTGTGCCTTCTAAGAATCGCAAGGCAAAACAGACGTTGATAAAGATGTTAATAGGCTATATTTCACAAATTTGAGACTATTTTGGATTATTGCTAGACACTCAGCAGCCAATGATCCACTTTACTATACCGCAGAAGAAATATGAAAGTAAATTGCTCTAGTAATGAACATATGAAACAAGTAAGTTCTAAATTGAATTAAAAAAAAATGCTCCTATAATCTTTTTTTACAGTATTAATATGTTATTTACAGTAAATCATTTTGATATAATTCATATGCACTGCCTATTTTATTGCGGAAATGTTTGTTTGTCGAGCAGTTTTACTTTTTTGCTCAACATTAAAAACAGTTTATGAATACCATGAATACAGGCAATACCAACGTGAACATTACATTTGTCTACCCCTCACAGGTAGGGTGTGAAGAACCGGCAAAGAAAGAATTTTGGAGGGCCCTCGATTGCGAAATGCTCGAAATTCCTGTAGACGAAAAGTGTTTAGGATAGGAAAAAAGGATAAGGATTTGGCCATAGTTTTAAGAGTAGAGTGCTGGAAGAGCTTGAGAAAAAAGATACGGTAAATGACTGGTGGGAAGCCAATAGTAAAGTTGTGATGCGAAGGGTAGAGGAAGTAATAGGAAAAGGCCCTCTGGTAAAGGGTCTCCTAGAGACGAAGAAACTTGGTGGTGGAACGATGAAGTGCAACAGAAGGTTAGAGAGAAGAAAGAGACTAGAAAGATGTATGACAGGTCTAAAAGAGAGAAACATAAGGACACATACAAGGTGGCAAATAGGGAAGCAAAACTGTAGCTGTTGCTAAGAAAAGATCGTCTGCACAGCTTTATGAAGAGTTGGAAACACCCTAGGGGATGAAAAGTTATACAGCATTGCTAAAGCAACGAACAAGTCATCAAATCACCTGATCCATGTGCGACAGATTAAGAGCATGGATCGAAAAATGTTAAGAACCGATGTTGAAATAAAGCAAAGATGGTATGAGTACTTTAGAAAGTTGCCAAGTGAAGAACACCAGAGGAGAGACAGACGATGCGGGATCCCAAATGAGAATGTAATGCTGGGGGTAGCGAGAGATGAAGTTGTCGAGGCGTAAAATAGGATAAAGAATGTTAAGGCAATAGGACCTGATGGAATACCTGTGGATTTTTGGAAGGCTCTAGAAGAAGAAGGGGTTGATATTTTGTGACAAATGAGTAGGATATATAAGAAAGATACGATGCCTAATGCATGGAGAAAGAGTGTGATGGTATAAAGATAAATGGGACATTCAGGACTGTAAGAACTATAAAGGGATAAAAATAATGTCGTACACAATGAAAATTCGGGAGAGAACTGTAGAGCAAAAGTTAAGGAGAGAGACATAGGACAAGAACAGTTTGGGTTTATGCCAGGAAGGAGGACAACAGATGCCTTGTTTGCGTTGAAATAGTTGATAGAGAAATGCAGCGAGAAGAAAAGAGAGACAGCGAAAAATACAGCGAGAAAACATTTATAGATCTTGAGACAGTCTAGTTCCTAGACAGGAGCTATGGAGATGTTCTTCTTCTTCTTCTGGTTCCTATCCGTTTCGGATGTTGGAAATCATATTGGCAATCATGACCTTGCTCGCTGCGGCTCGAAACAGCTCCGTTGAGGTTTTCTTAAACCATGTTCTTAAATTCCGCAGCCATGATATTCTCCTTCTACCGGGAGATGGAGATGTATGAGAAAGAAATGGATTCCTGATATGTACGTAAGACTTGTGAAGGATATGTATGAGGGATCGTACACGAAAGTAACGACTGCTGTCGAATTTACCAAAAGTTTTCCAGTGACGGTTGGTTTGCATCAAGGCTCTTCACTGAGTCCTTACCTGTTTAATTTTGTTATGGATGTACTGACAGAGAAAGTAAAGGAGGAGGCTCCTTGGTCAATGCTCTTTGCTAGTGATATCGTGTTTGTAGAGGAGAGCAAAGAAATTTTAGAAGAGAAGTTGGAGTGTTGGAAAAGAGCTATTGAAGAGGTACGGCTAAAGGTTGGCGGGTCGAAAACGGAGTATAAGTGGTCGGGGGGAAGAGGAATGGTTGGGGACATAGAATTGCTTGGAGAAAAACTAGGATAAGTAGGAGAATTTAAATACCTTAGCTCCTACATAACGGAAAATGGGACACTGGATCGAGAAATTGGCCACAGGATACAGGCTGGTTGGTTTAACTGAAAGCGAATGAGCTGGATGGGCTGGGTACTTTGTGATCGAAAAATCAGGGAAGGGCTGAAAGGAAGAATATACAAGAGTATGGTGAGACCTGCGTTAGTGTACGCAGCGTGTGGCCTCTAAAAAAGACTCAGGAAAAGAAGGTGGAGGTAACTGAAATAAAAATGTTAAAGTGAATGTTGGGTAAGACTAGAATGGACAGGATCAGAAACGACTTGATGGGGGAAAAAGACGAGGTGTCTAGAGTCACAAAAAAGATTCAAGAACAAAGACTTCAATGGTTTGGTCATGTCAGACGTAGACAAAACTATGTTTCACGAAGGATAGAGCTGTTAAAAGTTGATGGATGGAAGAATAGGTAGAGGAAAACCAAGGAGAAGATGAAAGGACTATCTAGCAGAGGACTTGAGAGAAGAAGGTTTAGGTGAAGAAGACCTGACGGTGAGAAACGAGTGGCGACGGAGAGTAAGGAACAGCAACCCCCGAAAATGGAAAATCTGAGGAAGAAGAGTATGGATCAAATTAATGATATCTCATAAGGGAATATATTTTCATTTTCTCATTAAGAAAAATTTTGAGTGTTATTGATATTTTATCAGTTAATACTTACCGCTACAATTTAGAAACAATAGAATTTGTAGTTTTCTTCTATTTTTGCACTAATATTTATATATTTCTCTAAATAAATGTAAAATACATTATCAGTTAAAAAGTTTGCTTGTCTTCGACAGTGCGTCAAATATTGGGAGAATTTGCTATTAACTTTCTCAGTACAGCGGACCGTCAAAACTTTCATCCCTAATACAAAATAGTCTCAAATTCGTGAAATGTTCTATAGTTCCAGTGTATATAAAAAATATATAATGAAATTGGTGAATATCACAATATCAGTATGGTTTTAGATGAAGACAAGCAGAATACAGAATAGACAAAATTTTCATATTGCAAGAAACTAGAGTGGAATTCTATAAATATGGGAAACCCACAGTAACTTATTTCTTAACTTTAAACAAGCTTTTGACAGAGTGGATAGAAAATAAATAAATAAACCAATACAAAATTGTTATCAGTGAACAATTAATAAAAACGACACAACAGATACTCCGAAAAACAGTGAAGAGGGTTTAGATACATTGTAAAGAAAACCATAACCCTGGATGATCTTGTAGTTCGTGCTGGAAGCAAACACGAATTAGGTGAAGTAACCAAAAAACTTAAAAAAAGCAAAAATGAAAGGATTTGAGAAAAAAGGTCGTTAGGAAAATATTGGTAGGAAAACTATGAAACAAAAGATGGGTAAAAAGGATAAATACAAACTTAAACAAATATGTGGAGTACCTAATATTTTAGGAGTCTATAAAAAGATTACTGACTGGGGGAATTGGAAAAAAATAAACAAAGTAGACCTAAAATCAGCTAGAAAATGATGTTTAAAAAGTTATATATAATTTAAAATACATAAAAAACTGTAAAAATTGAATAAACAACAGGGTAGAATGTTTACTACCCTTTACGAATAATTGGTCTAAATAATAATAAAAACACGGAGGTGTCATAAAATTTGGGGTTTTAAAATTAATAATAAAATTAACTTTAAAGGTGCATTTATAACTTACCTGCCCATTTTCCTGTTTCTGATAAATTTACGGCGTTAATCTGCAGGAAAGTAGATAAGAAATTATCGTACAAAAATCTAAACACCATCCTGGTTACTTGAATTCCGACTATAAAGGCACAGACTAAGGCAATTTTATTGAGAAGGCAGAAATTGGTTGTTTCCTTCTCCATTACCGTTGATAAAAAATATACTGGATGGGAAAACACGCGCGAATTGTTTAAACTATATGATTATCAGTACGGGTAGCATTGGAATTGTTGATAGCCAAACAATTTTCGGACGGATTTAGTTTACGCACGCGCAATTTACTTTCACCCCTTTCTACTAGTAACATCGATTTGGAGAAATTGACGCGTTATAGTCCAGGACATTTCTTTTCGGGTTAAAATTTTTTATTTAATTGTTTGAAACAATGTTAATTTTTTTGCAAATATTTATATACAATGAGTGAATTCTTATACTATTAGTGAATTGATCTTTAATTTCTTTCACTTTTGCTATTATAGTCTAGTCTTCAATATTTTTTTTGATTTAGATTTATTGTATCTTGACAACATGGTCATTGATTTATAGGCAGTATATAAAAGACTCACACATAATAAAAAATAATACAAATTGTATTATCGTATTAAGGAAGTCATCTAACAAAAATATTGAAGATGTATTTGGCAGAAATGGACTGGGGCAGAGAATTGTGAGGGGTGTAGACTAGAGCCGTCTAAATCTAAACTCACCTAAATCACGATCCTCTGTAAGGGGGAAATGACAAGAGAGAGATTAAGGAAGTACAATTTCCAATTTTCAACAGGAACACTCCGAAGAGTTATTTATACAAGCACTTGAAAACTATACAAAAGGGATCAAGATAAATGGTAAAAATATAAATAACATTCGTTATGCCGACGATACCGTCAGTATCACTGAAAATGAGAAAGACCTGAAGACGCTATTAAATACAATTTGTGATACTGGGGAACAGTTTGGTTTAACAATAAACATAAAGAAAACAAAAACCATGGTTATCAGTAAGAGGGGTAAAGTCATACCAAGGATCCAGGTAAAAAATGAAGATATTGAACAAGTGGACAAAATGGAGTACTTAGGAGTCTTAATTACTGAAGATCTAAATCCGAAATCAAAAATTTGATTAAGAATAGATCAATCAATATTACCCTTTTTGAAATTAAGGAAATTTCTGAGTAACCAAAGGCTCAACTTGCAAATCCGATATCGGATGGTAAAATGTTGTATCCACTCTAGTCTTCTTTATGGTACCAAGCTTGAACAGTTAATGTTGACTCAATGAGAAAGCTGTAAGCTTTTGAAATGTGGCTTTTTAGGAGAATTTTGAAAATACCATGGACCGAGTATATTACGAACGAAATTGTGTTACATAAAATGGAAAGAAACGGGGAAATTTTGACCATCATTAAAAGAAGAAAGACAGCATATTTGGAGCACATACTCAGAAATGAGAAGTAGGAGTTGTTGAAGCTGATTATAAAGGGTAAAATCGAAGGAAAAAGGGGTCCTGATAGACAACAAATGCCCTGGCTGAAAAACATTCGCAACTAGATAGGGTTAAACACACAGACGCTTTTAAGGAAAGCAGAAGACAGACGAATTTACAATTGTTATAGCCAACCTTCACTAGTGGAGTCGGCACTAGAAGAAGAAGAAAAAGAAGATACAGCGTTAAAAGAGCAGTATGATCTCTGTAAGAATCGCAACAGTCATAATCACTATGCATCTGTTAAGATATATAGATTTGAAAGGGATGGGAATATGTTACCTTTATTTTCATCTTTTTGATATATTTAAGTCTATTTTCCATCCAAGAAGATGATCTCTATGTAATTATATGTTTTTACTTTCTCCAATTCGTTATCTTTGATTTAATTACTTTATTTTATGTTTTGTTATTTCTTTATATGTTTTGTTTTATTTTCATTATCATTATTTTGTTCTTTTCATCGTTTATTTATATCTTTATATTTTCTATCTCTTTCGTCCAAATCTCTGTTATTCCCTTCAGTTTTTTGTAGCTTTCTGCTAAAGGAACTATGTCATGTGCGTACATTAGTTCGTTTGTCTGTAACATTTGGCTTTAGTTTTTGTTCATCTGCTTGTGTTCTTAAATATTTTATCCATTATTGATATCCATTTGTGCAATGACTCCGTTATATAAGTTCTTTATAATTTCTCGCAGTACTTTTACTAAGTCCAACTTTATTAGGCTTATATCCATAATTTGGCCAGCGAAAAGCCGCTCTAAAGACTATGAAGTTTAGATATAGCTCTTCTCTCGTTTCCAGTTTCTTTTCTATTCTTCTTTTTCACGTACCATATCAAAATTATACGACGTTGGCGATCACCATTGCGAATACTTCTCGATTTTCTGCTTCGTGGAATAATTGTCCTGCATTTGATATCTGAGGTTTTCTCTACGGCCTTCTATAGCCTTTAAGGATCAGTTGTAGTATTGTATATCAATTTCCCCTTTATGTCCCAGATAAGATATTTCTCGGTGTTTAAACAGTCTTTAGCAATTCTCTATCTTTGTTGAACCTCTTTAGTAAGTTTTTCTTGCTCTCCAAAGTATCTTCAGCATCCGTCTATGAATCCACATTTCTAATGCTTTAATTCTGTTCATATTTGATACTTTTAGTGCCCAAACTTGTGCTACATATAAAAGTAGAGACCAAATGTAGCACTTAATCATTCGTTGTCTCAGTTCTTTCTTTTCAATAATGTTTATGATGATATTGATATTATGATGTTTTCTCCTAATTTATTTTCTATCGCCTACTTAAGTCTTTATGCGTTTGCATTGTTATATGGTTTACGTAGTCCGCAACTCTGATTAGTGTCTGTTATTTTCTTAATTTCTTTATCTTTACGTTTAAACATATTATATATATAGGCATTTGTGTACGGAGAAATTTTTAACAGTTCTAGCAGATATTTCTTTCAATATTCAATTCGGTCTTCTCACTGATAACAAAAGATTCTGTCTTAGTTTTAAAACTTGAATAATTTTCCATTTTACCTTTCTTTTTTTTTCTTACTTTACTGATAGTTTTCCTGTACATTTGTTAGAAGGAATAGGAATTTATTTTTAAGTCCATAATTCTTTTTCATTTTCTCTGGATGCTTGCACTAACTCAGCAGTCTCATAAGCATTTTAAAAATATATTCAAATTATTCTTATAAAAGATATAATTAAGAAAAGCAAGCAAAAACTCCGTGTCACAGATATTTTCAGGATTTTAAAATCCTAAACAATATCGCAAGTAAAAACAAAAGACAAAAATAAAATTCAAGGAGGTGTTAGATAAAGGAATACTATTTGACCCAAAGTTTTGACTTTAGCCCTTAAAGATATATTTCCAATGCCTAGAATGACACAATATTCATATTGCGGTTGTCAAACAAACTAGATGCCTATTAGCTCCGGGATAGAAAACATAACATGTATGATTTATGACAACAAAATCCAGGTCCTGGCCTTTGCGGTCGATGTAGGGTTAATGGCAAGAACTAAAGGTAAACTGCTGGGGTTTTCAAACTATTTGAAGCAAAAGCTAAACAGTATGAATCGATTATTAATAAGCAAAAAATAAGTATATGGAAATGGAGCAGACCACATATGAAGACATACAATTGAAGACTACCACAAACAACGAGAGTAAAGAGTATTGCTTCAAAAAGGTGGCTAAGTTTGAGTATCTAGGGGTAACCCTAGCAAGTAAATGGGAAGAAAGCCAAGAAATTGAGATGCGAATTTCGAGAGCAAGGAAGACGGTCGGAGCTCTACGCAAAGTACTAAGAGCAAAAACATCTCCAGAGAAGCAAAATAGAGACTACACCGAACAGTGATCCAACCCACGGTCCTATACGGAAGCGAAACATGGGTTATCAACAAAAATCAAGAAAATATTCTAAACATCTGGGAACGAAGTGCTTTAAGAAAGATATTCGAGGGAGTAAAAGACTATCAAGGCGTTTGGAGGAGACGAATAAATGCAGATATCGGAAAGCTGTATGGGAAATCAAAAATTAACCAGATCGTCAGGACAAAGAGACTTAGATAGTTAGGCCATTTTGCGAGAATGGCAGACTAAAAGTAGGCAAAGGACTTGCTGCTGAGACGGAAAGGAAAGAAGAGAAGAGGACGACCACAAAAAAGTGGCTAGAAGAGTGTAAGGAAGACCTATTAACAATCGGGATAACAAACTGGAGAACTGCGGCCATGGACAATGAACAGAAATGGGCCTTTAGGGCCTGTTAAACTGTATATATATATATATATATATATATATATATATATATATATATATATATGAAAGTAAAAGATTGCATTTCATTTCAATCGGAACTCCACCATTGTTCTACACGTGTTTCGAGTTATTCAACTCATCATCAGGAACACTTGTGGAAGTTCAACTGAAATGAAATGCAGTCTAGTATTTGGTCATTATAACCAAAATAACAAAATAACAGCCAGGTATGCTAGCAGCGACATATATATATATATATATATATATATATATATATATATATATATATATATATATATATATATGTCTCCATTAATGTTAAGAGTGACATCAAGAATCTAAGCGATATATACCACCTGTTACTTAAATCAGATACCAAGAACAATACTATATCACAGATTACTAACTTGACTGATATATCCATTAACAACTAACATACCTTTATAATTAATTTTCATTAACAAAAAATATATAACATTCCCTTGCTTTTCTTAGATACGTCTCAATAAGATTCAATAATACATGAACAATATAATATAATTAAATAAAGAAAATCAAAATAATATTTCCCTTTACTGGGATTTAAATTCATTCGTTTTTTACCAATGAACCTTAACGACATAAAGATTCATACCAACTATAATGAAGTTGTCAGCGCTTGCGTTCTGGCTTAAACAGAACCTCACTTTTAACTATCTAAAAATCAAAAATTTAGTTATTGCCGACATTTCAAAGAATTACCTCCTTTTAAATGTAGTTGCATTGGGTTTTTCGATTAACCTTGGGTAAGCCTTTACGTGTCAAGTTCGAAGCTACCATACATTTCAATTCTTATAAAAAACTTTTTTTGCACATAGTAACAAAAAACACCACTATGTTACTAGCAAAGTTTTTTAATATTCTAACTCTACAATTCTAAGTTACGGTAAGATCAATAATGTTTTAATAGATAATATATGGTAGCTAATTATAATTTATTCTCTTTCAGCCCTGAAGAAGCCAAATTAATTCTCTTTGGCGAAAACGTTCGGCGAAACAATTGATACACATTAGAGTATTTCTTGCAGATTTCCCCAATATTTAAGAGTTTACTATATATATATATATATATATATATATATATATATATATATATATATATATATAGCAACATAAAAATGTTAATCGAAAAATCAAACGAATACAAAATAATACTCTGTATCTCAATAGTAGGCTATGAAAAGGTATTTGACACTGTAGAATTGTAGAATTATGGGCAATCCTCAACGCTTGTAGCAACATTGAGCAATAATAACAAAAGAAAAAATAGAAAAAATTAAACTACTGCGATGTCGACTACCCTAGCCGCCTCAGTTGAGTCTAAAACCGATCAAGAAGTTGTACCTGGAGTATACGAAGGGAAACCAAGGCTAAGCCTTAGTGAAAGTCTAGGTAATCCCTCCACTATGTTTCAAGCATAAATTAAGATATACAGATGTGTCTGCAGAACTAATAAAGAGGAACTACCGGAACAGATCTATAAAAATTATATCTGACAAACAGGCGACATTAAAGGCACTGGAATCGAATCGATTAACTCCAAGTTAGTTTGAAACTATCTTTAGAATCTGATTCGGACAGAAAAAGTAGCAAATCAAGTTTATTCTGGGTGATTGGACCTACTGGTATTGAAGAAAATGAAAAAGTGTACTTGCCAGGGGAGGGAGGGATGGAACAGATGAAACGTAACCATTGGTTTCAAATATTCCAAGGGTTTTATACATTAACTTTCGAGGAAGAGATCCAAAGATCTACTAAATATGAATAATACTGTTCTGTGAATTATCGTAGGTCTCCTAGCAGCATACTGTCGTTCTGCACGTTCTGCGCAACTGCCCAGGGTTAAATACGATAAGGCACAATACATTTTAGTATTATAAGTTCAAGCCCTATTTTATAGAACCTCGTAGATGTGTCACCAGTGGCCATAATAGATTTAGTTAAAAAAAACTGGGCCGAAAGAACAACTTTAACCTAGGTATGAGCTACAATAGACCTTTTAAGTCGAGTAGAAGTCAAACCTAAGCTGCAGCGATGAGTTAGTTATTTCTAAAAATTATTAATGTACGGCGCGTGTATCGTAAGTATGTTCTTTGATTATAAAAAAGATTTTAATACAGTTCCGTATGATAAACTTATGGAAATTCTCAAAAAAATTGGTCCAGATGAAAGAGGTATTCGAATAATTGCTATCTTGTATTGGAAATAGGTTCAAATTGATAAAAATAGATTAAAAGAGATACGTATCTTAAGGGGAATATGACTCGGTTGTTCGCTATTGCTCTTACTTTTTAATATATACTTCGAACTTACATTTAGTGAAATCTTGGAAGACATAAATATAGGAGTAGTTGTCAGATATTACTAGGTACGGTAGCAATTAAAAGCGCCGATTTGGCCTAAATCTAAATGTTAAAGGACAAAATGGATGGTAGTTAACAAAGATTGCGGGGATAATAACAATGAATATAGAATCAAAATTTACTGTAATTTGTAGCTCCACTAAACGAAAAAGTTGTTTTCAAAGGGATAAGGGTTGCTCACATTAATCCAAAATCCTGATCTCATTCTAAAAAATCTGACTTTAACAAGCTAAAGGCAGTTATATATTTTTTGTTAGATGTGCACGACAACTATATCGTAATAAAAAAATGGTTACTCTTTTCTACTTAGGATTTAGTGTCTATAACATGGTGTATATGGCACAACGGAAGAAGAAATGAAAACTACTGTCAATGCTTTCACAGAATAATATCACCTCACGTCCATTTACATTGATGCTAATCTGTATTATTGTTTAAGTTGTCCTCTGACAAACATCTAAATGTACCGAATTTTATAATTTTTAAAAACGATAACAATAAATTATTAACATACTGAACTCACTCTACTGATTAAGAAAATATTTTAATTAATGTATTCAATATAAATATATTAACAACAATATATTTATATTCAATGCATCAATTCTGTTTTGACAATATCGGTTCTGAATTTTTACCCAATTTTATTTATCGACTGGACTATAGCGTGTCGTTGATTCTTGAACTCACTACTTTCACTATATTCACATCTGGTGCGAAGAGATTTCTTTTTAGATACAAGAGTACTGTATAACAAGTTCCGTACAAATAGCGCGAATCGTGGATTACGTCAACTTCACTTTTTCATAGGGATTCTTATCAATGGTTTACAGATCTTATCAAAAAACTTTAACGGTGCAAGGTTAAAGGAATGATGTAACTATTTGTATGTTTATGTATTATTGTTGTCAAAAAATTAATCCAAATATGAAAAATAATCTTAATTTAAAAGAAATTTTCGGCTCAAATATTAAATAGTACAAGGTGCAGTGGTAAAGCAAAGCATAAAGAAGAAAAAGAAATCTGAAATGTTATCAAAAAAATATCACAAAATATTCATTATCATCATTCAGGCTTTACAAACCTGTATGAGTCCTAGCCTCCTCAAGAGTTTCTCTCCCCTATTCATCGCCTTCCTCCGCAAAACACGTATTTCCATATTTCTCATATATTCATCGATGTTATCAAGGAACCTTGTTCTGGGTTTTCTTCTTCTTCTCTGTACTATCCTATCCGTCCTATCTTAATGTATTTTACGATATCGGGTTCCTGGCACAGCCCTTTATTTATTTTAAAAAGTACAGACAATTCCCTCTGGATTCGTACTCTACATTAAACTTTTTCAAAGATTAATTTTGTTAAATTTACGAACTTCTAGCTCTTTCATTGCTCTGAACATTTCCCTTCTATTTACAGAGTCGTAGGTTCCTTGTAGTCTATAAATATGTGGTGAGTATCTATGCCATATTCCAGTGTTTTTTCTAAAATTTGTTTAAGGGTTGCAATCTGATAACTTGTCGATTTATCAACTCTGAAACCAGCCTGATATTTTCTACTATCTGTTCTGCATATGGTGCCATACGGTGACATAGTACTGTAAAAAATATTTTATACACTGCATTTAGAAGCGTAATTGCAATAAATAAATTGCTGGTGTGGGAACGTAAAATTCTTCGAATGATATATGGCCCTTGCAGAGACAGCGTGACAAACGAATGGAGGGGCAGATACAATAACGAGCTAGAGTCTCTATTCGGAAAAGAAAATCTAGTCAGATATATAACGGCCAATAGACTCAGATGGGCAGGGCATGTGATACGCAGTAACGACAATCGCCTTATAAACAATGTGTTCTGGGAAAGGCCAGAGGGAAGAAGGTCTGTAGGGCGGCATAGAAAAAGGTGGAAAGATGCAGTCAAAGAAGATCTAGAGAAAATGAGAGTGCGACAATGGGAATTACTGGCACAGGACCTACAAACATGGAAGGCAATAGTAAACGCGGCAAAGACTCATGAAGAGTTGTAGCGCCATTGATGATGATCTGTTCTGCATATGGTGCCATACGGTGCCATAATTCCTCTGTGGTTAGAGCATTCAAAAATAACTCCTTTTTTGTGTATGGTGCAAAGTATTCCAATTATTTGGGAGGGATTTCTGTGTCCATATTTCTTTTATAAGCTGCTGTAATGCCATTATGGTATCGTGGCTACCTTCTTTATATAGTTGAGCTGGGAGATTATCTATTCGGGGTGATTTGTTTCTGACTAGTTTTTTAACTGCATCTTTAACTTCAAGAATCGTTGGTGGTTCCTCTTCTCTCTCGTCTGTTCCCCTTATCAGATAATTAAGATAATTTTTAACGTAGGAGTTTTTGTGCTGTACTATTGTATTTTTCAGCTATCTTAAGGCTCTATTGTAGGTTATTTTATCTTGCTGATGCCTTGTATTTTGCCATTTTTCCTCCTTAGTCGCCTCTTCTCTTTAATTTGGTTTCTAATATTGATAAGACAGTTTCTTTTATTCTGTATAGCTTTACAGTCTGGAGTGGCATTTCAGACAGCTTCTTGGAGAAGTCTAGTAAATTCATACACTGCCATTTCAAGTTCATCTTTTGTTTTTAGGGAAATATTTATTTTTTTTTTTGTGTATTTATTCCCTAAACAGATTTCAGTCGGTCTTGTGATTGTGCAGTTTCGCTGGACGTTTCATCTCAACAAATCTTGAATTTAGCGTTGATATTACTAGAGTGGAGTCTGCAGCAATTTCATAATTAGGTAGTCTTCTCCAAAGACTTTGCTTACAAAAAAATCAAGACAGTCAGGAAGTTTACTGAGGTCACTGGGCTAGTAAGTAGGTTTGTAACTAGATAAGTGTTTAAGTTGTAGTTCCTGCATAATTTGAAAAAGGATTCTACCTCTACCTGGTGGAGATAGTCGAGAGGTCCAACATACATGTTTTTTGTTATAATAAGCACCAAATTGCGTTATATGTAATAAAGATGCAAGTGCTCCAGCCCAGTATAAGGTTCCAATATTCCAGGTGCCCCATTTCAGTTCCATGTTTCGTTTGCAGAGTCATCGTCGTAAGTTCAGTCCGTCTAATTACTGAAGTTCCATAACGTATAATTTTTGTATAGAAAGAGATTAGTGACCCTTAATTTTGAGTATCAGGGACTCTTCTGTTAGGGTTGCTAGGCCGTAATCAATGGGATCCAGATTTAAGCCAGACTTAACACACTCGCTGTCATCCATCCATCATAGGTTTGTTAATGTCATTAATGTATATTGGCTAGGGCATTTCTTGGCATTTGATGACAGCAGTCATTTGACATGGCCACTAAGATCCATTCATTCGTCCGGGCTTGAGACTGGCAAGGGCGGAGGTAAAAAAATATGTGGTGTTTAAATTAATATTTTTGTATGCTGACTTTCTTTCTTTTTTGTATTTCATGTTGTTTGCAATCCGATCTTCATCATCATCGAGGCCTTTCATTCCTGATGGAATGTTTGCGGTTTTGACTTAGAGCTCGCAGATGCGCTTATTGCGGTGATCACTTCGCATTCTTTTTGTGAATTGTCAGAGTTTGTTGTATAACTTTCGTTATAATTTTCTTTTACTCATTTTGATCTGTGCATAGTTCCCTCCAGTTTCTCTCTCAGGTGTTTGATATCTCTCATGACCTGGTCCTCCCATCTCTCTCTGGGTCTTCCCCTTGGTCTTTCAGTTTCTGGCTTCCATCTGGTGATCTTAATCAGTAGGTCGTTTTGCCTTCTCTCTATGTGTCCTAGCCAACTCAATCCATTCCTATTATTAATTCATTATATTATTAATAATCCATTATTTTCTTTTTAGTGTTTTGGTTTTTTTAATATATTTATACATGCCATTATTTATTACTTCATATTTAGAGTCGAAATAAAAATGCTTTCTTATTAAGTATGTTTAAACCCTTACTTCATTATAATGTTTGTTTGCATTTACTACGAATTTCATACCAGGAAACAGGTCCTTTACCTCAAGAGCTTGTCTTTACTATTCCAGTTTTTGTTCTAAAACCGTTTCAGTATTTCCTACTAACATTAGCATACATGTAACATCAGGAAATCTTACGCTGTAGTTTCGCTGTTATCTGATTCAGCACTTCTTCTGACTGGCTTTACAACTCGGGGTGAGTCTTCACCGTATCCACGATCTTGCGCTTTCATTCCCAATCCTAGATAAATCGGCTTCGACATCATCCTTCGATTTTTTTTCTACTGATATTTTACCGTCTGGTCTCTCAAAAAAACACTGTCTTTGGCACTCTGTCTTCCTCTAATTTTACTACATGGCCTCCCATATTATCCGGTTAGCTTTTATATGTCTGACGATGTTTGTAGTACCATAAAAAGTCACCAATTCAGCATTGCGGCACCTTCTCTACTCTCCTGTCAATTCATCTCTTTGAGAGCCAAATATCATTCTGAAAACCTTCCTTTCAAATATCAGCAGCTTATTTATTTCCCGCTGATGTCCATGTTTCACTTCTTTATGTAACAATTGGACGAATAACTGACATGTACAGTCTTAATTTAGATTGTCTTTTTATCAGCTTGGATCTTAATAATGATGATAGGGAGTATAATGCTTTATTCCCCGCAGTTATCCTTGCTAAGACCTCTTTTTCTATGTGGTTGTCATCTGTGATTACCGCCCCCAGATATTTTCTTTCCAGAGTTTTTATCTCCAGCATTTCCTCGCATAGTTTGCCAAGCCATTTCCGTTTTAGGTGAATCGTCTTGTATCCAATGTTTTTTATTTTTCGCTGCTTGTTCTATAACTGATGCCACTCGCTACCATGCTTATTCTAAGGCTACATCATACTCTTCCTCTCTCAGCATTTGGAATCTGTTGCTTATGGCTACTTGGCCAGTTCTTTATTTCCTGTTTGAAGAGATTCTATGCCATCTTTCTCCAACACTAATGAGAATAAATTTCATATTAATTAAATTTAAAAATAAATAACATTGTTGATATTTAAAAAAAGTTTTTGAAAAAGATATCTTCTGAGGAATTTTCTTAAACGTAGATTGTCAAACATGGGAGGGACCCAATCAACTTTATTTTTAGGTAGGTTTAGTTATATAGAACAATTATATTATGAGTAAATTTTACACTTTTATTATCAAAAATATCACTTCTTTAACCAAGAAAAGAGACATTTTGAATTTTTATATACCCAAAGCCGGCCAAAGCCCATATAACCGGTCCTACTACTACTACTACGAACCTCAACTTTAAACAACAAGATTTAGTATTAGGACAACAGAAATAAGTGGAGATCTTCCGATTCTCTGTCAATTGGGTTAGTTTCCCGGGGAGTATTAATTTTACCGGCACGATTACAGTTTACTTCTTTGCGGTTCCAATAGTCTTACCGCGGCACAGAACGATGGCTAATGCTCTAATTTTTATAAATTTAATAATCAGATTAACTATAATGTAGGTATAAGATGTTTCAAAAATAATTTTAGTATTTGAAACAGATATTTATTGTTAATGGTAAATGAACTTTAAATTAGTTTTAGTTTGATTTTTACCCGTTTCCGAATTATTTTCTTTAAATTGTTATGATGCAATCCAGATAGATATATGACACATGAAGAATGTGATCAAGGTATTGTATTACACAAAGAAGGTTTTAGTTATCATCGATCTGGTGTGTCCCATATCAGTATCACGAATGGTTGAACGGGATAATTGGTGAGAATATCAAAGGAGCTAAGCAAGGCACCGTATCACGATCCCCGCTTAAGTTCGTTTGTTAGAGTTTTCCGCTCTAAACAACGATTTGTAACAATCTGAGCGCCCCCCTGTGGGGGCGTGAGAGAATTTCAGGGGAGGCGTGAGGGTACAAAGAAAAAAATAAATATTTTTTGTTAAAAAACAAAATATTTTGTATTTCATATTTTTATTTTGTTTAGAAATATTTCTTTATTTAAACGTGATTAAAATCGTTTTACTCAAACAGACAACCTGAGTTAAACACGACAGTCTTCTGTATGGCAACATCGTAGGGGCGCAAAGTATATTTACCAACACTGTATTGCAAGCACTCTTGGCTCCATTTCAGTGACTCCGTCTCACGCGTCAGTCTCCTCAGTCGACAGCTTCTGTGTGCTATTTGTAGCAATCAGTGTAATCGTTATTTAATAACAGAGTGATTGTTTGTGAATTATTTAATAGTAATAAGGTAACAGCTTTGAAAATGGCTAAGTCACTTATAAAGAAAAGATTGTATTCAGACGATTATATCAAGTATGGTTTTACCTTTATGGAGAAAAACGGCATTCATTTACCTCAGTGTTTCAACTGCCACGTTGTTCTTAGTAATGATGCAATGCGCCCCGGACGTTTGGAACGGCATCTAATTACAAACCATTCTTCTTTGAAAGATAAAGGCCCAGAATTTTTTATTGCCAAAAAAGCAGCATAAAACGTATGAAACTTGACTCTACTGCAAATTTTTGTGTTGAAAATGAGAAAGCTGTGGAAGCATCATACAAAATAGCACTTTTGATAGTTAAAGACAAGAACCCACATATTATTGGTGAGTCACTAATTAAACCTTGTTTACTTACTGCTTGTAGTACCGTACTTAGTGAAGACAGTTGTAAGAAAGTAGAAAAAATTTCTCTCTCAAACGACACAGTAAAACGTAGAATTGATGACATGGCTCTGGATTTGAAAAATCAACTATTGCAAAAATTAAAAGGTTCACCGTTTTTTTCTTTGCAGTGTGACTAAACAACTGATATTTCAAAGCATACACAGTAATTGTTTTACTGTCGATTTATTGACAGAAAACGGTTCCTGGAGGAAATATTGTTTTCAACATCTGTTGAAAAAACAACTAAAGCCATTAACATATTTTCTGCTCTTGAAGATTTTTTAGTAATCAATGAACTTCCATGGGAGAAAGTAATTGGCATATGTACTGATGGGGCCCAAGCCATGACAGGATGTCGATCTGGATTTATGGAATTGGCAAAAAAGAAGAACCCTAGGATAATTGGTTCTCACTGCATTATTCACAGACAAGCTTTAGCTAGTCAGACTTTACCTGAACCTCTCAACGTCACATTAAACTTAGCAATTAAAATAGTTAACCACATCAAATCCAGCGCATTAAACACTAGGCTCCTTCAGGCACTATGTCAAGAACTGAATAGTGATCAGGAAACCCTCTTGTCTCACAGAAGTCCGGTGGTTATCCAAAGGAAATATGCTTGCAAGATTATTTAATTTAAAGTCAGAAGTTGAAATTTTGTTAATGACTTCAAAACTAGAAGATCTTCAGAGAAGATTTACAGATGATAAAAATATCTTTTACTTGGCTTATTTGTCTGACTTTTTTGAGGCACTTAATGTCCTGAATCTGAAGCTTCAAGGCCGTAAAAACCTCTTAAACACTTATGATGCAACTAAGGGGTTTATAGAAAAAATATCGCTTTGGCAACGCCGCCTTCACAGTTCCAAGCCAAACTTTTCCTCTTTTCCTAAACTGAATGACCTCCTCGATGATATTCAAACCCTTCCACAACATCTAGTTTCGGATTTGAAAGACGTCATATCAAATCAAATTCGAAAGTACTTTCCAGATGTTAGCTCGGAAAACTGGGAATTTAAGTTGACAAGATTTTTTCATATCGACTCATATCGACTCATATCAACTTGGAGAAAAAAACTTCATAAAAATGACATCAAAAAAGGATGTATACCGAATTTATGGAAGAATACATACAATTTGGTCCCATGTCCAAGGTTGATGATAGTCAACAGAGCTTTTCGTATTATCTTCCCCATCACGGGTCTATCTTCTTCTGGTCTATCAATACATGACATTCAAATTTCGGGTCCTACCATTCAGGACGATTTATTCTTAATTTTATTGCGTTTTCGACAACATGCATTTGTTGTGTCTGCTGATATTACAAAAATGTATCAGGTGCTCGTAGATCCTGAACAACGAGCACTTCAGCAAATTTTCTGGCGTTCTTCTCCTTCTGATACTCTGAGCACATATCAGCTAAATACGATCACATATGGAACAGCTTCAGCTTCGTTTCAGGTCATTCGTTGCTTATTTCAGTTAGCATCCGAGAATAAAGGTCTTCACCCTGCTGCTTCCAAGATCATCAAGCGAGATTTCTATGTTGATGATCTTCTGGCAGGTGAAAATAGCGCAGAGTCATTGTCAATTGTATGCAAGGATATCAACAATATCTTAAACAGCGGATGTTTTGAGTTGAGGAAGTGGGTATCGAATGATCCGGTAGTTCTTAATAAAATTCAAAGTTCCAAGTCTCTATCAAATCTAAAATCATTCGTTGGAGAAGAAAAGGTAAAGGTACTTCGTCTAGATTGGATGTGTGATTCGGACACACTAACATATAAGGTAGCTGATTTAAGTAATCCTAATAAGATAACGAAGAGAATAATTCTTTCTAGTATTGCTCAGATCTATGATTCTCTTGGGCTGCTTAACGCTTGCACAATTACGGCCAAGATTATAATGCAAATTCTTTGGCAAGAAAAGCAAGGCTGGGATGAATATGTTTTATGCCAATCTGCCAAATCGTTTTTACGCAGTGGCAGCATTTCAAGGAGGAATTACTTAGATTAAATAATGTCGAAATACCTAGGTACGTAAAATTAAAGGATTCGATCTCTTGTGAGCTACATGGTTTTTCTGGTGCCAGCAACAAGGCACATGGTACTGCAATCTATGTTAAGAGTGTTGATTCTGATGGACATGTTATGCGCAAAATCCAAGGTCGCACCCCTAAGGGTGATTAGCATACCTCGTTTGGAATTGTGCGGCGCATTGTTACTTGCTCGTTTGTCTGAAAGGGTAATCTAGTCCTCAGATATCAATTTCGATAAAGTATTTAATTGGTCTGATTCTACTATCACTCTGGCATGGATACGCACACAGTCAAAACTATTAAAGACGTTTGTAGGAAATCGTGTCGCTGAGATTCAGACCAAAACGGAAAGGAAAAGTTGGCACCATGTAGTTTCGAATGACAATCCTGCTGATCTTGCTTCTCGTGGAATTAGTCCCCAATTACTCATGTCTTCTGACTTATGGTGACATGGACCTTCCTGGCTGAAATCAAATTATTATTCTACACAACTTTCTCTTCTAGATGACATTCCGAAGTTAAAGACTGCCAAGGTCTTAATAAAGCATTAATAATTAATAAAGCAATTCTCTAGTTTGATTAAGTTAAAGAGATGTACTGCTTACATTCTGAGATTCATTAATAATTGCAAAATATTCAAGTCTTCCCTTTATGAGAGAGCTTCAGGTGCTTTAACTTCTAAGGAGGTTTCGAACGCTATGTTTTACCTAGTAAGGATAGTTCAGAATGAATGTTTCTCAGAAGAAATTCGCAATTTGACAAACAAGAGGCCTGTAAGCACAAAAAGCAAACTTATTTCGTTGCAACCATTTCTCAATCAATATTCAATTCGATTCAAATCGAATACTTCATGTTGGTGGAAGATTAAAAAATTCATCTTATTCTTTTAAGAAGAGACATCCGATTTTGCTGCTATCTAATAATTACTTTACTGATTTAATTTTTTAAGACCTGCAAGTTAATCTCTGTCAAGCAGGTCCTCTTCTTCTTTTATCTACAATGCGAAATGAATTTTGGCCTATTCATGGCAAAAATGCAGCCAAGCGTATCGTAAATGTATTAGGTGTTGTCGTGCAAGTCCACCTAGAAATCTGTCTCGAATTATGGGTGATTTACGGAAGGATCGTGTTGATCCATCCCCTCCTTTTTATATCACAGGCGTAGATTACGCGGGTTATTTTTTAGTCAAGGATCGAAAGGGGCCTGGATGCAAACTTTTAAAGGCATATGTAGCCTTATTCGTGTATTGCACAACTCGTGCTTTAACTACTCATTAATTTGTAGCAGCTTTTAAGCACTTTGTAAGCAGAAGAGAAAAACCTCTGAAGATGTACTCTGACAATGGAACTAATTTTCAGGTTGCCAATCGTAAACTAAAAGAGTTTTATGATTTTATTAAGACTAATAAGCGTGAGATTCAAGACCACTTAATAATCGAAAGTATTGAATGGCACTTCATACCTCCACAATCGTCGCACTTCAGTGGCCTTTGGGAGGCCGGCGTTAAGTCAATGAAATCGCGTCGTCGGCAATGCTCACCTCACGTATGAGGAATTCTCTACAATACTCACGCAAGTAGAATCTGTCCTTAATAGTCGTCCTATATCTGCCTTTTCATCAGACCCCAATGACCTTTGTCCTTTGCTCCGGCTCATTTTCTGATCGGAAGGCCTTTGACATCCATTCCTGAACCTTATTTGATGTCCATAAACGAAAATACATTATTGATAATGTATTGATATTGTAGATTGAACCAATTTCAGCGCCTTCAAAAAATGGTGCAGCACATTTGGTCAAGGTGGTTTAAAGAGTTCATAAGAGAGCAGCAGCAGCGGAAAAATAGAAACATTTTTTAAAGACATTAAAATTGCAGGCTAGTTCTTATCAAGGAGAAGAACTTGCCGCCTCTAATTTGGCAGTTGAGACGTATAGTCGAGCTGCATCCAGGTCCAGACGGAGTTTCCAGGGTGGTGTCCATAAAGACGACGAAATGGATCATCAAGAGAGCAGTATCTGTCATCTGCCCTCTACCATGCAGTGAATAGTGCTAGACTCTTAAACAATTTTGCTCATTTTTGAAATTGTTAAATTATTGTATTATTTTGAAAGACTTTTGCATTTCTGTTCCGTTTCGCATCTTTGTTTATTTTAAACTTATTTGCCACAGTAATAATATATTCATTTTTTATCTCTATTCAAATATTCAAATATTAAGTATCGTCGGTTTTTAAATTACTGTAATTTATAAAATAGGTACGTAATAAAAGTGTATCAACCTTACAGTTTTCTTCACCATGTATCACAAAAAATTTGTTTAAAATCCTTTATAAAAGGTATATAATTAAAACACCCAATCGAGCTACATCACAAAACGTTTTCGGAATCTATATTCCATCATCAGTGTGTCTAGGTGTACATATTTTGAGCCACTAAATATTTGGGTAAAAATCCGTTAAATGTTATTGATTTAAATTTAGGTTACATTATTCGATCTTATATGTTATGATGTTAAGGTGGGTACACATATGCGAGCCGAACTGTTTGCGAACTGCTCGTGAGCTGTTCGCGAAGAGTTCGTTGAAAATATGTTTATGTTCAGGCCATCCAATACCCTAAGTATCTAATAACAAACCGAGAATTAATTTACTTCGTTGTTCTAAACATTTCGGTATTTTGTTTACATTATCTGTTATTAATTTCTCTCGTTACTTTTGAATAAGCCGCGCTCGTTCAGCAATTTTGTTTAACCGAATGATCTCATCGCACACTTAGCAGAAACAATTTATAGTCTCGAACTCCGTCCAAATTTAACTGCGAACATTCTTTGTGTTCGTCCCAAAAACCGACAGGCTGTGGTTCCTGACGAGCAACGAATGAACAGCTCGTAAGCGGTTCGTCCCGTCGTACAAATTAACGAATATAGCGTTCACAAACGGTTCGCGAACAGTTCTGCTCGCATATGTGTACCCGCCTTTACAGTTACAAGTAGAATTGAGAGCATGGCAACGTAAGACTCTACATGAGGTTGCTGGTCCTGAGACAAAGTATCTTCGAGGACTTGTTGATAGGGTGGATACAAGAAGAGACATTTATTATATTTATTTTTTAACATTTTCAAAAACATACGAATACCTCTTTGCCGCATAAGATATTATTGGTGCTAGACAATCATTCGTCCCATATACATATCAACTCCTTAGATTTTTGCAAAGATAATGGTATAGTATTACTGTCATTTCCGCCCCACTGCTTTCACAAAATACAGCCCTTAGACATATCCATTTACGGGCCTTCAAAAAAGCCATCAATACTGCCTGTGATACCTGGATGCGAAATCATCCAGGCCAAATCATGACTATTTAAGACATACCGAGTATTATAACTATCGCAATGCCACTTACTCTCACTCAGGTGAATATCCAGGCCGGGTTTCAAAAGACAGGGATCTTCCCATTCAACCGCGATTTGTTGATCGTTCGCGACAGACAGGCGTAATCCAAATGCTATTGAAAAGGTGGGCATTTCTAATTAACATAACATTAGACCTGCACCTGATGTCAAATCCCCATCACTATCAGCTTCGTTATTGAATGGGAATCCAGCTTCATTCAGCAAGGTAGTAAGTCTAACTGAGCCCGAAAATAGAGCATTAACTAAACAGGCTGCATCGAAGCCAATTACTAACAGTGATTCAAATATTATAGTACGCCCAGCCAATCCTAAAAACGAGATATTCAATGACCATCATATTAATGCTTACACCACGAACAACCAAAAAGTCTGCTATCTACACAGATACTCCTGAAAAGTAAGCTGCTAGAAAGGAGTATGAAGAGCGATAGAAACAATTGAAAAATAGTAAAACAAAAAAAAAAGTACTGGAATTATCTACTGCAAAGATAATCAAAGATAAAGTGAGAGTCTGGAGGATTCAGTGCCAAGGTAGTTGCAAACAATGGTCTCACGTAGCCTGTACGGATGGGAGATATATTAAATATGCCACAACTATGATGAGTCTGATTATAGGAAAATTTGTTTAGGCTCAGATTTTGTTTAGGCTCAGATTTTGTTTAGTTTTTTATTAACAAATTTATTAACAAATTTTGTTTTCTGTAGGAAACAAGTGTCAAGAGAACAACTTTTAGCATTTATTCCTTATTAAATAAACAACAAATTCAGTTAAAACAACATTTTTTAAATATGAAATCCAATCAAATTTTATTTTGCAGGAAACCAATTTTTCTACATAAATTTACAACTAACATATCGTTTCTATAACATAAATAACAGAAACTATTGGAGAGAGACTCTTTAAAAAACCCCCCTGACATGCATGTAAATTCCGAATACTGCAAAGACTGTCTACTCGATTTAGTATTAGGATAACAGAAATGCGAGGAGATGGTTTTGTTCGCTTTTGGTCGAACAGTATTCAGTAGATATTTTACCCACTATATTTTATACACGCCCACAAAATGGTGACGGAACAAATTTTCAGGATAATATAAAACTAGAAGAGTTTTATATAAAAATATTAGTATAATAATAATGCTCTTGTTTAATAATAACGTGGTAACTATATATTAAACAATTTATAACATGTTATATAAAAATAATTCAATAAATAGTTGTATTGAACATTGTTGCCAAGCATAGGTACGTTGTTTACTTGTGACAGCTCCGCATGAATTAAAGTTTGTTAACAAATTAATATTAGGCAAAAGTTATTTATTTAAAAATTATATAAATGGGGAACAAATGCACCAGTAATATTTAGTAAACTAAATTCCTATCACTTCTAATTCTGATAAAATTTATAATATATAGTTTTGATTGCAAACTACTTATATTTTGTGAGATTGGCAACACTGCTAAGAAAATTGTGAGTTGTCCTCGTTTTTCGAACCCGCTACAGTTTCCTGCTTTGCCAGTTTAGAATTTTTGTATATATCGTGTAGATGTCGTAAATATTAAATAAATATTACAATATATAAATTGTGATAAATATTATTTTATAGTACATTTAATTATAATATAAACAAAATAAGATGGTTAAATATAAAACTTAAGTATACTTTGAAATAAATTTATTAACAACTAACGTTAATGAAGTATCGACATACTTCTATCAAAACTTTGGACCTTTGTTGACAGATGGCGATGGTAGGTTATACAAAAGTTAGTTTAATATTAAGATAAAATACAACTGTTTAAAATATATTTATTACTTTGAAATCATATTATGGTTACTATAAAAAAAACCAATATTTTTATAAAAGATTTTCAGTTTTAAATATTCTTGAAAATGTTAATATTTACAATTTGGTCAAATCCCCATTTTGTAGGCGTATACAAAGTAAAGAGCTGAGAAACTGACGTAGCAAGACTTGATCTCCACGCATTTCTGTTATCCTGATATGAAATTTTGTAAAGAGTAGTTCCTTACCGTTGTTGTACGTCGTACATTATACGTGTATAGTGTTTGTTAGTTGGATATATTTGAATAATTTCAAAAGTTCCTTATATAAGAGAAACGATAGGTTTATTGTAAAAAATACTTCATTTAGACAATGTAAACAGTATCTAATTAATTATCTGTTAAATTATCTGTTAAAGAATCTTTCTTTCACCTGTTAAGTAAATAAATACTCGGCCACTTTCTTTTGTATTTTTTTTGTGTTAAGTTGTTATCTGTACGATTTTCTATCAGATATTATTTTTCTTTTAATCTTAAGCTTTTCTCAAGGGATACGATAGATTTAGGCTAGGTAGGTAACAGTTTGTTTCTTTATTTTATAACGTGTGAGACGATGTCTTTCGTCAGTTCATCATACATTTCCCATGAAGCTTAAGGTTTTTTTCACAAAAGCGTTGGATACAGGAACACCACAGACATACTGCACAATCTTCAACAAATTCGATGATAAAATGGGAATGACACTCAAAAAATTAGAGGCATTAGAGCTCTCTTTCTTTAGTAGTGGATAATCTTGATTAACATATGGCTTCGCATTGTAATCAATGATGAATACTTCCTTGGGAGTTCAAAAAAAAGTTATGTACACATCTGACTGTATGTTATGCTTTGGCGGGTAATATAATACATAATTTAGCCGAGACTACTAAGTTATAAAGGTCTTAGCTTTGATTTTCACAGTCGGGGCTTGTGGAGACCATGGATAAATAATACCTACACCTCATTCAAATTCGACGTGCAGTAAAAGTAAACAAAACCAGGCTATGCTACGTAAGACTCCATAGGCGTGCGGTTTTGCTTTCATATTTCCTATCAAATTAATAAAACAGTATGTAAAATTAAAGATTTGTTTACTATGAACAACGAAGATAAAATATACAATGTTAGTATTATTTTCAAGGAAATTCAAAATTAGCTTCACTACTGTAAAATAAAAAGAAACTTCTTAAATTGCGTTGAAATTATGAGTATTAATATCTAAGAGCTTCCGGTTTAAACGGGGCTGCCAGTCATGAACTGAGCTCTTAATCGCACCCCATTCGTTTTTTAAGGAAAACGAAGTTTCAAACAAAAACCTATGCAAATGTCCGAGAAAATCATTCGTCAAAAATAAAAACATTCTACATATCTGACTAATAAATAAAACAAAAAACTCACAGTGTAAATTAATATTTTATTCATAATCAGAGTCTGACGTGCTGCTCTCATTAACTACGTTAATTATCAGTGGTTCAACTTGAGTCTCAATGATATTGTCAAGATCCCACATCTTTTGTTCGACTTTCTGCTGAACATGCTGTATACATTTAATAATTTAATACGAAAGCAAAACCGTATGCCAAATTTTTATTTAGTGACTAAGAAGGCTTCTGGCTGAGTACAAAATAAACAACTGATCAAATCCTATCACGCGATATAGAAAATGAAAGGGAAAGATATAACGAATATATTAAGATAGAAAATCAATTACATATCTTAATAGATTCGTTATATCGTCCCTTTTCATTTGCTATGTCGCAAGTTAGGTTTCGATCAGTTGTTTATTTTGAACTTAGCCAGAGGCCTTCCTTAAGTCAATAAATCAAAATTTGTCTATAGTAAATTTATTTTCATTCATAGTGCCTTATGATAACTCGTACATAACTATACGTTCTATATAATCAAGATCCTGTGTAGTGCCATTTTGGTAGTCGCCATGTTTTTTTCTATCTTAATATATTCGTTATATACTCCCCGTTTAATAAATATCGACAACCGAGTTGAAGAAAGCGGATATTCAAAAGTGGCTGCGATCAAAAGTTTTGACAATTCAGTTCTAAAAGTCGAGCTTTTGACTATTGTGAATAAACATAAAAAAAATACACTATTGTTAGCATATTGTAGATGAAATGGGTAAAGAAAAAAGAAGGTATTCACAGGCACTCGAGGTAGATTCTGAGTAAAATATTACCTAAATTACACTTTGAGTTTTTTGTTTTATTTATTACTCAGATATGTTGAATGTTTTTATTTTTGACAAGATTTTTCTGACCTTTGCATAGGTTTTTGCTTTGAAATTTCGTTTTCCTTAAACCAACCAATGGAGTGCCATTAAGAGCTCAGTTCACGAGTGGCAACTCCGTTTCAACCTTAAATATTACGTTAAAAACATTTTTACACATTTAATGTAATTGTATTTTAATTCCGTGCATTACAATAACGGATTCACGTTATTATGTTGTTGGAAAACCTCATTCTAACATGTTTATTTAGTTATTTTCAGTTCTGTTATTCCTGTGAACGACTTATGCTACGATGTCTACTTCATATTTTCATATGTATTTCATAATACAGGAAAATATAGGTTTATACATCGTTAAAATCATGATGTGGGAGTGCCCCTCGTAACAATCATACTGTTGACGGTTTATTTATACTTACCGCAGCTCTATCTTGTATTTAGTGTAGAAATGTTTAGAAAGGTTTTCGAAGCCCCGCCCATTGTAACGTCAGAGGTGAGGTAGTCCATTAATAAACACAACTGACCGTTTCCACTAAACAGACTCGAGTTTCAAAAACTCGGGACTCGAAAAACAAAACGAACTGTTTCAAAACACGCCAGTCTTTAGTAAAGTTTGTGAAAAGTTGCTATTTTGTTTTATTGGATACGAGTTTGTGTTTTGTTTTGTTTTTATTTTGTCCGTTGGTGGGAAACCGCCATTAGATATTACATTTAATTTTAAAACAATTTTTACATATTTAATTTAATTTTATTAATTCAATGCAATAACGAATTCGCATATTATGTTGTTGGAAAACCTCATTCTAACATTTATTAATTTAATTTTATCTTTGTTATTCTTCTGATCATAAAATATAAATGATAACATTTATTATAAATATAAATGAATAAATTCAAGCACTGTAATTCCCTGACGCACGCCCTGGCTAAAATATTATCACTAGAACAACAGTGGTCCAATTAAGTTATAGCAATTCTTCCGCGTACAGGGACTACTAAATGATATGGTATGCTGAGTTTCGTATACGATGTCTATTTATATAGTTTATGAGGTGGATATTATGTACGTTTATACATTATAAATCGTGATTTGGGAGTGCTCCTCGTAATATTCATAATGTTGATAACGTGTGTTGGTTTGTTTACTGCTACTGCATCTTTAAGATAAATTTGGTTATACCTACTTACCAGCAATAAATAGGAAGAAAACATCTTTCTTCGAATAAGTGGAGTAAAGACCCACTATACTTAATAGGTAACAAATATCCCAGCTAAAAATTTAACTGATATCATGATATAGGGGAAGGGCGGGTAAAATGGCATAGGCGGGCAAAATGGTTTTTTGTTCTCGTAGTCAAGCTAACGGTTCTACGTCACCGCAATTCTGGATACTTATTATAAACAGTAGCAACACTGTCCACATTAAGTCTCGTGCACCTAATTTAACTGCCGGCCACGAGATTGGTGTATTTGTGAATAAGTGCTGGTCGAGTTCGATGCGTCAATGTAAGTTTTATTCAATAATTTATTAAATTAAGGTTATAGAGCTTTTTGAATTTACTTTTTGGTAATTATGTTTTATACGCTGCATGTGACCTTAAATAAAAATTGTGTTTATTTCCATTATTAATTTTTTTCAACTATCAGTAGTCGGCAAATACAAAACGGGCAAAATGGCATAGCAGTATGGCGGGCAAAATAACATACTATGCCATTTTGCCCGTCTGTTTTTCAGGTTAAGGTACATATTCAGTTTTTTTTGCAGATGGTTTATTCATATAAAAGGAAGTCTAACAGAAATAGTTGGAGTGAGGAAGACATGCAAAGAGCTTTGGAGGCAGTCCGAAATTCCGAAATGGGTTGGCTTAAAGCAAGCAATAGGTACATTTCATGTACCGTTCTCAACACTAAGACGTCGAGCAGGTAATAAAAATAAAATTGCCATTGAAGCAAAAAAACATTTGGGCTCCCTGGCAACAGTTTTAAACGAAGATATGGAGACTGCAATAGTTGCCCACATTCTGTATCTTGAATCCCGGTTTTTTGGCGTGACAAGAGCAGACTTATGCAAGCTAGCCTATAGCATTGCAGAGAAAATGAAGATTAACCATCCGTTGAATAAAGTGACCAAGATGGCTGGCAAAGGATGGTTGCATGGTTTTCGCCAACGAAATCCGCAATTATCATTACGTCTTCCAGAAGCTACGTCTCTTGCACGGGCCGAGGCATTCAATAAGCCTCAGGTAAATAAATTTTTTGATAAGTTAGAAGAAGTTGTTGAAGAACACAAAATTCAAAATACCATGATATTCAACATGGACGAATCAGCCTTGACCACCGTCCAAGTTCCGCCAAAAGTCTTTGCTCAGAAAGGAAAAAAACAAGTGGGCTCTATCAGGAGCGCAGAAAGGGGTGTACACACAACAGTTGTAGTGTGCATGAGTTCTGGAGGAACTTACGTACCACCATCAATAATTTTCCCCCGAAAAAGATTTAACCCACTTTTATATGACGGCGCACCTGTAGGAATATTAAAATTGCATTATGAATCAGGATACATGACCGGAGATTTGTTCATAAGGTGGATGCAACATTTCATTGACCATGTCAGGCCGAATCCTGCGCAGAAAGCATTATTAAATTTAGACGGACACTCCAGCCATAAAAGCTACGAAGCTTTAGAATTAGCTAAACAGAATTCAGTGGTATTACTTTGCCTGGCGGCACACTGCACGCACCGCCTTCAGCCATTGGATGTTGCCTTTTTCGGACCACTCCATAAATATTATAATCAAGCTGTTACTCATTGGCTCAGAAATCGCAATAAATGGTTTTCGGGCCACAGGAATATCACCTATAAATCGTGACATTTTTCCGGAGCAAGCATTTTTGCCTAGTGCAACTACAGATGTGCCTGGTTCTACTAATAAACCTGACATTGCTTCTACATGTTTACCTGCTGATGTTAATGTTCCTCACACTGCAACTTACGATCATCATGATGTCCAAGAACCATCGGCATCTGGTTCTAAAGATGAATCTATTGAAGGAATCCTGATGGAATTGGCAACGGTACCTCAGAGTAATGTAAGAAAATCTACCAAACGTAAATCTGGTCAATACCAAGATGTATTAACCGAGAGCCCCTTGAAATATCTCCGCGAAAAAGAAAATGAAAAAAAAAGCACAAGAAATAAAAAGCAGAAAAGGGGACGTCGTGAAAAGAAAAATAGTCAATGATTTAAGTGATGGAAGACGCATTGTGAGCAAAGATAGACATCAGTCAGAGAGAAAAGTCAAGAGAAATATTGTGACCAGACCAATACTGAACAATATATTAAGTAATGAAGAAGAACCCTTTAGTATTGATGATGATGAACAAGAGGACTGCGCTTGCATTTACTGCAATGATACGTTTAGTAGGTCCAAATCTAATGAAGGATGGTTAAGATGCCGAATTTGCCAAAACTGATCACATTCAGAATGTGCTGGACTTCCCAAAAAAGCAAAACAATTTATTTGCGAACTTTGTATGAACTAAAGTGTTTAATTTCAATTTTTTTTCTTCGTAAAAAAAAAATATATAATTATTTTTGTATTTAACACTATTGTTTATGTGTATGCCATTTTGCCCGCACTGGGCGGGCAAAATGGTTTTTTGTTACATTTTGATTTTGATTTTTTTTTAAATAAATCTCTTTGTATGAGTGATTTTTTGTTACTTAGAATAGTAGAAAAATGACCTGGCTATCATTATACATCAAAAGGAATTATTTATCTCTATTTATGTCTCAGATATATGGAAAATAAACTAAGTATGCCATCTTGCCCGCCCTTCCCCTACTTAGATACCTTAGAATTATGGAATAAAAATAACCTTTGACCTAGTCCCAAAATCTTTATTTTAAGAAAGCTCTTAGAAGAAAATCTTCTAAAAAGCGTTATTTTCACAATTCGTTAATGAATACTTTAAAAGCTAGACGTTATATTGAAACTATGAAACTTGATATCCCGCAAAGCACCTTTTAAGAAAACATCTTTCTTTTTCTATTTTTTTATCTGTATCTACCATTTTGTACAAGACAGAATGGAATAACTGGAGAAAACAAGTAAAAAGAAAAGTTTGATTATATCGGGTTTAAAAATAGATACAAATGATGACGAGAAACTAAAAGAAAGCATGGAAACATTCATATCACAAGAACTGCAGGCGCAAATAAAACTAAGGAACGCAACAAAAATAGGAGAAACATTCTATGCCATAGAAACAGAAACTTTCACGGATAAAATTGAGATACTAAATAGGAAAAGTAAGTTGAAGTATCATAAAGATCGTATCGACATAAATAATGACCTGACAGCAAAAGAAAAAGAAATATAGAAAGAAATAGTTAAAATAGCAAAGGAAGAAAAGTAAAGGAAAACGGACAAAAATAGGCTATAAGAAGTTGTTCGTGAATGGGAAAGAATGGATATGGGATGAAGAAAAACGGCAACTAAAAGTAATTACTATTTAAATGGGAATAAGCCACAATTCGAGATATTCGAGAAATATCTCGAAAACAAAAATCATGACCAATTTGGTACCCAACCAGAACATCAGTATTGGTGGAAAAGAAATAGAACTCGTAGATAGATATAAATACCTGGGACATGAAATTATGATTGGCAGGGATAACCAGACTCATGAACTGAAGAGAAGAATCGGCCTTGGGTGGGCAGCATTTGGAAAACTGAGAGAAACTTTTAAAAGTGAGCTGCCCACATGCCTAAAGAGAAAGGTATTTGATCTGTGCGTCCTCCCAGTCTTGACGTACGGAGCAGAAACACTTACCTTAACAAAAGCAGCAGCTACCAAACTGAGAGTCACGCAGAGAAGAATGGAGCGGTCCATGTTAGGAATAACTCTGCGAGACAGAATAACCAACGAAGACATCAGGAGAAGAACCGGAGTGACTGACATCATCGAGAAGATAGCCAGACTAAAATGGAGATGGCAGGACACATAGCCAGAATGACAGATGGGCGATGGACAAAGAGGTTATTGGAATGGAGGCCAAGGGAAGACAAGAGAAGCGTCGGTCGACCACCTACAAGATGGAATGACGATTTAAGAAGGACTCAATAAAAACTGGATGAGAGCGGCGCAAGATAGACGGGGTTGAAAACATGAGGAGGAGGCCTATGTTCAGCAGTGGACTCTTGAGGCTGGATGATGAAGCCACAATTCTAAGGTTGCCAACGGTAGCCCATGCAATGCGGATTTTTCCGTTTGCTTTCGTGTGTCAGCGTGTGCTTTTTCTCTGTCCAAATTAAAAATATTCACAAGATGTGCACACAAGTATATCGATAAACTGGACTGCTTTACCGCATAATCCAACTGAGAAAAGATGACAACCATTTTAGGGAACCATTTCAATATATTTAGCTTTCCGTAGGAAATAACAAATAAAAAAAGAAGAAGAAACTCGGATATCACCATTTTTTTCAGTTCTTATATTTTTTAACAAACAACAACAATTTTGTCAAATATGTCCAATCAAATTTTTATTTTACAGAATTTACTTACTTTTTCCAATTTTGCTTTTTTTTTCTTTTCTCATCCATCCGCTCAAACGATGTATTTTTCAAATACTGCGACTGGCTGCTCGATCTAGTATTAGGATAACACAAATGCGAGGAGATGGTTGATTTCCCTTATTGTCGAACGCGTCAGTAGATAGCCACTAATACTTTGTACACGCCCTCAAAACGGTGGAATAGGAACCAGAAACTAGCAGACTAGGTAGCAAGAATTTGACGATCTCCACGTGTTTCTGTTATCCTGATACGAAATCCTGTAAATATAAATTGCTGCTGCACTTGCATATTGTGGTTGGCATCCAAATTGGATGATAATGATTTCTGCTGTTGAATATTATGATGATTGAATAATTTCAAAAATTCCTTATATAGTAGACACGATGGGTTTATTGGATGGGTAAAAAATACATCATTTAGACAATGTAAAAAATATCTAATTCAAATCTGTTAAATTAAATTTATTTAGGTTCAGGTCCCGTTGATAAAAAAATCTTTAAATAAATACTCGTCGTATTTCTTTTTGTATTATATACCTATGTTATGCAGTTATGTCATTTGTCATCTGCCAGGATCGCGAAGAATACAACAATTAAAGTTTTTTGCCTTGAGATTTATGAGAATATGTTCTAGAAGGTAGGCTTCGAAGTTTGCCAACGGTAGCCCATGCCATGCGGATTTTTCCGTTTTTCCGTTGCTTCCGTGTGATCGCGTGTGGATTTTCTCTGCCCAAATTAAAAACATTCACAGGATGTAGGTACATACACAAGTACATCACATCGATAAACTGAACTGCATACCGCATAATCCAACTGAGAAAAGGTGTCAATCATTTTAGAGAACCATTGCAATAAATTTAGTTTTCTGTAGGAAATAGCGAGTGACAAAAGAAGTAAAAACAACTTTCGGATATCACTTGTTCCTTATTGTAAAAAAGTCATTTTATTTTTCAGTTCTTGTAACATTTTGTCAAATTGATCCAATCAAATTTTATTTTACAGAATTACTTACTTCTTCCTATTTTTCTACATAAATCAACAATAAACATAACTTTCTATAACATAAATAACAATCTATTGCAATTTATTCTATTTTTATTCATTCCTTCTCCTTCCTCTCTTAAAACTTTATTTGTCCCGACGTTGTTTCTCATCCAAAAATCACAATAAACTCCAACAACTGTCTAGTCGATTTAGTATTAGGATAATAGAAATGCGAGGAGATGGTTGAGTTCGCTTTTTATTTAACTCCTCAGTAGATACCCACTACACTTTGTACACGCCCACAACTTATTGGAACTACACATTTCCAGCAAAACTTTGAGCCTTTGTTGACAGATGGCGCTGGTAGGTCATACAAAAATTATTTTAATATTTAGATAAAATACAACTGTTTAAAATATATTTATTACGTTGAAATCATATTATGGTTACTACAAAAAAACTTATATTTTTACAAGAGACTTTCAATTTTAAATATTCTTGAAAATGTTAATATTTACAATTTGGTAAAATCCTCCATTTTGTAGGCGTGTACAAAGTATAGTGGCGAGAAACTGACGTAGCAAGAATTTGACGATCTCCACGCGTTTCTGTTATCCTGATACAAAATCTTGTAAATATGAGTTGCTGCTGCACTTGTTTGTTGTGGTTGGCATCAAAATTCGAATATAGCCATTCAAAATAAATAAATATACAGAAATAAATGATAGGCGAATTGTAAAAAATACATAATCTAATGTAAACATATTTGGAGTCTTTCTTTTTGCATTTTTTGTGTGGTATTTTATCTGTAGGATATTGTGTCAGATATTATTTTTTTAAATCTCTTAAACTTTTCTGAAGAAGATAGATATCATTTAGGGTAGGCAACAGTTTTTTTCTTTATTTTATAATGTGTGAGACGATTTCTGTCGTCAGTCCATACATTTCCGACAATGCTAAAGATTCGTTTCACAAAAGCGTAATACAGGGACGCTACAGATAATGATGAATCTACCTTGGGAGTTCAAAAATGTTATGTACAAATCTGATTGTATGTTATGATTTGGCGCTTGGCGGCCAATAAACAGCTGAGATTACCAAGGTAGGTCTCAAGTTTTGATTTTCACAGTGGAGAACTTGTAAATACCAAGAATAAATACCTCAAATAAATAGAAAGAAAACATATTTCTTCGAAGGAGTGGAGTAAAGGTCCACTGTAAGAGAAGAGATAACCAATACCTATAGCTACAAATTTAACGGATATCAGGATATATGGAATAAAAATAACATTTGATCTAGTCCCAAAATCTTTGTTTTGACCTCTTAGAACCTCTTAGAAGAAAATCTATTGATCTTCCTGGAATTTGTCAATTCCAGGAAGATCATGATATAGGCAATATGGTGTTAATAACCGTAACAGGTGAACCCAATACTTTCCTGGGAATGCAGGGACATATTTT
Source organism: Diabrotica undecimpunctata (assembly GCF_040954645.1). Taxonomy (NCBI): domain Eukaryota; kingdom Metazoa; phylum Arthropoda; class Insecta; order Coleoptera; family Chrysomelidae; genus Diabrotica; species Diabrotica undecimpunctata. Next base: position 73,817,819 of record NC_092812.1, read on the forward strand.
TTTGCTAAAAGCGCATTCCAGATTTCTGGATATAACTGTTCGGCAGTGACACTTAATCTGCTTTATCCTGTTCTTCTCCACACAATTTTGCACAATTTTCCAGAATAATGTAGCAATTCTTTTTTCGTTCGTATAAAAAATCTAACACAAAAGCATAACGTTTTCACAGAAGCAATGTCCATTGATTCATCCACAATTATGCTAATTTTTGTTTTCTTGGATGCAGCTATTCAGAAACAACGAAGGAAGAAGAGCAATATTGCTAAAGAGCTGAATTGCAGAAAAGAAATATAACAAAATAAAACAAACACAGAATATGTAAAGGCATCATAAAAAGTATAACCACTTATAGCAGTGAGACGTGGTTGCTAAAAGAAAGAACTCTTTAAACCTTAGAGGGAACCGAAATGGATTTTTGGAGATGTGTTGCCGGTAAATTAAAATTGGATAGGGTTATAAATAATAGAATTCGAAAAATTATGAATGTCAGGCAGACAATAACTGAAGACATTAAAATGAACCAACTATGGGAACCAACATGAGGGAGATTAGAAAAGTACACAGGTAGGAAATAGGAACATTGTAAAGAAGTGGGAAAAAAATTTAAAATACATGTATGTATTTACAAATCTTTATTTTTTTTTATTTTATTTTAATAATTACATATTTACAATCTACTCTACAAACAATAGTGTAATAAGCAAATTTGTTGATGTTGATTTGTACATTATCATTAGTTTCATCTTAAAAATAATATCCCACAGGACATTTCCATTTCTCTTTTAGCCTTGCAAGCATAAATACCAGTACCTCCTTGGCAGGTTGGTCTTGAGCCAGTAGGTGGCCCCCAAAATCACAGTTTCCTACAAACCTGAAAATGTACAGAAAAGTTATTTTCTAGTATTATATACAGTGTGTCCGTAAAGTATGGAATAAATTCGATATTTCCTAAATGAACAGCCTTTTTAAAAAAAATCTAAATTTTACAATAAAATTTCATTATACAAGGTGATACACATTACAGTGATGACGTGATCGGCTCTTTTTTTAAATGTATTTAAGGACATTTTTAGATCGATAAAAATGAGCTGATTCCAAAAAAATATAATGCTGGGGGTTTAACGGATATAATTTGAAAGATATGCGCTTAGAAAATTAATTTTTATTGATTTATAATATTAATTCGGTTAAAAAAGGTTTCGTAATGGAGTATAAAGTGTAAAAACCTATCCAAGCGCAGATGCAGATACGGATCATAATCTATTACTAGCAAACGTCAACATTAAACTCAGGAAACCGGAGAAAAAAGTTAAAACCACCAAAATTAACATCAAAAACCTAAAAGACGACAACTGCCAACAGCAACTAAACGCAGAGATAAATAAATTAACTGAAGGAAGCGTTGAATGGGCAGATATGAAAAAAGCCATACTAAAAGCGGGAAAGGAGGTCCTAGGCGAAGAAGAGAAAACCACTAAAAAAGACTGGATGACACCGGAAATAGTTGAGCTAATAAATGAAAAAAGAAAATACAAAAATAAAGATAAAAATAAATATAAAACCATCAAGAATAAAATCAAATATGAAATCAGAAAGGCTAAGGAGGAATGGATGAACAAAGAATGCCAGGAATTGGAAGAACTCAGCAACAAACATGACACCTCAAACTTACATAAAAAAATGAAAGAACTTACAGGCAACACTAGACAAAGAAGAACACCCATAACAAGAGATAATAATGGAGAAATACATACTGAAGAGAGCAAAATAAAGGAAGTATGGGAACAATATATAATCCATCTGTTCCATGACGAGAGAGAAAATGAACAAGATATAGGTGAAGAAAAACAATACCTATAAATTTTACCCTCAGAAGTAAAGAATGCCCTACAGAATGCAAAACAAGGAAAAGCACCGGGTCCTGATCAAATTCCAGTTGAACTGTTAAAAGCCTTAGATGACGGTAATATAAAGAGACTCACCCGAATTCTCAACCACATATATGTAGAGGGCAACATCCCGGAAGAATGGCTTAAATCGATATTTTTACCTCTACCAAAAAACAACAATCCCAAATCATGTAATGACTGTAGATTGATAAGCCTAATGTGCCACCCTTTAAAGATTCTCTTGAAAATTGTTCAAAACCGAATTTATAAGAAATGTGAGGAGCAGATAGATGAAACTCAGTTTGGCTTCAGAGGAGGCATGGGTACAAGAAAAGCATTATTTGCGTTGACGGTACTCTTGCAGAAATGTCGGGAATATAACAAGAGTGCATATGTATGCTTCATAGACTTTAGGAAGGCCTTTGACCGAGTGCAGCATATGAAGTTAATAAGTGAATTAAAAAACATCAATTTAGACAAAAAAGACATTGAGTTTATTAAGGCTATATACTGGAACCAGAAAGCAGTAGTAAAGGTGAACGATATAGAAACAAATAATATACCGATTGCGAGAGGGGTTAGGCAAGGATGCGTCTTGTCTCCGACGCTTTTCAACGTGTACTCAGAGGTCATATTCAGAAAAGCCTTATGAGAAAAAAAAAGAGGGAATAAGAATTGGTGGAGAAATCATAAACACCATGAGATTTGCAGATGACACGGTAATTATGGCTGAGAGTATAGAAGAACTACAAACTTTACTAGATGAAATAAATAGTGAATGCATTCAAATGGGACTTGACATCAACACAGATAAGACCAAATTTATGATAGTATCAAGGAGTCCAATAAATAATGAACAACTAACTCTTGGTGGACAGCAAATAAAGAGAGTGACAAAATATAAATATCTGGGAGCTTACATCAACACAGAATTAGATCCAGACCAAGAGATCCGGGTACCAATAGAAATGGCAAGGGCAGCGTTCTTAAAATTCAAACAATTGTTCTGTGACAAAAATCTGAATACTGCGCTGAAACTGAGGTTTGTTGACAATCATTTCTATTTAAAATTAATTCTAAGCAATAATACAGAACATTCACGAATTAATACAACTATTGTACTACTTAATTGTTAATGAACGTTACTAAAAATAATTACAGTTTACCAAAAACTAGAAATAGGCTACTTTTTTGCAATTGATAATATATAATTTATTTTCTAATCGCATATCTTTCAAATTATATCCATTAGACCCGAGTATTATACTTTTTTGAAGTCAGCTCATTTTTATCGATCTAAAAATGTTCTAAAATACAGTGTTACATTAAAAAAAAAGCCGATGACGTAATCACTGTATCACATTAAATTTAAAAATCGACTTGTTTTAGATTTTTTTAAAAAGGCTTTTCATTTAGGAAATATCGAATTTATTCCATACTTTACGGACACACTGTATGTATAATCCATAAAAATCTATGCTATGAAACATGAATAATGATATATTGAGTTAAAAAAACCTAAAAATTCGTTTTCAGCAATCTTAATAATAACCTTCCGGCGCTGTAGAATGACATCGACGTGGTGGAAGGCCTACTGGTCGGTCTTGGTTTCGTGAGGGGAGCACCACCGATGAAACTAAGAACAGCCCAAATAGTGTCCGGCGTTGGTGCAGGCACTGGACGCTAAAAATTCGTAAAAAGGGGCAGCAATCATTCGCAATTGCTGCGTCTTCCTCCCCAAAAAAACCTTGTTGTGATTGTACCAATCCCTGACAAAAAATTGAAGGCACTTATGCCCCAACTGTCACTTTCTATGTCTGCGACATAAATCACAGTCACCAAATAGTCAACGACCAAGATATCCGGAGATACATCTGACCTGAACTCCCAGTACAATCAGAAAGCATCACTCACTGCTTATCCATCCTTTATCCTTTTCATCTCCTTCCAGTGTAGAGTAAGCAGCTACACTGAGGAACACCAGGCGGTATACGAGCGTTGCTGTCACTGCTACCGGAGAAAACCGTGGCAAATTAAGACAGGACTACACGTCGATAAAAAAATCCGCAATCCCGGCTCGTGAGCCACCGTGACCAGGGGATGAATGACTGTGCGAAAGCAGTCGTAAATGGTGCCCCCGGGATACCTGGCAACCTTCCGGGGTGATAAATGCCTTAGCTGGATAAGGGAGCACTGTCCAGCTGGACCTTTGTTCTTCCCGACGCGTGGGAACAGATACATAAGCGAAACAACCGACAAGTAAAACAAAACAAAACGAAAACGATGACGACCTGCACGAGGACACAGAGTGGAAATAGCTTGAAGAACTAGGGGAATCTAAGATCTTGGGAAGGTTACACTCCATAGCCAGATCACCTACGAGGACTGATAGCGAGGAAGAGAATGGGAGAAAAATATGAACGACTAAGGGGCGGCTAAGGCCGTAGAAGAGAAGAGAGAAAGCGAAGAACTAGACGTGATAAGAAAGGTGGTGGAAGAGGCCGCTTATACGATCCCGATCGAGTAAAGAGGCAAAAACAACTTAAAAAGTGCAATGGATTTAGTAGAGCCGATAAAGGAGGTAGGGAACAAGGTAAAAACACCTCTACTGTATAGTAGGAGAAAGCACGGCGTGATTGGAACTAAGAAAGGCGAAAAAACACAGCCTGCAGAGTACTGAAGTGGAAATTACACTGGTAGTTCCAAATTTCAGAAGAATAGAAAGAGGGAATATACCATCAGAGGGGGCATAAAGTTGTACGCGAACATGGTAAAAGAGGTCAGAAAGTGGACGTAAAAAACAGCGGGTTCGACATCAAAAAGATGAGAAAGACTGTACAAAGAAACTAGACAGGATGGTACTAATACACGACGTTGACCAAATGTTGGAAGATAAGGAAGTCATAAGGGCGCTTGATAGTACTGCAGGTAAATTTAGGAGATGTAGCGGACCTGTTGCTAGTGTCCGAGACAAATAAAAAGATTACGGCCCAAGAAGGCTGGATCACGGATAAAAGGCAAGATGAAGTAGTTTATATTAGAAACAGAAAGCTGGCGGTAAAAACTTGCCAGAGGAAAGAGGAATTCCTAATCTTGGAACCGTCACAATAGTGACGACGACATATATCTCCCCTAATATAAAAATACGAGAATATAAGAGTCTGGTAGAGGAAATAGCAGGAAGCACGACAGGAAAAAAAGACTAACTGAATGCAAAATCTATTTCATGGGGAACGCCAAGAAATAATGAAAGGGGAGAAATCTGGAATAAGATCAGCCAGACCTTAAATTTGGAAATACTCAACAACGGTAAGGCGACCTTCGTCAGGGGGGAAAGTCAGACACATATCGACGTCAGAATGGGAACGATACCGACAAATAGAAAGGTGACAGAGTAGGACGTCCTAGATGGAGAAATATTCACTTATCACACGTACATTTTGTTTAAAATTAGAGGAAACGTAACAAAATCAAGGGAGGAAGGCAGGTCGAAATATCTCAACAAGAGAAGACTCAAAAAGGAAATCCAACGTATGGGGAGCCACGCCTGAAAAGGATACGAGAAAATAAAAGATATGACAGAAAGGTACAGTCCGTGGGCCAGAAAAGCAAACAGTCGTTCATACTGGTGGACGGAGAGGATTGAAGAAATAAGAAAAGGCTACATCGAGCTAAGAAAAAAAGTTAGAGGTGAGAATTAGAGAAATGAAAGAGGTGGTAGAAAGACTAAAAGCCACGAAGAAAGAGCTGGTGCGAAAAATAAATGGCGAAAACAGATGTTGGAAAAAACTTTATGAAAATCTTGGGGAGACGCCTACCGAATAGTTGTCAGAAATTTTAAAGGGATAGAAGGCTTCTTTAAGATCGAGGAGAGTCGAAGAAAAGGACTGGCCAAGGCTCTTTTTCCACAGAGGGGGGAAGTAAGCTTTACGCCACTTCAAGTGGAGACAAAGGTGACTGAATTTAAGGGGGAAGAAGTGACGGAAGCTGGCAAAATGCTCAAAGCAGGAACAGCGCCTGGACCTGATAAGGTAGTACCCGAGATAATAAAAATCATCATCGAGGAGAAAGTGCAATGGGCGCAGAATATTATGAACAAACTGCTAAGAAGGTAAAGTTCCCACGAGATCTGAAAACGGCAAATCTCATACTTATCCCGAAACCGGGAAAGGAATTAGAGTAGCTTGGGGCGTACAGATATATATGCCTGTTAAATACCTTAGACAAGGTCAGGAACGAAAAATCTAGGTGGACACTATAAGCAGGGTCAAGAGAGAGATATCCATATGTACGAGCAGGTGGATGGTGGCTTTCCTTCTCGATATAAGAAATGCTTTTAATAGTGCTAGCTGGAAAATTATTGTGAGACTACTGGGCGACTTGGGAATATCTCCCTATCTGCAGTGCTTGGTCGGGAATTACTTCACGGATAGGTGCATCAATATTTCGAGGGGTAACTTTATCAGGACCACGGTGGAAGTGGCACAGGGCTCCGTTCTGGGGCCATTGCTTTGGAATGGCCATTGCATTGTTTAGCATTTGAGGGGAGAGAGGATAACGTGTTTGCGACGGCTGCTGTCTGTAGTTTACTGACCGCTTAGTTTTTTTAGTTTATTCTGCGTGTTTGTACTGTACACAGGTAGCTTTGTGCGAGTAGTTAGTGGTAAACTTCTTTTATTTACTCAGTCAAGTTTGGGATCGTTAAATTCTAAATTGAAGTGAAAAATATGGGTCGAAAAAAACTCACATAACAGGAGAAAGTTCGTGCTTTAACGTTTCTTCAGTAACTTCTATGTAATTACCAATTCAAGAGAGGCAAATTATCAATTGAAACGGTCGGCTGTGTCGTTGCCTTCAGGGACTGTTCGGAAAAGAAAACCTGGTTCTAGAGCTCCTAACAAAACATCATTATGACTGACACCATCATCAGGTGTGAAGTAATGTTGAACCCTTCCATAACTGCCACAGAACTCAATAAACATCCTGATCTCCTTCAGAACGTTTCAATAAGAACAATTCATCACCTGCTTCAGAAAGATCTAGCATTACCGGGTCGATGTGCCGCAAGGAAGCCCTTGCTTACAAAAGCAATGAAGAAAAAAGATTAGATTTTTGTAGAAGGTATCAGCATTGGATACCTGAACAATGGAAAAAAGTCATGTTCAGTGACGAAAGTACATTCAGGTTAGTAAGAGGAAGCTCCAAATTTTTAGTCGTCCACTCAAGGTACGATCCAAAGTTCACAGTTAAAACCGTCAAACATCCTAAAAGTGTAATGGTATGTGGTGCGTTTATTGGACATAAAGGAAGGGCAGGGTTGTATTTCTTGCCAAATGAGGGCAAGCAACTATGTGACTGTTTTAGAACAACATTTATTGAACTTGTTAGAAATTCACGAATGTGATAACATATTGGAATGGCCAGGTAACTTGCCCGACCTTAATCCCATCGAGAACGGAATATGATGAAAAATAGGGTTCAAGAGTGTCGACCGAGCAACATAAATCAGCTCAAAGGGGAGTTCAAGAGGTTGTGGGTGACCATGGAAGAAGAATATTTCTTGAACCTTGCTCAATCCATGCCCAAGAGAATCCAGCTTGTCATCAACTACAAGGGTGATATGATAAAGTATTAATTTGTAAAATTAAAATAACAATTATCCTGATTTATGTATTTTATTCACTGTGTAAAGATTTTTTTGCAGGCACTGTACATTCTTTGATATTCATAATTTATTTTAAATATTAAGGTTAGGCACTGTGCAGCCATCATTCTGCTACTACCCATTGATCTACATATATATGGGTGCATTCACTTGGCTAACAACAATTTTCAAGTTTTCCTCTCAATTTGTACAAGAATTGTGAAAATCAAATAACATTAATGTTTAATTATGTAAATTAATTAATTAATAGTTAATAACAAGATAGATTTATGGTTAAAGTGGATGAACTCATGAACTGAACAGCCATAAGCTAGAAAACTTACTTATAGTATTATAAAGAAGGGTCTTCTGAATACCTATCGCAGAATCAATAACTTTACTTTCCACCACAGTATTGAAACGTTGGATACTCTTTTCCTCTCCATTTTGGATACTGCTTGTCTTCAACTTTTTTGGTTTTGGCTGATTGGATACACATGAAATACTTATCATAGCATTAGGTTTCAATTGCTTCGAATAGAATCCAGGTCTAAAATAATAAAACACACACTTAAGTTGTGCAAGCTTATATAATAGGTAAATTAAAATATATTTGTGTTTGTTTTAGTAATCTTATAATACGTAAGTAATAATAAAGTTTGTTTTTGTATTTGCTATCTAGGTATGACTAATATTACCTATTTATACTTTGTACATATTTGTATTAAGTAACTAGCTAAATAAAGCAATATTTATATATTACATATAGGTAGTCTATAGGTACGCATTTTGTTAACTTGTTGTTACATTAATGGGTACCAAAATTATGTTCTCAAACATTCAGAAGTATTTTCTTTTGATTGAAATAAGCCAAGATTTTGAAAGTTCTGCATGCATCAGGGAAAACTATAGCAGAACACGTAATTTAAAATAACACAGTGAAATTAAATGTTTATTACCTGTGAAAAGAAACACAAACACCTTTTTTAAACTGGTTAGTAGTATAAGCACTACAGGAAGTTACCATTTTTTAGTAAATCAATTGTTTTTTCACAATATTCAGTCCTTTAAAAATTTATAAATACAATACAGAATTGTTAAATAAACCTACAAGCCGAATAACAATATTAATAATAAATAAAAAACATACAGTAGGTAATCCAAACAATGCACTTTCAGCCAAAAATGCAAATGGCGCAAGCAAGCAAGCAATTTAAGTAAACCCAGCCTGTGAGACATGATCACCCCTAAGAATTACGTTTGGGTGTAACAATTCATTGGAGGAACGTGTACTAACTCGAGTTAAAAACAAGAGTCACTCCACGCTCCAAATCTCCAGGCCATCCTTTTCCCCCCTATAGCACTCTGATGCGCGATAGGGGTCACAACTATCAGCCAAATGCTTTTCGTGTGGAAGTCCTGGGTACAAGAACTCCACGATATCCTAACCAGATCAATGCAGGCTAGCCTGACGCGCTTTTTTCCTGCTTTCTCTAGTGACGTATCATCGAACTGAAATTGCTTGCTCGAGCCTCGAGTCCCTGCTCCGGGCTGCGCCCAGACTCAGTGTCCGAGGATGTGAGCCCTTCGTGCTCAGGTTTTGGGATTTTTTTAATTTTTTTTTGAATGGCTGTCGCCTTTTTGTTAGTATTTGTTTATTTTTTTGGTGGCCAAAGCCTTTATTTATTTATTTTTATTATTATTTTTTTAAGGCTGTCCTAAAAATAAACATCAATTAATAAAATTTCCAGTGCTGCGTGCTGGGGCTTCTGTAGAGCTACGAATTATCTAGACTTTATGTGTTTGCTAGGATTTGTTGTTTTGGTTTTTTGTGCTACCACCGATGGAACGCATCATATCTTATTATCTCTCGCAGGATCGGGCTTAGATTATAGGATTATCTAATTATGAAAACCTAATTCTGGCTTTTTCTGCCATTTTATCTATCACCCTTACTTGTTGCAGTTCTCTAAACAGAAAGCGTTCAGCGACGTATCTGGGTACGTTTGCCGCTTCTCTGAGGATGTTATTGTGGGCTGATAATATTTTCTTTTTATTTGAATTGCTTATGTGTCCCCATGCGAGAGATGCATATGTGATTATTGGAAGTATGATGCTGTTTATCAGTCTCATTTTCGTTTTTATGTGCAGTTTGCTTTTTCTACACACGAGTCCTCTTATTGCTGCTCTGGCTGTTGCTGTTTTTTGGATAGTTGTGTCCACGTGTTGCGTGAAGGTTAAGCCTTGGTCCATAGTGACTCCTAGGTATTTCGCTTCTCTTTTTCATTCGATTAGCGGAAAATCTAAACAAGAAAGAGCACATTCAGGAGTCGGAATTTTGCTGCACGATAAATACACGCAAAGCATCGAAGATATCGAATACATCAACGATAGGTTATTAAGAATCTCTATAAAAATGCGTAACATCACAACACACCTGATAAGCACATATGCCCCAGACATATCTAAGCCCACAGCAGAAACTGAAAATTTCTATCAGCAATTATAAAACACCGTAGAAAACTTAAATGCTAAACACAAAATTATCGTATTCGGGGATCTTAATGCACGGATCGGAAACGATATCATACCAGGTATAAAACAAAAGTACAACGAAGAAATAATTAATGAAAACGGCGAAGCACTAATAGACTTTTGCGCTAGAATACTTTCCTCATAAAGACCAACATAAATACACTTTTAACAATAATCGAGGCCAGCGATCGATGATAGATTTTATAATCACAAATCGAGTGATAAAACCGTCACAAGTACTTGATGTCAGAGCCCTAACATCTGCTAACCTGGGGACCGATCACAACCTAGTTTTATGCAAGATGCTACTAGAACGTCCGTAACGAAACAGAAAACCCCCAATGCTCATCGAAAAACACAATATAGAGTCGCTATCAAAAGAGATCGAGTTACAACCAGAATGGGGAGTAGAAGATACTTGGCAAAAAGTCAGGAAATGCATCAACCAAGCAGCAGAAGAAGCAATTGGAAAGCGGAAAATTAACACAAGGGCAATAAACCACACCAAACCGTGGTTTTGTCAAGAGGTAAAAGAACTCTCTGAATTAAAACGCAAATGCTAGCTGAGATATAAAAGCACACAATCGGAATAAGCTCTCGCAGAATATGTCCAAGTAAGAAATGAAGTAAACACAAGAATAAAATCAATCAAAAGAGAACATTGGGCTAAATTCACCAGCGATGGACTACGACCTACATGGTGCCCAAAAGAAAGTATGGAAAATGCTTGGGAACAGGAAACAACCAGTTAATGAGTTCGTGCAGACCAAGGGAGTACCTATAGAGACATGGCAACAGCATTTTAAGGAGCTACATATATGATGCCGAAGAAACGGTGAATATAAACGAATACGAAGCAGATATAAATGCTACAATCAATAACGAAGAGGTAGAAGCAAAGATCAAGAAGCTAAAAAACAGAAAATCACCTGGAACAGATGGTATACCCAATGAACTCTTAAAATATGGAAGCCCCGAACTTGCAAGTAAACTGTCACAACTATTTAACAAAATCTTAAACGACACAGAAACATCAGAGGAATGGCATAAGAGCATCACAATCCCCATATTCAAAAAAGGACAAAAAACTTGCCCACAAAACTATAGAGGAATAACCCTCTTAAATACAACGATGAAACTTTTCACGAGTATTCTTAAGGACAAATTGGAAAGGCAAATCACTAATACTGAAAAAGAACAGGGTTTTACAAGAGGGCGGTCTATAACAGATGCAGTATTCATAATAAAATAAATAAAAGAAAAAGCTACAGAGTTCGGCATGCCAGCCTATATTTGCTTCATTGATCTCACGAAGGCGCTTGACAGGGTTCGCCTGGGAGACATTCTAAAAATATTAGTAGAAAATAAAACGCCGACCAACATAACAAAGATAGTCCATAAACTAAATAACAACAATGTAACCAAAGTTAGAGCAGGAGACCAATTCACTAAAAATATTCCAACACCGGGAGGAATTAGACAAAGCGACAGTTTAAGCCCCTTCTTGTTTAACCTACTCATGGGCAAAATTATAAACAAAGTAACATCTCTCAATCTCGAATACAGAATGGGCAACAAAAGAATTGGTATAGTGTGCTACGCAGGTGATGCAGCAATTATTGCCGAATCAGAAGATGATCTTCAGAGACAGCTCTTTCAGTTCTTTCAAATAAGCCGCCAACTAAATATGACCATTTCTACCAACAAAACTAAATGTACAATAGCAAAAGATCCGCTTGGATATAAGTTAGTGGTTGAGAACAGCCCCATAGAACAGGTGATGCAATTCAGATATCTAGGCATAGATATATCAAGCACACATGACCCAGTAAAGGACCTAAGGCGTCAGATCAACAAAGCATCCGCATTGTCGGGATGTCTGCGGGAGATAGTCTGGTCAAATCAGTATATGCGCACAGATAGTAAAATTAGAATCTACAAGACTTGCATACGACCGATCATGACATATGGCATAGAAGTGCGCGAAGATACCAACAAAATGAAACAGATGCTAAGGGTTGCCGAAATAAAAACCCTAAGAAGAATAGTGGGCAAACCAAGAAGAGACAGGGTGAGAAATACAAACGTCAGAGAGCAGTGCAAAATTCAAGATATTGTAAGATGGGGAAAGCAGCGTAAGAGGATGTGGTACAATCATGTAAAAACAAACAACCCGCCCGGAAGACCACCTAAAAGATGTAGGGATAGTTGGCAATGTACCTCCCAGGAAATTAACCAGAGGCAGCTTCAGAATTAAACAGATCGAAAGGTCTCCAAGAAGTAGAAGAAGAAGGATCATCTTACAGTAACAGCCGTTCTTCTGGGGTTTCTCTTTTCTTTTTGAATATGATTGCTTGTGTCTTTTCTAAATTAATTGCTATTTTCCATTGGATACACCAGTCTTCAATGTTATCCGACGCTGTCTGTAGATTGTTGACCGCTACTTCTAAGTTTCTGTGGTTATCCTATTGTCGGCTTCTGTGTTCTGCTAGTGCTGTTTTCACTTTTCTGTTTAGCCAATTTGCCATGTTTTGTAATCCTGGTTTTTGTCCTTCTAGCTCTCTTTTTGGCTCTGTTCTTTTCCCTTCATGTCATTGATTTCCTGGTTTATGTCTCTAAATCTTCCCATGTGTATGTGTATTTCTTCTCTTTTTTCTATTTCTTGTGGATTGTTTATCACTGGGACGTTGTTGATTCCAATACCCACAAGTCTTTTGTAATTTGTCCACTTTGTTTTCTTTCTTTTTCTTGTTGTTGTGTTGTTTTCTTCCCATGTTAATATTTCTAGTATTATGGGGTTGTGGTCTTGTGATCCTTCGTTAAATGTTCTGATCTCGGTCTGTAGTCCTAGATTTTTAACTACTACTATGTCTAGATGGGTGGGTTGAGCATTTCCTGGGAAATGTGTCGGTTTGATTTACCATTACCATTGTGTCTTCATTGTTTGCTAGATAGTTGTCCAGTAATCTTCCGTTTCTATTTGTAGCTCTATCGTTCCAGTTTGGGGATCTCGCATTTAGGTCTCCTAATATTATGGACGGCTCTTCTATATTCAGGAAATCCTTCAGGTCGTCGTCTATTATAGGATCTCGTGGCCTTACGTATGCAGAGGTGATTCTGATATCTTCTTGACTCATTTGTACTTTAATTGTAGTTGCTTCCATAGTGTTTAGTTGTGGTATTAGTATTCTGGTGTGTGGAATTCCTTTTCTCACTAGTGCCTCCTGAATTTGCTCTATGATCGTTCCTGCAGATGTCGTAGTCAGGAAAGTTAATGTTTATGCTGTTCGTCAATTTGGTTTTCTGTATTGCTAGTACGTCCATTTCGTGTCTGTCGTCCAAAACATTTACATTTGTTATTATACCGCCTGGATTCCAGGAGCCTATCTTCAAGTATCCTCTTTTTTCGTACCTTAGTTCAGTGCTATCTTTATCCCCTCTATCGCTTCATATACCACTTTGGTGACTATTTCTCTCACCATGTGGGTTAATCCATCTTGTTGTTCTTTGGAAAATATGATGGTATTTTCTGTTTCTGGTGTTTTTGTTGCTTGAGCATATGACTGCCCATTTGTTCTTGTTGGATGTTGCACCCTATTGTTGGTTGGTGCTACTTGTAGGTACTCTGCGTCTACCCCAGGCAGGTATTCTTGGGCATCCTCTAAAACAGGCTGGATGTTGCCCTTGACAGTTGGCACATTTTGCCTTTTGTTCTTGTGGGATTGTTACTGTATACATAAAATATAAAACATATTTTATGCATAATATAATTATCACGTTCATTATTAGGTATATTATTTTGATATAATTTTCTTTGAAAACAATAAAATAAAAACAAGATTGCAGAATGTTTAACACATTTGAAATTCACCAGTGTTGCGTAGTTTACATTTTTTCCGCAAGCATTAAGCGTTGTTCACAAATTAATTTTCATAAAGATTTCATAGACATAGTATTCTAGTATATGTTTAGTTTATATTTACTTGTAGTAAATAAAAATGTATAAAAATCTAACTTTTGTCAATCAATCAAACAAATCAATTTGTTTTGTTATTAAGGCTTAATACACGCCGGTATGCTATTATAGGAAAAAATGTAGTTCTGGCAACAATGCGGTTGCTACCAGAAATTCACTGCAAAACTTGGTCTATTTGAGAACAGGTGGCGCCAGAAATAAATGAGAATTTATTTGATTATTTTAATATAATGTAAATAAACTCTTCAAAATATATTTACTTCGTAATAAAACATATTATTTATAAAATTAATATTTGTATATAGTACACTTCTAGTTTTAGATTTTCTTTAAAATTGGAATACATGCCATGTTATCGGGCCACCATTTAGTGGGCGTATCCAAAGTAGATCGACATCCGATTAGCCAGTCTTCGACTGACTAATAATCGGAGGATCCTCTCGCATTTCTGTTATCCTGCTACTAAATTCAGTAGAAAGAAGTATTCATATCGGTTAATTGAGAAAATGAACGAATGAACGAACGAACGAACGAATTACATGAATTACATTTATGAACGAATTTACAAATAGGACTTGAACGTAAAATAAATAAACAATGATTAATGAATTAAACTGGCGAGGCATCTTGTGTAAAAATGGTCATAGAACAAATATTTTTTAATTCATGAAAAATTACTGAAATCGTAGGTAAAAATTAGATAATATTTTTTTATCAAATGTTGTAGGTATAATGCCATATCTAATGGTATAGAAAGCCAACTTGTGAGATAAGTTTTGAAATTATTTATTTTATTAATTTTTGTTTATTCAAATGCTAATTTCAACGATTCTTTTAAATTTTTTTAGCAAATTATAAGTACAATTTTATTTAGAAAGTCTAATAAGCGTTTTTTTAAACTTTAATGCAAAAAAGTAAAAACTTCTGGGGAGGACTTTTTGAAGGATGTAAAAGCTCATTATTTGAAATTTTGACGTTTTAATCAATGATCTAGAAATGGTCCCAATTTGAAACCTAATACAATACCTACATTTTTTTATTTTGACTGAACTATGAGTGTTTCATACATTTTATGTCTGTTAACTCATGTATCGGGCATCATGGGTATGGTTGTGACAACCTGAATATTATCGAAACTAAGCATTATAACTATCTCAAGGCCACTTGTCGAATATCCAGGTCGGATTTCGAAAGATAGAGATCTTCGCATTCAACCGCGATTTGTTTCAAGAAATTGATTCTGTACCATCTTTCGCGACAGACAGACCCAATCCAAACTGAAGAGGTGGGCACTTCTAATCAACAAAACATTAGACTTGTACCTGATGACGAAACCTCACCGCTTACCTCTATCACCTTCGGTGTTTAATGAGGGTTTACCTTCATTCAGCTAAGCCTAACTGAGCCCTAAAATAGAGAATCATTTAAACAGGCTGTATCGAAGCCATTTACTAACAGAGATTCAAACATCACAGAACCCAGACCGGTCAATCCTAAATCCGAAACATTTATCGACCGTCAAATACCTACACAATTTGAAATCGCCGAGCTCCAAGCAACAATAACACGGCCCAGACTTCTAGAAGCTAGCAACGAATCGGAGGCTGTTAAACTGGATCTGAAACCAGACATCCTTTTTGATGACGTTCTTCGCCAGCAATCAGAAGCTCTTCTCCTACTAGCAACTAGTCTGTTTTCTCCTGTGAGACATTACGGCCCTATTCTAAATAAAGCTCCTCCACGAAAACCTCGAAAAACCAAGAAGTATGCGATCTACACAGATACTTCTTAAAGCTGTAAGAAAAGAGAATCAAGAGCGAAAGAAATGTTAATGAAGTAGTTTTTTTTTTTAATAACAAACGAAGAAAAAAGCATAAGAATAATCTACTGGAAAGATAAAAAAAGGCAGATGGGGCAGGAAAACCAAAGAAAATGAAGACTGCTACACCACCAGAATCATCATCAGAAGAAGAATATTATTGTCTTCTTTGCTTAGAAACCGATGTATTCGGTTTGGAGACAGTTGGATTCAGTGTCAAGGGGGCTGCAAACAATGGTCTTCACACTCATTAAAATGACCAAACCCTTTTACTTAAACTACTAGTTTTGACATTAATTTCATTATGCCTTTATCTCAAAAGCTTTGATCGTTGCTTACAGCTGTAATAGCAGTGCAGTGAGTCATTAAAGGAAAATTGTTACAGCCGTACCCAGTCTACCCTTACCTAAGCTTGCTTAAAATCTATGAACAATGAATGGAGGATTATTTTAAGTTCATATCAAGTGGTCTGGACTTAATTTATTGTAAAAATCTGATCCATAATTGATCCACTATCTCTAAAACTGGCTTGATATTAGTCTAGCTGATCATCCACAAGTTTATTTAGTCTCTCTCTTAGTATTCTTGACAGTACTTACTTTAAATCAGGTATCCAACTCTGTAGTTTTCGCTTGAAAATTTATCCCCTTGTTGTATAGGGGACATAATAAAGCTTTGAGCCTGTCTTTCGACATATTTTCCTCTATCCATATTTTCTTGATAATGTTAGATATACGTACACCCTTTCTTGAAGGTCTTCGGCTAAAGTTTTAGCATACCTGAAGCTATTTTGATACTATTCAGCGTTTTGTTATTGTTAAGACCCTCTAATATATTCTTAATCTATTCTTCACTAGATACCTACTTCTATTACTATGTCACCTTCTTATGTAAGTTGATTTTCGCCTTCCCGTGTACTTTGTCCTTTCAATAGTTCCCTAAAATGTCCTCATATCTCTGATCTGGTCCTCCTCATCACAAACGAAGCAGTACCATGATTATTTATGGGACATGCCTAGCTGTGAAGACTTTGTTGATGGCTTCTTAATTGTACCACTCGTACATGGTAGTGACGGATCAATAATTTCACTCCTTGAAGATTCTTTTGTCATTATTTGAAGGCGTTTGGGCTTTTCATTTTTCTTTTTAATTGTTTTCGGTGTAGCGTCGCCTTTATTAGAAGAAACATCAAACAAGTTAACCACTAGCTTTTGGGCTAGTGAATTAATGGATTTTTTTTAAATCCTTTTAGTTTTAATACTGAGAGTGGACAACATTTCTGTAAAGGACGTGTATAGCTTAGATGTGGTGTCTTCAAAGGTAACAGTTAGTACAACTCCCATATCTTCATTATCTGATGGGTCATGAATCGAGTAATTTGAAGAATCATCACTTTCAGAGCTAACATCTTGGTATTCATAAGAAAGTTTAGGAAGTAAAGTTTTGATCCATTTAGCTGAAGATTCGTTCATCGGTTCTGCAGAAGTACTTTGTTCACTTTCTGCACTTTTCTTCTGATTTGTGGAAGTGCTTGAGTCTTGCTCATTTCCATTTTCATCATTGGGATTTTCAAGCTCGGTTAGGCATGAGGGCTCTCTGGAATCACTGATGAATTGAAAGGGTAAATTTCAGTAGCTTTGAATCCGGAGATAATATTTCCTGGTGTCATAGTCTTAGCCCAAACTTCAGAAAATATTCGTCCAAAGACTGTGCTTCTTATCGAGCGTTTAGGATTATTAATCCAAAAACGAAGAACCCATCGTCCCAAAGCGATTGGAAAAATGTTTGCATATAAATGAAACTTAACAATCAAAAATCAACAAAGTATTTTTACTGCCAACTCGAAACTGTTAAATGTTCGATCCCCTTCACAAAAACATCGTGTGTTACAGTTCCTTTGGCTGTCATAACTACTTTGGTTCGAGGAGAAAGATTTTATTCGCATTCTGCTTTGAGCCTCTGACCTTTAAATAATATCATTGATGGTATATACTGACCACTAGCATTGGCACACGACACGATTGTCACGTTTTCAGCGTGCTCAGGTGCTACTATATGCACTCTTTTTGTCCATTTTTTGGCAAAAACTTCCTTTTGGTGGTGCAGTGTCAAACGGCAGCCCTTTTCATGTTGTAAATATTCTCAGGCTTTACGGCAGCATCCAATTCCTCCATGACTACCTTCAATTTTCAAAGTAATCAATGACAATCACTTTGTGAGTTAACTTGCTCTTGCTGGATTTAAATTTTGTGTTTTACGCCTAGTCACAACAGGGCGGCGACCCAAAAATAGTCTCAAGCACTTACGCCCCGCTTTTTGTTTCATTAGGTTAAAAAAAATATTGTTTTCCCCACAGAAAAAAAATACACGGCAACTTCAGCAAGATGAGAGATTCTTAAACAAAGTTCAGTTTCTTGATCAGATGATAAAATCGTATTTCTGCCTAATTTTCTAGTTGGTATACCTGTTGTCAAATGGTTTCGTAAGCTCCTCCTAGGGATCCTAGGGCCATGGCCTTATTTGGGTCACCTACCTTAGGTATTCAAATTCTGATATCCGTTTTCAGTTTTTTCAACTTTTCTCTTCGAAATTAACCTCTAGATCAGCATATTTAAGTCCGATGTTAGTCAAGAACTCAGGTATCTAATCTTGTTCAAAGTTTCTGTGTATTGCCCTCATATTCTTATGTCTCCTGTTGGATTATTTATAATTTGTTTCCCAAGTTCTGGGGCTTACCCCATTTATTCCTTAAATACTTAATAGACCAGAAGAACCAGAAAAGAAGGAAACTGTAAAGAGCAGGTAACTCAGCTTTCAACACAAAATTAACTGCAGATCTCCTCGCGTTTCTGTTATCCTAATAACAAACGTTGCAGTAGTAAGGAAAGGTCTGTCTGGTCTGCAAGGAAGGATCCTGGGTATTTGGGGAAAACAAAAATTGTAAAATTATAAAATTCATTCGTTTTAATTAATCAAATATCGACTATCAAATGTTAGACGAAGTTAGTAAATAAGTGTAGAAGTTAAAAATAATTTTGACTGTGCAGGAAAGGAAGGGGGCTTTAAACTATTTCTGAAGTTTTTTCCTATCTCACAATCACAATTGCTGATAATCTTCATCTCTTGGCCTAGGGTTTATATCCGCTAAATAATTTATATAATTTAAATAATTCTATTTTTTAAAATAATCTTTTTTTGTAAGCGATTTCCCGAGTGGAAATCGAAACGTCAAATAACTTTTCATTATAATCAATTGTGGCTTAACTTAGACATGCCACAAGATAACAGTTTTTTCAGAACCATTCCAAACTATCAATAATCAAGACATTGTTTTCTATAGTTATATAATTGATAAAAATCGTTTTAAGTAAATTATTTTAGTAGAGTTATGTTCGAACAAACTTCGTCAGATGTCGGCACGTGTCCAAACTGTAAACAGCTTCATATAAGAATTTGCATATGTTAATGGTTTTGCCTAGATTTGGATAGTGTTCTGTGGATTTCCCTGATTTCGTTTTGTTTAAATTTTTGTTTCTGCTAAATGTTTCTGTTAGATTTTGTTGTCTGTGGTAGTGATTGGATTTAAAATTTCTCAGCAGTCTCTTAACACATTCATGCCCAGAACTTCCTAGTGATTTTTTTGTGTAAGATTTTAGTCACGAAACTATCGTACTTTAAATGTACACATGGTACTCAAAATCTTATCTGTATCTAACTGACGTAATGGCAGCCTGGCTGCCACTGAGATGAAGTATACAAAAATAAATGGAAACATTAGTATTTATTTTTAAAATGCAGTTACTAATATCAATTATATGTGTGAATTACTTTCTGCTTAATATGATGGTGTGGTCTTTTCGGAGTTCAAGTACAGGTGAAAAATTCAATGAAGTTTTGATTCCAGGTATTGTTGGAAGGGTACCAAATGATTTTAAAAGGCAAACTGTGCATTGAAGCTTAAAGTTTAACAATGATATGTCATAACCAAGTCGGTACTATAAAAGCTAACCTGAGACATCTACAGCCCATGAAAAAAAAAAGGCCACCACCATTTTTTTGATCTAATTCGGCACCGGTAAGAAGCCACGAATTGATCCATTATATCAACGCCTCCAATGCCTCGAATCTTTTTTTTTTCTGCACGAGAATATCTATTAGCTTTTTTCATCGGATATACTTTGTCACAATTGGTAAACACTGTATATATATTCAGGGATTCTACAGTATTCACTGCCTTCCCTCGCTTAACCGTTTCCATCTCTCTGTTGTCCCATTTTCCATCGTTTAGGCTTTTCTTACTCATGGCGTCGTCTACTTCGTTCCTCCAGGATATTTCTCCTTCCTATGCGGCTCCATACGGTTATTCTCTTTATTCATCTGCTGTCGCTAGTTCTTCTTACATGTCCATACCACTTTTGTCTTTTTTGTTCTATATATGTTAGTATGTCTGTTTCTATTGATGTTGATATGTTACTCTGCAGCATCTTCGCAGGCATTCCATCTCTGTTGCTACAATCTTACTGCTGTTTTTCTTGTTTATGATCCAATTTTCAGCCCCATATGCCATAATACTTCGCACTAATGTTTTATAAATCTGTATTTTTGTCTTCATATTTAGGTGTCTATCCCACCATACTGAGTTAAGTTGTCGGATTACTGTTCTTGTTTGTCCTAATCTTTGTGTAATTTCTTCCTCTGTTGTTGCCCTTTTCATGATTATAAACCCCAAGTATTTGAATTTATTCTTTCCTTTGATTGTTACGTTGTCATCAATCTGTAGATCTTCTATGTCTTCTTCACTTGTAGATAAGTACTCTGTTTTCGCGAGGTTAATATCTAGGCCAGCCTTGGTATATTATTCTTGTAGTTTCTTCATCATGTAGCTGAGGTCGTCTTGGTCTTGTGCAATCACTACTTGATCGTCTGCAAAGCTTAACGTATATAGGTATTCGTTCCGTACCGGTACTCCCATGCCTTCGCATTTTCTTTGCCATGTAGTCAAGGCTCTTTTAAGTATATTTTGAATAGGGTTGGAGATGTGGAACAACCCTGCAGGAGCCCTTTTGTTGTGGTGAAGTCTCCTATAATTCTTGTTCCTATTTTAATGGACACTTTATTTTCTTTATACAGAGATTTTGTATCTTCTATGAGTTCTGTCTGTATTTCTAATTTGTACATTGCCTCTTATAGTTCTGACCTTGGTATAGCCTTTCTTAGGTCCACAAATGCCAAATGTATATCTCTATTTTTTGCTTTTTTCTTTTCCAACAGTTGTTCCAGTGTGTATATGTGGTCTATGCATGATCTTCCTGCCGTGAAGCCTGCCTGATCCTCCCCGATTTTGTCTTTTATCGCTTGCTCTATCTTTTCTCGCAGTATCTTCCTATTGATGATATTACGCTTATTCCTCTGTAGTTTTCGCATCGTTTTCTATCTTCTTTCTTAAATATAGATGTTATATATGCCTCCATCCATTTCTTTGGGAGCTGTTCTCCATTTATGGCTTTCTGAAATATCCATTGTATCATCTGGTGTAATTTTTTTGATCCGTATTTTATAAGCTCATGTGAGATGCCTCCAGGTCCCGGTGCTTTCTTATTTTTGATTGCTTTTATGGCCGTTCTCATTTGCCTATCTGTTATTTCTATTTCTTGTTGTGGGGATCTGATTCATCTTCGCCTTTTTTCTTTCCCAATGAATTGTGGTCTTTGTTCTGTTAATAGTTCCTTGTAATAGTCCTTCCATTCTTTGTCCTGTATATTTCCCAATTTAATTTTTTCTTTTGAGTTTTGTTTCAATCTTCTTAGTACTTTCCATGACTCCGAAGTTCTTGTACCTCCTATGTATGTTTCAATATTTCAGCAGGTTCTTTCCCATTCTTTATTCTTTTGTTGTGCTATTTGTTTTTTCACTTCTCTATCTTTTTCTCTATATTCTTTATAAACTTCATCGTTGTTTGTAGTCAGCCATTTTCTGTATAGTTGCTTTTTTTCTTCAGTTACTCTTTTTGTTGGTTCACTTATTTCATAATAGTGCTGTTTATTTGTTATATGTTCTTTTTCTCCAAGGGCTTCGAATGCTGCTTGCTTTATACTCGCCTTTATATGCTCGTATATGTCTTCGATGTTGCCGTATCTAAATTCTATTAATTTTTGGTCTAGACGTTGTTGGTATAGTTCTCTTATTGATTGTGACAACGTTATTATCATTACAGCGAACTAGCAAAATATCACCAGACGAAGAAGTAGCCACGTCACGCCTGTATTTTTTTCCTCGCACTTTTGTCTGGAAGTTTCTTTGTGGCATTACAGCGATTTTCACGCAATTTTCCTGTGCCTCCAATTTCTCTGAAAATCAATTCCTTCAACAATGCAACCGACGAAAAGATTGTCAAAATAAAGTTTATTTCCTTTTTTTAATTGCATGTGAACAATTAGACCTAGAACAACATCACCACCTTATACTAGACCAGTTTGAGGACGGCCAGAGGAAGAGCCATAATACGGTACAACATGATGGATGTAACCCGAAGGCAGTTACCCACAGTTTGTTCCCAAATCTAATGGGCTTACCCCTTATAAATTGTTTACTTTAATGTCTCCTTTAATACGGAATCATACTCTCATCGATGCTTACAGTGGGACCAGGAGTAATATGTTTGAATGCAGAATTTAGCATATCAAACAAAGGGCGAATTTTGTACATTCGATCAGTACCGTCATTGGACTGATTATTGGCGAGATGAATAAAACTCATAAGTTCGTCAAAACGATTTCGTCTCATTGCAATTGAGACGTGTATGAACCTCATCATCTACGGTACAGAAAAGCCGTCTGCTAGGTAGTTGGTGATATATCGCTAAGAACATAACCCCAACGAATGTTAAAATTTCTGTCAAAGTAGCATTGAGATTATGAACTAATTTTTGCCCTTAAGAATTTGTTTCGTGAACAATGTACTCTATTGTAACTTGCGTAAAATAACACGTAAATGAGTCAATCGAGCTTTAACCGTTTCTTTCAAAATATCCTCTACATTAGGCTGGTATTCATCGTCGGGATCAGAAATCTTCGAAGTAAATCCAAAAATATTTGATTTCCATGTAGTTGGATTTAAACGTGGTCGTTTGGCAGATTTAGGGCATTTGGAGGCACATGGTTGAGAAATATGATTCTGTCGAGAGGTACTCGGTTGGAAAACGTTGTCAGTATCATCAGCAGCTTCAATTTCATGACTGTACTTCACACTTAGTTGGAAACGCAGGATATGATCTGAAAGATGGCTGGTATCGCCTGCCACTTCTTCATCCGAGAAATCAGAATACTTTTCCGTATCTGCGTCTTGAAGTTCTTCGGAAGGGCGAATCGATGTATATTTGGGCATTTCATTTTCTTCTTCGAGCGACTCAAGAAGTTCGTGAAAAAATAACCCCTTGCCATCTCTTCCTCGTACATACCTGAAAACATCACACGAAAATCCATATTCCCAGTGGCAACTCAAATTGCTGTGTAAATTTACATATGTATATTGAAAAAAGTAAACCGCTAACGACGAATAAAAATAATTGTTAAAAATTGCGACAAAAGCTTGCCATTGAAGAAAATAAACCATTGGTTTGAAAAAATACATATACATTTTTGTATACTTATATAGAACTGTTGGCTACCATGAATATAATTAAACACGTATAACACCACCAAGAAAACTATCTATAGTAACCTAACTGGTTGAATGATGGTACCAACTTTCGCTTCCTTTGCTGAATTTGTTAGCCGATAACCCCCTCCACCTAATTTAACTGCACTGTACGAATTAGACCACAAATAAATTAAACCTGGTGGGAGTGTGCTGTGAACTAGACAGTTGTAGGGGTGAGGGGGAGATTTTCATATGCGTGGCAATTGTAGTTGCCAACGGGCACGAATGGGTTAATAAAAAATACGCCCCTTAAGAGGTGAGTTTATTAATTCCCCGAGAGATTAAATACCTACTTATTAACTGATTTTCACAATTATATTCTCACTACTTTTAACCTACGTAGTTTCGATTAAGTCTACAAGACTGCACGATTCGGTTTGTGTTACAAAATATTTTAAATTGTCGACATGGCCATGACGTCAAAGCGAGTACGATATGATGATGAGAACTTCGAAAAACTGTTGTAGGACGGTTTGAAGATGAAGAAAATGATGCCGTGAAAAAAAGTTAGTACAGAAATCCTAATAGGCAAATGCTGAAAAGACAGCATACAATTCTATCAGAGAATCCAAGAAATCAAGCAGAGATTTAGACCCTTTAATTTTAATAGAGATTGCCAGATCAAACATTTATACGAATGAAGCCACTTCTAACGTATAGTAATCTTAATTTGGAAATCAGACTACGTACCATTGCAAGAATATTATTATATGGAGCTGGGACTTGAACTTTAAAAAAGTGCAATTTAAAAAGAATGGAGGCTTTCGAACTCTGGTTATACCGCAGAGTATTAAAAATATCATGGACTGATAGAATTACAAATCAAGAAGGAATATTATGGACTGATAGAATTACAAATCAAGAAGTACTGGAGAGGGTTGGTAAAGAAGCACAACTAATTACCTCTATACAAACAAGAAAACTGGAATACTAGATCACGTGAAGGAGATTAAAATATGAAATTTTGAGACTCATAATATCGGGAAAGGTTCAAGGAAGGAGATCTGTTGTCCTAAGGCAGCATTCTTTGTTGAAGAATCTACGCGATTGATATCATTGCAGATCAATTGATTTATTTAGAGCAGCAAGTTCACCCCGACACTATTTAACGTGAGTCTAAAAACATTAGTAAGGAAGATAAACTTTGTGAAGCAAAAAATTATCACAAATCAGCTTTAAGTATGAACATGTTTGGGGTGGTATTGTTGGGTGTTACTACTGCAAAATGTTACACTCAATATTCGACAAAGAATGTGGCTTTTACACGACGGTGCACGAGTTCGTCACACTGCTCTTATTCACAATCATCTAAATAATAACTTTCCTGTGAGGCAGAGGAGGACCAACGGTTGGCCACCGCGATCACCGGAATTGTCAAAAATTGATGTTTTTATACAAGGCTACATAAAAAACGTTATGTACCACAAGCCTCTAACAAGGCCAGATGATATAAAAAATAGAATAAGAGAGGCTTTTAATAATATTGACTTGACAAATTGACAATATTGACAAATGCTAAGAAATTTGGCTCGGTCATTTGAATATCATTTTGTTGGGAGGTATTGGTAAGGCGGGTTCGTGAGTTTTTAATTCAGCCGCTCATTGTGAGTACCGACGCTGTTTAAAGCCGCTTCACGTTTGTGATCTTATACTATCCCTAAAATCGGGGGTTGCCAACTCCGCCATCTACGCCGTACCGAAAATATTCTTCGACGCCTTGAATGTCGTTCTGGACTTCATCCGTGACCCAGGACAAGGGACCCTTAACAGGTGCTAGCTTCCCGGGTCAAGAAGCTCCTGAAATCTACGGAGGGCAGGGATTGATTCCCTGATAGGACTATCCAATAGAATCCAAGGGGCTCCAAAGGAGTTCCTACGCGCTACCCGCAATTTATGACAAATTTGGTTCCCAGCGAACACCTAACCATCCAAAATCAAGTGGTAGAATAGACAGACGGTCATGAAATCAGATTCTTCTTCTTATGGTGCCCTATCCAATTAGTGGATGTTGGCGACAATTCTGGCATACTCCTCTCGGTCTTGTATGGCTCTAAAGAGTGCATGGGCATCGAGCTTTGTCCAATCCCTT
The DNA here is from genome assembly GCF_040954645.1 of Diabrotica undecimpunctata. NCBI lineage: Eukaryota > Metazoa > Arthropoda > Insecta > Coleoptera > Chrysomelidae > Diabrotica > Diabrotica undecimpunctata. The sequence goes on from NC_092812.1 coordinate 73,843,469, forward strand.
ATGTTTTTAAGCCATGAGTATTTCTTTCTTCCGATGCCTCGTTTTCCTTCTATCTTCCCTTTCATAATAAGCTTTAAGAACTGGTACTTGGAATTTCGAGATATGACCCAGATAAGCAGTTTTTCTTCTTTTTATTATTGGCAGCAATTCTCGTTCCCTGCCCATTCGATTTAATACTTCAACATTTGTTGTGTGATCTGCCCAGGGAATTTTAAGTAGTCTTCTAAATACCCATATTTCAAAGGCCACCAATTGGTTCATCACATTGGCCTTTATGGTCCAGGTTTCTACACCATATAGAAGTATTTAGTAAACGTAACATTTTACAAAGCGATATCGAAGCGTTAAGTTAAGGCTGCTGTTGCTTAGCAAGGTTCTCATATTAGTAAATGCTGTTCTGGCTTGCACAATCCTGCTACGTATCTCTATGTCTGTATCTAGATCTTCAGTTATCCAACTACTATTGTTTACTCTTATATTTAATTGCATATTTCGTGTTCTGCTAACCACCATCAAATCAGATTAAGTAAGAATAATCAGACCTGTGAATTTCAACGACGAATAACACTTGCTTGGGCGGCGTATGGTTCACTAAGAGACATCTTTAAGAGCAACATCCCGATAGCTATGAAACGGAAGACATTTTACCAATGCGTTCTTCCTATTATGATATACGGAGCAGAAACTCTCACTCTCACAAAAACAAAAGCACTAAAAATGCGAGTGACACAAAGGTGCATGGAAAGATCGATTCTCGGCTTGACAAAAAAAGACAAAATGAGGAACCAAGACCTAAGGAAAAGAACAGGTATCACTGATGTCGTCGAACATAGTCAAGCTGAAATGGAATTGGGCAGGTCACATAGCGAGACTAAAAGACTCAACATGGACCAGAAAACTAATCGACTGGCGCTCAAGAGAAGACAAACGTAGCAGAGGACGACCACCAACACGCTGGATGCACGACATTAAACGAATATGGTAACAAGATGCACAGAACCGTAAAGAGTGACGAAAAATGGAAGACACCTATGTCCAACAGTGGACAGAAGAGGTTGCATGATGATGATGATGATTTGAATATCAGTTACAAACTAGCATCGACGTTAGAGGTAGAAATTTTGAACATAAACTTTAGACTTATTTCCTTAATATCACATTTATTGATAGGTACACTCATTGCATATTTTTATGGTTTATATTTTGTATTAGTTATTTATTGAATAAAATGATTTTGTTATATTGCTACACAAGACTAAGTTATTTATATCGACAAAAACTGAAGGTATTCCTGAAATTTGAAGAAAACTAAAAATATAGCAATAAAACACTGAAAACTTTGATTTGAAAACTTCAGTGTTTTATTGTTATATAAAATGAAATTCCATCAAGTAAATTACTTATAATGTATCACAATATAATGATTTATAATTAAGAAGTGTTTTCGGAGAACAGTGGACTTCAATAGTGAATAGTTTCTAAGAACAATTTGTACAGTAAAAACATTTCGGGGTTATTTAGAAAGTATTAAATATTGTTTAAAATCTTACAAATAATTATACAGGGTTTTGTATCAGTTAAGAATGTCAACGACATCACAATGAGGATCGGGCAAGATGAAATAGAACAAGTTCAGGATTATATATATATCTGGGTCAAACTATAAAACTTAACAAAGAAAACCAAACAGCAGAGATAAAAAGACGAGTTAGACTGGCATGGGCGGCATTTGGCAAACTAAGCTACATTCTTAAAAACAAAAGATATCATAAAATCAAATCAAAAGACAAAATCATAAAAACCCAAAGAGCAATGGAAAGACAAATGGTGAGCATAAGACTAATGGATAAAAAAAGAAACGAGTGGATAAGAGAGAAAACAAAAGTGAGGGATGTTAGACAAGAAGTTGCAAAATTGAAATGGAGATTTGCCGGACACAATATAAGACAAAAAGGAGACCGATGGAACAAAATTCTTATAAGTTGGAGAGGCCCCAAATGAGATGGGCAGATGATATCAAGAATCACAAGGGCTCTAGGTGGATGACTGTAGTGACAGATAGAGAAGAATGGAAAAGGATTGGGGAGGCCTATGTCCAAAGATGGACCGAAGAAGGCTAATTAGATAGATAGAGAAGAATGTCAAATTAATGTTTGATAAACAATGGTTTGTATATTTTTTGTTAAGAAATTCAATCTAATTGAAAACTTTGATTTGAAAACTTCAGTGTTTTATTGTTATATAAAATGAAATTCCATCAAGTAAATTACTTATAATGTATCACAATATAATGATTTATAATTAAGAAGTGTTTTCGGAGAACAGTGGACTTCAATAGTGAATAGTTTCTAAGAACAATTTGTACAGTAAAAACATTTCGGGGTTATTTAGAAAGTATTAAATATTGTTTAAAATCTTACAAATAATTATACAGGGTTTTGTATCAGTTAAGAATGTCAACGACATCACAATGAGGATCGGGCAAGATGAAATAGAACAAGTTCAGGATAAACTGAACTGTTGATAAACAATGGTTTGTATATTTTTTGTTAAGAAATTCAATCTAATTTAATTTAATTCAATTAAATTTAACTTAATTTAAACTTAGACAGATCTAAAACAGAGCATAATAATATATACAGAAGTATAAAGGAGTAGGAGCTGTATTGAAACAAAATGATGAAAATGAATATAGTAAGCCAGTGGCATATTTTTCAAAAAAATTTACAGAAAGCTAAAAAAAGGCAATATAGAATGTTTAGCTATGAAAGAATCTGTAAACTATTATTGGCAACACTTGATTCGTGGCAAAGAGTTCTTAGAACACAAACCTTTAGAAAATTTAAACATAAAAGCTAGAACTAATGAAGAATTCGGAGACTTGACATTCTACTTATCTCAGTATAATTTTAAAGTAAAGGAGAATCCAGGAGAATATGACCAAGAAGTAGACCGTTTAAGCAGAAATCCAGCTCTAGAATCTCACAAAAATATAAATAAAATATTATAAGTAGTAAACTTAATCAATCTGGAAGATATAACAATGATCAACGCTCAAATATTGTTCTATAAAATACTACGAATAAATAAAGGTTCAAGAATAACATATATTATAAAAAGTCAAAGAGAAAAGACAAAATTATTTTTCAGACGATTTAAGTAAAGCCTTAATAAAAAATATACACTATACTTACTGTCATTTACGAAAAACACAGTTGTTAAATAAAAGAACACCATTTTACACAGCCAACATGACTACTAACGTTAAGAAAATGTGTGATAATTGTAATATCTGCATAAAAAACAAATCAAGAAGGAAATCTAAATATGATTTAATGTCGCAGATAGGACCAGAGAAATATCCATTTGAAATTGTTTCCATTGATATCATTGGAGGTTTTGGAGATTCATTTCTCAAGATTCTCTTATATTTTGGCAACGAAAACACAAAATTGTAACGACTTCATAAAAACAATTAAGAAGGTGATACAAGATCACGAAATTAAAACTGTGTTGACTAATCAATATCTTGGCATAAATTCCAAAAAGATTTTCTGCGGAACAATCAAATTAAAATTAATTATTTAATTAAATTAAAATGATATTCAATCAGCATTTTCAAATGGTATCAATGAAAAACTAAACCAAACATTGGTTAATCAAATAAGATGCAAAATAAATGAAAGTGATAAGAAAACAGCAAGGTCAACAATTGCCCAAGAACGTGTAAAAAAATATAATGAGACAGAACATACAATTACAAAATTTGTACCAAAATATGTATAAGAAGGAGAAAATGTAAGCATTCTGCGTAATGAACTGAAATCTAAATGTAAACAGGCAGATCTCGAAAGAGACCGAGAAATTGCTTTGGAAAATACAAAAAAAATCACACAATTATAATAAAAAGTGGTTCGATCTACCAAGCAAGGAAATGAAATTAAATGTTGAAGATTTAATATATGTGGAGAACGGAAACCGTTTAAACAGAAAGAAGTTAGATCCAGTAAGGATTGGATCATACAAAATATTAAATAAGATGTCCAATTCAATCTACGAAGTTGACAATGGGCATAGGAAAACGGAATCCAATCTTTTTCATAATACTAAACTTATTCCAGAGTTAAAACACTAAACAGTTGGGCTAAATATTGTTTATAATCATTCTTCTCCAAATAGGGTGGGGGGCGGTTGTAGATGTAAAGAAAAAATAGAACACTGTCTTCGTTTTTCTTTAATTCATGTAATTTTGGTTTTAATAGTTTGTTACGCCACTGTCAAAATATTTAAACTCTATTTCGCTTTAACAGTGACTTTTGTCTTGTCATTATTAATTTTTATTACTTTGAAACACTGTTAAATACTATTAAACAAACATTATTATTATATATATATATATATATATATATATATATATATATATATATATATATATATATACAAACAACACAGTTTATTAGGGTTGCAGTAAGAAAATTGGCTGGGATGTTAATGAAACACTCTTATGACTTTTTGTCTAGCTTTCGGAATGGTTTTATTCCTTTTTCAAGACACTGTAATAAGAAAAAAAATGTAAATATTTATAAAATATCACAAATCTTCAGTGCAACTTACTAGTCGTTGAGATTATTTGTAAAAGCATAGACACTCAACATTAATAACACACACATAAAATATAAAATAGTGGACAAAATACATTTTAAAATTCTTTTTTGTTTGTCATCTTTTGCTGGTGTGTTTTAACTCTGGCACATAGAGAACAAAAAGAAAAAAATCCTATTATTAAAAAGTAATTAGGTGTACTTAATATTATATTTCTTTTTAAGAACTACTAGAGGCCCATCTTAGGTGATTTTAATTTTTAAACCTGTCTTAAGGGTATGCAACATGTTATGCATAGAAGTGTAATTAGTGTGGGTACAGGTAGATATTAATTTTATTTTTGGATGTTTTTCCAGTAAGTAACAATAAATGTTGCTCAGTTTATCTATGTCTGACTTTTTATTGATGTAAGAAGTACTAGATTTTATGGAACACATTGCCAAGAAAACACGTTTTGAATGGTTCTTTTCCTTTGCCAAAATACAGGAATCCTCGAAATTAAATTCATGTTTCAACGTTAATGCATGTTCTGTCAATGCACATGCATTTATTTTTTTGGTTTTTATATCGCTACGATGTGAGATCACCCTACTGTGAAATTTATTATTTATTAATTTATTATTTTCTGACTGCAACCCTAATAAACTGTGTTGTTTGTATATATATATATATATATATATATATATATATATATATATATATATATATATATATATATATATATAATTCTTCTCAGCATATTCTACCGACTATGGTGTAGCCTCCCTTATCCTATTGTCAGTTTTTCTCGCTAAATGTCCCGTCCACTGCCATTTTAAAGATTTAATTCTATGTATTACATCAATAACCTTGGTTTTCTGTCTGATCCATTCTATTCTTTTTTGATCTCTCTTGCTAGTTATATCTAGCATGTATCGCTCCATTGACCTTTGAGTTTCGATATTATCTCTTTCTTTAGTGTCCAAGTTTCGCAGTCGTAAGTCATGATTGGTAGTATACACTGATCGAATGCTTTTTTCTTCAAGTGGATTGGCATATTCGATTTGAATATAACTGCATTTCTACCAAAAGATGTTCAAGCTAGTTTCATTCTTCTGTTGATTTCTGGAAGTAAGGAGCCAGATTTATGTATTAATTGTCCCAAGTATACATACTCGTCTACTGTCTCAAGTGCAGTGTATTTATTTTACATCTTGGACATCCACTAGCTCGTTGTACATGGTTTTTGTTTTTGTCAAGTTCATTTTTAGGCCAACTTCATTGCTAGCTGCATTTAGGTCGATTATAAGTTCTTGTAGTTCTGATCTTAGATCTTAAATCTTAGATGACTGAGGTATTCTCCATCAATGGATATTCATTTGTTCTGCCAGTTTATTTTGCTGAATATATTTTCTAGAGTTGCAGTCAAGAGCTTTGGTGATATTGCGTCTCTTTGTCGGACGCCTCTGGTAGTGGGAAATTCTGGAGTGTTTCATCAATTTTAACCTTAATTTTTGCTTGTCTGTATATATTTGCTAACGTTTCTATGTACGGTTTGTCAATACCTTGGTTGGTCTAAGCTTCTATTACTGCCTTGGGATATATAGAATCGAAAGCCTTCTCGAAATCTATGAAGATTAATGCTAGGGGTATTTCTCATTAGTTCTGGAAGTGTATGAATATGATTTATGGTACTGAATCCACTTCTGAAGCTAGCTTGTTCTCTCGACTGTGCAGCATCTAATGCGTTTATTAATCTGTTATTGATAATCTTTGTGAATATCTTGCATACGAATGGTAGTAGACTTATAGGTCTGTAGATTTTGATATCCTCTTTGCTACCTTTCTTATGAATGAGAATTCGAATTATGTTTGCTGTATTCCAGTGGTCTAGTAAGCATCTCGATCTTAGGCAGTTCGTAAATATGCCTGCTAAAATTTTCCAGGTTTTATTGCCAGCGTATTTAAGCAGTTGCACTATTATACCATCTACTCCAGCTGCTTTACCGCTTTTCATTTTTGCAATTGTCGATTCTACTTCTTCCGGAAGAACTTCTGGTATATATGCTTGGTTACTGATTACTTCTTCAAGTGTGTCAGGGGCTTTGTATAGTTCGCTGTAGCATTTAGTTACGAGTTGTATTATTTCATTTCTGTCTGCAATTCTGGGGTTTTCGTTTGTTAGAGCAACGATTTGCCTCTTCCCAATGATTAATGCTTTTCTTGTTTTCTTATAGTTTTTCCTGTTTTCGATTGCATTTTCTACCAGTCTTTCATTGTATTTTCTTATGTCTTCCTAATACTTTTCCTTATTGTCTTACAAAGTTCTGTGTATTGTATTCTCTGTATGTTGCTGCTTACTTTCATTTTCCTTCTTTGTTTTAGCATTATTTTAGTTTTATCAGACAGTTTACTATGTTGATTTTGTTGTTGGCCTCCGATTTCTTTGGCACTATCAAGGATAATTTCCATTAATTGAGAGCTGTCGATTTGGTCATGTACTCTTTAATCAATTGCCCTTTGGTAGTGATCTGAGTTTTTTTTTAGATTGTTAATATTCATACCAGTTATTTCTACTATTCTTGCATGTTAATGTGCCTCGGTAGTAGAGTGTGTTTCCTGACGCTAATTTCAATAGCTCTCTGTTTCTTTTTCCAGTTCTACAAGTCTGGATTGATTTGATAGCGAGCGGCGATTATATGTCGCTATGTATAACGTTGTTATTTTATTTGGGTAGCGGTTTAGACCCAGCAGATTCTTAGCACCCTGCCCTCCAGGCTTGATTCCGAAAGCTACCCATTTTGGGGCCATTTGGGCCTACGGATAATGAGGGCCATGATTTGAATGTCTCATTCATGTTAGGGGTTGTGAGGCGTACCTTACCACGCTGCCTCAATGCGGCTTGGTAAGGGTTCGCTGGTGTGTTCCGATTATAAGGAGTCGAAACTAGCCTTTTACCCTCCTGCTTCTGCTATATAACGTACTCCCAAAATACATACATATATATATATATATAGATATATATATATATATATATATATATATATATATATATATATATATATATATATATATATATATATATATATATATATATATATCATCATCATCATGTGCAGCTTTATCAACCGTTTCCAATTACGGTGCAGCCTCCCTTATTTCAATGTTATTTTATGTTCTTATTATTATTCGACGATGTCTTAGTTATACGTTGTTCTAATAATTTGCGCTCATTTGCGCCCATATTTTTCTATCTTGTGCTATTCGAGACCACGTTGTTCCTGTTAATTTTCTAATATCATAATCCCATCTGAGATTTGGGCGCCCCTTTGGTCTCTTAGCGTTCCTGGGGTACCACATAGTTGTTCTAGTGGTCCATCTGTTATCTGTTCTTCTTGCCATATGTCCTGCCCATTGCCATTTCAGGGATTTTATTCTTTGGATTACATCAGTCACCTGGGTTTGCCTCCGTATCCATTCAATTCTTTTACGATCCCTCTTTGTTATCCCTGTTTGTTAAAAAAAAAAAGAAGTACTTGTGACTCGTTTGGAACAAATATATAACTGTTTTGGATGGGTTGGAGTCAATAATAGGGCTATTGGTTAACTATTTTTTTATTCTCGAGCTTTCAATTGTGTTTACAATTATTATCAAGAGCAAATAAAAATTAGTTTGGTAAGTAAAAATCACTGCTTACATGTTCAAAATATTTAATACAAAAATGCTTTTATCTAACAAATGTTTCTCTGAAAAATTTTTTATAATTTTGAAAACATTTTTTTTTTTTTAATATAAGAATAATTGAATTTATAAATGTAATACAAAAATGCTTTTATCTAACAAATGTTTCTCTGAAAAATTTTTATAATTTTGAAAACATTTTTTTTTTTTTAATATAAGAATAATTGAATTTATAAATAAGTTCAAATAGCAACCAATTACAAATAGCCTCAATGTCATAAATGCCAACATAAAATTTTTATTTTTGACAATTATATTGCCAAAAGTAAAACTTCGTTTAAACATTCTTTTTTGTTTAGTAACAAAAAGAAGAAGATTTATTCACCCTTGACAGATGTCTGAAAGAATGTGACAGATATATGGAGAATTAAATATGACATTTTACAAGTTTTATATATAAATCATAAAGAAAGAATATAATTATAAATTTTGCTTAAATTTTGAATTTCAGATCTCTTGTTTAAACTCTTATCATTTTTGCTAATACAAACCATTTCCAAAAAAGTCCTTTTAAATTTATTACTTTCACTACATAAAATTTTAATGTTATCAAAATCCATAATATGGTCTTTATCGATTACATGTTCTGCCAAAGCACAAGATGGTTTTTTAATTCTGCAATCACTTTTGTGAGAAATAATGCGATTTGAAAGATTTCTTCCGGTCTCACCAACATATTCAGCCTCACACTGAGTACAACTAATGCTGTATACTAAATTCGTTTTTTCAAATTTGTCTATAGGATATTTAGTTTTAGAATATAAAGATGAAATAGTTTTGATGTTCTTTGTTGCTATTTTTATATTGTCAATAACCTTTAGTGTTTGTATTAATTTAGGTGTTAATGATGGTATAAAAGGTAGTGAATGATAATAGATGTTCTGATTGTTAGATACAATGTTTTGAGATTGAGCAAAAAATGGTGTTAAATTATTTATATTACCAATATTAGAAAAAAGCATCCTATGTAGCATATCTGGAGGATAAGAGTTTTCAATTAGAATATTTTTTAATAACTGAAGATCTTCCTGTAGATAATCTGGATGAGAAAGTTTTAAAACACGTTCTTTTAATCCTGTTATAAGGTTCATTTTCATCTTATTTGGATGGTGAGAGTAATAGCTTATAAATCTATTACTACATATGGGTTTTCTGAACCATCTGGTTTTCAACATATTGTCTGTATTTCTTACAATTCTCATGTCAAGGAATGGTAGAGAATTATCTACCTCTTCCTCAACTGTGAATTGTATATGTTGATTATGACTGTTGAAAATGTTGACTGTTTCATGAATTTTGTGTTTAGGAAGTGCCAAAACTAAATCATCTACATATCTCTTAATAAAAGGAATGAAAAAAGTGCAATTACTGATACAATCACTGATAACATCATCCATGACATAGCTACTTAGAATGGGTGAAAGACTAGATCCCATAGGACTACCAAAAATTTGTTTATAAAATACACCATTAAATATAAAAATATTAGAATCAAAAACAAAGTTGATAAGTGTTTTGAAATGTAATAAGTCAATATTAGTGTGTTGTGAAATCTCATTCCAATGTTTTTCAACACTACTTATGATTAAATCTAAAGGTAAATTAGTAAAAAGAGATGTTACATCAAAACTAACTAAAACATAATTTTGTGGTAATTGGAAATTATTAATGAAAGAACTAAAATCAAATGAATCTTTAATGTAAAAATTGTTGTTTAAATTATAAGCATTAGTTAAGATGTCAGTGAGGAGCTGTGCTATTGGTCCATTAGGAGGGCATAAAGATGAAACAATTGGTCTCATAGATAAAGTTTGTTTATGTATTTTTGGCAGAGCATAGAACCGTGGAGCAATAGAATTATAAATTTTGAGCTCTTTTGCTTTTTTATTATCAATAAATTTCTTTATGTTTAATTTAGATACTAGACAATTTGCTTTTTGTTGCAAAGTACAAACAGGACTCCTTCTAAGTGTAGTGTAATACTTAGTATCATTTAAGAGTTCTCCAGTTTTTTGTAGATAATCCTCTTTGTACATTACAACAGTTACGTTACCTTTATCGCTTTTAACAATATAAATTTCAGGATGGTTTTTAAGAAAAAGTTTAGTTTGCATATAGTATTTATTTAAAAAATGATCTTTGACTTCTTTATGCAAAAAGTTTGTAATAACGTTTGTACATTTAGATCTAACAACATCCTTTTGACTATCATTAAGTGGTCTGATTATTGATTCAATATCAGAAAGTAAATTAGGAACTCTAATATCAGATTTGGAAGGACATAAAGAAAATTTAGGTCCTAATGCTAAAAATTTTTTAATTTCAAAAGGAAAATGAATAGATGTTAGATTTTTAAACCATTTTTCTTGAAATTTTATCTTATCAAAAGCTTCTATTTTTAATTTATTGAACTTATTAATTTGTATTTTTTTTGATTTTATGAAATTCTGTGTTGTATTTAATTCTTTGTCTACGATTAAATTCATTAAATGTGTGGAAATTTAAGATATTATAGGCCTTGGTACGTAACTCATGTAATTTTCTTTCAAAAAAGTTTATATCAGCAAAAGCGATTTTAATTTCTAAATTAATAATATTTCTTCCAAACCTGTCACATAATTTCCAAGCATCATGGTGAATATTCCCAGTCCGATGATGTAAAAGGGAATTTACATTAACTAGGCCATTTGTAACATGTCCAGGGAAACATCCATTAGATCTACACTTCAACAAAAAAGTCTTTTGATTGTGTAAAGCAGCAAGTTTGATGGTAATTCTAGTCCAATCCTTCAGAATTCTGACTGTAGATTGCCCATAATCGTTTCGGATGTCATCGAAAAAACCCATATTTTTCTACAAGAATAAGAAAAAAGAAGTACTTGTGACTCGTTTGGAACAAATATATAACTGTTTTGGATGGGTTGGAGTCAATAATAGGGCTATTGGTTAACTATTTTTTTATTCTCGAGCTTTCAATTGTGTTTACAATTATTATCAAGAGCAAATAAAAATTAGTTTGGTAAGTAAAAATCACTGCTTACATGTTCAAAATATTTAATACAAAAATGCTTTTATCTAACAAATGTTTCTCTGAAAAATTTTTTATAATTTTGAAAACATTTTTTTTTTTTTTAATATAAGAATAATTGAATTTATAAATCTTAAATTTATATATATATATATATATATATATATATATATATATATATATACAGGCCATTTATGTTTGCAATAATTGATTTATTTTTTCAAATTTGTAACTCGTTTTTCTTTTGTTCTATTTTTGGTGACTATATTTACTAAAATCTAGCATAAATTCTAGTGCGAACGTAGATCAAGAGTAAGATTATCGTAGATATCTATCAAGATAGAAAACGTATTTTAAAAACTTAGTTTGTAACAGAGTTGCAACAATTCTAAATGTAGGTTGCCATTTCCATGACATACAAATAACTGATATCCTAAATAAATATTGCAACAAAATTCATAAAAACATTTTCAGTTGATCTTAATAAGCTAGTCCTATTAATGTGAATCATTCAAGAGAATTACTTCTAAATAAATTTCACAAAGAGACTCTTTTTATTGGATATTACTTGATGAAGACACTACATTACGAATTACTAATTAAATCTTTTGGTTACATCACCTGAATGTTTGTTTAATATATTTTCTTCCTGCAGTTAGTCATTTATGGGGAAATCGTCCTTGTTATTTTATCATTCACTTTGATATAACAAAAGCTTTTATTCTAAATAATATATAAATAAATATTAAAATTCATATTAAAAATAGAAACACGTCTTTTCAGAAGTGAACAAAGTATATAAAGATTACAACGGAATGATTCATTCATAACATAAGAAAAGGTGTTGTTTGCTTGTAATACGAATTATGCAGCAAAAAGAAGAATTAATTTCTCAACTATTGTTATATTTTTTATTGAAAAAAACCACAAAGAAAATTGACATGGATAAGAATAAATAGCAAATGAAATAGATTGCATGATTATCACAGCATGCAATTTTCTTAAAATTCTTCTATAGTCTTGAAAGAAAAGGTCATAATAAAAGACATCCTATTAGACCTCCCCACGGTCAATTGTACTAATCGCCATGATTATACTGTCTTTCCCAGATTCCTTTGATCTTCCTTATTTTCTACTAGGTTTTGATCAGTTGGTCCATTCCATAATCATTTTCGGGAGTCTTGCATTATGGATACGTCAACTGGATGTGTAGGCTATTAATTAGGTTAAAAAAAAAAGGTTAAAAGGAACTACAACGTTAAAGGGGTTTCATTATTTCATATGGCCAATGGATTCTCCAATATAAAAAAACGCGGAGTGCTACCATTTAAAGGGGTACGTTTTTGAGAAAGGGGTGAATTTGTCTCTATGCACTAGGGTGGATTCGGGTGATAGTTTTCGTAGATATACATCTACAGAAATGTTGTTCAATATAAATTTCCTATCGAAATGTTATACTTTTATAATAATGTGCTCATTCTACCCTAAAATATTGATTTGATACAATAAAAATATAAATAATAAAAAAACACCGTTTTTTGCACATTAATGTACCATACAAAATTATAACCAACAATTTGGAGTTGCACGGACATGGAGGTTAGGAGGTTACTCGAGACATTGCTCTTCATTATGAAGAGCAAATGAAGAGCAATGCCTCTTGCATTGCTATTTTCCAAAATTCACTAATGAATGCTCAAAATCATTCATTTTGCCTCTACAGCTTGGACTAGTGCGCCGGGCCGACAGGAAAACCAGCCAAATCTAAGCCGATTCTGCTACTCTAAAAAACAGTCAACTTTACTCATGTTATTGACTATAAATAGCGGTTTTTTAAAAATAAAAATAATATCCTTATAAAATATATGCCTTTAACTATTGAACGGCGCAAATCTTAATTCTTAATTGTTATAAACACAATAGCTGTGATATTTTAAACAAATTAAGTTTTATAATTACTATGTATTCCACAGTACTATGTCACCGTATAATATCATATGCAGAACGGACAGTAAGAAAATACCAGGGTGGTTTCAGAGGTGGTAAATCGACAATTTATCAGACTGCAACCCTGAAACAAATTTTACACAAAGACTTGGAATATGGCATAGATACTTATCACATATTTATAAAGCAGTCTACGACTCTGTAAATATAAGAGAAATATTCAAAGCATTGGAAGAGCTAGGAATACCAAATCAGTTGGTAAATTTAACAAAACTAACTCTTGAAAAAGTTGAATGTAGAGCACGAATTCAGGGGGAACTGTCTAAACCTTTTAAAACAAATAACGGGCTGCACCATAGAAACCCTCTTTCCTGTATACTGTTCAATCTGGCTGTGGAAAAAGTAATACGTATGTCACAAATCATAACCATTGGTTCAATATATAATAAATCAGTGCAAATCCTTGCTTATGCTGATGATAACAATATTGTTCGGGGAAGAACGAAAAACGCTGTAAGAGAGGCGTAAGTAGCATTAAAAGAATCAGCTACAAAATTTGATTTAATAATAAACAACAACAAAACGAAGTATATGAAAATAAGCACGCAACCACAAATCCTACGACCACTTGTTATAAAAAACGACGTTATCGAAGCAGTGAACGAATTTGTATACCTGGGAGCGCTCCTTAACACTGAAAATAATACTACCGCAGAGATAAACCGCAGAATTTGCACGCCCAACAGATGCTATTTTGGGCTCAATCTCATCCTTAAATCCACAATTATATCGAGAAATACAAAAATAAAACTCAACAAAACAATAATACGCCCAGTCCTAACATATGGTTCAAAGACCTGGACTCTAACAAAAAGTAATGAAAACATGTTAGGATGTTTCGAAAGAAAATTACTAAGGCAAATCTATGGAGTAGTAAATGACAATGGAGTGTGGAGAAGAAGATACAACTTCGAACTTTATAGAATATACCAGGAACCATATATCGTAAAACATATTAGGATAGGACGTCTGAGGTGGATAGGGCATGTAATGCGGATGGAAGAGAATGACCCAGCTAGAAAAAAGCTCCTTGATAGACCCATTAGTCAGAGAAGAAGAGGAAGGCCCATAACACAGTTTCCTTGGTAACATCGATAAAGACATGAGAAATATGGGAATACATGCTTGGCGGGTGAATAGGGACGACTGGAGGGAAATTCTGGAGGAGGCTAGGACCCACGTAGGGTTGTTAAGCCAGAATTATGATGATAAGTTTTATAAACAATTAAACGTAAATTGAAAATGAATTGACCGATCGGATCTTAGGAAGGATTTGTAATTAAAAGACCTACACTATAATGGTTTTTGCATTAAAAAAGAGAATTTTTACAAAAGTTGTTTCAAAAATTAAAAATGATCAAAAATTTACATTTTTGACATTCAATCGTTAATTTTGCATATACTATTATGTCAAATTAATATAGCATGGCTCAAATTAAACTTTTTTTTGTACTTTCATTCAATATTCTGCTCATTTTACCCTAAGATATTGAGTTGATACAATAAAAATAAAAATAATTAAAAAACACCGTTTTTTGCACCTTAAAAGTGCCACAAAAAAATTATAACCAACAGTTTGGAGTTGCAAACACTTGGAGGTTACTCCAGGCATTGCTCTTTATAACGCTTTGCTGTTTTTAAAAATTCACTAATTAATGCCCGTTTCTTTTCTGCAGCTTGGACTATTGAGTGACTGTACTATATATCACGAAAATTTTTACAAAGTTTAGAATTTTCTGGGTTTCCTCTATATGTCCCAAACCAAGACACACCGCAATGATTAACTTTAAGTCCTAAAAGTTCACTTGTACAAAAGAAAAGTAACAAGGCGCATATTGGGTCTTCGAATTATGTCAGATATGCAGTTCCGGTGCTAGGGAATAAGGTGCCGCCTGTAAAACTACCATAGGCGCCTTTTGTTCTTTATATATAAATATAATAATTATATTTATTTATTCTTTTGGCAATCGTTTTATATTAATTGAATGCAAGACATAAGAGATAAAGTTCTTTTAACTGTACAGTAAACTGAAAAATTGTTCTGTATTACTAAACAAATAGAATACTAAATTGACAAAGCTCCTGATCAACTAAATTTTATGTAAAATGTTTATTTTACTACAAATCATTCATTTACGCTCCTAACTACACAAAACCTTTAAGCAACTCCAAAGAAATTTGAAAAAAATAAACAAAGCATTTCGAAAAAGTGCAAAGTTGTTTGTGTTTTGAAACATAATACATTTACCAATAAATTCTGTTATAATACTACAGGCTAGGAATCCTATGCGTTGTATATTTTTGGATAGTTTACGTGTGCTATTGCAAAAATAACAAACACAGATTTGCGTATTATAATTGGAATTGCAACCTTATTTAAAACATTAATTTTTCTATTTTACTATTTTGTATAACACTAGCAGGATATATCAGTATATTCCTATCTCTCTAATTAGACTATCCGGGTCAAAGTTGTCAACTCACTATCCACTCCGTTCACTGCACAAGCTGGAGTCCCCAGGGGCTCAATTTTAGGACCGATATTATACACTGTCTACAACAGTGGCATCCTCCACTCTTAAAATAGATTGTCCCTATTGCTTTTTGCTGACGATACTGCACTCCTCATGGCAGGCTCATATAACGAAACGCAAGGACGCGCTTCTGTATTTCTGTATTCTAAAGAGCCCAAAAGCTATTAAACAGAAATGTTAAGTGGTGCAACATATAGAGAGTAACACTTAAGGCCTCAACCCAAATGATTTTATTCAGATCCCCCTACAGCCGCAGTGCTGGAATGAACTAGATAACCCTCCTAGGAGAAAATCTTGAATTCAGAAACTCGGTGTCCTATTTGGGAATTCATTTTAACAGGACTCTCAACTGGGGCATCGACATTAAAAATACCCTAAACAAGCTAAGACAAAAAAACACAACTCCTTTAAGGGCTGTCTGGCAAACTCAGTAACACATCAAACAAAACTCTTTGCACACTTATATGACCTACATAAGTCCTATCATCGAATACAAGGCGTGTGTCTACGCGTCATTTAACACTCGTCAAACCAACGCTGTCATATCCACTGAAAGAAAATTCCTCAAAAAATGCATGAGGAAAAGTGCACTAATCTATCAACACGCAAATATTCCATCTATCAAGGACAGAATCCGAACTCTCAGCAAGAGATATGTTCTCCGCACTACAGCTAGCTCCAACAACAGCAAAGCAAACCCCAAAAACTCCTTGCCATCGCCAAAGGCAAATACTCACCAGGCTTTCCCAAAAGAAAGTTCCATTCCCTCCAGCCAAACTTCTACACAACACTGGAAACGTACTTCCTGATGAGTTTTTCGACGTCCTAGAAGCAATCCCCCTAAAATATCGCAGAATATAACTGCATGCCAAAAACGCTAAATCAAGAACCGTTCCTAGTATGGCTGGTAGCACCTGAAGTACCTCTCCTTATGGCTTGGTTGGATAACCCAAAAGTCTCCTAGTGCGCTCCATTCTGATACACAATACCGCGACCTTCTGAGCCCCAGCTATATAGCACTCCCCACCCAAAAACCAAACTCCCATATAGCAACTGACTCTACTGACACCCCCAAGGTCCACAAAAAAAGACCAGATCTTCTTTGAAGAACCCCACAAATGGGCGCTCGCCTGCAGTGCATCCTTTGCATGCCCGTTATCGTCGGCCCTGCAGTTATGATATTTGTCATTCTCTAGAACATCAATATATTCATGAATACACGTGCAAACTACAGGACGTGTAATTTTGTACAAAAAAGTCCACTTTGTTTACGTACATTTAAAAATGGTTGTAACAAATTGCACGCAAAATAAATGTTTTTTGGAATTACAAACCTTGTTTTAACTTGGACCTATAACTTTTATACCACGACTTCCTGGGTTCTACATTTACATATCTGATTTAAATTACACATGATAATTATTATAGATGCAATATTCTACGCAAAAAAAATCATAGAGAAAAATAACTCGGCGCTAAAAGGGTTTAAGAATATTCGGCTTCATTAACCGACTTATCAGGAAACTAGGTCGTTAAAACGCGCACTTATTATTTTTTCCTGTATGACATCATCTTGAGAACATTTTTTTATTATGCCGTGCGAAAAGCTACGTATTTTAATCTCATATATTCACGTATACGTTAAAATTATTAACCTGTTTGTCTTATCAGAAAAATTGACGTAAAGCGGCTAACTACTGCTTCACTAAGCAGTTTCAATAAACGTCATCTTATATTCTTTGATAATTTGTGAAAAATTTTTTTATCTCCGACGTCATTTTTTATAGATTTTGGTGCATTTACACATATTAACTAATACAATAATTAGCAGATATGTTTTATAAGAATATGTTTTTAATATTTACATGATAAGTTTTACTCTCTTATTTTTTTTGTAAAACTAAAACAATTTGTAATGGAAAAAGGTTAATAAAAATGTGTAAATATTAACGAAAAAATAAAGTTTCTAATCATTTAATAGCTAATTCTAAGGGAGTGGATAAAAAAAGGTACGGAAAAGAGAAAACTCATCATCTATAGAAGTTAGGACTATATAGTTCGCTCTATATTTAAAGAAACTTTTAACACCAAATATAGTCACACAAAGAATGAAAATATTGATATACAGAAATCTTCGTCAGAAACGTGGACGATGACAAAAAGCGATGAAGAATGTTTAGGCTATTTTAAACGTAAAATCCTCAGACATATTTATAAAGGCGTGCAAGAAAACGGATTATAGAGTAGGCGCAATAATTTTGAGCTTTACCGCCTTTATAATCAATCTAGTATTGGTAGGTCCATCAAAATAAAGAGGCTGCAGTAGCAAGGCCGCTTAGAGAGAATGAACGAGATGGAGCTGTCGAAGCACATTCATATCCAAAGACCGGATGGAGTGAGAAGAAGAGGCTAGCCCAGAGCACGACTTACGAGTGATAAGAGTAAGAAATTGGAAAACTAAGGTGAATGATAGAAAAGAAAGGAAGCTGATCCTACAAAGACCAAGACCCACTATGGATTGTAAAGCCAATGTTGATTAAACTGTTTCACTAAAATTGTTAAAATAAAGTCTATACTTATTTTACTAAGTGTTCACTTGAATATCGTAGAGTAAGGACGTATTCCGCCGAGTGCGATAGCAAAAAGTGACCACCGATAAGAACAATTAAAATCTAATTATTAAAATTCTAGTTATTAAAATAAACAGTAAAGTGGCAGTGGCGTACCAAATTCTGTTTTCTACAATGAACAATTCACACACACACGGAACACAAACATTTAGTATCTATTGTAGTATCAGCAGAAATTGCAGGTAAGCAGCAGGTCCACTATTAACAAACATTCAGGAACATGTACCCAACTCCCCAACAATATTCTCCACTAGAATACACATCCGAACATGCACCAAACCACATATACTGGCAACCCACAAATACTCCTATATCAAACATTCCACAAAATCAATTCGCTCTTTTGTCTCGCTCCCAAGCACCACCTCCTCGACTCACGTCAAAAAACACCAACTGGGCCGATTTTCAATATTACCTAGAAGAAAACACCAATCTTAATCTGCGGATTAAATCTACACATGATATAGATACAGCAGCTCAATACTTCACCACACTTGTGCAAAAAGCGGCATGGCAATCTACACTACGAACTGAACGCATACCAACACATACCACAAATGTTCCTCTGCACATTCGCCAACTCATTGCTGAAAAACGTCGTGCAAGTTGAACTTGGCAAAGATCTAGAAACAACATAGACCTACATATATTCAATAGACTACGTAGGCAACTTGGAGTAGCCATAAAAGCCGCAAACAACGAAACCTTCGAACATTACATTACAAATCTTACAACAAATGACCAGACGTTATGGAAGTCGACTAAGAAGCTTAAGAAACCATACACAACTGTTCCTCCCATCCGTAAACCAAATGGAGAATGGGCCTGTTCCAACAAAGAAAAAGCGGACGTCTTTGCTGAACATCTTACAAACGTATTTCAAACAGAGCCAGCAGACCCTGATGAAGAAGTCGAAGAAATAATTAGTGCAGCATGTCAAATGTCCCTCCCTATTAAAAGTTTTACTCCTATAGAAGTCAGGCAAGAAATAAACAAACTCAACTCACGAAAGGCCCCAGATTATGATTTAATCTCGGCACAAGTACTAAAACAACTTCCTCGCAAGACCATTATTTTGCTAACAGTTATATTTAACCGCATGCTAAGCTTATCATACTTTCCAAAATTATGGAAATTTGCTGAAGTCATTATGATCCTCAAGCCAGGAAAAGAGCCCAATGAAGTAACATCTTATCGACCCATCAGCCTACTCTCAACCATAAGCAAAGTTTTTGAAAGATTGCTGTTACAAAGGATATACGCAGATCATGAATTCGTAACATTACTTTCAAAACATCAGTTTGGTTTTCGGGAAAATCACTCCACTACCCAAAAAGTTCATCGAATGATAACTGAAATATCAAAAAGTATTGAAGAAAAGAAATACTGCAACGCTGTATTTCTAGACATTTCACAAGCGTTTGACAAAGTCTGGCACAGAGGTCGGCTTTACAAAGTAAAAATAGCACTATCCAGTAACTATTTCCTCCTACTTAAATCCTACATATCAAATAGATATTTCTCTGTAAAATTCAAAGACCAACAATCCAACCTCTGCCCTATCAATTCCGGAGTCCCGCAGGGTAGTGTTCTAGGGCCGCTGCTTTTCTCACTCTACACAACCGATATACCAGAGACTAATAATACTACAATCGCTTCCTTTGCTGACAACGTAGCAATACTAGCTGTAAATGAAGATCCCATACAAGCCTCACAAAACCTGCAACATCATCTGAACATACTCAGTGATTGGTATACGAAATGGAGAACAAAAGTAAATAAAACAAAATCAGCTCAAATAACATTTACCAACCGTCACAACTTATGCCCACCTGTAAGGATGGAACATGTGAGTCTACCAACAGTAACAGACGCTAGATACCTTGGCCTCCATCTTGACCAACGTCTCACTTGGAAGAAACATATCCAGACCAAAAGAAGGCAGCTCGACTTAAAATTCCGGCAAATGTATTGGCTTCTTGGACGTAAATCAAAACTTAACATCCAAAACAAAATTCTTCTATACAAAGCCATACTCAAACCTATCTGGTTCTACGGACTACACCTATGGGGCTGTGCAAAGCCAACGTCGCTGAATATTATCCAAAGATTCCAGTCTAAAGTGCTAAGATCGATAGTACCATGGTACATGTACAAGTAATCAAGCACTTCACTACGACTTAAAGATTCCTCTCATCAGAGAAGAAATCCATCGAGCCACGGAGTCACAAAATTAACTTACCATTCACCATAAAAATGGAGCTAGTAAGGGAACTATTCCACAACGGTCCAGCCACAAGAAGACTAGATAGAACCTGGCCCCAAGACCTACTTCAAAACTAAACCAAAATAGAATAAGGTGAGACATCATTGGAAGTCTCTCCTTCACGCGCAAAACCTGTAACACATTTACTTAATACTCTGTAATGATGTAGATAGTAAATAAACTTATATTTAAAAAAAAAACTTATTTTACTGACCATAAATTCTGAGCTGGACACCCGAAAAAATATGAAATTACTTGTCGTAGAGTAAGTCTATTTCTTACTTCTATTAGAAATATTTATTGGAGCCACACTGTACAATGTTTATTTATTTAATCTTTATATTTGTATCCTAACTGTTCCTTTCTCTCATTCGTGAGCCTTGTAATCTACCGTTAGGTTTTTTATGTAATAAAATGACTACGATTATTTTGCGGAGGAAGTGTCAATACAAATTCAAATTACAACGGCAGATCTAACCTTAATGAACGTTCTTGATTAAATATGCTTATATTTAACATGTTGGGCGACGTATCAGAAAATGATACTTATGGATTGGAGAGTAGCATAGCAGATTTTTTGTTGGGATATTTAAGCTAGAACATTAATTTTACTTGAAGTATATTGAAAATACAATTAAGTGAGCAAAAAATCTAGACAGTTTTAAGTATGTTGTTGAATGGGTATGGTCTTTCACCATTACAAACTTGTTTATTAATTTTTTAATGGAAGAATGTATTCTCAATTTTACGTAGATAATATTACATCGTAAGATCGCTATTTGATTTCAAATATTAAAGGTGAAGACCAGTAAATTATATGGAAAAGTGACACAATTTTACTAAAAAAGTAAAGCAAAGTTATTTTTGTTAGTTTGTTGCTTAATTATTGCAAAAATAACTTCAAAAGTTGATTTTTTGAAAATCATTAATAACTTTTGTAAAAATGCACACAAAACTTTGATTTTGCTTCAGAATAAGAACAATCTCACAAAAATTCAGCTTTAAAAATTTCAAGAAGTTTCTATTTAGAGTTATTGCAAAATTGAAAAGCTTTATCCCAAAAATATTTTAGCTACAACGTTATCATGCGTAACCTATTCTGTTTACATGAATACTGAAGGCATCAGATTGAAGAAAAAGGCATCTATCAAATTAATTTATATAACGCTTAAAAAGTTTATACTAAATATTGTAAAATAGGTTTGCAAAAGTACTACTAAGCTATAAACAATTAAACTAACTTAGATGTAATAACATGTAGTAAATTAATTTGTTTGTATTAGTTATATTTTCATTTTTATACGAATCCAAAAAAAAATTTAATGTCCTACGACCCTTAAAATCCGAGTTAGCCCTTTTTTTCAAAAATTCAAAGGAACTTTGTTTATATACAATCATCATCGTCATTCTGGCTTTACAACCCTACGTGGGTCCTAGTCTCCTCAAGAATTTCTTTCCAGTAGTCCCTATCCATCGCCTTTCTCCGCAAAGCACGTATTCCCATATTTCTAATGTCTTCGTCGATGTTATCAAGGAACCTTGTTCTAGGTCTTCCTCTTCTTCTCTGACCAATAGGTCTATCAAGGAGGGTTTTTCTAGCTGGATCATTTTGTTCCATCCGCATTACATGCACTATCCACCTCAGACGTCCTATCTTAATTCTCCACACTCCATTGTCATTCACTGCTGCATAAATTCGCCTTAGTACTTTTCTTTCGAAATATACTAACAAGTTTTCATTATTTTTTGCTAGTGTCCAGGTCTCTGAACCATATGTTAGGATTGGGCGTATTATTGTTTTGTAGAGTTTTATTTTTGTATTTTTCGATATAATTGTGGATTTAAGGAGGATATTGAGCCCAAAATAGCATCTGTTTTACCGTGCAAATTCTGCGGTTTATCTCTGCGGTAGTATTATTTTCAGTATTAAGAAGCGCTCCCACTTATACAAATTCGTTTACTGCTTCGATGAAGTCATTTTATATAACAAGTGGTCGTAGTATTTGTGGTTGCATGCTTACTTTCATATACTTTCATATACTTCGCCTTGTTGGTGTTTATTATTAAACCCATTTTTGTAGCTGATTTTTCAATGCTACATGCACTGCAATGCTCTCGTACAGCGTTTTCCGTTCTCCCAACAATATTGATATCATCAGCATAGGCCAGGATTTGCACTGATTTATTATATATTGAACTAGTGGTTGAACCAGAGCTAGATTGAACAGTATATAGGAGAGAGGGTCTCCCTGGCGCAGCCCGTTATTTGTTTTAAAAGGTTCAGACAGTTCCCCCTGATTTCGTACTCTACATTCAACTTTTTCAAGAGTTAGTTTTGTTAAATTTACCAACTGATTTGGTATTCCTAGCTCTTTCATTGCTTTGAACATTTCTCTTATATTCACACTCGTAGGCTGTTTTGTAGTCTATAAATATGTGATGAGTATCAATGCCATATTCCAGTGTTTTTTCCAAAATTTGTTTCAGGTCTGTAATGATGAATTGTCGATTTACCACCTCTGAAACCAGCCTGGTATTTTTCTACTATCCGTTCCACATATGGTGCCATACGATGACATAGTACTATGGAAAATATTTTATACGCTGCATTTAGAAGCGTAATTCATCTGTGGTTAGAGCATTCAGATATTTTCTTTTTTGTGTATGGTGCAAAGTATTCCAATATTGCAATCATTGGGGAGAGATTTCTGTATCCTTATTTATTTTATAAGCTGCTGTAATACCATTATGGTATCATGGCCACTTTCTTTATATAGTTCAGCTGGGAGATTATCTATTCCGGGTGATTTGTTTCTGGCTAGTTTTTTAAACTGCATCTTTAACTTCAAGAATCGTTGGTGATTCCTCTTCCCTCTCGTTTGTTCCCCTTACCTCATCTCTTTCGTCTTACAGGTTTTCTTCTTCCTCCTCTATATTAAAGTATTTCACTCACCTATTCAATACATCTTTCCTTGTTGTTAATAGGCCGCCATTCTGACTTCTGCTTGTCTTGTGGTTGCCTTGAATTCTTTTCTGTTGATATTAACTTTCTTATAGAATGCTCTGAATTCTTTCTCTCTGTTGAAGTTTTCTATATATTTAAGTTCCTCATCGAGGTGGTTTCGTTTTTTTCTTTTGTGTATCCTCTTTTCTTCTCTTGTCTTTGTCTGGCAATTCTCTACAGTTTTACTAGTTCGTCGGGTAAGCATCTTTCTGTATACTTCATTTTTTTCATTTGTTCCATTTTTGCATTCATCTTCAAACCAATGATTTCTCGGACACAAATTTCTATTCTTATTTCCTTTTTCGCTGCTGCTTCAATGTCTTCCTTTATTCTGGTCCAGTAAAAGTACATATCTGTTTGGCATTTTTCATTTACATTTTGATTCCTTAGCTTGTTGGTGATGCTTTCCGAGTACCGTTCTGTAGTGTAAAACTGTAATTAAAGAATTTTTTCCTTTTAAGCGCAAATAGCACATTCTTTGACTGTAGGCTTTAAAGTCGATAATAAGGACTTTTGTTCTTCGGTTTACAATAAATTCCACCCATCTATGTGTTGGTATTCCATTTCCTGCAGTGCTAAAACATCTACTTTGTACGTGTTCACTATGTCTAGTAAAGATGTGAGTGCTCCAGTTCGGTACAGGGTTCGGGGTTCGGGTATTCCATGTTCCTAATCTTAATTCCATTTTTCATTTGCAGAGTCGTCGTCGTGAGTTCCGTAAAGCTAATAGTTCCTGAGGTTCCGTAACATATGTTTTTTTTAGAGGAAGAGGTTGTCAGCCTCTAGCCCAACTCCCAATCTGGAGGGCCAGAGACTCTTTTGTTAGGGTTGCCATACCTTAGTCTAGTTTGGTTAGCGGTTGATATTTTTATTTCCCAACTACTCACCGGTCTTATAACCGGTTAGTGCGTTCCCCTATTCACCACCTGAGGATGGGTCCGATGGGAGACAGACAACTCCTCACGGTTTATAAACAATATGCAATTTAAAAAGAACCATTTGAAAGATTAAAAGTTTAAGTTAGGACAAAAAAAATTAAAAACGATTCATTTAAAAATGAGCCATCTATGAAGCGCCAAAGATAAAGGGTTTAAAAGCGAAACGATTTTACTATTTTCAAAACTAAATTCATAAATTAAAATTTCTAAAATTCGCAATATGTCCGGTTTTAATCAACGAAAATTGATGTTTTCTTTTTTTTAATTTGGGGTATCATGTGGCATAGATCATAAAAATGCATTCGGTTAATTGTGAATTGATTATTTACCCGAGTAATTCACAAATTGACTAATTGAATTTTTATAATTTGCAACGAGGTATCCCAAATTAAAAAAAAAACATAAATTTTCATTGATTAGAACCAGAGACATCGCGACTTATATTTTGAATTTATAAATTTAGTTTTTAAAATAGTAAAATCGAGAAATAAAAAAATTCTAACTCACTTCTAAGGGTAATAGAACATTGAATTTTTTTTAAGTTCGTGTAAAAATGCCGACATTTCGAATAAAAAAATTAGTTGTTATTGTATGTTATTGTATTTAAATGTTTTATAAGCTTAAAATCACAGTATGTTTGTAAGCCTATTTTACAATATTTAACATAAACTTTTTCTTCATTCGATGATTTAATTTGATAAAATAAGCCTTTCTCTTCAATTTGGTGCTTTCAGAATTTATGTAGACCTAATAGTTTACGCTTAATAACGTTGTAGATAAAAGCTTTCAGGGATAAACAATTTCAATTTTGCAATAACTGTTAAGTGAAACTTCTTGAAATTTTTATAGCTGAATACATGTGGTAATGTCCCTATTATCACGCGAAATTATAGTCTTTTGTGCATTTTTAGGAAAGTTATTATTACTTAACATAAAAACGACTTTTAAAGCTATTTTTACAACAACTAAACAACAAATTAACAAAAATAACTTTACAAACACTTTTAGTGATTTTAAAGAATTTTCTATGCTTTTTCACTAAAACTGTATCATTTTTCCATATAATTTGCCGGTTTTGATCTTTAGTATTTAAAATGAAATAGCGATCTTACATTGTCTATATTTTGTTTATAAGTAAAAAATAACGTTAAATCTTTTGCATATTTTATTTATTACATATTGTTATCACCAAATTTATTAAAAGCAGTTGTGAGATACCTGTATCAAAGATTGTCGCGAAAAAAAATTTTTATTTGTTAATTTCTCTGGTCTATATATTTAACGAACTATCAACTAAGATACTAATACTAATTTAGAAACCAATTTTTTATTTTAGTTGGTTATGGTATAGGCTTTAAGTGATTTTTTGGGCGATACTTTTTTAAATCATTAAGATTTATTAACAGTATTTCTAGCTAGAGTTGGAAAACGAGTAGGTAATTATATATGATTCTGATAGTGAGTGAACCTTCTTCTTTATAGCTCTACATTTTTAAGATCCTTCTAGCAGTACCTATTCGCTATTCAGAATCAGTTGTCTCCATGTCGATCTGCTCTCGCATCGCCTATTTGATCGTCATGAAACGTTTTTTTGGTTTCCGTGGTACCGTTTGGTTGCTCCATAATCGTCATTTAGGGCTCCATATATTGTACTTTTTTTCTTAAAAGTTTTCAGTATATTCTCATCTTTTTCAAGTGATTAAATCTTTGAGCCATCCGTTAAAACTGGACTTATAAATTTTAGTGTTTGTACTTCTCGAGATATTCCTCGATTTTAGTGATTTTGATAGACAAAGATAGCAAGGAGATCTATTAGCAAGGAGAATTTATTTAATTTTTTGTTCATAACATTTTTTGTATCGACGAGGGCACCCAGATACACAAATTCTATGCTTTAATGATTTGTCCATTTCTAATTATGTTGTAATGTTTTGCATCCGTTTTTAGAAATTTACTGGTACTGCCATATATTTTGTTTTGTGTCATGTCTATATTATCTGTATATAGGTAGCGTGTAGACACTTCTAGACAATTCCTTACTAAGAGAAAACATATCCCATCCCTTGATCCTTTCAAAATCTAGTTCCCTGTTTTCTATCCCTCACTGTCATAGCGACCTAAGGGTGGCGGCCAACATGAAATCTCTGATCGTCGTAGTTTCTATACCACTTGGTTCAGATTTCTGGTCTGTTAAAAACCGTGTGATTGCTGATATGTAGCGGCATTCCCTCTTTAAAAAATTTCACACACAGGCATCTTCCGGGGACAACATTAGTCCTAAGCAGAAAAGCCTATGTAGCAGTCCTATGTAAGGTCCACTCTGCTCACCCCGAATGGCAAGGGGTCTATAAAAGGTGTCCAAAACATAGGCAGCCCAATCAAAGCATGGCATCTAGAGGCAACACCATTTTGCGGTCGAAATTTAAAGAGATTTATTAACTTTGCGACATGGTATATACGTCCCTTAATGGGCAATGACAAGGGTAGTGGGCCACAACGAAAATCAGTAATAATAGCTCGTGAACTTAGAAAATTTAACATCGATATTGCTGCTCTGAGTGAATTTTGACATTCCATGTGCAGATTTTTTATTCTTTCTGCACTTTTATTATTATTTATTAACTTATTTATTATATAATAATGAGACAGAAATCAAAATTTAAGTGCCAAGACTGCAGAGTAAAAGAAGGATGTAACTGTGGGACAGATCACTACTTTCTTTTAGCTAATCTTTTGTGCCTCTTTAAACAATACTACAAACAGAAAGTAAGAGAAATAATACAAAAGTACACAGTACAAAACGAAGTGATATAAATTGCACCTTTTATTCCAACCAAGTATTAAACATCTTTTTTCATCTAGATTAGAAAAGGAACTAAATGAGATAGAAAGAAATATGGATGTAGAACAAGTATACAACAACCTCAAAACGATAATAAAAAACTTGCTTATGAAGTATTAGGAACAGAGAACAACGACAAAAAACATCACGAACCACCATGGATGACAGAAAACCTAAAAGAAATGATACAAGAAAACAAAATGTATAAGAAATGGCTAACAAATAAAACATCTAGGAATAGAGTAACATATCAAAGGAAAAACGGAGAAGTACGCAATCAAATAAAAGAAGCAAAAAACAATTTCTGGGAACAGAAATGTGTCCAAGTTGAAAATTTAATTGGTGGTTCTCAGACTACGAAAGCATGGAGAACTATCACTAATCTAAAGAAAAACTCCCTAAGGAACTTAATTCCCATAGAAAAGTGGGAAAATCACTATAAAAATTTACTCCAAGAGTCCAGATTGGAAATACAGAGAGAAATTAATACTACTAACAAAGAGGTCCGTACTGCGTTAATTAAAATGAAAAACGGGCGATCTCCAGGACCTGGCAATATAGCTGTAGAGTTACTTAAAGCAGGAGGTTAAAAACCGGAAATAGACTATCAGAGCCAATAAAAGTAACTAAACAGTATGTCACCCTTACTGTTTAATTTATATATTGAGGCAGCCCTCTCAAAATGGAAAAACAACTGCCAGGGAATAGGAATCCCCATACGAAATGACGTACTGTTCTCTCTTAACTTTGCGGATGACCAAGTCGTCCTAGCTCAAGATTTTTATAATCTAGAATTTATGATAAAGCGTCTATACAGAGAATATGTAAAATGGGGGTTACAAGTCAGCATGAAGAAAACAGAATATTTAGTTATCAATTCAGATGAAAGGTTTAAAGTGTTGATAGACGAGGATGTGGAAATCAAACAAGTGGAAAAATTTAAATATTTAGGTGCACTCATTGATAAGAATGGCTTGAGAGAAACCGAAATTAAACACCGAGTTAATGAGGGACGTAAAATTGTAGGATGTCTGAACTAAGTGGGATCGCAACATTTCCAAAAGGAACAAAAAAAGGATAGGGCAAACCATGGTTGAATCAGTTCTTTGTTATGGCTCTGAAGTATGCACAATTAATGCAGACCTAAAGAGAAGATTGTTGGCAGTTGAAATGGATTATTTAAGAAGAAGTGCTAGAGCATCAACGCTGGAAAGGAAGACCAACGAATCTTTAAGAAATAACATGAATTCTATAGAAACGGTCATTGTCATAATATAAAGAAGAGGTTTAAAATGGTTTGGACAGCTATTGAGAATGCTTGATGAACGTTGGCCCCAAAAAATTCACAGATGAAAGCCCCATGGCAGAAGAAAAAAAGAAAAAGATGTAGAACTCGACGCTCATGGAATGAAGGAATTAGAAGAGCGATAGAATCGAGAGGTCTGGAGGAGTAGCATGCCTTGGACTGGGAGGATTGGCGGAGGAGAACGGGAATACGGCGATAGCCGATTTTTGACATTTTCAACGTTTCAAAATGGTATTCTTATAAAAGTTTTGTAAGATTCATGCCACATAAAAAAGTCCCTTGGCGAAAAAACAGAAGTATTACAATTCTAGAATATTCTATAATGTAGAATATAGAAATGTCTAGTGAAGGCTGTAACGTTGGAAAATGTATATAAACAGATGTTGTTGACAGTTTGGAACAATAGCATTTTAAAGTTGATAGTTGTCACTATATTAAAGTATTGTAACCAAGTTGGTGTTGAATAAAGTTATTTTCAAGAAGAATACCAGTATAGTCTTTCAATTCGGATAATCGGTAACGTTTATATCGTATTTAACACATAGAATTCTTCTATTTTAGTTTGTTTTACATGTTAGTTAGTCTAGAGATAAATTTCTGTAAAGGATGAACTGTTGCTTTTTGTCCATGTCACTAGTACATGAGAATAAAAAATATTACATAATGATTTGAAGGTTATATATTTTTATATATATTTTCATAAATTAAAAGGGACAATAACAAATAATCTACTTTAAGATATAGAACTGCGTAACGGTGAGCCCAAATGACAAATATCTTGATCGTTCTAATAAAAAGATATCACGTTCTAGGCTGCGCGAATTCCCAAGATGACCTTACTGTCATTGAATCGTTTATGTAATATTTTAAATTATATTACGTTAGAGCTATACAGATCACGTGGCTAAGAAAATAACGTACACACGTTTCAGAACTATTTGTATCAATAAAACGTGTCATTATCAAACGTAGGTATTTCGTATTTGCAAAAAAGTTGATTATATTCTACTGTTACAGGCTCTGATGTAATGGTAATTGAACGAGGAGTAGGTGGAAACGTAAAAGAGACAACAATTGAATATTTTTAACTTTAATTTTCCAATATATTCAGAAACATGATGTAAACATTTAGTAGTGAAGCACTATTATACACAACACTCTAACTAATAATAGAATTGATAATTGACAAACGAAATAGTTTTTATAGTTGAAAAAAGGCTAAATATTTTAAACTTCCAATATTCTTCTGCTTATGGTATGATGATGATATTAAACATCCATTATTCTGTTTTTAACTCTTTCTTTATAGCTTTACAACAGTTAATGGGGCTTTAGTCCTGAAAACACAGCAAAACATGCAATGTTAGGAATGTCCAACAAATGTATGAGATTTGTTTTACTTTAAAGAGGGCAAGATCAGAATGTCCTTTGTCATTCTTCTTCTTCTTTAGGTGCGGTCTCCAATGGAGGTTAGCGATGACTTCTGCAAATTCATCTCTATCCTGTGCTTTTCTTATTAAGGTTTAGAGGTGTAGTTCTGTCCAATCCTTGACGTTACGCAGACAGGTGCATTTGTCGTCAGCCAAGACAATGCTTACTTCTTTTTTTCCTTCCATTATCAGTTCTTCTTCTTAGAGTGCTTTCTCTCTACAGAGTGCTATTTTATTTTTGAACTTGCTGCTTCATTCAATAATGTAATATGTGGTTGAATGCTCGAATATAAGAACTTTACTCAAATAAAAGCAGATATCGAGCACAGTTTTTTATTAAATCTAGCCCAAGTACTTTTGCTCTCAACGCATCTTCAGGGGCATCTGAAATAAGCCAAGACACGTTTTTTCAAGTGGAGGAAGATTGATGAACTTCTAAAAAACTCGAAGTTGATTGTTGATAAAAGGTTTATATAACGTTTTAAACTTACTTGGTCAAAACTGTATGCTATCCAGCACGTCGATGAATGTTATATACATTAAATAATACATTTACACAAAACTAATACTGGACAAAGGACAAACAACTTAAAAATATTTAAAAGCTGCATTGTGGGTGACAGCAGGAGAGAGAATGGCTCCTGGTCTTAACGGAAATGAATCAAAGTTGAAAACAAAATTTGTAAACTGGAGTATAATACCACTGGTTCCGTCAAGCCTGCAGTCAATGGGAAAACCATAAAATTAAAAATTTCAAAGCATTACTCACGACCAAATGACCAACAGTGGGAGATGTTATATACATACATACAATATACAACTGTGGAAATGGATATCTAAATTACGAAAGGATATAAGGAGTGTAATAAACGCCAACTATAGATCAATTGATCACGAACAAGCTTGTTTAGCAAGTTACTGATGATTGAAATATTAATATTAATTAAAGTATGAAATTAATAAAACTCTTAATGGATATACTCAGTGTAGGAAGTCTAAATAGTCGAGCTGGGTTCCCTATGAGGTGAAGCCGCAATATATTTTTTTTTTTTAAATCGGTTTAAATTTAGACAATTTAAATGAATTTGAGTATCAAGACAGTGAGAGTTTTCATTTGTTTCCTTTGTAATTTTTAAATCCTCCAATAAATTCAACTTCAAGTAGTTTTCTTTCTACTGATGTCATGTAAAATAGATGAACCGGTATTGATATTAAAATAATGTTTACTGGACATCAAATGGTGACCAAAACTTGAAGAGTTTGGTCTGTTCAAATGTTCTGTGATTAGACAACTTTCGCCTGGTTCTACCTACATAGGAGGCATCACATCTTTATTTATAAATACCACTCTTGTCAAGAGTGTTTATTCTATCTATGGTGTTAATTAAAAAGAAACCTAAATTTTCCAGGGAGGAGAATTTTCCAAATAAAGGATTCCAAAATTTTTTGGTTCATATTCTGGTTCCAGTGTAAAAGGTATGTTAAGATGGAGTTTATTAACATCATCCAGAATCTGTAAGGCATCATCTTGAGTTCCCTGTATGAGAGCTATGCAATCATCAACATATCTAGAATAAAAAACTGTTTTATTGTTGTTGTTAACAAATTTCTGTTCTAAGCTGTCTAAGAAAATATCAGCTAAAAAAGGTGATAATGGAGACCCATCGCTAAACCTGTTGGTTGTTTATATATATTTTAATTAAATTGAAAGAAGTCCTGATCAAGACAAACTGAAACCATAGTTAGGATGGCATATTTGTCTTTTACTCATATGTTGCAATTGTTTAAAATGTTGTGTACTAAAGGTAAAGTTTCATCTCTTGGTACAGAAGTAAACAAATTGGAAACATCAAAAGAAACTAAATAAAAATTCTCTTCTACTTTGATGTTATTTAAAAGTTTTATTAAATGTAAAGAATTTGTAATGGAAAACTTAGGATTAAAATTAGTGATAGACTGAATTGTGTTTTAAATAAACTCTAATAATATAGAAACTGGAGTGTTACAGAAACTTATAACAGGCCTTATGGGACAATTATGTTTATGGATTTTAGGAAGTCAATTTTTTGGGGTTCAAAGGAGTAGTGATGCGCATTATAAGGTGCTGTTTCCAGTTAGCATCTCTAGCCTCTCCTACTCAATTCCTATCCTCACCTCCACGAAGTGTGGTCTTGACCACACGGGTGGACCCCGGAAACCTGAGCAACCTTGTTGGAGATTGGGTAACCAAGGCAGGGAAGGCAGGGTCAGGGCGAACGAGAAAGGGAGAACATGATCCTCCGAAAAGGAGGTTTTGCTATGGACCATCGACCCATACAAGTAAAAAAAAATTGCTACGAAACGAATCTTATTGCCTCAGAATTGGACAGATTATAAAAACAAACGACGAAAGCTACGAACAAAGGAACAAAAGGAGCTATTAGGAACATGGAATGTACTAAGTTGGTACAGACCTGGAATTGCCACGACAGCGATAAAACAACTAGAAAGCTTGAACTATGATGTAGTAGCCAGTCAGGAGATTAGATGGACAGGGTCTGGAACAATACACATGGAGAAGTCATTAGTACTGTAGTCTGGACATGAAACTCGACATGAAAAAGGATGTGGCTTTGTAATACATGAAAGATTACAATCAGAGTTATTAGACTTTAAACCAATAAACGAACGAATCTGCATCATAGGATTAAGAGGTAAATGGTCCAATTTAACTATATTTTCAGTGTATGCACCAGCCGAAGACGCATTAGAGAATGATAAAAATGAATTCTACGACTCTCTAAATCAACTCTACACAGAAGCTCCTAACCACGATAATAAAATAATACTAGGCGATTTAAACGCAAAGGTAGGCACAGAAGACTACTTAATACCGGTGGCAGGAAGATATAGTCTACATGAAGTTACAAACGATAATGGATCACATTATCGGTCGATTTGGTCGTTTGGTCGATTTTGGGACAGGCTGCAACTTAGCCATCAAAAGTACTCAGTTCGCTAAAAAAAAATCCACAAGGCAACATGGAGATCAAACGATGGAAGAACAAATAATCAAATAGATCACGTATTGATTGATGGGAGACATTCTAGCAGCATAATAAGTGTAAGAACTATGAGAGGACCGGACAGCGACACAGATCATTTTCTCGTAAAGGCCAAGCTCAGAACAAGAATTTCAACACAAACAATAGATAAACACACAAAGATCAAACGATGGAATGTGGCGAAGCTGAAAGAAGAAAATAATCAAAGACAGTACCAAGTAGAATTAAGAAATAGGTTTCAGGTTTTGGAAATAAATGAAAATGAAAGTGAAGATATTGATCAGCGATGGAACTCCATAAAAACAACTATTACAGAAGCAGCAGAGAAATCTATCGGAAGATCGAAAAAAACAAAAAAGAAAAAATGGTTCGACGACAAATGTGAAAGAACTCTAAAAGAAGCAAACAAAAGAAGAATTGATTATTTGTTGAATCCATCAGAAGAAAAACGTATACGATTCCACAGAGAGAGAGAGCCGCAGCTAGAAGAACACTTAGACAAAAAAAGAGACAATATCTGCAGCAACAAATTGAAAAAGTAGAAGAACACAGACGAAATCAAAATAAAAATTTCTACAGAGAAGTAAGACAACATAAGGGAGGCTCGTACATAAGCACACTCAACTTCGTAAGAGATAAAAATGGAGAAATGCTGGCTGCCGAAAACAAAATAATAGAAAGATGGGCTGAATATTTTGAAGAGCTCCTGAATATCCAAAATTTCACTGATGAAAACAATGAAAATGGTGGAAATAACAGAGAACATGAGTATCAAACGGTCGAATTAGAAATACCCATTCCATAAAAACGCTTAAAAACGATAAATCCCTTGGTCTGGACAATATTGATGACGAGCTAATTAAAACAGGCGGTCATGAACTCATAAGTAAAATTCATCAATTAATAGAAATGGCCTGGCAACAAGAAATAATGCCGAAAGAATGGTGTGGTAGTATTATTGTACCAATACACAAGAAAGGAAAAAAAGTAATCATGCATGAATTACAGAGGAATCTCACCAATCAAAACTACATATAAAATATTGGCTTCGATATTATTAAAAAGATTAGTACTATACGCCGAAGAGATAGTTGGTGATTACCAGTGTGGTTTCAGGCCTGGCAGATCGACTATTGATCAAATATTTACAATAAGACAAATGCTTGAAAAGTATTGGTAATATAATCACGACGTGCATCAGATTTTTATAGACTTCAAACAGGCTTATGATTCAATTAATCGTGCAACATTATGGAAGGTAATGATAGAGCTCGGCGTACCCAAGAAACTAGCTGCGGTAACACAAATGTGTGTAAGTAACTCTTTTGCACAAGTTAGAATAGGGGGAAAAATATCAAATGCTTTCTGCGTAAATTCTGGACTGAGACAGGGAGATCCGTTGTCCCCATTGTTGTTTAACCTGGCCTTAGAATATGTCATGCGAAAAATATATCCAAAAATCAAACCAGACATAACTGCTCGGGGAGCAAAAATCATACTCGCCTTTGCCAATGACGTAGACGCAGTAGCACAATCAACATTAGAAATTAAGGATATTTTCTCGAACTTTGAAGAAGCTGCATTAAATATCGGTCTAAAAATAAATGAAGACAAAACAAAATACATGGTCGTCTCAAAAAAAGAACGACGACGAATAAGGCAAAACATTACTATAAATGATCACAACTTCGAAGTGGTTAAAGAATTTAAATATCTAGGAGCAACAATCACAAATAGCAACAAATTAGAGCGAGAAGTTGAAACGAGAATAATGGCAGGAAACAGATCTTTCTTTGCAATGCAACATCTAATGAAGTCAAAACTTCTTTCACGAGGTACAAAAATCGGGATATATAAGACCATAATACGACCAGCAGTCACGTATGGAAGCGAAACATGGACGCTAACAAAAAGAGAAATAAATAAACTGCTACTGTGGGAGCGTAAAATTCTTCGAATGATATATAGCCCTTGCAGAGACAGCATGACAAATGAATGGAGGGGCAGATACAATAACGAGTCTCTATTCGGAAAAGAAAATCTAGTCAGATATATAAAGGCCAATAGACTCAGATGGGCAGGGCATGTGATACGCAGTAACGACAATCGCCTTATGAAAAATATGTTCTGGGTAAGGCCAGAGGGAAGAAGGTCTATAGGGCGGCCTAGAAAAAGGTGGAAAGATGCAGTCAAAGAAGATCTAGAGAAAATGGGAGTGCGACAATGGGAATTACTGGCACAGGACCGACAAACATGGAAGGCAATAGTAAACGCGGCAAAGACTCACGAAGAGTTGTAGCGCCATTGATGATGATGATGATATAACTGAGGTGTTTTAGGATTAGATACAGTTAACTTTCTGTTGTTATATTTAGTAATAGTATCATTAAACAATTTAACCATTGCTTTTGTTTTATTAATAAAGGGTGATATAAGGTCATATAATAATATTGAAACTATATAACATCGAGAGGTACGTAGTATGATTTCCAAATTAAGATTTCTGCACGTTAAGAGCTAATTGTCAAAGTCCAGGATTCCATGCCATGCGGTAGGATAATTTGTATATAGAATTTTATTATGCGGTATGGTTGAGTTAGATCAAGGTCTCAGTTGATATAAAAGATGAAAGGTCAACTACATTGTAGTAAGTTTTACTCCTTATTCTGATAGAATTTTTTATCAAACGAAATCGAACTATTTTACCATGATTTGGAACAAGTCTTAAAGTCAATGAAGAAACATCACACTGCAATAAAAATGGACGACTTCAATGCCAAAGTTGACCAGGGGAGAGTGGATAGATATGTGAGTGAATATGGTCTAGAAAAGAAAAATTAACGTGGTGACCGTTTAATACAATTCTGCCAGATGGAAGAATTTGTAATTGCTAATACACTTTTTAAACTATCAAAAAGAAGATTGTATATATGGAAATCTCCTGGAGATAAAACGAATAGAATAATCAGAAATCAAATTGACTTTGTCCTCATTAGAAAAAGATTTCCTAATACTTTCTGCCACAACTTACCCTGGAGCAGATATCGGTTCAGACCATAACTCCATAGTAGTCATATTACGAACCAAATTAAAGCTGATTAAAAAACCCAAGCAAAGTAGACTTGATATTAAGAGATTAAGGAAACCACAAACAAAGGAACAAACTCTTACTAAAAACTTAAAACCAAATAAAAGAAAACATAAAGACTGAATGACTAAAAAGATATTACTATTAATGAATGAAAGAAAACCATTTAAAACAAAAAATACAATTAAATATAATGAAACCGATCAATTAATTAAAAAGAATATAAAAGAAGCTAAAGAGAGAATGTTACATGAGCAGTGTCAAAAAAAAGAAGACTTTGTGTCCAAAGACTATACAGTAGTAGACAGTTACAGGTTCCCGAGTTAACCAGGCAGCACAAAATTGATCGCCTAAATTGGAGTCTTCAATATCAAAACTGGAATATTGGAAATTGGCAAAATGTGCTATTTTCAGACGAAACCAGGATTGGTGTAAAATCATAAAACCGATAAATTCGTCTACTTGAAGGGCGAGGTAGACAAGCAAGAGCGAAAACAGCCCGATCCGTTCACAGACATAAAGGAGAAAGTGTTTTGGGGAAGTAATATGGTCGGTGAAAAATCTCTTTCAATTTTCATTCAACCAACTTTAATAATTCACAGATATGTTGATTTGATTCTAGAAGCTGTAGTTAGACTCTGAAAAAGTGAAGTAGAAAAAAAAATTTTCATCCATGATAATGCACCTCCACATACCAGCAGAGTCACTACAGACTTCCATGAAGCAGAAGATAGGCTTGCTCACCCGACCTTAACTCTATAGAGCATTTGTGGGATATGTTTAAAAAATAATTAGACGTCGCCGGCATAATTCACAAAACACCAAACAGTTAGTACCTATAAGCTGCTCTTGAAAAAAGGAAACAACCTACCACAATAAAATCTTGCCAATTTGTTTAGCAGCATTCCCACACGAATTGGAGCTTGCATAAAGTCTAGGATTAGTAACACTGACTACTAAAAAAAAACATAAATAAATAACAACAATTTAAACATTATTCCTTGTACATTGAAATTTTGTATAACAAATAATTTCAATTTTATTATTTAAGAATTTATGGGTTTTTAAAATTTTTATGTACTTCTGATAAAAGTAAAATCTAATGAATATGAACGATATGAGAGAATGAGATAACTACAAAATCTATTAAAACCAGAGGTACAGCTAGGTGGTTTACGAAAGGGAATTTAGTTGTAGACTTAGATAGGCAACCAACCTTACTTTTGAATTTAACAGGAGATTGGTTAAAGGGGGAACGGTAGCAATTATTGTAGTAAGAAATTAAACGTAAAATTCACCTGATTACATCACAAATGGGGTCTAGAATCTAGTAAAGTAGTTAAACTATCGCATTGAATTAACTTGAAAATTTATGTTGATGGAAATGTAAGACTCTGATGGCAGAAGCTGTTCATTCAAAACTATTTCAAGATCATTTATTATATCTCTACCAATTTCATAAGCTTCCAGAATATCCAATCTATTATTGTTTTTGCATATGTGTAATATGTGTAAGAGTTTTACATCTAGAACTGAATAGGAGTAGTTTGTTGACAAATGTGGTTGGAGAAAGCAGTTAGTATTACAGATTTCTGTGTTTTTTTGGTATTTATTAATTAATTTTAGATGTTCTGAAATGCGGGTCCCTATTCTCCTGTCCCTTTGACCCAATATAAACTGCTTTACAAGAAGCACAACAAAGCTTAAACACCAGACTTGTGTAGCATACGGACTACATCTTTTGTATTGATTAATGATCTGATATTCATATTGGACTTAAAAGCTAGAGGTATGTTGTATTTTGAGATAATCTTTTGAATAAAATAGAAGTGTGGACCTAGAAAATGTATAGAGCCAAAAAAAGGATTTAGGTGGTTCTTGAGAAATTACCTACATAATGTTTTATTACGAAACATTCATTATTTCCTAAATTATTTACAAAAAGTTCGATTATGAAACATTTTAAATAAGAAAATTAAAAATTTTAAAATTGTCATCGACAAGATGTAGTAATTGACGTTGAGCTTTATAAATATTTAATTTTTACGTCAAGGATTAACTTTTCTTTTAATAACTCCCTATTAACTTATCTCCGAATTTTGCATGAACTCAATGTCTATTTTTGGTGTACTGAGGTAACTTGATTTAAATGAAACGTATCTCAAATTTTCCCTTACGCAATTAAATACATATTCCATTCTTTAAATATGAATTAATAAAAAATGATTTAATTAAGGACGCATTCATAATTTTCTTATATAAATAACTTAATTTAAATTTAATATTATAATTGAAATTTCTAAATTAAGAAACATATTTCATGTGATGCACGATTTTTTTACTAAAGTATAAAAATAAATTTTATTACAATATTTTTCTTATAGATTCATTTATTACAGATAAACTCATTACATTGTAACGTTAAAAAGGTCACATGTTTGTTATTTTTCTCTAAATAATTATTTTATTTCGATTTCTGTTGATTGTATTCATTTGTTAACTTTCTGTTGTATTTTACTATTTTTATTCTAAAAATAATTGGCGCTCAACCTTCTGTCTACTAAATATTCTGTCTATATTCTTAAATTTTAATTTGAATTTGTTTTGATTCTATTCCCCGTATTCACACCTAGTATCTATTCCATAGACTTATATAGAATGTCTATGACCTACTGCAAGCGACAAAATATATTTGTCAGTTGGTAACTCGGATATGCCATGTAAGTTTTCGATTCAATGGAAGGGAATGTGTTTTTATGCATATCTTTTGTCTACTTAAGCTAATGTTTTAGTCCATAAACATGTCCACAAAAGGACATGGTTAAAAAGGTATGCAGTTGTTAATACAAGATTCCTTATTTTAGTTTTTTGGCCTTATTTAAATTTTTATCTACTTTTTTGAGCGAGGACTTCCCAAACCATGTGGTACAACATTGGTAGTAAACTGCAGTAACATTGCGGCTACTATGAAACACTCAATATCTGCCTGAAATTACAATAAATCATTCAGCATGTTCAGCTATGTTCAAGACAGCAGCTGGAGCCAATAACCACAGGCACGATTTTCTTTAATAGTTTCTTGTTTAATATTAAAATTGAACTTCATTCTTATACTGTAATATACAGAGTGGCCCAAAAGTATGGAAACGGCCAATTTTCTCGTAAATTGCTAGTCGTAATTGTACAAAATTTGAGGTACACCTATTTTGGGATACGTAGATTTTATATTTGATTGTTGCAATGTTGCCAGATTTGTCGTTTCTTATCTCTCTTATATTATTAGTAACTTTGGTTTTTCAAATACATCACCCTGTATATTCAGTCATTATTAGAATCTCCTATTCAATACGAGTTCAACCGTATGTAACACTTATAATTTTATGTAGTCTGGAAGGTCTTAAGTACATAAAACACAAGTGTGGCAACGCCTAATGTAATAAATTTTTTAATACTAATTATTTTCAACTAAATTAAAACGTAACAATTAATAGATTACAACATTTTTTAAAATAATGGTTACTTTATCAAATAATCAAAATGTTCTCCATTTGTGAGTTGACAGTACCCTAATCGATGGTAGAATGCATCTACCACATTTCTCCATGATTGTCTAGAAATTATTCGAGATCCATCGATAATTCGTTGCCTTAGCTCTGCAAGACTTGCTGGTTTAGTTTGGTAAACTGAATTTTTCAAGTATCCCCAATAAAAGTATTCTTTAGGATTGAAATCAGGTAAACGTGGAGGCCATTCAATTCTACCTCCTCTACCAATCCATCGTCCGAAAAGTATCTCATCTAAATAACGCCGAACATTTACACCAAAATGAGTTGGAGCTCCATCTTACTGAAACCAAATCTGATTAAAATTGGCCCCAAATAAGTTTCTCAGTGTAGGTGCAATTTTATTTCTGAGTAACATTTCGTAACTATCTGACGTTAAATTTCCTTCGATAAAAATGTCCCAATTAACTGAGTACCTACTATACCTGGCCGTACATTTAATTTTTGTGGTCCAGCGTGGATTTACATCACTCCAGTATCTTAAATTGTGTCGATTTACACTTCCACCCAGTGTAAAGGTTGCTTCATCGGAAAAACATATTCTGTTAACGAAATTTTCATCATTTTCAATTTTATCCATCATTACCTCAGTAAACTCTATTCTACGATCGAAGTCATCTTCGCTTAATTCTTGCAATAAGTTAATTTTGTATGGTTTAAATTTATTCTTACGTAATAAACGTAAGACTGAAGAACGACCTACGATAACATCATGTACTCGTGCAACCCTGCGTGAGGATGTATGTGGATCTTCAACAAAACTTTGCATTATATCTAAAGTTTTGTTGTCATTCATAATTCTTTTCGGTCTACCTGATCAGTATCTATCTTTTACTTATCCAGATTCCTCAAATCGCTTTACAGTTTTTTGTACCGTCGCCTTATGAATAGGAGAACGATTTGGGAAAGTATCATTGAACAAGTTGGCTACTTCACAATAAGACATTTTTCTGTTGCCGTACCCTCTCATCATTAGAACATTAGAATAGTAATTCGTTCTTTTCTTTCAAGAACCATTTTAGAGAAGCAATTTATCTTGCAGAACTTTTCGAAACACAACCGCTGTCAGTTTTAGTTAATAATGTAAATGGTGAACAAATGTCAAAATCACAGCATTCTACATTTAAATATTTAAATTTATTAAAATCTACATATTTTGCACAGTTTTATGTATTTAAGACCTTCCAAACTACATTAAATTGTAAGTGTTACATATGGTTGAACTCGTATTGAATAGGAGATTCCAATAATGACTGAATACACAGGGTGATGAATTTGAAAAACCAAAATTACTAATAGTGTAAGAGAAACAGCAAATCTGGCAACATTGCAAATATCAAATATGGAATCTCCATATCCCAAAATAGGTGTACCTCAAATTTTGTAAAATTATGACTAGCAATTTCCGAGATAATTGGTCGTTTCCAGACTTTTGGGCCACTCTGTATATGATTAGTTAATATAATCTTTTATTTGTGCCCGCCAAGCTCATTTTTTGATTTGATTTTCAGATAAGACGATCTTATATCTGAGAGACTAAGCTAGACGATGCTTTAAATAATTGGCTCCCAACGTTAGTTGGAATTTTATTGTTACACATATTGGCTCCCAACATTCCGAGGGTAGTTATATGGTTATAAAATTTCGGTATTTGTTTGTTTGATTCTGATACATAAATACACATGAGTATAAACAACAGGCAAGAAAAGACTATACTGAAAATACAAGGCCAGTATACACTGGTATTAGCCACCATTTCTTGAAAACAAGAACTCTGTATGAGAACTTAATATAAACTCAGCAATATTAGAAGGCTGAAGCTGGATTGTGGACTACCAGCGGGATCACAGTTGGCGGATAGTGAATGACCTTCAGATATAAAATTTATCTGCGAATATATTAAAAAAGCAGTTACCGAACAAACAGCTACGATGCTGGAAGGTTTAACACACCATAAACACTACTACAAAAGCACAGGCAAAGTATCTTGACACAGCCAGTATTGTTGCTACTAAATAAGCATAGCCAAACTCCTAACTCAACGATTACCGCAATAATTGACCCCCGCTTGTTGATTAACAGCTATGTATGGTCACATGGTAAAGCATTTGACTCTGAAGAAGAAGAACGAAATTGGTTAAAGGTATTGAGATGTAGAAGGTAACAAGAAATCACGACATTACAGATTCTTATGGATATCTCTTGAATATTATCACGATAACAGTAGGAAAAAGAGCAACAGAAGATGATTTTAAGGAAGCTTTAACAAAATACTGGAAGAGATTCGTAATCTATGTATACCTAAAATATATATCAGCCTCATAAAAATGACGTTGAAGGGTTCAAAAGCCGCAGTTAGAATATATGGAGAATCTTCTTCTTCTTTAAGTTCCATCTTCTATCGAAGGTTGGAAATCATCATGGCTATGCGGACTCTGTTGACTGCCGCTCTAAAAAGTTCTGCACTACTGCATTTAAACCATTCCCTTAAGTTCTTAAGCCAGGATATTCTTCCTCTTCCCACATTTCGCTTTCCTCGGATTTTGCCTTGCATAATAAGTTGTAATAATGCGGAATTTTGCCCTCTCATCCCCATGTCCTAAGTACTCAAGTTTTCGTCTCATATGGAGAATGCACTCCTCTATTTGACATCAATGTTGGAGTGAGGCAGGAAGACACACTATCAACCATGCTGTTCAGCCTAGTTCTTGAGGCGTCATCAGAAAAACTAATGTAAACGGTCATATAAATACCAAATGAGTACAATTACTGCTTATGCAGATGATAAAGTTGGCATAATAAAAACGTTCAATGAAATTGATCTTAAGGACTTGATCTCAAGACAAGTAATGATAGTTCGTAATCAGCGGGGTTAATGCATGTATTTTCAGTGGAAATGGTACATACTATGCTAATAAAATATTGATGACATCGAAATTATTACAAAAAAGGACCAAAATGAATATCTACAGAACATTAAGTAGACCCGTAGTAACTATGGTTATGAGACGAAAAGTCTAAGATAGTAGAGTGATTACCTAGGATTTCACTAAGGCTTACCATTGGTTGGTACCATTTCCAACTCTGGGTGATTTTTAATTATTTCTCCCGATTTGATCCCGGTATCCTTTTGCCCTACGTCCTGATGTCTTATCCACCTTCTGTATGCTCCAACATTCGCTTCCTTCTCCATCAATCTATATAATAAAAGGAGGTCAAGCATGACCTCTATGGAGGCGGTTGGGGTAGTCGATATCGCTCATGTTATGATCAAGCATACTTGTCGTTAAAGCTTATTTAGCTTCTGTCTAGTTATGTCACTCCGTGTAAACAGCATAATAATAAACTCACAATTATAGAGAGCTCGAAGAAGAATATTGGCTTTGGCAGCAGTTGTTCTATATCTCCAACACTGTATTTCTTTGAGAACTTTGCAAACAGTTCCGAGATCAGCTGCAAATTTAATACCAGCATAATGTCACTCAACCCATCTTGTTTGACAATGTGATTGCAGGGAGTGTTTTAGGTGACTCTTCAATGTTGCGAACCGCTTGCTAGATACTGTAAAAACGATATTACTTCTTCAATAGTGTCAAGTGTGTTTCTCACACTTTGCAACTACGTGAAACAGCGAGGTTGAGCTGATGACTTCGACACGGTACTATTTACGCGTTAATAGCTTTCTTTTTTATTGTAGTCACAGATCCGTTCAATTCTGACATATTAACTGAGCAACTATCACAGGCTATATACACACAGTTCTTCAATGATAGAGAAAGGTTTTCCATTATCCTTAGAAACGTAGTCCCCAATAATTCACCAGTAGTGCTACGATCTTAACTCTCTTGAGCTTCATTGTCAATGTTTCCACTACAATAATTGTCTTTATAGATGTCAACGAAACCTAAAAATTTTTCGTGTAATTTCCCATTATCATCAACATATCTTGCAACTAAACTCAGTTGGGCGATGATTGGGCCGTAGTCTCATCGAAGATGATGTAATAATAACAAGAATTTTTCATTTCCTCCAGTATTCTCGATAACATTACTGTTTCACAGCATAAAATAAGTTCGTTATACGTTGTTTTACTTATGTAAGTGGCATTCGCTTTAGTGATCTTAACCCTATAATGCGCAATCTTTTATTATCAAATAAAAAAAATATAGGAGGATAGATAAGCTGATTATAAGTAAGGAAAAAATAGTAAAAAAATCAACCATCA
The DNA here is from genome assembly GCF_040954645.1 of Diabrotica undecimpunctata. Classification (NCBI taxonomy): domain Eukaryota; kingdom Metazoa; phylum Arthropoda; class Insecta; order Coleoptera; family Chrysomelidae; genus Diabrotica; species Diabrotica undecimpunctata. The sequence goes on from NC_092812.1 coordinate 73,887,697, forward strand.
AAATTTTGTTTTTAATTTGATATTTTATTGGAGATGCATATATGCATCATTGCGCACAAAGGAGCCACAGCATAAAGTAGTAAGGTGAAAGTAACTAAGATTTATGAAAGGTTTTGAAACAGTTGTTTTTTTTTTGTTTTAAACACAAAGCTGTATTACACTTTTCACACACTACAAAAGGTTGATTCTCACACAGAGGATTCTTACAACGTAGCCGTGTATTGTTCCAAATGGGAAGATGATTTTGGTTGTCCAATCTGACATCCTGAGGTGGCAAGGGAGCAACATTAGCTTTTTTTTCTTTTAAAATCGATTTGTTGTTGCAAGTCCGATGGTCTTCCTCTTTTCATCGCATTTTGTAAGCCAATAGTAGATAGTGTACATGCTAAGTCAACTCTAAATTGTGCAAGTTTTAAAAGGTTTGGCTTGCCTTCATTACATCGTCGATAAAGAAGCCAAGCATTTATTACAGTTATGTCAGTGAGGTGATAAAATAACCTCATGTACCATTTTCTTGACCTCATCTTTATTTTGTATCTACCAATGATGCTATCGAGCAAATCAACCCCACCCATATGACGGTTATATTGTTTTACAATGGCAGGGCATGGCAACTGGATATTCTTTTTCTGTTTTCTGTCGTATCTCTCTACCATTTGGATAGGATCGGTACCAACGAATGAAGACAATAATGTAACTGTTTTATTATCTCTCCAGAAAACATTACTTATATCAGCTGTACCTTCATAATCTGCTACAAATTCTTCAGAAGTTCCTCTGGATTCTTCTTCTTAAAGTGCCCTCTCCTCAATGGAGGTTGGCTACTACAATTTTAAAATCTTCTCTATCTTCAGCTGTTCTTATTAGCTGTTCAAAATTTAGCCCTGTCCATTGTCGGATGTTTCTGAGCCACGATAGTCTTTTCCTTCCTAGGCCTCTCTTTCCCTCGATTTTTCCTTTCACTATAAGTTGGGCATATTGGAACTTATTATTTCTCAGTATGTGGCCTAGGTATAATGTTTTTACTCTGGGTAATTTATTCAATACTGCTTCAGTTGGCATTTTACAGCATGGAATTTAATTTCTGCGTACTGTTCCAAGACTATGAATTCCTTGTTTCGCCAAAAACCTTATTACTGGTACGGATGTACATATAGTAATTATCAAAATACAACTTGTGATAACAATTTCTAGGAAGTTCCCGTGCCAATCTCACGACAATGTTGCTACTTGCACCCAAATCAGGTTCATTTTTTAGTCGTTTTGTTGGACCATTTTCTGTACCAGTGTATATTTCAAATTTATAACAAAAACCTAAAACCCCAGCAAGCACAAAGAGCTTATATCCTCATTTGTGTGGTTTGAGCGGCAAGTATTGCTTCATGTGGCGAGTTTTTGTTGCACATATCTGCTCATCTATAGACAGCATTTCTTCCATTGGTATTGTTAAAAATTTTGATAGTAGGGAATTTATAACAGGTCGTAATCTGTGTAATTTATCACCGGCTGCATCAATCTGATTGTCATTAAAATGTAAATTAGAGCCTATTTTTTCAAATGACTTTTGACTCATAGCATTTTGGACCATTGTTAATCTAATAGTATCATTCCAATACATTCTAATATTAGGTATTGAAACTACAGAAGTTATTATACAAATACCCAAATATTTGTTCAAGTCATTCTTTGTTATTTCAAAAGGTTTAGCTGGATTTTTCTAAATGCTGTATCTAGTACTTTCTTCAATGATTTTTTCTATGAGATCGTCATCGAAGAAATATTTAAAAAATTGGTATGGTGTCTGTAAATCTAAAATTACATTTGGCAGAGTCGTATTCCCTGTAAATGTTGATGGTACGTTTCCAATCTTTTTCTTTCTCCATAACAACTCCTTACATTTTACCACTTCAGATTTAGAAAAACCATTAGTAGAAGTCTTGATGGATTTGATAGCAGCTTCTTCCAATTCATCTCCACTGTCATCTGAGTTATCCACGTTACAGTATCCGTTTGATTAATTATGTTCGACATCAGATACCATAATCTTCATTTCATTGGTGCCTCGCTGATTTAAATATTTATCCAAAAGATCCGCAGAAATAGGTACAGGCATATTTGTAGATTGTCCAGTTTCATCTTCGTCGTCACTAAAATCATCTAATTCATCTTCACTGCCACTGGGTATGTGTACTAGTAAATCAAGTAAACTGTCGTTGTCTAATTCATTCAACCGAATTGTTTTATGTCCATCTTTATATAAAAGAGACATATGCAACAAAAAATAATAATATCAATGAAACAATATCAATAATATCAGAGTGATGCAAATATGCATCGCTGCGCATTGTAGAAGGTGATATTTTAGTTGCAAGTCTCTAGCGTCAATTCTAAATCTTAGAAGAGCTCTAAAGTTTCCCTCGTTACTCACTATACTTTTACGACTATTTTCGTTTTCTATTAAACTCCCATCATCTTTATCTCCCCGCAAAGGAATACTTTGCTTTCCGTAAAATATGATTGTTTTGATTATAGGTACAAGACCTTCTCTGTTTTCTCTAATGCTTTCCATTCTTTGTCTTGACAATTGATTGATAACTTCAAGTTCGCAGTTGTCTCGTGTCGCCAAAAAATAATTTTGCATTTGTTGACGCTTCAACGTGATACTTGAGCTGAAAGTGGGTCTCAAGGTCACCATCTTTACCAGTAAGTTTGGCAAACTTTATTAGTGCTTCAGTCACAAGTTTCTTGGCGATAATGGATTTCTTTCCTCCAACCATTTTACTATTCACAAAAATTTGAATAGTTAATGGAAAAAGTCCCTATTTAACTTAGAGAATACACCAGCCATAAATAATGTTCAAAGTGATTATCATGCACTTGTCTGTGTTCAACCCGTCCTCGATTGTTGTTCTCTGAAGTAGGAAAGATGTAACCTTTTTCAGGTTTCTTTGGTGCTCTAAAAAGCGTGTCTTAATACGTCACTAATATTTCCTAGCGCTTATATATCCAAATAATTGCCAATATCCCTGGGATTAAAGAAATTAGTCGATGAACTTTGTTCCGAAAGTTTCGACGAAGTTCTGGGCACTGCCTGCAGATCTGGTGCTTTTTTTTTTATTTCATAACGGTTCATTTTATTACATTGTTACGACGTAGGTGAATTAGATGCTAGTTATTTTCGAATAAACACTTTATTCGCACTAAATATTTCTGCTTCTGAATGTCAGCTAGCTTCTGATTCGGCAAATAGTCCGTCTTTACAACGCTACGTATACGAAGGTTCTCTGTACAAAAAAACACTAGAATATTCGCGAGACAGAATAACGTATCGAGATGACTAGAATGCCCACGACTTTTCTCGTAGGTACAAAAAACCTAGTTTTCTCTTGTATGTGTTAGCTATCTATATGCCAGACAGAAATATATAAAATATGACGACGGATGCATGTGCTGCATAGGATAGTACAACTACTCGATAAATCGACTCACAGACTCGCCAGAGTCGACTAAAGTATAAAATATGTATTCGCTACTGCATTTGAATAACTTAGCCATTTTGTGAAATGCAGATCTTGCTTTCTCTATCCTACATTTGATTTTTAGGGAATGGTCCCAATTTTCATTGACGTTCGTACCAAGATAGGTGTATGTTTTTACTCTCTCATTCGTTGACCGTTTGCACTGATTCGTCCAAAGCGCTTTTCCTTCTTAGAGATCATCATACACTTTAATTTTTTTTTGAGTGAAATCGTCAGGGAAGAAAAGAGCCTAAATAGATCTCAGTGTGACTTTTTCCTTAAAAGTTGCAACAGTAATAGTAGCAATTTCGAAGAAAATATTAAAATAGGCCTCATATCTAATAGCGGATGACAGAGTAATAAATGATGTTTGTCTATATCGAATTGCTTCTGACTATTTTTAAAAGTTAAGGGTCATATAATTCACCGGAAAACTTTCGATATCACCTTGTATATATATCATTACAACGACATCATTTGGCCATGTAATTTTTCTTTTAGCGATATCCTCCGCTGGAAAAAATCTTAAGCAGTAGCAACCTTACAGTTTATGCATACTTCACCTTGGTATAGCTTCCTTCATTTTCACGTGCATTTACACTGGTTTCGCAGTGGCGCCGATCAATCAACAAGTTAAAACTTTCTATGGTGGTACTTCCTTTATATTACAAGTTTATATGCCATTTTTGAATAATTCAAAACATTCAATTAGATTAAAATTATAATATTTGCAAGTAATATGCTACTGAAAGGGCGATAAAAACAACCGGTTTTCAAACAAAAATATGAAGAAATTCCTCATATTTGCTGATTAGCGTCTCGACGTTGAACAAGTCCTACTCATCTTAACCTATACTCTCTCATTTTAGCATCAATCCTAGATTTCCCCTAATATCTTTTTCTTCTTTGAGTACCGTGCACAAATTAGGTGTGAGTAGCTTTCATGACTATTTACCGATATTGTTCTTGATCTTGCGCGGCATGTAACAATTTATCCTATAATAGATCAGCTGAGAATTGCCCAGTATAGATCCAAGTTTCATAAATGCTCATCTTGCAATTTCTATATGAGTTTCAATTTCTTCATCCGGATTTTTCAGGATCTTCATAGTGTCTCGTTTATCCAAAATCCTAGGCATTTAAAATGCTTAACTTTTGTAATCGGCTTATTGTTGACAATTAGTTGCATAGAGCAAACATCTTGTTTACTAACCATACGTAACTTTGTCTTTGATGTATTTATGCCAAGTCCGTTACTGGAGCATTCTCTAGTGACTCGATCTATAAGGAATTGAAGATCTTAAGTACTTTCAGCCATGATCGCTGTGTCATCTGCATATCTGGTGTTGTTAATAGTTTCTCTGCCAATTTTAACTCCACATTGCCTGTCCAAGGCTTCGTTAAACATTATTTCCGAGTATGCGTTAAACAAAGTTGGGGATAACACACAAACTTGTCTGATACCTCTTTGAATGAAAATTTTGTTTCTTTGCCGTCTACCAGAATAGAAGCTTCTTGATTCCAATTTAGATGCTGTAAAGGTCTCAGATCTTTATCATCGATTCCAATCATTTCTAGATACTCAAACAGCATATCATGTTGGACTCTATCAATAGCCTTTTCAAAATCTATATAATAGACTTAAATTGGTTTCTGTACTTCCCATGATCTTTGAAGTAATGTAACCATTGAGAACAAAGCTTCACTTGCTCCGAATACTTCTATGAAACCGAATTGTTTGTTTCCAATCGTTTCTTCACATTTCTGTCTAATTCTATTAAGAATTATTTTGAGAAACAACTTGAGAGAGTGACTGATAAGACTAATAATTAGTCTAAAGTCTTTACATGATGATGTATTAGGATTTTTTGGGAGTGGGATAAATGTAGCCTCCAACTATATTTGTGGCAATATTCCAGTTTCGTATTGTCGTCATCTAGGACCAGTATTCGTATACTTAGCAGTGTTAAGTAGTGGCTTCGTATCCTTTATATAATTAGTCCAATCTTCCTTTTTTTCGTTTAAGTCGAGAATTATTTTTGTTTCTCATGAAGTGAGGAGTTCTTTTTCTCTGAGTGTACGTAATTTCTATAAGTTTTTTGTTTATATTAGACTCGTCATGTTTTCTTTGTAGTTCTCCAATTTGACGACATCTTTGTTCCACCTAGGCCTCTTTTGCTAGATTAACTTGGTATCTTATTTGTCGATATATTTTTTTATATCGAATCCCGTCTTTAATTTTCCTTGCTTGCTGCTTGCTGATAAATAAGGTCTAATAGTTTATCGGTTATCCAATCCTTTTTATTTATTGGGTCCTTTTCTGATTTCAAAACTTCGTTTGGTATGGTGGCCATGGCGGAATTAAGTGTATCTAGATTTTGGCCGATATTTTCTTGTTCAGATCTTTCTAGCTATTTTTTAATGTCACGATTTATCGTATTTCCGAACTCATCTACTATTAAGGCATTTCTTTGGAGTCGATTATTAGGTTTCTTCTAAGTTGTCGGAGCTTTAGTTTGAATCCAGCACGGAGCAAATTATGGATAGGTGATCTGCACTTGGATATGTTTTTGCAGATATAATACTCTTTCTAAACCTATTAATGATAATGTAATCAATTTGATTACTGACTATCTTTCCCTCTTAATCAGTTTTCCAGGTATATAGTCGTCTTTTAGGTTACTGTCTATACTTTCCGGCTATATCTTGTGTGATTTCGGTACTAAATTTTGAGTTGAAGTCTCTCATCGTAATAGCATCTTCATGTCTTTTTGTGTTCCGGAGAATTTGGCTGTAGAATTTCTTCATCTGGTTTGTCGGTTGTTGGTGCATAGACTTGTATTATATTAATATTGAGTACTTTATTTTGCAGCTATATCATTAGGATGCGATCATTGAAAGGAACGAAATTTCGAATACAGTACCGAATCTCTTCTTTGACAATGATTGCGACTCCGCTACGTCTGCCTTTTGCCTTTCCCAAGTGGTATACAATGTATCCACTACTCTAAAATATGTTTGACTCTGGCCATTTCGTTTCGCAGATACCTAGGATGGGAATGTCTAGTCTGGCCATTTCTAGCTGAATATTTTGTAATTTTGCAACTTCAAACATAGTTGTTACGTTCTTATATTTCTCATAAAATACTCATGATTGCAACTTATTATGCAAAGCAAAATTCGAAGAAAGCGAAATGTGGGAAGATTAAGAATATCGTGACTTAAGAACTTGACGGAATGGTTTGAATGCAGTAGTGCAGAACTATTTAGAGCGGCAGTTAACAGGGTCTACATAGCCATTACGATTTCCAACCTTCGATAGAAGATGTAACTTGAAGAAGAAGTATTTTAAAAAGTTTAATTTGTATTGTTATCTTGTTGTTGATATTTTCGTTACATCCTTGATACTCTGTCATAGCCAACATCGCATTAAAATCCCTTCTTATTTGTTCTTTAGGGCTTCCGGCGTCTCAGTCCTCTGAGCCCCCAGATCTCTTCACTAAATTGTTCACTACTCACTGCAGTACTGGGGGTAGTGAGTAGTAAACGGTTTAGTAAAGAGATCTGAGACTCATGAGAGTGCGACCCCGGAAGCTCTGATGCAGACATCAGAGAGGATGTCAAAATTACCGTGTTATGAAAATCGATGCGGTTTAACCCGATGCGGTGAGTTTGATATTAATTTTTGTAATTTCAGAATAGTTCCTCTTAACTGGTTTCGCATTTATTGGCCGACAGATTTTACTGGCCTGTAGATCCTGAGAAATCCCGGCGAACCGAACTACACTCCGCCAAAAAAGTATCGCATCACCTATGAAACTGCAAATTTTGTATTAAAAATAATTTAAAACATGGATTTTTTACTGTTGAGTAGTTTTGCTCGAAAATGAAATCTGATAAAAACCTGGGTTGCCATTGTATGCGGAAAAAAAATTGCGAGGTCGTAGATAAAGCTTCGTGAATCTGGTTTCTTAAGGAACCGAAGAGATACACCAATTGGCGGCTCAATTTTGAAAGAAAAAGTTTTGTCTATCTACCAGAAGATTAAGAAAGGAGGCGAATTTGTGAAGTGATGGTTAGCTTCATCGATAGATGAAGCGACAAGGAATTTATTTCGCACAAACGTGGAGAACACAAAAGAGTTGGCTTATACTTCTGGTGCAAAGTTTGTTGAAATGGTTAAAACAGTGGAGTTATCTCCTGAAAATGTTTATAATATAAACGAGATGGGTTAAACATTAAAATGTTATCAAAAACAGCTTTTTTAGGTAGTCATGAACAGGCAACCTGTGGCGTGAAAAAGGACAAAAAACGTATTACAGTAGCTATTTGTTAGAATGCAGCAGGGACTCATAAAATTCTTTTTTTTTTTGTTATTGGCAAGTTTGCTAAATCATGGACATTCAAAAACTTGAATCCTTCCTCCTTTGTACAACCGATTAACCAAGAAGTGATAGAAAGTTTAAAAAGAGGATACAGTCATAAGCTTGCTTCTGAAATCCTGCAGCATTGGCAGAGTGAAAACAAAGGTCTTTGAGAAGTCATTAAAAAGATCAATATTAAGATCGTTATCTGACGAGATAAGAGGCCAAGAAAAGTCTTGGAATGAGGTGAAGGCCTTAGCGCAAAATAGAACCCGATGACGCGTTTTCACTGAAGGTCTATGCTCCACTTAGGAGTTCAAGAACCTTATATCAAGATCGTTATCTATGTTAACTAAAGCGTTTCAAGAAATGCCTTCTTTAATGTTTGTTAAATATTGGAGAAAACTTTAGCCAGATGTTGAGAATCAAAATGTGATCTCGAATATTACAGAGACTCAAGAAGACAAAAACAATTCTACAGGATCCTTAAAAGTTATCGGGTAACGAAGCATTACAGACAAAAGATTTGGCGATCACCTTCGCTTAAACCATAAATTTAGCACCCATAGGGCCAGAGAAAAATGGGGAGAATAGTGACGATGAAGGTGAGAAAACGGTTTTTAATGAAGAATTAAGAAAGAAATTAAATGAAAATTGCAAGATTCAACAGAATTAGAAGTGTTGGTGATGCGAAAAGGGAGAGGTATTGCATTCAGAAATTTGTTAAAGGTTAAAAACAGATCACATACTTTTTTAAAAATAAAATTTAACTTATATTTGTGTATGTGGTACTACATTGATGAATTAAAAATATATATATATATATATATATATATATATATATATATATATATATAAAAAAGAAGTACTTGTGACTCGTTTGGAACAAATATATAACTGTTTTGGATGGGTTGGAGTCAATAAAAGGGCTTTTATTGACTCCAACCCATCCAAAACAGTTATATATTTATATATATATATATATATATTTATATATATATATATATATATATATATATATATATTTATATATATATATATATATATATATATATATATATATATATATATATATATATATATATATATAATCTGTATATATATAATCAAAAACCTGTCTACCATGCGATGGTAAGGTGTTATTTACTTCTTAACAAATTTCTTCCATTCTTTGCGATTTTGTACCAACATCCAAGCGTCTGTCCATGCCAGTCTTCTTCTCTCCAATAACTTCAAAATTACTTCATCTTATGTCTGTCTTGGTCTTCCCATTTGTTTTTCAATATTTTTGCTTCCCACACTCATCTCACTGGTATGGTATCTTTTATCCGGTGTAAATGACCCCTCCAACTCAGCTGTCTCTGTTCTAAAAACTCCAATGTGGATTGTATTTCAGTTCGTTTCTTATATATGTGTTCCTTATTCTATCCATTTTGGTAATGCCTTTAACTCTTCTTAAAAACTTCATCTCTATAGCCTTTACCTTGTTCTTTTGTCGTCCCGTTAGTACCCATGATTCGCTGCCAGAAGTCAGGACAGGTCTATAAACTGCTTTGAAAACTTTCATTTTTGTATTCCGTGATATTTCTTTTCTGCATATAGATTTTTTGTTCATTATATAGCGTTCCTGTTTCTTCTATTATTACTCCTAAGTATGTAAAAATTTGAATTTGTTTTATTTTTATTTCTTTAATTTCTATATTAAGTTCTTCTCTTGTTTCTTCAATCTGCATAACTTTCGTTTTGTTAACTTTTGTTAACTTTTGTTGTATCTTTATTCCGTTTTTAATGAGTACTTCTTTCCATATTTCCAAATTATTCTGAAGCATTCCAAAATTCTTTTTCAGTTTTTGCAATTAGCACCAAATCGTCAGCAAAGACTCCTTCTGAGATTTCTACTCTTTGCAGATTTCTATACCCTACATTCAATTTTTTACTTCTTGTTCTGTATGTCGTAATAATTTCGTCCATAAATAGTATAAATAGTGTTGAGCTAAGTATTCCTTCCTGTCTTAAGACTCCATTTATTGTAAAAGTATGATGTGGTATTATTACTAATTACGGCATTGTTGTTATCATTGTATATTTTTTGTATCATTCTTAGTAACTTGTTGTCCATTCCTTTTTCTCTTAATATTTTCCATAGTGTCTGTCTTGGTACTTTATCGAAGGCTTTTTCTATGTCAAGAAATGCTACGTATATTTTCTTTTTCTCTTGCAGTGCTTTTTGTTTTATCTGTTTTAAAATAAATATATAATCTTGTGTACTCCTACCACTTCTAAATCCAATTTGTGCTTCGTGTAATGTGTGTTCTGTCATTGTGCTTAATCGTTTGTTGATTATTTTTTGTAAGACTTTTATACATGTACATACTAACGTCAATCCTCTGTAGCTATTAAATTCTCTCCTAACTCATTTTTTGTATATTAGTACTATTAGTGACACTTTCCAATTTTCCGGTATATCTTAAGTTTTCCATATTTTATTCATTATTTTTAGTAATATTTGTTCCCCATTTTCCCCATGTTTTATAATTTCTGTTGTTATTCTATCACTCACGGAGCTTTTCCATACTTAAACGTTTTTATTACTTCTTTCTTGTTCTTTTGCGTTTATTGAGTTTTCTGTATTATCTTCCTATATATTATTGTGTTCTTATCGTCTTTAGGGTTCTGTAGAATAGCTTTTGGTTACTTTTGCTATCTTCTTCCATTTTCTCTCAAATTTTTTCCCAATTGCCTCTCTTGGCTGCTGCTACCAATAGTTTTACCTTTTTTTTTCATTTTTTTATTTATTGTAATTCCTATTTGATTTGTCTTTTAGATATTGTTTCTACGCATTTTTCTTCACTTTTAATTGCTTTTTTATTTCTTCGGATCACCACGTCATGTATTTCTTTGTTGAGTATTTTTAATTTGTTTCGCATTCTTCCTTAGTTGCATCCAGTAGCAGGTCCTTGTAGTTGTTCCATAGGTTGTTTGTATCGTTATTGTCGTCTGTTTCTTCTATTCTTCTTTTATTCTTCTTCTTTTATTCTTCTTTGTTTGCTTTTTTCTCAAACATTTTTGCTATTTTTTATTTCTTAACTTAAGCGTTTTATCCTCTCTTTTTTAATTGGTTTTTCTTGTACTGTACTAGTCTTTTTATTCTTTTTAATTTCTTCTTGAATCTTTGTTACTACCATGTAATGGTTGCTGCCTATTTCGGGCCCTCTGTGTACTTTTGTATCCATTACTTTTCTTCTAACATATTTTAGTATTTTTTTATTTCTGTAGTATATATGTGGATTTCCTTGTATTTAAAAAATGTAGTAATTATTGCCATATTGTTTAAAGTTCAATATTCTAAAAATATTGTTCCATTGTTATTTCTGGTCATTTCTCCTAGCTTTGGACTTTTTTTTCTTCATCCGTCTTTAAGCGAAGTACTGCTAATCTGACGATATATAAAACAGCATATGCTGAATAAGAAAGTTTTTCTCAAAATAAAAATGAAATAAATAAAATATATTTAAAAATAGACAAATTAAACGATTAGCACCTTCCACAGGCGCACACCATTCCATAGTGCGCCTCTGTAAGATAGAGGCGATGCATTTTTGTTTCTACAAAGTTCATCTCAGTCAGTTTCCTAGTTGCGTCACCGTGTTACAATTCTCGGCGATTACCTTGTCATTTTCTAATAATTTTATATTGTTTTCCCTTTTTTAGCAAATGTCGCCAGTTTTACATAAAGTCGTGGAGACATTTTCAGAGGTCGAAACTATCACGCAACTGGAAATTTATTAACGAACTAGTTTCTACAAATTTTATCACTTTTCCTAATTTGTCAATAGGAAAAAATGCAAATTTTAAGGTTATCCTTAGCTCTAACAAATAGATTCCACCAAAAATTAAATCTTATTCTAGTCGTACTAAATTTACATCAAATTTATCGTTTTAAATAATTATTATTTAAATTTGCATCTTAATTTTTCGGAACTCGGTCTCAAATAACTTAATAATTTCCGAAATAGAAATCCAAATGTCAAACTAAACGTATTTTTAATTAAAATTTTAGTTGATTTTCATGACAATATATCACATAGAAATTTCACAGAAAATAGAACCAAGAATTTCAGAACCAAGTTAATAATAATCAATTCACAGCAAATAATAGACTACAAGCCCATGGGACATTTTTAGGGGGTCATTTGACCCAACATGAATCACATATAAATCAATACTACAATATATAACACGTTTAGAAACTATGCCGCCAATTCTTATCGGTACTCAAAGCATGGGGTTCAAATTACAGGTTGCGCCTTGGATTTCTCACCCCTGTCCCAGCCAAAATCTACGACGTTGCAAAAAAATTAAATCTCTATAGCGATCAGAAACTTTTTGTATGAAAAATAAAGAAAAAGTTTTCCGAAAATAAAAAAAAATCTGCCAGTCGTAGGTTAATATGTTTTTATTGCCTACCTAAGTTATAAATGCCGTACAAATATGTTTGGCCAAAAAGTCCCCCCATCTCTTTGACTGGCAAGTTTACCTTACCTGTGTCTCATATCACCTGTATCGATAAGAATTGACGGGATGGTTTCTAAAGTTGTTATTACATATTGTTTTATTTGTGATTGATACTGGGTCAAATGACCCATTAAAAATCTCCCATGGGCTTGTATTATATAACACAAGTTAACAGCTATGTTTATTTGGGTTCCATTATATGTGATTCGTGTGATAATTTATGTGAAATTAAACAGCATATAGAGAAGGTTAGAGACATGTTTAAATGTTGAAATGAGAATGAGATGAAACTTTCAAAACCAATTATTTGCTAATAAGATTATAAGCTGAAATTACAAACAGCATTAGATAAGTAAAGGGATACTTTTTCCATTTATATGGTGGAGTCAAGAAAGAAAAGTCAAGGAGAATAATCACAATGGAATTAAAACTGCGAGGACTAGATCTGGTGAGACGTAAAAGAAGAATTCTTTAAAGAACTAGATGAAGTGGTACATTTTTGGAAGTCGGAGACATATATCCTTACTAGACTTTACAGGACGAGTTGGAACAAAAAAGTGTCGTGCAGTGATATGACAATAAGGAAAAGACGTAGTTAATGACAAAGGCAAACCAGATTCATTCAATAAGACAGATCCTAGAGAAAACATTGGAATTTAACACTAAAACGCATCACCTACTCGTCGACTTCAAGGCCGCATACGACAGTTTCAAGAGAACAGTACTATACCAATCAATGCTTGAGTTTCGTATACCAGAAAAACTTATCCGATTAACGAGAATGATAATTTCTAACTTAAAAGCCAGCGTTAGGATACAGGGAGAAAATTCTCGATCCTTTGAGATAAAGGATGGACTCAGACGGACTCAGACGGACTCAGAAGGGGATGGCCTGGCTTGCCTTCTATTTAACATTGCCTTGGAAAGGGCAGTTTAATACACACGAATTAGAAACGGCGGTACTATTTACAATAGATCGATACAAATTTTAGCATACGCTGCTGACATTGACATAATAGGGCGTAGCAAGGGAGATGTTGAGCAATATTTCCTAGAATTGGAAACGGCCGCGAAACAGGTCGGTCTAGTCATCAACGAAGACAAAACCAAGTAGATGTTGGTTACTAAGGACCCTATAGCAAAACTACCAATAAAACAAGCGAAAAAATTAAAAGACGAATAAACCTTACAAATAGGGCATACTATGGACTCCAAAAACAATTCCACTCAAGAAATATCCAAAGATAAACTAAAATTATTATGTAAATAACACTGCTGGGGCCTATCCTCACATACAGGGCGGAAACATGGACTCTAACGCAGGAAGATGAAAGACTTCTGGGAATATTCGAGCGTAAGATACTCCGCAAAAGATTTGGAGCTATAAACGATCAAGGGCAGTGACGCAAAAGATTTAATTTCGAATTATAGCTTTACCTCTTTAATAAACCAGATGTCGTAACGTTTATTAAAACACAGCGACTAAGATGGGCCGGACACATAATACGAATGCCTGACAACATAATTGCTAAAAAGCTAACGACAAGAACACCTAGAGAAAGAAGAAGCACAGGCCGACAGCGAATTAGATAGTTAGATGGAGTTGAGACCAACTTACGGATACTAGAGATCCGAAGATGCAGGATTTACAGAGGATTGTCGAGCCAAAGATGATGATAAGGAATGACAAAGGCAGACGTCTTAGAGAAATATATCAACAACTTCCACTAAAAATACAAAATGCATATTTTAAACAAAAAGTAATCCAGAAATATACGTTTGAACAAAGAACAAAAGGCATAAAATATATCACTGATTACTGCTTAACCAAACTTTTACATTTACAAACAAAAATTATTAATGTCATTGTAAAAATGGGAGCAGTTTGTAGACCAGATCATTATTTACTTAAAACTGTAGCTCTCATAGAATAAAATTTATTAAAAAAAGGGGATGAAACGAAGAGAATTAAAAAATAATGAACGTAGAGACATTAACAGGTACCATAGAGAAAAAACAACATTATTGGTACGGTCACATGAGACGAATGAATAGTGAAAGGAGACTACCGAGCAGTTTTTTCCCGCTAGAGAAGGAGGAGAAAACTCTGCTGTACCCGGTACCAAGATCTGTTGAGAAAGAAGGAGGGTTAGGTCGTCGGGTTAGTTCCCCTGCTCCTGGTTAGCCTTGGATATCGGATATCGGATGGAAACAAACGAACTCGGCAGCAAAAACAGACAATAAATATAGAATGTTGGAATGTACCGAGTATAAATAATAAATATCAAGAAACTTTTACGGAACTAAAAGAGTGAAAAATAGACATAGCGGTACTTACTGAAATAAAGAAAAAGAGTCAAGGAAACGAAATAATAGGAGAATATGTTTATTACTACAGAGGAGTAAATAGACACCAAAGAGAAAAAGGGAAGTGTCTGTAGCAATAAGAAAAAATATAATAAATACCATATCAATGTTGGACATAAATCTTCAAAAACATTCGGATAATATTTTTCAAATTTAAACAATGTTAATAAAGATCATCAGTCGGATGTTATTTATAAAATAAATTATAAAGACTGCAATTCAACACATATTGGGCAAACACACAAATATCTACATAGAAGGGTCGTTGCACACAAAACTTAGTGTACAAACCAACAAATTAAACACTACATTCTTAGCTAAGCATTTTTTAGAAAATAGCCATTCTTTTGATTTTGAACAAAGAATAATACAGATTGTGGAAAAAGAACAAAACTACAACAAAAGATGCATATTGAAGATGATTCACAAAAAAAAGATCAAAATCTATCAATAATAAGACTGATCAAATATCTTTCCAATATGTATCATAATTTAATAAATATAGTTGTTTTTTTTTTAAATGTACTATTGGCAGATATTTAAGATAGACCTGAACCACTCGTATTTTGAAGTACCATATGTATTTTAGGGTCAGATACCATTTTTGCATTCGATTTAAAATCACCAAATAGTGTAGATGTAAAATATAATTGTATATTATGTAATGTTAAATAATTAAAGTTTTTATTGAAAATGGCAAATAGCCAAAACGTTTAAGCAATAATTAAGTATTTTATTTATAACAGACCAACAGACCCAGGAATTAAAAAATTTTTTATTTAAAATTTCACGGTCAGGAAATAACAAACCATATATATATATATATATATATATATATATATATATATATATATTATGCTAAAATAAAAAATGGAGTTAGAAAAGGAGATGTGCTTTCAACGGTACTATTTATTCGATCACCAGACAAGATGTAGTACAAATAATAGGATATGCAGACGATATAACCTTAGTAGAAACAGATAAAAGTGAATTAAAGAAAACCTTCCAAGAAATAGAAAACTATGCCAAACTAAGACGACTATAAATAAATGCATGGTAAGCAAGAAAAAGAAGACACACATGATAGAACTGACAATAGATGCACACAGTTTTGAATCAGTCAAATATTTGGGAATATTAGTCAACAGAAGAAATGAAAGTGTAGATATGAAAAAAAGAATTCAAGCGGGAAATACATCGTTTTATAGAAATAAAAAAATGTTCAGAGATAGGAAGATAAGCCGAAACACAAAAATAGAAATCTACAAAACAACCATAAGACCAATAGTAGTATATGCTGCAGAAATATTTACATTAATAGCAAGAGAAGAGAAACAATTGAAAGTATTTGAGATTATCAAAAAAATACTAGGACCAAATAGGGAAAACGAAGAGGATGCAAGACAATGGATGGAGCACAAAATACAAGAATGGATGAGTCAAGAAAACATAGTGAGAGCAATAAAGCACAAAGAATTAGATGGTATGGAAACATAATGAGAAGAGAGAAAAGCAACCCGTTAAGAGTTATAACGGAATGGATACCACCAGGTAAAAAGACCAGAGGCAGACCTAAACTGAGATGGAGACGACAAGTGGAAGAAGACCAACGGAGGATTGAAATTACAAATATAAAAAGGAAAATCAAAGAGAGAAAAGAATGGAGAAAAGTAGTGGAAACAGCGAAGTCACACCAGAAACTCTAAAACCAACCCCAGAATGGGATGATCCCCACACAAAAAGGATCTTCAAGTGAAAACAGCTTTAGCTTTTTTGGGAGCGTATAGCTTTTATATATATAATATATATATATATATATATATATATATATATATATATATATATATATATATATATATATATATATATCATGCTCGCTACCGTTCCTATTCGGAATCTTCCACTCATATCTAATTTGCATTCGTACCTGGTTAAATAATATCTATTATATTCTTTCGATATTAGAGTATCGGTTCTCTTCACTTGTATTCTCATTCGCGTAATCACATCTACTCATGATGTCGGCTTCAGGATATTAATGCTGTATAATAGTTATTGATAATTGTTTACAACAAATATTTTTAAACAAATCCTATTAACTTATTGCTATATTGCTAAATGCTTATCTTAAACCCGCAATGCCAATTACCATTAAATTAAAAACAATTATAATAACAATAAACATTTCTTCCTTGAATTAAATTTTTTAAATAATCCGATGACGATTTCTGGCTTAATCATTTGTAAAAGTTTTATATTAAACATCCTTGATCATTTTTTTCTCGACATTATGATGGAATTGTTAGATCATAGCAATACATTCACCTTATTCTTCTACCTTTTACTTACCATCGATTTATGACAAGGCAACCATTTATAATTCGAATGATATATCACTGTTGTTTTTAGAAATGCATTTTTTTCAAGTAATAAGCGGAAATGAGTATTATATTGATATTTTCTTACATATTCCTGGTGCGTGTGTTAAAACAATTTTGTTATTGACATCCCAATTCTATTAAAATCTGCCTATAAATCACTGGGCGCTGAATATTTTAATGCACTGCAGAAAAATCATAGCATGTGATTTGTTTTTTAAAAGACAACCACACCCAATTACGATAGTAAAACTCTCGTTAGTAGTTCCATTGTAAATCGTGAGGAAAACCCAGGAAAAAAACGCGTGATATTCTTATTATGTTAAATAAAACCAACTGTGTCGCAAATTTCTCGGCGGAATGTTGTAACACAACAAATGATGGACAGTGTTTCCGGTAGACAAAATGAACGAGGCAGCGTTGCTCAGAGTTGGAAGAGTTGTGGGGGTGATTCTTATGACAATCTTATTACCACAAAACCAAGAAAAATTATAAACAATTTGCAAAAAAAGGCGCCACACTCTTTTCTGCATGGGACAAGGAAAACTGTTAAAACCAAAATAAATATATAAACAAATGAGAAGAAATCAAAAATACTATGTTGTTATATACAAGCTATATTTATTATTAGCCAAAACATAGTTTTAACTGGACATATTAATTTGCATCTTAAAAACAGAAATGTCCATTACCATTTGATACCTTCTTATATCTTTATATAATGTTAAATAATAATTTCCTTTGAAATTTCGTCAAAATATTTGTGTTAAAGATGATTTCAAAAAGAAAGACTATTAAAAAAAATGAAAATTTAAAATTTTAGAGTTATAATTATTATATCATAGTATATAGTTTTTTCGCTTTTTAAATCTACATAAAAATTTAGTGTTTTATACAAAAAACAATGGTTATTCAACATGTAAAAAAAATTAAGGAGGTATACACCATTCAAAAACACTGTAACACTGCACTGATACCAAGTAAATGAAATTTTGAAGACACACATAAATGACAACAATGTTTTTTCCCTGCAGAGATCACCATCGTTTAAGTATTCAGCATTGTAATTTAATCTAATGTTGCAGGAAACATAAAAAAAGAAAAAACTTACAGTGACTTGTGGCCTTGTTAAGCCATGCCCACTGCAATTAAGGCTCACCCATTCGGTAGTAAACAAAGTAAACCGAGCATACCTAAATTACTTCGGCCACATAGCTAGAAGAACGGGGACCATGGAACTATTGGTAGTAGAATGAAAGGTAGAAGGCCGAAGACCAAAAAGAAGTTCTCGAATAGGATGGACGGGCCAAATGAAGACTCTGGTGGAAAAAATCCTACATGAAGCCGTTCGTATGTGAAGGATCGCAGCTGATGGAGACAGCAAACTAACAATATTTAGACTGTCACTAATTTCGGCACTAACTGAATCTTTACTTCTCCTTTCGTTTTTACTTGGCGGGCAACTACATATTTTGATTTATCTCGTATATTTCATTGACTGCATATTATCTCCTGCAGATAACAAAGACCGCATAGTCAGAAATCAAATAGACTATATATTAGTCAAAAATAGATATAAAAACTCAATTAAAGTAGTAAAAGCATACCCCGGAGCAGATGTCAACTCAAATATAACAGAAGTAAGAGAAGAAATCTTAACATCACAAAATGTCAATGAAAAGTGGAGCAATATTCAGAAGGCATTACTAAATGCTGTGGAAAAAAATGTAAAGCCTGAAAGGACAAATAAAAAACAGTGGATGACTTCAGAAATTGTAGCATTAATGGAAGAGAGGAGAAAAGCCAAAGGGAGAAATGAGCCAAAATATCAAGAACTACAAAGTAGAATTAAAGTAGACATAAAAAAGGCCAAGGAAAAGTGGTTAACAGATCAATACATAAAAATAGAAGAGTATGACAGAAAATACGACAGCTTTAATATGCATAAAAAAATAAAGGAACTAACAAATACCAAAAAGCGAGCACACCATGGGATACTCAAAGATGATAATAGTAAACTTATTGCAGCCATCAAAGATAAACTAAGATTTTGGCAAAAATACATAATGAAACTATTCGACGATGACAGAATGATACAAGAAGAACCACAGGAACAAAAGGACCAAAAATAATAATGTGCGAATTAGAACAGGCAATTAGAAATGCAAAGAGCGCAAAATCAGTAGGCCAAGATCAGATACCCACTGAGCTAATTAAATGCATTGACGAATACTTTTAGATCTGTTCAACAAAGTATATACAATAGGAGTAATACCCGAAGATTGGTTGCTGTCCACGTTCGTAAAACTACCAAAGTCAGTACATGCGCCAGAATGCTTTCAGTGCAGAACAATTTCCTTAATAAGCCACATACTCAAAATAATACATGAAAGACTATACAAAAAATAGAAGAAGATATAGATGACACCCAGTTTGGATTCAGAGGAGGACTAGGAACGAGAGAGGCTCTGTTCGCTTTTAACGTTCTCGCGCAACGACTACTAGATATGAACCAGGATCTCTATGTCTACTTTATAGATTATCAAAAGGCTTTTGATAGAGTACGACATCAGAAACTCGTAAAACTGTTAAAAGAAAAGAATGTGGATAGTCGAGATATACGGGTTATTATCAATTTGTACTGGAATCAAAAAGCAAAGGTTAGAATCGAAAATGTCGATACAGAAACTATAGAAATAAAAAGAGGTGTTAGACAGGGTTGTGTGCTGTCCCCATTGTTATTCAATCTGTACAGTGAAGCTATTTTAAAGGAAGCAATATCAGAGGAACTACAGAGTATATCAATAAACGGAAAAATCTTGAACAACTTAAGATTCGCAGACGACACCGCTGTTTTTGCAGACAGTCTAGAAGCACTGCAACGCTTAGTAAATAGATTACATCAAGTCAGTATAAAATATGGACTACAAATGAACGTCAATGAAACCAAGTGCATGATTATTTCTAAGCAACATACAGTAGGAAGAGTAGATATCGAGGGAAAACAAGTAGAAAGAGTGAGTAATTACAAATATCTGGGAACCTGGGTAAATGAAAACAATGACCAAGGTAGAGAAATAAGGATACGCATTCAAATTGCAAGACAAGCATTTATAAAAATGAAAACAATGTTTGTTAATCGATACCTTTCTTTGGAGCTGACGATAACAGCCTTAAGATGCTACGTGTTCTCGACTTTGTAGTATGGAATGGAAAGCTGGACAATAAAAGTGGATGTTATAAAGAAGTTGGAATCATTTGGGATGTGGTGCTATAGAATGATTTTGAAAATACCATGAACCCCACGAGTTACAAATGCAGAAGTGTTAAGAAGGCTACAAACAGATTGCGAGGTCATAAAGCACATCAAAACAAAAAAGCTGGAATATTTAGGCCACATTACCAGGGGTGCGAAATATGAGATATTAAGGCTCATATTGCAAGGTAAAATCATGGGTAAAAGATCTATAGGAAGACAAAGAATTTCCTGGCTAAGAAACCTAAGAGAGTGGTATATTTGCACCTCAGTAGATCTTTTCAGAGCAGCCGCCAATAAGTTACGGATAGCTGTGATGATAGCCAACCTCCGATAGGAGAAGGAACTACAAGAAGAAGAAGAATACTATTACCAAGTAACACTACTGCCTTGATTATCTCCAAAGATGTTTTCTAATTAAAAAAGCCGGCTAATGACCAGCGAACAGCGCTTTGCCGACCGTCTCTTCGTTAACCAGACGAAAAGTGACTGATACTACTGAGCTTAGTTGTGAGACGCAGTTCTAAAAGCGTTATTCGGTGCAATTAAGACTGTATAAACAAACACTCATAGTATGTCTTCTCATTCGAAATTAAAGAGTTTCTTTTGCGAAGATTTAAATTACGTAGATTAAAACCCTATACACAATGTAATTGAAATACGTGATTTAAAATTTTATACAGAACGGCATTTAAAAATGCTACACAACCCCCACGTAAGAGCGAAAACTGGACAAGAAGGAACAGTTTTCGTTTAGAACAAACAGAACTTCAGGTTGTAACAACAGTAGGTAGTGGAGAAAGGGCAGTGGAATGAAACATGCTTGGAATATCACTTAGAGACAAGACTAGAAACACCGAGATAAGACCCAGAATAAAGATCAGGAGTATCGTGAAAGAAATTACAAAAATAAAACGAATCCTAGAATAGAGACTAAGGAGGACGACAAAAAGCATGGGAAGGCCTTAAAAGAGATTAGTAGATGATATACGAATAGTGGCAGGCAAACAGAGGATTAAATTGGCGCAATATAGAGAAAAATGGAGCGATCCATGTTGAGAATAACTCTTCGCAACGAGGTTCATGGGCAGAACACAGAGCTACAATGACGGATGAGCGATGGTTAAAGAGATTATTGGAATGAAGACCAAAGGAAGACAGGAGAAGCGTCGGTCGACCACCTACATGATGGGCTGACGATTTAAGAGAATAAAATAAAAACTGGATAAGAGTGGCGCAAGATAGACGGGGTTGGAAACACGAGAAAGAGGTCTATGTTTAACAGTGGACTTTTGAGGCTGAATGATGAGAGAAATATGGAAGCTATTGGGAGAGACCTACATTCAAGAGTGGATGGAAAAGATTGATGAAGAAGAAGAACAAGAAGACGGATGTGAATAACAGCAATTGTTGAATGTGTTAATGAATGAATATTATATATAGCGTTAAATAGGTAAGGTCTATGTATTCAGTCCATCTTTGTAAATCGTTTTTTAGGTCTGTGATTATTTTTACATCCCTATCATTAAACTACACATATATGGATTTATTCTGGATTCCTGTTAATGGTTTTCCTGTTTTGTACATATTGAGGCTCTTCAATATTTTTTCATTTTTTCACATTGTTTCTTTATCAATATTTTTTATCTCTCATCAATAGTTTATGTTTTTTATTAGTTTCTTTTTAGATATTTATTAAAAACTGCTTTAGTTTAACTTGATAAAAAATATTCAATGTGTGTACATGTTGAAGTAATTTTTGAAGGGACCTCGTAGCGATTTTTTTGCAGCGAATCGCGGATATTGTTTCGAAAACGTTTAAAAAATTCTCACCAAGTAATAATTTATAAATAAAGAATTAACAAGCCTGAACCTCGAATTTACATCACCATGTATAGACGCGTAATACGAGACCTCGATCAACAAGGTCCACATTACGCATAGCAAAACTAAGCGAAGTAAATAACAATAAGGAACTGCAGGTGAACCTCATCCACGCCTGGCCCTGATTATTTATTTATCGGTTTCATTGGCCTTTTTGTTTAACTAGAGACAAAGCCCATGCAAAACATCATTTCTTCTTTTTATAATTTTAAAAAATCTCTTGACTGGTTCAAATAATTTACTTGCTGTAGGCAGTAGTGAGTAGTATTATTGCTCTTGTGTTTTTTAGCTGTGATTTTAGTCTATTTAAAAACGAGTTTTCATTTTTTTCTTATTTATCTTCCGTCAAGTTATCCTGCATCCTGTTTTATATTTGATACATACTTATAATAGGTTTGGCCCTGTGATGGATCCCTGGAAAGAATTTTGTGGATTCTAGTGCTAGCAGGTACAATATACCACTACCGACTTTTCTGAAGTTGACACTGAACTCTCTCAACTCGACTGGTTTTTATGTTTTGCAGACTTAAACGACCCCTTATTAATGTGGACTGCATTTCTCGATACCCCCACTATATAATTTCTACAAATACCACTTTCCGTAAGATTTATAGAAACAACCTTAAACCCTGGATAAATCGAACAGCAATAAAACAAATTAATCACAAACGACACCTATGGCGGAAATTTAAACACACCGGGCTTCTCAGTGATTTTCAAAACAACAGCAGATTTTCAAATAACTTACAAATATCACTAAAAACTCTAAGACACAATTTTGAAGCAAGTGTTACTGAAAGTGGTAACATTAAAAAAGTCTACGAGTCTGAAAGTCTACATACGATACTCCTTGACGTCTAAAGTTTCCATTCCTCTACTTCAAAAACCCAACCAGACTTTATGCTCTTATGACAAAGAATCTTCCAAATTCCAAAATTCTCTCTTTAGCACTTTCACTATTTTAGCAGGTTTTTACTAAAGAATCGAATAATGTTAACTGTAATCGTGTTGGCGCATTTTTAATGTAAGTTGAATTCACAGTGGATAATGTCAAACAACACTTAATTAAACTTCGCACAGCCGCTTCACCTAGTTTAGATGGTTTAACACCAAAATTGTTAAAAAGACGCGCAGACACGCTTGCATTACCCTTAACGTTAATTATGCAAACTTCTTTTATCCAGAATTCCTTATCCCCTAGTTGGAAATTAGCATACATCACCCCTATTTTAAAAAAGGCAACAAACTCGACCCCAACAATTATCTTTCGATTAGCTTGCTGCCAGTAGTTTTCAAAGTCATGAAAGCCATTATTTACGAGGAGATGACCAAATTCCTTCTCCAGGAGTATGTTATTCTAACACACCAACATGGAGTTGTTTCTGGTCGCTCTTCTTCTTCTCCTTCTTGTAGTGCCTATCCGTTTCGGATGTAGACGACCATCATGTCAATCTGTATTTTGCAAACTGCTGCTCTGAAAAGATGTTGTTTTCTAGGGCAGTTTTTGGGAGTCTATTTTCATCCATTCGTCTTACATCATTGTATCACATCCTCTTACGCTGCCTTCACCATCTTAAAATATCCTGTATTTTGCACTGCTCTCTGACGTTTGTATTTCTCACCCTGTCTCTTCTTGTTTTGCCCACTATTGTTCTTAGGGTTTTCATTTCGGCAACCCCTACCATCTGTTTCGTTTTGTTGGTATCTTTGCGCATTTCTATGCCATATGTCATGATCGGTCGTATGCAAGTCTTGTAGATTCTAATTTTACTATCTGTGCGCATATACTGATTTGACCAGACTATCTCCCGCAGACATCCCGACAATGCGGATGCTTTGTTGATCTGATTCCTTAGGTCCTTTACTAGGTCGTGTGTGCTTGATATATCTATGCCTAGATATCTATCTGAATTGCATCACCTGTTCTATGGGGTTGTTCTCAACCACAACTTACATCTGAGCAGATCTTTTGCTATTGTCATACATTTAGTTTTGTTGGTAGAAATGGTCATATTTAGTTGGAGGCTTGTTTGAAAGAACTCAAAGCTGTCTCTGAAGATCATCTGATTCGGCAATAATTGCTGCATCATCTGTGTAACACGCCCATTCTGTATCCGAGATTGAGAGATGTTACTTTGTTTATAATTTTGCCCATGAGTAGGTTAAACAAGAAGAGGCTTAAACTGTCGCCTTGTCTAATTCCTCCCGGTGTTGGAATTTTCAGTGAATTGGTCTCCTGCTCTAACTTTGGTTACATTTTTGTTATTTAGGTTATGGACTATCTTTGTTATGTTGGTCGGTGTTTTATTTTCTATTAATATATTTATAATGTCTCCCAGGCAAACCTTGTCAAACGCCTTCGTCAGATCAATGAAGCAAATAAACGCTGGCATGCCGAACTCTATAGCTTTTTCTTGTATTTGTTTTATTATGACTACTGCATCTGTTATAGACCGCCCTCTTGTAAAACCTTGTTGTTCTTCAGCATTAGTGATTTGCCTTTCCAATTTGTCATTAAGAATACTCGTGAAAAGTTTCATCGTTGTATTTCAGAGGGTTTTTCCTCTGTAGTTTTGTGGGCAAGTTTTTTGTCCTTTTTTAAATATGGGGATTGTGATGCTCTCATGCCATTCCTCTGGTATTTCTGTGTCGTTTAAGATTTTGTTAAATATTTGTGACAGTTTACTTGCAAGTTCAGGGCCTCCATATTTTAAGAGTTCATCTGTTCCAGTCAATTTTCTGTTTTTTAGCTTCTTGATCTTTGCTTCTACCTCTTCGTCATTGATTGTAGCACTTCATCTACATCGATCTGCTTCGTATTCATTTATATTCAGCGTTTCTTCAGCATCATATAGCTCCTAAAAATGCTGTTGCCATGTCTCTATAGGTACTCCCTTGGTCTGCACGAACTCGTTAACTGGTTTTTTCCTGTTCCGAAGCATTTTCAATACTTTCTTTTGGGCACCATGTAGGTCGTAGTCCATGTCGCATGGTGAATTTAGACCAATGTTCTCTTTTGATTGATTTTATTCTTGCGTTTACTTAGTTTCTTACTTGGACAGATTCTGCGAGAGCTTCGTCCGATTGTGTGCTTTTATATCTCAGGTAGCATTTGCGTTTTAATTCAGAGAGTTTTTTTACCTCTTGACAAAAACCACGGTTTCGTGTGGTTTATCGCCCTCGTGTTAATTTTCCGCTTTCCAATTGCTTCTGCTGCTTGGTTGATGCATTTCCCGATTTTTTGCCAAGTATCTTCTACTCTCCATTCTGGTTGTAACTCGATCTCTTTTAGTTTGCTGGTTATCCTGTTCTCATAAAGGAGTTTTGTACTCTCTGTTGCTAGCGACTCTATATTGTGTTTTTCGATGAGCATTTGGGGTTTTCTGTTTCGTTGCAGACGTTCTAGTAGCATCTTGCATAAAACAAGGTTGTGATCAATCTATCATTGATCGCTGGCCTCGATTATTGTTAAAAGTGTATTTATGTTGGTCTTTATGAGGAAAGTATGTGTTGTTGATTCTGATTTCATATCTAGCGCAAAAGTCTCTCATTTCATTAGTGCTTCGCTGTTTTCATTAATTATTTCTTCTTTGTACTTTTGTTTTATACCTGGTATGACATCGTTTCCGATCTGTGCATTAAGATCCCCGAATACGATAATTTTGTGTTTAGCATTTATGTTATCTACGGTGTTTTGTAGTTGTTGATAGACATTTTCAGTTTCTGCTGTGGGCTTAGATATGTCTGGAGCATATGTGCTTATCAGGTGTGTTGTAATGTTACGCATTTTTATAGAGATTCTTAATAACCTATCGTTGATGTATTTGATATCTTCGATGCTTTGCGTGTATTTATCGTGCAGCAAAATTCCGACTCCTGAATGTGCTCTTTCTTGTTTAGCTTTTCCGCTGTGTATGAGTGTAGACTCTCCGTATTTTGATGTTCCTTGGCCTTTTTTCTTTGTTTCGGAGATTGCGCAGATGTCAATATTGTGTTTCTTCATTTCTATTATGATCTCCTGGTCTCTTCCATTCCACGACGTTATGTTCCAGCACGCTTGTTTAGGTTTTCGTTTGCCAATTAGTTTTTCCGTTGTTTCCAATTCCAATATTTGTTAATATCTCCATCAGCTTGTCGTATTTTACTGTATCTAACGCATTCATGGTAATCAATGAAGCATGCATAAATATCGCAATTCACATCTCTACATCGTTGAAATAGCACTTGTATGCTAAAGAGAGCCTCCCTCGTACCCACTGCGTTCCGAAAACCAACCTGTGTACGGCTAATTGTTTCTTCGCATAGTCTATAATAACCTTTGATGTATGATTTTTAGAAATAACTTTAAAATATGGCTCATTAAGCTGATGGTCCGGAAATCATTGCAGGGTGCGCATTTTGTTTTGTTTGGTAGAGCAATAAACGTTGACTTCAGCTATGATCTTATGAGCCGTTAATTAGCTTTATGAGTTCAGCATATGCATTGTCAGGTCCAGGAGCTTTGCCATCTTTTAGTTGCGATATTACTTTTTCTACTTCATCTGATGTGATTGGTAAGTGGTCATTACATATGTAGGACGCAAGTTGTTCGAACTTATTATCACAGATAGTCGATCTACTCTAACCAATTTCCTACATTGTGCTAAAGACTGAACGTCATCCCTTAATAGTTCGTAGCCGGTCGACGTTGTTTATCTAGATTTCTCTAAAGCCTTTGACCGTGTACCTAAGCGCAGACTTGTACATAAGCTAGAATATTTCGGAGTTCGCGGTCTTTAATTCGTTGGATAGATGATTTCCTGGCAGATCAACATTACAAAGTTAGAGTTTGCGAATATTTCTCACAAGACAGGTTAGTGGAAAGTTGAGTGCCTCAGGGTTCTGTCCTTGGACCTTTGCTTTTTACGATTTATACGAGCGATTACGTTTTAAGTAAAATATCGTTCTATGCTGGTGCACAAAAATATCCATCAATCCAATCACAAACCAGCTAAACTTCCAAATTGACTCTATTTTGCCGTAACTCGCTTGTGCCGTATACGAATATGTTTTTATAAATTTGATCAAGAATAGAGTAATTAAGAGCAGCCTTTTTGACGATGAAGAAATTTCTGAGTAACCAAAGACTTATTCTGCAAATTCGATATCGGATGGTAAAATGTCATATCCAAATGTCAAAATGTCATATCCATAATACAACACCATAATAAAAAGTATCACAACATATGGATGCGAAGTGTGGCCCCTAAAAGACAGATCAGAGAAAATGCTTAGAGCAACAGAAATGGACTTCTGGCGCCGCTCGGCGGGAATCTCCAGACGCGACAGAATAACAAACGAGAGAGTCCGAGAAATCATGGGGGTTACACATAATATTGTTGATGACATCAAAACGACACAACTCAGATGGTACGGACACGTAAGGAGAATGCCGGAGAATAGAATACCAAGACAAATTCTTAAATGGCAACCAAGAGGTAGGTGAAGACCAGGAAGGCCTAGAAGAAGTTGGAGAGAAGGAGTTGATAAAGAAATCAGAGAAAGAGAACTGGAGGACGATCTATGGAACGATAGAATAAGATGGAGATTGGAAATCGGAAGACGTCGAAGAACGTTGTAAACCGAAATTATATATATATAAAATGTCATATCCACTCTATTCTTCTTTATGGTGCCGAAGCTTGGATTGTTAATGTTGACTTAATGAGAAAGCTGAAAGCTTTTGAGATTTGCTTTTTAGAAGAATTTTGAAAATACCATGGACCCATTATATTACGAACGAAATGGTTTTGCACACAATGGGAAGAGACAGGTAACTTTTGACCACCATAAAAAGGAGAGTAACGGCATATTTAGGGCACATACTTAGAAATGAGAAGTACGAGTTGTTGCAGCTGATTATGAAGGGTAAAATCGAAGGAAAAAGAGGTTCTGGTAGACGACAAATATCCTGTCTGAAAAACATTCGCGACTGGACCGGGTTAAACACACAGACGCTCTTAAGAAAAGCAGAAGATAGAGACGAATTTGCAATGGTTATAGCCAACCTTCATTAGTGGAGTCAGCACTAGAAGAAGAAAAAGATACACGAACCCAAGTATTCGTTTATAAATCGACTTCCTTCATATCGAAGAGCAGTTGGAGATTCATCGATAAGTTTTATTAGGGAATCTTTCATAGACCATGTATCACTCTCGGACATAATTTGCCCGGTTAATTAATTCTTAGAGATTGCTGCTGTATTCATTTCTAATTAATTCGATTAATGTGATCGTAAAACACATAAAGAGGATAAAGAAAAAGAAGAAGACAATGTAATGAAGCGCAGTTTCTTCAATGCATTTTTTTATTAGACCAATTAATCCACATTTGTTATTGTATCATTGCTGCTCATTTAATATTTTGAAATAATACTACTCCTTTGATATATTTTAAATAATGTGTTATTATTAGCATCTCAAAAACTCGACCAAAAATACATGACAAAAACATTGATTTTTCCATTAAATCTAAACTTAAATAGCTATGTGAAAGTGTAAAAAGGCTAGACCACGTGTAAGCGCAGAATACCATAGAGAATTTCATCTCAATAATAACGGATAACTGTTATTAACAATTTTCAATGTAATTTGCAGTTACATAAAGTGCAGAGCGGACGTAGGTGTTTCATTATGCAATAGGAGAGAACGGTCGACATACGGGCCGAACATGTGCTTAGACAACAGTTTAAAACGTGACAGGGCTCTGTAAGGTTTACCTCTATCTCACACTACATAGGATAATCAGCCACGTGAAAATTCTTCAGTCTTTGCTGAAAGCGACTGGAGCACCGTCGAGAATTGTTGAAAAGATATTGATTTGTAGAGATATGCAACACGATAAACGAGGTGCGGTTCTCGTTATTGTTAATCAAATTATTGAAAAAAAAGCTTATAAAAATATCTCAATTAAAAATTGAGAACGATTTCAAAAGTGGAAATCGAAACGTCAAAATAAACGTATTTTAAACTGAAATTATGGTTAACTCCCATTCCAGATAGTAAATAATAAACTGCGAGACATAAGTTAGGGATATAGCTTAATACCCTCCCTCTACCAACTCGTTCAAAAACAGACTTGACAGTTTTACATTATAGTTAAAATATTGTTTTTCTTTTAAACCAAAAATTGGAATTTTATTTCTTTTATTTGTAATTTTTGTTTTTTACTAGTAGGTTATTAATGAAATTTCTTTGTTTTTGGGCATAATAGGGACTTAGTTCCTTTGCCCTCGCTTATGTATAATAATAATAACAATAATAATATTAAATAAACAATAATACAACAATTATACAACTGTATAAATCAATTAAGTCACCAAATCTACATCAACAAATAACACTAGTTTTTTTTTATTCAAAGAAATAAATATTTAAATTAAATTAAATTAAATTTATAAGTTATTTCTAGTTTATTACCACATGAAACAAAGTTGAAAAATCACTTGAAAAATCGAAAAATTATTGGGCGTTTTTTTTTAACCGGAATATCTGGGAAAAGTCAATAGAAAAGGTGTATTATCTCGCGGTTATCGAAACTTTTACTGCGTCATGACTTTTAAGCAAAAAGGCGACTTTTTTCATTCATTTCAATATTTTATAAAAACTGGACATTCTAGATAAAAACGTTCAACGGACGACTTTCTTGAAAATACTTGCTCTTTAAAATGAGATTTTCCAAATTAAAAAATGTTTATAAACAAAAAAGTTATTGCAAATTAAATCTGAAAGTAAGCATGTTCTTCAATTGTTTATAGTTGTTAAAAGAAACAACAAAAACATTTAAAACACATTTCATAATGTGAGTTTTTATATAGTTACTACATTTGCGAAAGATGGACAAAATCGGTCAAGTAGTTTTTAAACAATTATATTTGTTTATCCCATTTGAGAGAACAAAGGTTATTTTCAAATGGTGTACAGGTGCTTTGTCAATAGGTATAAGTTCTTAAATGTTCATGTTTTTTAAAAACTATAATAATTTTTAATTGTTTACTTACAAATAATTGATGCAGAATGAAGTACTATTAATACTATATTGGCAATATCCCTTATGCTGCGCAGTATCTGAAAATGCCACAAGAAAATACCTTCAGAACAATATTTGTCTATTTAGATTAAGACAGAACTAGTCTAGAAGCCAGGGGTAGGGTTGAGTATGCACTTTTATGTCCCCTTGGTATCTCGACGTTTTATTGTGTTTTTTTGGTGCGTAGATTCGATTTTTCGAGGGTACCAGGCTAAAAATCTGTCAGATAATTTATTATATATTATATATTAGAGATATTTAATTTTATCAAAATGAAAATTGTCCCTTTTGAAAAAATGAACAAAATTTTGTTTAGTAAACTACGATTCAATGGTTAGTAGTGTGATGTGGAGGAAGAATATAACTGATTAAACATAGTTTTACAGCTCTATACAACTTGTATTTGAAAAATGGGCTATGGCGTCAAAGATACAACTTTGAACTATATCAGTTATACACCGATCGAGATATTGTGAAATTCGTTAAAGTGCATAGATGGGCTGGATACATTGCTAAGATGTCAGATCACGAATACACGAAGAGATTAACATTTTTAAAACCAGAGGGCACAAGAAGCAGAAGACGACCACGAATGAGATGGATTGATGATGTGAAAGAAGACCTACAGATTCTAAGGGTTAGAACATGAAGAGAAGTTGTCAGGAATCGACAGGAGTGGTGACTTCTTTGTGAGCAGGCCAAGATCCACAACGGATTGTCGAGCCACTTATGATGATGACAACTTGTATTTTAACTAACAGGGAAATAATAATTATAAACCTTTTTACATTGACAATTGACATTATATATGTTCCTTGGCTTTCTTCTTCTTTTGTCTGTAAGTATTATAGTATTCTACAATACCTCCCACTATAAGTTTAAACGCACAGGTGGTTTTGCATTTTTTTCTACTTGGAACTGCTGTCACACTTTCTTTGGTCACTGGTTTCTTATTAACCTGACTAACCAATGCTTCACTTGCTAATTCATTACCAGACTCTTCAAAATTTTTCGATTCAATATTACTTTGTTTTAACACTTCTCCTTCTCTTACAGCTAAGAGGAGTCCAACACTGGTACTAATTGTATTATTATTATTAGTTATATCAGTTACAATGGTTTCATTAAGACTATCGTAGTTAGAATCAGATACTTTATCTCGCAAAATCTAGTCTAAATGTCTTTTCCAAATTAAACCCTCCTGTGTTAAATTACACAAATATTCCTGTCACCTAAAAGTTCATCTATTATTGCTCTTGCCCATGTTTTACGATTAGGATACCGATAATCTCTACAAAAGACTTTATCCCCCACTTGAAAAGTTTCAATTCGTCTATTACTATTTAATTTATTATCAATTAATTTAGAACTCTGATTCTCGCTACATGTCCATAACAAATCTAATCGGGTTTTAACTTTATGTTTAAATATAAGACTGGAGGGTGATACACTTATAGTACTGTATACTGAATTTCTATAATGGAACAATAACTTCTGATTATAGTTTGTAAAGAATTATTACAGTTGTAATCATCCTTCAATCCTTTCAAGGCAGCATTTTTAAATGTCTTAACAAAATTCTCTGCAAATCCATTTGTTGCTGGATGATATGGTGGTGAGTGTTTAATACCATTATTATGTAAAAACTCTGAAAATTCACCTGATGAAAATTGAGGGCTATTATCTGTAACAACTACTTTAGGTAAAACAAACCGAGCAAAATAATCTCTAAATTTTTCAATAGTCTCTCCCCAGCGGTCAAATTATCCATAATAAATGCTTCTGGCCATTTTGTAAATGTATCAATGATTGGTGACTAATAATTATATTCCACATTGCAGAAGATCGAGAGGCCTTCGCAATGGTGATCGCCAACGTCGGATAGTTCTGATATGGCACGCGAAGAAGAAGAAGATCAATGATTATCAAAATCATTTTATTTCTTATGTGACCCAGAAAATCAGCATGCACCCTCTCAAACATACATGTTCCCTGTTCACATGATATTAACTTAGCTTTACTTGGTTCTGCTCTAAACCCTAAACAAATTTTACAATTATTTACATAAGATTCAATGTCTGTATCTAAACTTGGCCACCAGAATTAAGCTCGTGCATTTGCTTTCATCTTGGAAATTCCTTCATGATTGTCAACTCTAACAGCAATTGTTTTCGTAACTTTGTTGGCACTACTACTCGAAATCCCCACATAATAAACCCTTTCTCCACAGATAGTTCTTTTCTATTTAAAAACGGTTTCATTATGTCATCTACTGTCTCCGGGAATGGATACCTAATATAGTTAAACAAACGACCTAACACCGGATCTGTCCTGGATTCTACCCTTATCTTGAGGGTATCGATTGGAGCCAACAATTCTATAAAATGTAGATAATCAACATCTTCCTCTTTTTCGCTTATTGTTTTCTCTAGAAAAAGTCGACTCAAAGCATCTGAATAATTTCTCTCTGCCTTATTTAAATATTTGCTATTTTTTTCTAGAAGTTTATATAATGGATTCACCCTATCTGCCAAATTTGGAATAAATTTAGAAGTATAATTTATCAAACCCAGAAATGATCTTAACTCTGTCAAATTCTTTGGTTTTAGCAGTTTCACAATTGCTTCTACTTTATTATTATCCGTTTCCAGTCCCCTATTTGAAATTTTATTTCCTAAATCTTTAGCAAATTCACATTTACTCAAATTTAATCTAAATCCTTCTTTTAAAAGTCTCTCAAAAACCTCAGCCAAGTTCTCTAAATGTTCTTTTTTATCTTTCCCTGACTACATCATCTAAATAATTGGCTGCCCCTACATAAATGCAAAACTTTCTCCACTATACACTGAAAAATAGAACAAGCTGGTACTGTTCCATATGAGAGTCTTAAAAATTCCATAAGGTGTACTCCAAGGTAGTAAATGTGATGTTTCAGGATCTAATTCTAACTGATTATATGCGTTTTTGAAATCTAGTTTAGTAAACTTTTCCCCACCTTTCAAAGCAGCAAAAATATCTTCTATTACAGGTAGTGGATAATTTGAATCTTTTAAATATTTGTTAATTGTTACTTTATAATTAGCACATACCCTTACTTCCTTACCATTAGGTTTGAGCACAGGTACCAATGGTGTACCCACAAAGCATTTGCTACTTTCTCTATTACCTCTTCTTTCTCTAACTTAAGCAACTCTGACTTTACTTTCTCTCTAAATGCAAAATGGATTTGATGTGGTTTTTGAAAAATTGGCCTAACATCTTTATCCATCTCTAAATGAACTTGCTCACCTATATATTTACCTAATTCATCATTAAAAATTTTCTCATATTTTCTTAATAAAACATTTAATTGTGATTTAAAGTCAATTTCGTTTTAATCTGGGTAAAATTACTAAAACCTAATTTATGATTTCCAATATAGACTTTTGTTCCCTTTATGGATAAATTACATTTTATAAAGATATCTCCGCTTAACAGTGCCTTAGTAGCTCCCTCCACTACTGTCAATGAAACATTTTCAACTCTATCATAATTTAATCAAACTTGGTTTTAACTCTACCATCGAAAAACATTGATTATATATACTAAAAGGAATGCAAGAAACACCAGCTCCTGTATCTATTTCCATAACAATAGGTTGCTGATTTATTAAAATGGTTATTGACATTGATTTAATATAAGCCTCAACATTATAAACATCCATCTGCAGCATCTCCACCATACCATTTACCTCTGAGGTACTATCCTCAGCATCTACATTATCAGTTTCTATCTATAAAATTGTTTCCCCTAACTTTACATGCTGCCGCAATATGCCCTACTTTTTTACATTTATTACAAATAAATTTTCTAAACTTACACATTTTAAAATCATGATCCGGTTTATTACAATAAAAACATAAATTATCTCTCTTATTACTTAAAGATATCCTACCAGTCTTAGTTTGATTTGATGAACTTGGTTGTCTTACTTGAATTTTCTTACCACCTTCCCTTTTGGATTCTGAATAATTTATGTCCACTCCTCTGGATTCCTTAAAAGCTGCTTCTTTTGTCAGTGCTATTTCTAAAAAATCTTTTAAAGTCCTATGGGGATCTTCTTCACATAAACGGTCTAATATTGGGTCTAGTTTTATTCCAACTACAAATTTTTTTTGTACTCTATACATTAACTTATCACCAAATTCACATTGAGTTGCCATATTTTTAACTTTAATATACCATTCATTTATAATTTCGTCTTCCTGTCTCAATGTTTCAAATTTTATTCTTCTTCTATAAATTGCAATGCGAGGATTAAAAAATTGACTTTTCAATAGTGCTATAATATCATCAAATGATTTCTCTTTTGGTTTGATAGGTGCACATAGATTTTTCAACACTTTTTAAATGTCTTCACTAAGTAATGTTAATAATACAGCAACTTTTCTTCCTTCTTTTACTAAATTAGCCAATAAGTATTGTTCTAACCTTTGTTCAAATATTTCAAAATCGTCACCACTTCTAAACGTTGCTAATGGAAATATATTCCCTGCATGTACAATTGTTATGAACTGTGATCGTGATCCACATGGCTCCCCGGCCTGGATATCGTTTGCACTCTTTGGCATTTTTAGCAATGTCTACACTAAAAATATGTACATAAACGAAAAAATAAACTCAATCACTTTACCATTTATCTCGTCGCCAAATTAGTGTGATGTGGAGGAAGAATATAAATGATTAAACATAGTTTTACAGCTTTATACAACTTGTATTTTTAACTAACAGGGAAATAATAATTATAAACCTTTTTACATTGACAATTGACATTGCATATGTTCCTTGGCTTTCTTCTTCTTTTGTCTGTACCTATTATAAGATACTACAGTTAGAACCGGAGATATAAACGACCTATTTTAAAGGTTAAAGATTACTTTATCTTTATTAATTAAAAAATTATTGCAATTAAACATTAAAAATTTCACTAAAAAGTTACGAATAAATTTTTTTTATAGGGGATTTAAACTGGATAAATCTGGATAATCGAAGTTAATAGAATAACTCAAAACGAACGAAAGATAAATTTCCTTCTTGCGTAATCTGATCTTGCGTAACTGAGATCTGAATAATATCAAGAACAGTCGTAGATGATTACATTGTTAAAAATATTGTCAACTGCGTTGTAAAAAGTTTGGGTGGAAAACAAAGGAAAAATTACTCATACATCAACTTTTACCCTACTAATACTTTAAGCATTGTAATCGTGAAGAAGGATGAGTTTTCAAAGTTAAATTAAATTATTATAGTTAAATAAAAAAAAATGTATGGTTAATTGGTCTTAACCAAAGTCATCTAATTAAGTAAAAAAAAAATAGTTTAGGTAGGAGATATCCTCTTATGTATATACCTTTTATACTAATTATAAGTGATGGTATTTATAAATCTCGATCTAGCTGAATTTTCATAGTGATATTTTGGTATCATCAAAACTCAAACTTGTCTACTGATGAACATAGGCCTCCTCAAGTAACTTTCATTCCGAACTATTTTGTACTAAAAAATTATTATTGATCTTAATAGGGTCATAATATAAATTTGAGAGTTTACTTACTTGGCCTCGATCTTATAGGCATTAGCCATGTTTTGAGTGAAATTCTGCAAGGTGTTTCTATACCTTCCAACAAGCATACAAGATGTGAAGAGCCAAAGAGGAGCATGCTGCGGACCTTACCATCTCTGAAAATGGAAGAAAATCTTTAAAATAACGATATAAGTTAAACGAATGAATAATTATCTAAGCAAGTTAAGAGAATGATACAAATCCCGAACAAATCTATACAGAAATCAAGAAGGGCAGACAACCAGTGATCCAAGAGAAATAAAATCAATCTGGAATACCTATTTCCAAATTCTTTTAGGGACGCAAGAAAATGAAGAGCATATGTATATGCAGCACATTGAGGAAGACACATGTCTGTAAAGTTAGCATATCCATTTTATAACGCCGAATTCAGACCAACACTATAATTTATTACCGAAAGAAAAAATTTATTGCTGTAGCCGTTTCTGAGACAGTAAGTAAGCTAACTTTACGGTAAAGCTAGCATCGCCATAGCTATATCTCGAAACGGAAAAGGGGCACAGGGCCAATCTTGGCGGCATATTTCATTGCTTTTTAATTGCTGTTGATTGGTATATTAACCAATCACCAAAAGTTACTCCATCACTCAAAACACACACTCGGAAACGGTTGCAGCAATAAATTGTTTCTTGGCGTAAATCTTCGGCACTATATTAGCAATCAATTCCTTGCGATTCGCCTTTTGACCGATATCTCGGTTTTCCGGAGGTGTGTTGTGAGTTAGGGAATGATGGGGCACATTTTGGAGATTGGTTAGTATACCAATCAATAGAAATGAATTAGCAAAAAAATATGCAACCAAGATGGGCCCTGTACCCCTTTTCCTTGTCGAGATATAGATATGACTATGCTAGCTTTACCGTAAAGTTAGCATACCCTCTGTTTCTCCGAAACTTCTACAGCAATAAATTTTTTCGTATCGTAATGAATTAGAAATAAATTAGCAAAAAATTATAGTGTAGGTGTGAATTCGACCTTATAAAATGGATATGCTAACTTTACAGACATGGAAGACACCAAAAATATAGAACCCCCGACGATGGAAGAGGTAAAACAAGGAATACGAGGACAAAGGAATAACAAGGCTCCAGGTATGACAACCTCTACTCAGAAGTATATAAATAAGGTGGAGAATACCTAGTAGGACAAATGCATGCGCTCATAAACAAGATCTGAAAACCTATTTAAACTGACCGGACACTATTTAAAATAGCTCTCGAATATGCGATAAGACAGTTGAAGATAGGAAGACCTAATCTCCTAACAAATAAATGAATACAGATTGCCGCCTATACCGATGACATTAGCATTATGATTCGCAGAATCGAAGAGAGGCAGAAATAAATTCACAATTACAAACAGGGGTAAAAGAGACCGGACTAGAAATAAATATTCAAGAGACAAAAAAGCTAGGAGAAACTGACGAACAGTTGAATTTGAATTAAGCATGGATGGAACAGAAGATCCAGCAATTTAAAGACGAACAGTAAAGAGCAAGAAAGCTTTTTTTTTCACTCATAGAGAAGCAAACGCGGATACAGACCATTTTCTAGTAATAGGAGAAATCAAATCAATCTAACAGAAGCAAATAACACAGAGGACATATGGAAAAATATAAAAGAATCCATTTTGAATTCAGCTGAAGAAGGGCTAGGACAGAGGGAAATAAAAAGAAGGAAAGAGTGGTTTGATGCAGAATGCGAAATCAAAATCAAACAGAAAAATCAAGCAAGAGATAAATGGATATTAACTAAAGAAGAACATCATCGAAACGAATATAAAGAAAAAAAGAAAGCAGCGGATAATTGTTGCAAGAACAAAAAAAAAACTGTGGATGGAACAGCTGTTAAAGGACCTAAAAAAGAATAGTAAAGACAGCGCCAAACTATTTGGAAACCTAAAAGCTCAACAAAGAAAAGGCAGACCAGTAGTTAAAATTGACAATAGATCATGGGAAACACACTTCACAGAACTATATAGATGTAAAGAAAGTCCGGAAGAGGAAGTAGGCGCAATGGAAGACATTAGAGATAATGAAATAGGGATACCAACATATGATGAATATTTAGACATCATTCAAAAAATGAAACAGAAAAGAACACCCGGCCCAGATGAAATTCCCAATGAGCTGATTAAAAACGGAAGGGAAAAGTTATTAACAAGCATCTATAACCTAATAGTTAGAATATGGGAAGCAGAAGAAATGCCCGAGGACTGGAAAGAAGGCAGAATTATACCAATATTTAAGAAAGCAGAAGTAACAAACTGTAACAACTATAGAGCAATATCTCTACTGAGCACAACATATAAAATTCTAACAGCCCTCATCAAGCAAAAACTCATTCAATTCACAGAGAAAAAAATTGGGGACTACCAGCAAGGATTCAGAGAAGGCAGATCCACTACAGATGCGATTCACATAGTTACACAAACAATCGAAAAATACCACGAACACAATATCGAACTCCACATCCTCGTCGAAGAATTCAGACAAGCCTTTGACTGTATTGGAAGAAATAAATTATTTATTGAAATGAAAAATCAAGATATACCAGCAAAATAATCATATTAACAAAAATGACCATGGATGGAGCTCGAGCTAAAGTAACAGAAGAAGGTAGCACAAAATCAATTGCAATAAAAACAGGAGTGCGGCAAGGCGATTCCCTGTCAACCACATTATTCAACATAGCAGTAGAAGTAACAGTCAAGGCCAGCAAAATTAAAGGAACTATAGCCCAATCCTCAATACAAATAGTTGCATATGCAGATGATTTAGTTCTTATAGGAAGAGACGAGGAAAGATTAAAAGAAGCAGTAACAATCCTGGCAAAAGAAGCGCAAAAAAGAGGTCTAGAAATTAACGAAGGAAAAACAAAATATCTCCTCTGCTCTAGAAGAGAAGATAACAGGACGAGAGAAATCAAAATAGAAAACTACACTTTTGAAAGAGTCCAACAATTTAAATATTTGGGAGTAATAGTGAATGCCCAAAACAAGAGAAGTGAAGAAGTAACAGAACGAATACTAGCAGGCAACAAAACATACTGGAGATATCAGGCTCATGAAGGACAAGAACTTATCCAGAAATACAAAACTGAAAATATACAGAGTTGCAATCAGACCAGTAGTTACGTACGCAGCTGAGACAATGTGCCTCACGGAAAAAGATGAATAAAAATTGAGAATTTTTGAAAGGAAAATCCTCAGACGGATTATGGGCCCGATAAGAATGGACAACGGAGAAATGAGAAGAAGAATGAACCATGAACTAAGAGACATAATGAAGGGAGAAGATATAGTTCTTCTTCTTTGTGTGCCGTGCTTGTATTCAAGCGTTGGCTATCGTCATATTGACAAGCTGATGAAATGATTCTCGGTCGGCAGCTAGATGAAACAGTTCCTCGACCGTTCGACCTGTCCATTGTCTAATGTTACGCAGCCAGGAAAGTTGTTTTCTTCCGACCCAACGTTTTCCTTCGATTTTGCCCTGAATGATTAACCGGAGTTAAAAGATATAGTTAGATTTATTAAAGCACAGAGGCTGAGATGGCTGGGACATATAGAGAGAAGGAAAAACGACCTACTGATTAAGAAGATCACCAGATGGAAACCAGCACCTGAAA
This sequence comes from Diabrotica undecimpunctata, assembly GCF_040954645.1. Classification (NCBI taxonomy): domain Eukaryota; kingdom Metazoa; phylum Arthropoda; class Insecta; order Coleoptera; family Chrysomelidae; genus Diabrotica; species Diabrotica undecimpunctata. The sequence continues at coordinate 73,927,295 of NC_092812.1, forward strand.
GACCAAGGGGACGACACAGAGAGAGATGGGAGGATCAGGTCATGAGAGACATCAAAATTCTGGAAGTGAGAAACTGAAGGGAACTATGCACATATCGAAATGAGTGAAAAAAAAATTGTAGCGAAAGCCAAGTTATACAACAAACTTTGACAACAAACAAGTGGAATGCGGGGTGATTCACCGTAATAAGCGAATCAGAGAGCTCTAAGTAAGAGCGGCAAACATTCCACCCGGAATGAAAAGCCCTGATGATGATGATGATGATGTGTGCTGCTCCAAAAGCACACAGAACACACATCTTCTAATGTTGTTGCAACTGGATACTGTATAATTATAAATGTTGTGTTTTCTTCCATCTTCCGCCCCTTTTTACCCCCTATTTAACTTTGAAGTATACGGTTGAATTATTTACGGCTTAATACAGTTTAATTGTACACAATTTTTGTATGCAGCTGTATAATGCCATTTTTGAACTTGATTTTATCACAGCTTACATTTTTAGTGTCTGATACATATTAAAAATTACCCGTTATGTTATTTTACTGTATTCCCAAGATCCAGCGCTTTCTGTTCAATAACGTTTCTAGAATACTAATACAAAAAAAAAATTCCACACACTCTTTATCCAGAACTCTTTAAAAGTTACATAAAATCTCTGTAGTGTTAATGAAATATATTTAAATAATTCCAACAGAAGTACTTCCGTAATTTCCATCAAACAAGAGATAAGGTTAATTTTGTTAAATGTGTGTCAGCCGCAGAGAACTAGTTTACTAGGACTGAGAGTGATAATAGATTAAATTAACTATTGTTAGAAACAAAAATAGAAATAAACTTTTGAATGTGCTAAATATAAATAGACGTTGATGTATAGTCGGTACACTAATCGGCGTATCTATTTCTTTGGATTCTTAAATTGTTTCACAATCAGGACCGGACTATTAAATTATGTAATATGTTACTTTGTAAAAATCCTATTTTTTCGTCTTCTTTCTTTATATAAAGCAAATTTTCTTTTTTTTTTCTTGTTTCACTGTTTCAGTTTTAGCAATATACTCATTGCATTTTTTTGTGCTGAAATAAATACTTCATTAAACGAATAATTACAAACAAAAAATCAGTAGAAACAGTATCAACAATTGTAATCAAAATATTAAACGAGAAAGTGGCTCAAGTACTACAAAAAAATAAAAGAGTAAAGAAATGCACAAAGTGGGGACATTTTTAGGAAGGACAGACACACCAAGTTCTTTTACATAAAATTAGAGAAGTGATACAAATTTCACAATACTGGAAAATCACTTCCTTAATACCTTCTTCATATCTATAAATGATTCTAATTTTTCATTAGCGGAATAATACCTCCTTCTTCTTCTTCAAGTGCCATCTCCGCGGCGGAGGTCGGCAATCAACATAGCTATTCGGACTTTTGAGACGGATAATACCTCCTAGCAGTATTCAAATTAGTATTCAAATTCAAGTCATAAATCTAACTATCTAGATAATAATACAGGTGAACAACAAGGGTCAGTTTTAGAACCCATTTTATTTCTTATTTACGTAAACGGTGTTGTCTTCGTTAACTCAGATGAATATTTCACAATATTTGCCGATGATATACTATAATCAGCGGATCTGATACCTGTTTGAAGTCCAAATATAATAGTTCAGTTTCGGACTTTTACAGTTGGTTCTGTAGTAATGACTTATTATTGAATACCCAAAAAACTCTTTTCATGCAGTTTCATAATAGGCAACGATGTGTTTAAATATAAATAATAATTGAATTTAAAACGTTTTATCAGTAAAGTTCCTAGGACTTCATACAGATGAATGTCTTAATTGGAGAAAACATTCTGATGTACTTGCCACAAAATTAAACTCAATAACTTTTTTGTTTCGAAATTTAAAACAAGTGTTAATGGAGAAAAAATTAATAGTGCTTTATTATGGCCAAACCCAATCCCGTCTAAGATACAGGATTTGTTTTGGGGCAACGAGTAGTCATATTATCATCATCATGGCATCTACACTCCTCACAGAGTTATCGCCGCCTTCTTTGGAGTCTTCAGATCCATTTGTCGCGGGGAATCAGTCCGCATTAACATTTTGGTTTTACAATTGGTTGTGTGACTTAGTGTTTTCTATAATATTTCTCCATTCTTTTCTGTTTTTGCTTATGGTTTTCCAATCTCTAACTCCCATCTTCTTAAGGTCCGCAATTATCTGGTTCTCCCATCTCGTCTTCGGTCTTCCTTGTGGTCTGCCTGATACTGGTCTCCATTTGGTGATTTTTTTTGATAACTGCTTCTGGATTTCTCCCATCTAAGTCTCTTTGCCTTGATAAATCTGACGATGTCTTCTCCTTTCAAAAGTTCTCTTACTTCGTAGTTCATTAGTTTTCTAAATTCATTATTACCTAATTCTAGTGGGCCTGCTATTTTCCGAAAGATTTTTCTCTCTAAGTTCCTCCATATTTCTTTATCTTTCTATGCCAGGCACATTACTTCAGCACAATATGTGATTACTGGTCTAATTGCCGCTCTGTAAATTTTAAGTGTAGTATTCTGAGTAAGCTTTTTATCTGTAAGGAAGTTATTGTAGTTCCAGTAAGTTCTGTTTCCTGCCAGAATTCTTTCATTGATTACTATGCTTTCCCCTTGTCACATTAAATGTACTTTTTCTTGAGCATATTAGGTTTTTTTGTTTTATTTTGATTTTTTGCCAAACCCCTCTTGGATGCTTCCTTGCACAACTTCACAAATTCTTCCTTTAAACTGTTTTGGTTTCTAGTAATCAGTGCTATGTGGTCAGCGTACGCCACAAGTTGCGACGTCGATGTTATAATTGTACCTTTTATTTCAGTAGCTCTTATTGTTCCATCTATAGCGACGTTAAATAGTGACGTTGATAGAGAGTCGCCCTGTCGTACTCCAGTTGCTAGGTATTTGTATACTTTTGTTAATGCAATCATCTGTTATTATTGCTGCCGTAGATCCCTCCATTGTCATTTTCGTAAGCTTTATGAGTTTTATTGGGATATCTAGGTTTTTCATGTCTTCTATTAGGTGGGTCTTATTAGGCTATCAAATGCTTGCTTGAAATCTATGAAAAGGATGTGTATGTCGATATCATGTTCGTAACACTTCTCAATTGACTGTGTGATTATGTGCATTGCGTCTATTGCTGACCGTCCCTCTCTAAATCCCTGCTGGCATTTTTCATTTTAGTTGCAATGTATTTTGGGAGCCTTTGATTAATGATGTCAACATTTTGTAGCAGCTGTTTAACAACGTTATTCCTCTATAGTTGTTACATTGTGTGGTGTTCCCTTTCTTTAAAATAGGAAATATCCATCCTGTTTTCCATTCTTCGAGCATTCTTTCTTTTTCCCAAATCCTTATTAGGTCGTATATTTTTCGTTGCAGTTCTTCTCCGTCTTATTTTGTTAGCTCGTTTGGGATTTCGTCTGGGCCTACTGCTTTCTTTTGATTTAGATTTCTTATCACACCTAAAAAATCCTCATATGACGGATTTTCGATTTCATTTTTATCATTAAGGTATGTTTCTTTCGTGCATTCGTGAGTGCTTTTTCTAGTCTTAAATAAATATTCGCAATGTTTCTCCAATATTTTGAAATTAATCTTAACTACTGGTTTTTTCTTGTTTTGGGATTTTATATATTTACATAGCTTTACATTATTCTTGCTATTTACTTCCAACTCTTCTATAAGTTTTTCTGAGTCTTTCTTTCTTCTCCTATACTCTTCCAAATCTTCTGCCCTACCTGTCTTCAGCTATTTCTTTCGTGCTAGGTTTTTTCCTGGTTGCTGTGTCGCAGTCTTCGTTGTAACATTCTTTTTTCCTTTTTATTTCTATATTATCCTATTACTTCTGTTGCTATCAAAATGTGACCTTTTATTTCTTTCCACGTTTCTTCTTCCTTGAAGAAATTCAAATCCGTCGAGGAGTCCGGCAGGGATGCATCTTGTCGCCACTTTTGTTTAATCTGTATAGTGAAGCTATTTGTGAACAAGCACTCGAGGAAGAAGATCTTGGTCTGATAATAAATGGTGAGACGATCAACAATATAAGGTATGCTGACGATACGGTTCTCCTAACGGGAACTCTAGTAGAACTACAACATCTCGTTCAAAGTCTCAATATATATTGTAACAGTTACGGCTTGAAAATTAATTTGAAAAAAACTAAATTTATGGTAATCACGAAATCCAAGAACATCAGAGCTAATCTTGTAATAGACAATACAACGATTGAGCGTGTGTCCTGTTATAAATATCTAGGTGCTTGGATCACAGACGATACTGATCAAACAAAAGAGATTAGATGTAGAATAGAAATCGCTAGATCAGTCTTTAATAGAATGCGCAAACTCTTTTGCAATCGTGATATCAACATAAAGTTACGAATACGAATGCTGCGGTGTTATGTCTTTTCTACCCTGTTGTATGGAGTAGAGGCTTGGACACTAAAACAGTTGACCACAAAAAACATCGAAGCTTTCGAGATGTGGTGCTATAGGCGCATTCTCAGAATATCATGGATGGACCGCGTCACTAACACGCAAGTACTCCAAACTTTAGACAAAAGATGCGAAATTCTAAATGAGATAAAAACTAGAAAGATGGAATACTTGGGGCACATTGTGAGAGGTGAAAAGTACGAACTTTTAAGAAATATCATGCAGGGCAAAATTAAGGGCAAAAGAAGTGTGGGAAGAAGAAAAATATCGTGGCTTCGTAATCTACGTGAATGGTTCGGGTGTAGTTCGATTGAACTTTTTAGGCGCGCTGCTAACAAAGTCGCAGTGGCCATGATGATTTCCAATCTCCGCTAGGAGTGGCACGAGAAGAAGAAGAAGAAGACGTTTCTTCTATAATGTTGGATTTGAATCTCACTATTGTCGAGCATCTTCCACTAAGAAGTACTTGGAATCATGTTGGAGGTCAAAAGCTTTCTTGTAACAATTCTATACAAAAGATTGGTGCAAGAACAAAAATTACAAGCTATTATCTTCATGTACATTTCACAAACCTTTTGAAGATTTAAACCTTTTCCCTTTAGAGACCTAAAAAAGATCAATGTGACCTGTGTAGAGCACACAAGTTAAAAGATATTACAGATGAAGTGTATAATCAACATTAACAAAGAAAACGTTAGCGACAGAAGAAAAAACGAGAGACAAAATTAACAAAAAATGTGTGTTCACAACGGACCTTCAATCTCTATTAGTGTGTAAAAAGTCAAATGCTTCTGCCCTATACTACAAAAGAAAACTTTCAGTGCATAACCTTCGTATATATGATCTCACAACCTATGACGGATTCTGCTACTATGGCATGAGCGTGAAAGACAACTTACTGCTAATGAATTTGAAAGCATACTATACCATTTTATCAAATCACAATTACCTCTAATATTAATGCGAATACAGCAACTGAAGGAGGAACATAGAACCGGTCAGTCTAGACAGTTTTATAAGGACCTAAAAACAATGAAGGGCAACACGACCAACAGCCCAAAAAAAGGGGGAGAAAAGCTCCACCTTGAGATATATCATCTTATAAGAAAAGAGAAGAAATACCGAAACACTGGCATGAAAGCCTTATAGTACCTATCCACAAAAAGGGAGACAAACAAATATGTCGGAACTATAGAGGAATATCGTTAATCAATACAACGTACAAAATTATATCCATAATACTGTCTAGAAGACTAACTTCATACGCAGAGGAAATAATAGGCGACTACCAAAGCGGATTCAGACCGGGAAGGTCGACCATAGACCATATATTCGTCCTACGCCAGGTGTTGGAAAAAAACTGGGAATTCAACCGCGATGTACACCAAATCGTCGTGGACTTACAAACAAGCTTACGATTCTGTTAGCAGAGAAGCATTGTTTGAGACCATGGTAGAAATGGGAGTACCTGGAAAGCTGGTACGATTAGCACATGTGAGCACAGAGAACACTTCCGCACGGATCAGAATTGGCAGCACCACGTCGGAGGAATTCCTCATTGACACCGGGCTTAGACAAGGAGATCCTCTCTCCCCCCTGCTATTTAATTTTGCACTGGAACATGCGGTAAAGAAAGCTCAAACACAACTGACAAACGGATTTGCCGCCCAAGGATCAAAAATACTATTGGCGTTTGCGGATGACGTGGACACAGTCATTTGCACAACCCACCAGAGATACAAAAGAAGTTTTCACACTATTCGTAAACGGAGCCAAGGAAGTTGGTCTGAAGGTCAACGAGGACAAGACCAAGTACATGGTGGTTACGAAGAACCCAAGGCCAAGGGTTAGACAAAACGTAACAATCAATGAATACAACTTTGAAGTCGTCAAAGAATTCAAGTACCTGGGAGCGATCATAACATCTGCAAATAAAGATGAAAAGGACGTGGCAGCCAGGATCATTGCAGGAAACAGGGCATATTACTTATTAATGACCGTACTTAAATCAAAACTACTCTCAATACCAGCAAAAATAAGAGTGTACAAGACAATAATTCGTCCCACAATAACGTATGGAAGCGAGACATGGACTCTGAACCAGCGGGAAACGACAAAATTACTGGTACTGGAAAGAAAGATACTGCGGACTATCTATGGGCCTTGCACAGAAGAGACAACAGGAGAATTGAGAAGAAGACACAATGATGAACTCCAGACAGTATATGGAGATGAAAACATAGTACGCTACATTAAAGAAACCGAATAAGATGGGCGGGCCAAGTACTAAGATCGAGTGACGAAAGACTCCTGAACGCCACATTCTGGGAAAGGCCCGATGGCAGAAGGTCAGTTGGTCGCCCAAGAAAGAGATGGAGGGACGCAGTAGCCAGTGATCTACGCAAAATGGGAATAAAGAAATGGGAAATAGCTGCTCAGGACCGACAACAATGGAGGAAAATAGTAAACGCGGCCATGACTCACATAGAGTTGTAGAGCCAAACGATGATGATGACAATTACCTCTCCTACAAATCCTTCATTTCTCTACAAACAATCCAGCTAGAAAAACGCTCCTTGACAGACCTATTGGTCAAAGCAGAAGAGGAAGACCCAGAACAAGGTTTCTTGACAAGATCGATCAAGACATGAGAAGTATGGGAATGCGTGCTTGAGGAAAGCGATGAATAGGGACGACTGGAGAGAAATTTTTGAGGCTAGGACTCACGTAGGGTTGTAAAGCCATAATGATGATGATGACAACTACCTCTTAGAAACAGTGCAAAAACAATTGATTTATAGCGACGGGTGCAATTACCAAAACAGAAGTTCTCCATACTCAAATGGAGTGTGTCCTTATGCACTCCATTCTAGAGCGGTACCTTAAACAAAGAAAAATTCACGTATCATCAGACTACGTGGAAGAGTGCAATATATAAGGTTCTTGAACTCCTAAGTGGAGCATAGAGCTTCAGTGAAAACGCGACATCGGGTTCTATTTTGCGCTAAGGCCTTCACCTCATTCCAAGACTTTCCTTGGCCTCTTATCTCGTCCATGATGGATCTTCTTCAAGTTTGTACTGGGCGACCTCTTTTTCTTTTCCCTTGGGGATTCCACTCTAGGGCAGTCTTTGCGATACTGCAACTATTTTTTCGGAGTGTGTGACCGATCCAACCCCACTTTCTGGACTTAATTTCATTTTGTACCCTCTTTTGTTCGGTCAGGTGTAGCAGATCGTCGTTTCTGATGGTGTTAGGCCAGAATATATGAACAATTCTTCGTAGACATTTGTTAACAAAGACCTGCAGTTTGTCTGTGAGGGTGTTTGTCACTTTCCAGGTTTCACATCCGTAGAGTAGAACAGACATGACATTTGATCGGAATATTCGGATCTTTGTCCTTGTAGTATACTCGCCAGATCTCCAAACAGGGTTGAGCGTGCTGAAAGCTTGTTGAGCTTTTCGTATCCTCATACGAATATCGTCTTCTGTACCTCCGTTTTCTGTTATGACACTTCCAAGATACGTAAAGTTTTCCACATTTTCAATCTGCATATTGTCGATAGTAAAAAGCGTGTTGTTCCTTGCATTTATTCTCATGGACTTGGTTTTACTAATATTGATTTTCAAACATATTTTATTGGCTTCAGTGGAAAGTGTTTCCAATTGGTAAGCCAGATCTTGGAACCTTTGACCTAATAGACAGATATCGTCCGCGTATTCTAGATCGCTTAGGCGTGTGGTTAACGTCCATTGTATCCCTCTTGTGTCGGAGTCTAGTTTGGAGAGAACATAGTCTATAGCTATGTTAAAAAGAAACGGAGAAAGCACGCATCCCTGTCTAACTCCAGTAAGTACGTTGAATTCGTCACTGTTGATCCCATTGTGTGTCACGCTGCATTTCGCATCAGTATATAGTGACTTTATAATAGAAATTATTTTTTGCGGGATGTTTCTTAGCTCTAAAATTTTCCATAGAGCAGCGTGAGACAAGCTATCAAAGGCACGTTCAAAATCAACAAAAACCATGTATAGGAGTGTGTTCCATTCAACCGATTGTTCCATTATTACCCTCACAGTATTAATGTGGTCTATGCAGGAGGATTCTGGCCTAAAGCCTGCTTGATTAGCTCGAAACTCAACCTTGTTTGTTATTCTTTTCAGTATGATGGTCGCAAAAATTTTATTTATGACAGTAAGCAAGGGTATTCCTCTCCAATTTTTGCACAGTGCGAGGTTGCCTTTTGTTGGAAGCTTGATAATGTTACCTTTTTTCCAGCCCGCTGGAATGTGGTTTGTTTCCCACACCTCTCGGATTATGGGGAGCAAAAGTTCAGCAGTTAGATGCGGATCAGCTTTAAGCATTTCAGCAGCAATGTTATCGATTCCCGGTGACTTGTTGTTTCTCAGAGATTTGATAGCTGCTATTATCTCCGTTTTGGAAGGGGCCTCGCAAGAAATATGCAAGTCTATATTCTGCGGGTTTTCGACTATTTCGTCTGCGTTATCTCTGGGAATACCTAGCATCTCCTGAAAATGCTCTTTCCATCTCTCTACTTGGTCATCTGTTGTAGTTAGCAATTCGCCTGTTTTGGATCTTACAATGTTCGAACAGTTGGACCCTTTTTGTGTTAGTCGTCTAGTAATTTGGTAAAGCTCCCTAGTTCTGTTGTGTTGTGCAGCTGTTTCTGCTTGTTTTGCAAGTTCTTCAGCCCACCTTCTTTTGTCTCTTCTTGCTTCTCTTCTTCTGGAAGAGTGCAAACATGCCAGAAAACCTCCCATACCATTTCAAGTAACCTATTTAGACCATCCGTTCTTTAAAAATTATTCAAGACCTATGATGTTCAAATCTATCCGCCCTGAAATAAAGAAAGGAGATGCTAAAGTAACTCATATTCGCTGTTGAAAGCACATGGATGGTAACATTTATTATAAAGTAAACTTTGACGAAGACTTTGATCCTTTTCCTGTTTGTGAAGAAAATGCATTGTAATTTCAAAAAATCAGTTGAAAGTTGGAGGAAATCTAAGCAAATTTAGAATACTTAAGATCTTAATATTAAGTTCTTTAACGGTCAAACTCGAAGAATTTGGAATAGTGGATTTTCCCTATCTGTATGACAAAAGGATAAAAATATCTGAAACTAAATACAGACAACTTCAGGTGAAAAAGGTGATTGAAAACGACCATACCTGGTGATTATCATTGTTCTATGACCAATTATTATTTGAATAAAAGGCGGACTGACTACTATTGTGTATTTGATACAAATCAAGTCTAATTATTGCCTGGTACTTTGAATGCTTAAGCTATTTTCTACCTACTGTCAAAATTTCAATCAAATCCATGCATATAAAAAGAATTCTGAGCAAACAACCGTCATATCCTAGACTAGAAGTGAGAAACTGTCAAAAAATTGTCGAAACTGTGAAAAGCACATGATCGAGAGGAAACAATACATTTTTTAGCATATAATGTGTATATATTATCCTTATTATGTATTAATTTGCTTTACGTCAAACAAAGTCCTTGTCTTATTGCAAACTTTTAAAAAGTAGGTTTATGCATTCTTGTTCTTCAAAAATAGGTCATAGATAAGTAAATTTATTAATTATTACATATTTGTTTTCTTTGCAACATATTCATTACGAAATTTTTATCAGAGCGGATGGATGATAAACACACGTGGCGAAATAAAGCATTATTTTTTGTAATCTAATTCTAATTACTAATATACTCATGGCAATGATCTACACAGTGTTATTATTACTATTAGATAATTTTACACATGCAATTCAATGTTGCAAATTAAACAAAAGGATATCTTTGTTGTCGAGGAAATCGCATTGTTAGCGTGTTGAATGCCGAAGTTCAGATTTTACCGCAATTTTCTCAATTTTTCTTTAACAATATTTTGCGCGTGGAGTTCTTATCGCAACACGCGCTTGCTAAATGTAGGGATTAAATTAAACAAACCATTTTGAAAATAGGCACCTCGCAATTGTATGTTTCTATTTAAAAACAACTTTAAATTATACTATCGATACTATTTCACTGTCCCAAACGTGGTAAAAAACGTTTATATGCAAGAGTAGAGCAACATTTGCAATTGTTTGCATTCTTTAAACGAATATACCTCTTAGCTATGATATACTGAGTTCTATAAATATATTATTATTATTATAATAGCCTATTACATAAATAATATAATATTGTGGTTCTGTGGTGGGTACTGAATAAGAAATGAGTTCCCGGTCTGTGAAGATTGTTAGATATATATTTGATGGAGTAACAAATAGTGAAGAGGTGTAGGAGAGACTTAAATATCATGTGACAGTAGGTATTAGGTAGTAGGAAAATATATCCTAACATTTCCTGTTGCTTAATGTATGCAGGTGTAGTGCGAGTAGGAAAATTTGGTAGGACGAAAACAGAGTAGGTATTAAGAATATTCATTGGAAGATATAGTTACTAAAGCAGATTAGCTGAAAAGTTATCTTCGTTAGTAATGTATGAATGATGAGATGATTGTAAAAAATAATAGTTCTAGATAAATGCAGTAAGTGGTATGTTATGTGTAGAAACTGGATTATCTGCAAAATGATTAAGCATATATATGCTGCATATTTCCCAGGTTAGGTTAGAATATGTTAGGTTAGGTTAGGTTAGGTTAGGATATAGTTACTAAGGCAGATAATCTGGAAAGTTATCTTCGTTAATAAGGTATGAATGACGAAATGATTTTAAAAAATAATGGTTGTAGATAAATGCAGTAAGTGGTATGTTATATGTAGAAACTGGATTATCTGCAAAATGTATAAGCATATATATGCTGCATATTTCTCAGGTTAGGTTAGGTTAGGTTAAGTTAGGTTAGGTTAGGTTAGGTTAGGTTAGGTTAGGTTAGGTTAGGATATAGTTACTAAGGCAGATAATCTGGAAAGTTATCTTCGTTAATAAGGTATGAATGACGAAATGATTTTAAAAAATAATATTTTAGATAAATGCAGTGGTGTGCTATGTCTAGAGAGTGGATTATATGCAAAATTCATATGCATATATAAAGTTATTTTATGATAACAATGAAATGGCACACACAGTGATCAGGTGCCTCGACGTCAAACTATTTTTCCATTTCCGATATTGTTCTTAAACACACATAACCTAACTTTTAAAAAAAAATTCGTAGCTTTTGATTTACAAGTTGTAAATTTTTAACTATAAATAATTTATACTCATATTTTTTTAACTAATATTTTATATCATCCTAAAAATGAAGTTTTATAAGGTACAAATTTATGGTTCCCAAGTTTTTTTGGAATCGATAAATAGGCCATACAATAATGACTAATATATCAATAAGTATGGATACAAATAATTGTGGAACTTGCAGGAAGTTTCAAGCAGAGGAACAGATTATTCTTTGTAACTTTTGTTACCACTTCAAGTTACAACAAATGCGAGTAACACCATTATAGAGTAAAATTATTGAAACAAAGAACAGTTATATTTTTTTGCAGTGACTGTGATCTCTTTAAACAAATTCTATTTAGAAAAAATTTTGTTTTGTTAAAGTAGAAAGTGATTGACAGCACCTTAAAAGTCAAGAATTTAAACCAAGAAAAAGAACTTTGGTCATGGAGTAAACAATGTACAACAAACAGCAGTTTATAATCAGATTTGTTACTGCATGGAGTCTGGTTTTCATGTTAAACATTTATGTAATACAATACTACTAAAGCGTTCAATAGTTAATTGGAAATTATTTGTAGATGAAGAAACATATGTTTGGATTTTAGAATAGTATTTGAAGCTATTTATATTAATTTACTTCTTAGAAAACGACAGTATTATGGACATCACATCAACGTATAATTAGCCAAGTCTGGTTATACAAAAATCATCGATTTCACGGCAAAATGTTTCGCAGATATCTGAAGCTTTTAAGACATAGGTGGGGGTTACTAAATGACTAATAGATAAAAAGATACTCCTATTTTTACCTTGCGTTTATTTTAAACAATAATTTATGGTCAGAATTTGATTTTTTATCTATAAGTTTTTTCCCTTATAATTTAAATAAACAATATTTATACCATTTTTTTATATCAAGAATATCTTTATTTTCCCGTTTTTTCAATTAAAATTGATAAATAATTTACGGAGATATTTGCAAAAAAGCAGTTTTTTGCACTAATTTATAAATTTAATTAATTTTTTTATTAAGAAAATAAAATGTTTTTATTTCATTAATTAAAAATTAATTATAAATTTCTCAATGTTGAAATTAATACATTTCAACATTGAGAAATTACCGTCCTTTAAATTCGTGCGAAATTTCCCCCCGATCGGTCAAATAGTTTAAAAGTTATTCAATTTGTTTATCCCTGGGACTAATTATTTAAACCATTGAACTTGCCCTATGAATGATGCTAGACACATTTAACAAATTTCATAGGATTCCTTAAGACTTATACTATTTCAGAAGTTAAATGAATATTGAGTTTTCATCGAAATTATTTACAAAATAAACGTTTGAAAAAGGGGTATGTTTTTTACTTATAAACAATTGTAATAACTTCTATATTTTTTAAGCTACAGACTTGTACGTATAACCATTAGATAGCTGGTAAAAAAACTCACATTTAACAAAAAAAATAAACCTTCTATGAACAATAGGAACGAAGTTAGCGACAATTTTTTTGTTAATTATATCTCCATTGTTTATAAACATTAAGAAGTAAACTTTGCACAAATTTTGAATGAAAATCTAAACTTTATATTGAATTTTATAGCTATAAAATTCATCCAATTTTTCGAAACTTAAAACCTTTCGAAACGAAGTTACTTTCGAAAGATCGACATAGGAAAGTAGAGGGGAAACTGTTTTAGTTCCTCACTGCAAAATTTAATATTATGGTTACGGATTTATCATTCAAAAGCTTCAACAGTTCTGTAGGAATTTCATCAGGTCCATTTGCTTTTCCATTTTAAGCGTTTCTTATTGCGTATTCTACTTCTTCTTTCAATATGTCTGGCCCAGTTGCATTGATTATCTGAGTTAAGTTGTTTCTATCGTCTTCAAATATTTCATTCAGGTATTCTGTCCATCTTTTTATTTTATTCTCTAGATCTACAATAAGATTTCCATCTTTGTCTTTAAGTTTACCTATTTGGCATTTCTTTATGCTTCCTGTTATCTCTTTTACTTTTTTGTGCATATTGAACGCATCGTACTTTTTCTCATAGGTTTCCATTTCTTCACATTGTTCTTTAATCCACTCCTCTTTGGCTTATTTTATTCTCTTTTTTATGTGTTTATTTATTTCTTTGTATTTGTCTTGGTAATTCTTCATCTTTCTTCTTTGTTTTATCAAGTCTAGTATATCTTGTGTCATCCACCCCTTATTCTTTGTTGTTGTTTTTGTAAGATGTTTCTTTCCTGCTGTTTGTATAGCTGTATTTATGTACTTTAATTTTTGGTTAACTTTGTATCGTTAATTTGTTGCTGCACTGAACGGAGGTTTTCATTTATTTCTTCTCCTGTTTCTTGTCGTATATTTTTGTTTCTATGTTTATTTAAATCTAGTGCCTTTCTCTGTGGTCTTCTAATCTTTTTTGGTCTCACCTCTATCACAGTAACTACCGGGTTATGATCTGAGCCTATATCAGCTCCTGAGTACGACATAGTACATTTTTTCTTTGGTATGTTCTGATGATGTCCATGTATATAACCGTCGAGGAGGTAATTTGAAAAAGGTATTTGTTATTACGAAGTCTTCACTTTGGCAAAATTGAATCAATCGATCTCCTCTGTCATTTCTGTTTCCAAGCCCATATTTTCCTACTTGTTCTCCTACCTTACCTTGACTCACCTTGGCATTAAGATCGCCCATTAATATGTTAATGTACGGAAAGACTGACTTAATAAGTGAAGACAAACAACCTGCAATAAAAAGGTTCAGACCTGACAGTAAAGTCGAATAAATGAACTAAATTTTAACTTTAAATTTAAATTTAAATTTAAATTTTAAGTAATATTACATTATTGATATAAAATGAAAAAACATATGTTGATTTTCCGGGATTTTCCGAGATTTATGGGGGGTGAAAATTATGTCATCATTATAAATACTGCGACAGACCATTCGAGCAAATTAAAAAAAAGTAAGTATTTAGGGTGAATTTCAAATGGACTTAATTTTTCCGAGTTTTCCCATATTTTCCGGCAGTGAAAACTATGTAGTTATTCATATTTCGACGAGCTATCCCAGAATAAAAAAAGAGGCTTCCAGCTGCAAAGGAAGCCGAGATAATGTAAATTTTTCCTACGTGTTGCAATTTGAAGTTCCGATGCCGAAAAAAAAAACGGAGCTGAAACAGATATCCCCTCCACTTTCCTATGTCGATCTTTCGAAAGTACCGTCGTTTCGAAAAATTAGATAAATTTTATAGCTATAAGTTTCAATGTAAACTTTAGATTTTCATTCAAAATTTGTGCAAATTTTACTTCTTAATGTTTATAAACAATAGAGATATGATTTTTTTAAAAATAGTCACTAACTTCGTTCCTATTGGTCATAGAAGGTTTTTTATTTTTTAATGTGAGCTTTTTTACCAGCTATCCAATGGTTGTACAAGTCTGTAGCTTAAAAAATATAAAAGTTATTACAATTGTTTATAAGTAAAAAACATACCCCTTTTTCAAACGTTTATTTTGTAAATAATTTCGATGAAAACTCAATATGCATTTAACTTCTGAGATAGTCTAAGTCTAAAAGAATCCTATGAAATTTGCTGAATGTGTCTAGCATCATGCATAGGGCAAGTTCAATAGTTTAAATAATTAGCCTCAGGGATAAACAAATTAAATAACTTATAAAATATTTGACTGATCGGGGGGAAATTTTGCACAAATCTAAAAGATGGTAATTCCTTGATATTTAAATGTTTTAATACTATTTTATTTTGTTAATAAAAAAATTAATAAAATTTATAAATTAGTGCAAAAAAACTGCTTTTTTGCAAATATCTCTGTAAATTATTTATCAATGTTAATTAAAAAAACGGGAAAATAAAGATATTCTTGACATAAAAAAATGACATAAATATTGTTTATTTAAAATATAAGAGAAAAAATTTATAAACAAAAAATCAAATTGTGACCATAAATTATTGCTTAAAAAAACGCAAGGTAAAACTAGGAGTATCTTTTCATCTATTCATCATCTAGTATCCCCCAACTATGTCTTAAAAGGTTCAGATATCTGCGAAACATTTTTCCACCTTTTTTTTAACCAGACTGAGCTAAATGTATAATGTAGTATACTTGTTTCATTAATATAGAAATTTCATTATCGAACAATCTTTAACAATGTAAGAATTCTGTAAAGTTGTTCTATACCAATATACAAAATTATCTGAGTCGAATACAAATATCTTCTAAATATATATATTACAGAAATGTTCTTTTATTAGAACAATATTGCAATACTTATATAAATGTTTTCTCAATACAATTAAAAGACTTCGCCACCGTTATCAATGTAAAAAATCATCATCTTCTGCTAAATCAATAACTACAGGGCTAATGTCTTTACGATCAAAAATAATTTCTCCATCCCACCAGCGCTGTATCTCAGATTCTTTTTTTTTGTATAACACCTGTACGGTTTTTGTATACGGCTATCTGGTCACAAATGACCAATTGTCAGTAAGTTATTTCCTGACCCAACTTAATAAACAGCAAATATTTAAATCTAAGGGCCTACCCTATGGCTCACTCTTATTTTATCTACCAACTAATGCACTAAAACTAACATGCAATAACATCACAGCACTATACTCTGCTTTTTACACTAAACTGTTACACAGTTACACGAACTCAAATGGTTTTGTCCTTATGAGTCTTCTCTTTAGTTCAGTGTTGTCAAGAAGCTGGATTGCCTCGACATTCACATGACTATGCAGCCTCTGCTCGTGACTTGCTGCTGTTCTCTTGATTACTAGTTTCCATACCCAGGTTCTGGTGTTGCTGTTAGGGATATACCAAGGAGCATCAACAATGTTCCTTAGTACTTTGTTTTGAAATCTCTCCCCAGAGTTGGCACCCATATATCCATACTGGCCTCAGTACTTGCTTGTAAATGGATAATTTATTATGAATGGGTAATGTTGATTTTTTTCCAATCAGCCAATACAATTTCTTATATCTAATACCAAGCTCCCCTCTTTTCTTTTTGACACGGACTTTCCAGCGCAGCCTCGCGTCTAGGGTGATGCCCAAGTATTTTGCTGATGTTGCATAAGGAACTTGGAAATCATTTATTTTAAGTGATAAATTTTTTTATTTGGAGTTTCTATTTTTCTAGTTTTCTATTTTTTATTTGTAAAGTTAATGTGTGCAGATTTAGTGTCATTTAATTTTATTCTTTATTTTCTGGTCTGTATGTATTGTATTTACTGATAGTTGCAACTTATCAATCTTATACAGGACAGGACTTAATACACTCCCTTGTGGCATGCCAGCTGTGATCTCCCTTAAATCGGTGTACACTTCTTGTTTTACTCTAAAATATCTATTCGCAATGTATGATTCTAAGATTTCTAAATACTAGGCATAAACGTACTTAGTTTATAGTTTACCCCCTCATGCCAGACTTTATCACATGCCTGTGCTACGCCCAAGAAGACTAGAGCAGACTTGCTTCTCTTCTAAAGTTTTTTCTATTATAATTGTTATTCTGTAAACTTGATATATAGTGGAATGTTTATTTCTGAAACTAAATTGATGATTTGATTTAAGATTTTTTCGTTCTATTATTGGTTTTAATCTTTTTAGTAAAAGTTTTTCAAATAGTTTTGACATCACCGGAAGGAGTGATATTAATCAATAGGATATCACTTCATTAGGAGGTTTACCTGGTTTGGGCTATTTGGGTAACGACTTCGGCTACTTTTCAGAGTCTGGGAACATATCTCAATCTAAAAGCATCATTTATTAGGGGTGTCAGCTTAGCTATTGCTTTTCGCCATATTCGTGTTTCCGCTTCATATGTGAGGACCGGCCTCAGCAGTGTTTTGTATATAATAATTAAATTTTTCTTACAAATAGTATCCCTATTTGTAAGGTTTATTCGTCTTTTAATTTATTCACTTGTTTTGTTGGTATTAGTCACTAGCGAGCTAAGGTATGTGAAGCTGTCAACATGTTCAAAGATATGACTTCCAAAGACTGTTTCCCTCCCTCATTTGCTATAGGATCCTTAGTAACCAACATGTACTTTGTTTTGTCTTCGTTGATGACTAGACCGAGCTGTTTCTCCGCCGTTTTCAATTCTAGGAATTATTACTCAACATCTCGCTTGCTACGCCTTATTATGTCAATGTCATCAGCGTATGCTAAGATTTGTATCGGCTATCAGCTAAGATTTAATGTATATGTTAAGATTTGTATCGATCTATTGTAAATAGTACCGCCATCTCTAATTCGTGTGTCTCGGACTGCCTTTGACAAGGCAATTTACTGAGGCAAGTCAGGGCATCCCCTTGTCTGAGTCCATCCTTTATCTCAAAGGATCAAGAATTCTCTACCTGTATCCTAACACTGGCTTTTAAGTTAGACATTGTCATTCTCGTTAATAGGATAAGTTTTTCTGGTATATCAAACTCATGAATTGATGGGTATAGTATTGTTCTCTTGACACTGTCATATACGGCCTTGAAGTCAACGAATAGGTGATGGGTTTCAGTGTTAAATTCTGTTTTCTCGACGATCTGTCCTATTCAACGAATCTGGTCAATTGTTGATTTTTCTGAAGTAAATCTCTTGTATTTTCCAACTACGCCCCTTGTGTAAACTTGTAGCCTTTCGTAGAAAATATTTGCTAGTATTTTTTAAGGAGTTGTTAACAGGTTTATACCTCTGTAGTTGTCACACTGGATGATCACATTTTGCCAGACGAGAAGTAAAAGTTTATGCAGTTTCTGCAGAAAGGCGTCGTCACCATTCTTTTAGAGCTCACTGCAAATTTAATCAGTTCATGGTGATTTAGGATTCTTAAACTTTTTAATGGCTTGGGAAATCTCCTCAATGGTAGGTGGTCTTTCGTTTGGGTTGAATAGATTCCAATCATTTAGATCTGCTAGTTGGATATCGCCTGCGTAATAATGCTGTGAACAGGACAAAAACACAGAAAGAAAATTGGATGTGTATATACAGAATTGAATTTTTTCATTACCTGGTTAAGTCTGATACCTTTTGCGTATTGGTGTACATTATAGTATTAATTATCAATTTTTAGATTACTTGTGTAAATATTTTCTAGCTGATTATTGTTTTATTCCATTTTTTCACTTCATAATCAACTGCTTTCACAAGATATCTCGTCAGGTTGGGATTTGGTGATTACCTTATAAAAGAAAATAAAGAGAATCAAAAATATATAGAGCCACTTCAAGAGTGAGACATGAAGCCACCTTTACCACGAATAAAGTTACTAAAAGCCACAATACTCATATTTCAATTGATGTAAATCCTAATTGGTCTGTATACGTCTTCTTCTTGTTATGGGAACATCTTCATTGTAGACTGTATAACAATCTCAGAGATATAATGTCTTTTTTGTGTAGCTCAAAACAGTGAATGTGACTCAAAATCAGTTTATTTATGAAACACTTAAACCAAGAAATTTTCTTCGTGACAGAATTTTATTAATGTATCGCCTTGCTCAATGCATTATCCCAAACCATACTCATTTTCGGCTCTGCAATTTTCTATATTGGCAACACTATAGTTGGCTCATTTTTTTTAATGTGTTTCAAAGAGCCTTTTAATTGTTAAAAAAAATATATTTGGTTTTCATTCTTATCTGCAGTTGCACTGTATCATATTGATATTAGATGGACAGGCCTTTAGCGGTAATAAGAATAAGAGCTAAAGGGTTAGGATAGGCAAAATGCACTTACTACAAGAATTCATTTTTTTTCAACTTTTTTACGTTGTCTGTAATTAAAAAATAAGGCTCAGCGCAATTTTAGCTCTACAACCCATAATGTCACCTTTAAACTTTAAAAAATCATATTTTTCATGGTTTTTAGGGGTTTTGACAGGGTTAAATATATTTTTTGAGATCGACACAACTTGAATCAATTTTCTCATATTTTTACTTTTTATATGATTAAAAAATAAGACTCTGTGGAAGTTTTGCATTTTGATACTGTCATCGAATGCCATAGTCTGTGGACTAGTACGCATTTCGATGCGCATCGCCCCGCCTCGAATTTTTCCATTGGCTCTTGACCTGGAAATCCCTATTTATCGCTCGAACAGCGCATATAAATATTGGCGATTTTCAGGTCAGCCAGGTCAGTCCCTCACGGGCTCTCCGAGAGCTTAGTGCTCTCGGGGCTCTGCTTCCTACATTAATTTTCCATACTCTGTGGCTGAGAATTGTTTCAACTTAACTTGGTGTTTTTATTTCGACGAAGAAATTGTCATGTAAGAAATATCTTGCCTTTTTCAAGGCAAGACACCGAAGATAAATATTTTCCAAGTCCATAACCCGAAAATGGACTTAAGTAGAGGAGCTCTCGACAGAGCACCCGGGGATAACAGAAGGTGGTTAGACACTTAATTATTCCCCCGAAGTGACATGGCGCCCGACAACGTGGTTAAAATCCGAAACCCACGACCCAGCTCGAATTCACAGAAGGCAACACACCATTGACTTCAACATAGGTTGAAGTCAAGACAAGAATGGGGAGAACCACGTAGTGTTAGAAAGCAATTACCACTCTGACATCGAGGCCTTCTGCAGACCTGACGCCTTCGACGTGCAGACACCTTTGACGAGCCAGGCTTATTCGAAGTTAGAAGCCCCAGATGCCGATGGAAGTCCCGAAGTAGACCCAGTCATCGCCCCCTACCGAAAGTGGTTGGACGACCACGTAGGCTTCGGCACACTGGTACTCTACGAAACCCCGTTGGATATGGCAGATGGGATCCGGACGACCGAGAAGAAGACGAGCCCGTTGGAGGAGTTGGCACACTGACCGAGGATGGACCTGTAGGAGCTTGAGATGTCGTCATCACCACCGATCTCCCCCTGTAAGTAGTGTGAATTTCTTTATGAACATTTTACTTGTATTTTTATGCATATTTTCTTGTGTATTTTCACATTTGTATTTTTTAATCAATAAATTTTTTTTCCCAGCCGCAGAGTCTCCAGAGGAGGGGGGATGTCATCGAATGCCATAGTCTGTGGACTAGTACGCATTTCGATGCGCATCGCCCCGCCTCGAATTTTTCCATTGGCTCTTGACCTGGAAATCCCTATTTATCGCTCGAACAGCGCATATAAATATTGGCAATTTTCAGGTCAGTCAGGTCAGTCCCTCACGGGCTCTCCGAGAGCTTAGTGCTCTCGGGGCTCTGCTTCCTACATTTATTTTCCATACTCTGTGGCTGAGAATTGTTTCAACTTAACTTGGTGTTTTTATTTCGACGAAGAAATTGTCATGTAAGAAATATCTTGCCTTTTTCAAGGCAAGACACCGAAGATAAATATTTTCCAAGTCCATAACCCGAAAATGGACTTAAGTAGAGGAGCTCTCGACAGTATATTTGAAGCCCTCTACAGAGCACCCGGGGATAACAGAAGGTGGTTAGACCCTTAATTATTCCCCCGAGGTGACAATACACCCGCAGGTTAAGTGTACATAACCTAAAAATGATATTTTTTTCGAAAAAAAAATTTTTACGTTATAAAAAAATTGGACTTTCAGCTATCTTTAAAACAAGTTATGATCTCTTAAAAAAATGCATTTTTAGGTTATGTACACTCAACCTACGGGTCTATAAAAAATAAATAAGTTTTGCAAAAGCCTCAAATATGCGTGTGAATTATTTGAAATTTTTAAATGATTGCCACCTAACGGAAAAAAACGCGAAAAAAACGCAATAATGTTTTTTGGGGGAGGGGAGAAGTTAAGGTGGCGAGCTAAAATTGCATTGTCTTATTTTTAATTACATAAAACATAAAAAATGAAAAAAATGATTTAAGTTGTATCCATCTGAAAAATTATGATTAAACTCGCAAAAACCCTGAAAAAAACATGTTTTTTTGAAGGTTTAAAGGTGTTGCTCCCATTTTTGAATACCCTAAAGGCCTCATTTGATTTAAAATATATATAACCTATAACAAAATTTGATTTGATCTATATGAGAAAATTGATTCAGGCTGTGTTGATATCAAAAATATGTTTAACCCTGCCAAAGTCCCTAAAAACCGTGAAAACATGTTTTTTGGGAGTCTAAAGGTGTTTCGCCCAATTATTGAATGTCCTAAAGGCCTCATTTAATTTAAAATATCTATAACCTATAAAAAAAATTTATTTGATCTATTTTGAAGTATATAAAATGTAGAAAATCCCCCAAAACCTCTAGAAAAACAGATTTTTGAATATGGCGCACCATACGGAAAAATCTAAAAAAAATCAAAGATATAGTTTTTGATCAAATACACAAAACAAAAAAATGGACCGCAGCCACCTCAAAAAAAAATTATACGTTTTTTTGAAAAAAAAAGAAATGCATTTTTTAAATTATGTATACTTAATCTACGGTTTGGTGGTAGGAGGGGGGGGGGGGGAAGAGGCGTAAAAAATGAAAAAAATTGAATTCTGGGAGTGGGGGCATTATGCCTAACTTAACGGGGGTACCCTTTGAGGATGAAATTAATAACAGACCAGTTGAGGTTTCCCCTAAGTATTTCCCGTCTATATTCGTTGGTATTCAACAGAAAAGAATTCAAGGCAAACACAAATCAATGTAGAAGTTTAAATGGCGATATATTAACAACAAGAACAGACGTACTAAACCGATGGACGGAATATTTTAACCAGATACTTAATACAGAGGAAGAAGAAGAAAACCCGGAAGACGAAAGCTGTGAGGTAAGCGGAGCAGACGAGAGGGAGGAGGACCCACCAACGATCCTGGAAGTTAAAGACGCTGTAAACAAACTAGCCAGAAACATATCACCCGGAATAGATAATCTCCCAGCGGAATTATATAAAGGTGGCCACGATTTCATAATAGCGCTACAGCAGCTTATAAAAGAAATATGAATACAGAAGTCTCTTCCCAATGATTGGAATATTGGAATACTTTGCACCATACACAAAAAGGGAGATATCTTTGAATGCTCTAACCATCGAGGAATTACGCTCCTAAATGCAGCGTATAAAATATTCTCCAATATACTATGCCATCGTATGGCACCATATGCAGAGCGAATAATAAGACAATACCAGGCTGGTTTCAGAGGTGGTAAATCAACAATTCATCAGATTTCAACCCTGAGACAAATTCTAGAGAAAACACTGGAATACGGTGTAGACACGCACCACATATTTATAGAATACAAGGCAGCCTACGACTCTGTAAATAGAAGAGAATTGTTTAGAGCAATGATAGACCTAGGAGTACCAAATCAGTTAGTAAGTCTAACCAAACTAACCCTTGAAAAAGTTGAATGCAAAGTACGAATCCAGGGGGAACTCTCTGAACCTTTTAAAACAAATAACGGGCTACGTCAGGGGGAGACCCACTCTCCTGTATACTATTCAATCTAGCCCTGGAAAAAGTAATACGTCACAAATCACAACTACTGGTTCAATATATAACAAATCTGTGCAAATCCTAGCATATGCTGATGATCAATATTGTTGGGAGAACGAAAAACGCTGTACGAGAGGCGTACGTGGCACTAAAGGAAGCGGCTACAAAAATGGGTTTAATAATAAACACCAATAAAACAAAATACATGAAAATAGGTACGCAACCACAAATACTACGGCCACTTGTTATAGAAAACGACATCATCGAAGTAGTTAACGAATTTGTATACCTGGGAACGCTCGTCAATACTGAAAATGACACTACTGCAGAGATAAACCGCAGAATTTGCACGGCTAATAGATGCTATTTTGGGCTTAATCTCCTTTTTAAATCTACAGTTATATCAAGAAATACAAAAGTAAAACTCTACAAAACAATAATACGCTCAGTCCTAACATATGGTTCAGAAACCTGGACTTTAACAAAAAGGAATGAAAACATGTTAGGATGTTTCGAAAGAAAAATACTAAGGCGAATCTATGGAGCGGTAAATGAAAATGGTATCTGGAGAAGACGATACAACTTCGAACTCTATAGAATATACCAGGAACCAGATATCGTAAAACACATTAAGATAGGACGTCTGAGGTGGGTAGGCCATGTAATGCGGATGGAGCAAACCGACCCAGCTAGAAAAACGCTCCTTGATAGACCTATTGGTCAAAGAAGAAGAGGAAGACCCAGAACAAGATTCCTAGATAACATAGATCAAGATATGAGAAATATGGAAATTCCTGCTTGGCGGAGGAAGGTGATGGATAGGACGACTGGAAAAAAATTCTTGGGGAGGCTAGGACCCACACAGGGTTGTAAAGCCAAAATGATGATGATGATTCGTTGGTATTACATTTGTATACTTTTTAAATTAAATTATTAAATATTTCTTGTTTTAATGAAAAATTTAATAACAAACTCTCATAAATAAATTTTCACTTGTTGGAAAAATAACTAATAAAATACCCATAAAAATCATGTTTTTTTAGAAAAATATGGGAAGCAAAACAATGAGTTCTTAGTTACTGACTGAAAAATAGAATGATTGTCCTGGACTATGAACTAGAGATCTCCACATTCAGCTAGCGTGAGTGCCGTTTGACCCGTTGCTCGCTATGTTTCTAGGCCAATAGGACAAATTCGCCATAGTGAGATTTCACTTAGCCGAAGGCATATTTTACTATCGACGCGCTGGCCGCTTCGGTCGAGTTTATGATCGTAGACCGTTGTTAGTTCATTAGTTTGATGCGATCTTCTAACTTTAAGGTCTAGGTCAAGTATAAGGTGCCTAATAACTTTATTGGGGAACAGTTGTGCTGTAATTTTTGCTTCGCTTATTTAATATGCACAATATTGGCTAAAAAATACATGAGATAATTAATAACATGTTTTCTATTTTTCACCCAATATAGTTATATAATTTCACCCAATAAGTACAGGGTTTAACTAATAAAATAATAACTTTTATTAAAATTCCGATTTTGTCCATCAACACAGTCTGCTTTTTGGATAATACACTGATTTCAATGCTTCTTGAAGAATGTAATGGTTTTTTTGTAGAACGATTTTTGTTTGATCTGAAAATAGGCCTCAGTTTCCGCAATAAAGTCTTCGTTTAATTAATATAAATACCTTTTGATGAAACATTCTTTTAAGATCTGCATAGAGCTATTAGTCACTGGTGGTAAGATCTGAAGAATATGGTGCTTGTTGTAATATGGTATGTATGGTTGTGTTCGTGATACTGCGCATATTGACCTGATAAAAGAGCACTATTTTCTCTTTCATTAACTGCTTCCTAGTGATGGTTATTCAGTTCTCAAAGTAATTGATAAACCAAATACGTTGCAAATCACAAATTACACAAGCCAACCCTTGGCCAGTCGATGTTGTGTATCTTTGGTCGCTTTGGAGAGCCTAAAGATTGGTACTTTTCCTAAATCACATGCTATTAGTGACACCGTATATATGTCATTATCATCATAATGATCGTCACACAATGATATTCATAGAAAATCTAGTTTATGAGGTAATTTTCTTGTTAGTAGCTTTATGAATAATTTGTACATTTGGAAAAGAAGACTGATCGGATATACTTTTTAAGACTTGTGGGTTCGCCTTTCTTTCGCATGATTAACATAATGGCATTGTTCCATGACATTCGGATTTTTCTTGTTCCTAAATATAAATAAGATTTTGGGGCATAAAACTTTGCCTTTTATGATGATTAAGATGATTTAAACACTTTTAGTCACAGTACTGTCTTGTCCTTTGTTTTTCATTCCTCTTAATGCCATTTAAATTTTTGATGATGTAGTTTCTGTTATATTTGTTGAACCCTGATTAAAAATTATTGGAATATTAGTTATTTTTTTATGTATAGCATGCTATAAAAATCTTTGACTATTTGGATTATTGTCCTTCGATCTGATATTACTGTAAATTTTACTTCATGGAGTTTATAAATAACTTTTATTTCTTCATCTATATTTCTTTTAAATGTTTTTACCTTTAATTATGTTCTATTACTTCCGAAATAGTTTCTGTATTGTATTTTCCACCATATATAGAATACATCTACTTCTTTATTGCTATCTGAACATGCTGGAACGTGAGTTCCAGCGAGAACGAGAACGTGAGAACCCTTGACACGGGTTATAAATGCCATGCCCCAATTTGTTTAAGTGATTTGGTATGTTGTATTTCAATTATTCCTATATTAGATATAAGCATTCTCTACAAGACATCGGCCTACATCCCATTTTAAAAGTTACCTTCAAAGTTATGCACCAAACTAGTAATGATTCTGCAATAATAAAGACCAGTATATGTCATGGTAAATCCATCAAAAATCAATGACTTCCAACAAAACCTAGAAGAAGCTCTTCCTGTAGACCAAGTAGATAGTGACCCTGAGAGCACTTGGATCCATCTCAAAGATAAGATAATCAAGGCTGCAAAAGACTGTGAGGCAGTGGTTTCCACGGGCCGTAAGCCGTGGATATCCAATAATACGTGGACTATCATTCAACGCAGAAAAGAAGATAAAACTAGATACAGAACAAACGATAAATACAGAGCGTTATCGAAAGAAATCAGAAAACAATGCCGCAAAGACAAAGCTGATTACATCTGTCAAATAGGCACAGAGATAGAGTAACATGGCTGTCGAAATGAACCGAGGAATTTATTTCAGAAGATCAAACTCCTTACCAGAGAATTCAAATCTTAAACGTGGTCTGTAATAGATAAGGAAGGTAATCTAAAGACCGATACTGACAAAATATTGGAAACATGGCGAAATTATTGTGGCGAGCTACATAAAAATAACGAAGTACCAGCAGAAAATCGATGGCCCTCTGACTACTCTAGAGAACCTACTTTACTCCCTGAAGTCAAAGATGCAATTAAATCGTTAAAGAGAAATAAATTCACAGGCATTGATTCAATACCAGGTAAAATACTACAGTTACTAGGTTTACATATCATCCATTCTATCTGTGTCGCTGTTTGGAATTCAGGAAAATGGCCATCTGATTTGTGTACCTCAATTTATATCCCGGTACACAAAAAAGGAACTACTACCAGATGTAAAAACTACCGCACACTGTCACTAATAAAACATGCTAGTAAAATATTGTTGCATATCATCAAAAACAGATTAAAAACCTATCTACATTACCAAATACCTCAGGAACAAGCGGGGTTTGTAAAAGGTAAAGGTACACGGGAACAAGTCCTGAACCTGAGACAACTCATTGAAAAATTTAGAGAATTTTAAGTACGTATGATTATATGCTTGACTACCAAAAGTCATTTGATTGTGCAAGCTGGATAAATCTGTGGTCTATTTTAATAGAAATGGGCACACCAATCCACCTGGTGACACAAACTAAAAATCTGTACCAGTCCAATATAGTAACAGTACGACTAGAAGTTCTCAAACCAATTCAAGAACGAGAGAGGTGTTAGAACAAGAATGCGTGTTGTCACCTGACTTATTCAACATGTAAGGTGAACATGTCATGAGGATGGCTTTAAATGGATGGGCCGGTGGAGTAACAGTACAGTACAGGCTGGTAGGAAAACCTCCAATTTAAGATTTGCTGATGACACTACACTTATAGAAGCAAATGAGCAAGAAATGTTTAATCTCCTGAGAAGAGTTGAGTACGACAGCAATAAAGTTGGTCTGAAAATCAATAAAGCTAAGACAAAAATAACGGTGGTAGACAGATTTTACACTATTCAACTGACTAACATGTTAGAGGAATACCAGATAGTGGAAAGTTTTGTCTATCTCGGGTCTAGTATATTTAACGATGGTAACTGTGAAGTTTGTAAAGAGAGACCTATCTCTCAAAATATCAAGATTAGACTGGTGAATGCCCTTGTATTCTTAATACTTCTATATGAGGCAGGGCAAAATTGATGCCTTTGAGATGTTTTTTCGAACACGTGGTTCGCAGAGGTGAGGATAGTTTGGAGAGATTAATTGTTTCTGGAAATGTTCCGGGGAGAAGATCAAGAGGACGATCACCAACTAGATGGTCCGACCAAATTAGGAATTCAGCTGGAAACTCATTCTGGGAAGCTCTCAGAGCAGCTGGAGATAGAGACCAATGGAGAAAAAATGTTTGAAGAAATCACGATCCTCAGTAATGGGGAAATGACAAGAGAGAGAAAAAGAGAGAGAGAGTATATGTCAAGTCAATACTGAATGGACAGCTAACCTAAGACCTTAGAATACAGACCTAAAATAAAGCTCAAAGTACAAATTTATCACAAAATTTATACAAATTTAGTACAAAGTACTTATTTATATAAGTTTTGTTGGAAGTGAAACGATCATCAAAGAATTGAATAAGAGTGGTTTCTTACGGTATAAAACACCTGTCACAGAAAATACACGTCCGCTTAACAAATAAAAATTTAACCTCAATATCATATTCTTATTTGTTTTTCCTATATTGATGATGAAGATTTTGAAGATTTTGAAATTTTTTACGAAATAGAGAAGTTAATCTACCGGTTCTGGTACTACCTGATGAATTCTTAATAGAGACAAGTCACGTCGTAGTAACCAAACTTCTAGAAAGAAAGATAGGCATTTATGCTTTCTGATGCATAATATGTTGCATAAATAAATTCTCCTAGCCTCCTTACCTATTACTTCAATGTTCCTTTTTCTATGTTGTTCTCTGCCTTATCTCCTCATTTCTTATACTTTTTAAGAACGATGATCTAATTTATCTATTATTTAACCATTTATATTTTACTACCCCAATCTTATATTATAAAGAACCATACGGTATGCCTTAACTGCATACTGAGCATAGTTAATGCTTCTAAAAGAAATATATTTGGTGTTATGATGTAAGTCAAGATATATGTACTATTTGTTGTTCTTTTTCGCGTAAATCCTTATGCCCTTCAGCGTCGACTTGTTCATTTTATATTGTTATGTTTGTTGTATCTATCCAACTTCGTTTTTGTATCTATGCGTTTTTTCCTTGGTATGCCTGTTTTCTTTTCTTTATTCTGATTATATTATCCTGTTGCTTAAATTGTTTAGATTTTTACTTATTAAATGTAGATACCAACCCAACTGTTTTCTCCTAATTTTTTCCTAGTATAGGTTCTTGATTTATCGGTTGTTGTCTAATTATTTTACTCCTGTATCTATCCATTTTGGTCTTTATAGCAGTTCTAGAGGGAATCTATAACCTCTAGAGAGCGCGTCCCCAGGTGGCGGATTGGGGAATGCCCCACCCGGTTTACCGGTGTGTAGGAGGAAAATAAAATACCTCCCGTGGACCAACAGGTAATTCACCGAATTATTGCCGGTATAAGCAATCCCCCACTCACTGACCAACGGCTTCGGGCGGCTGAGTTAGTAAGTGGAATGACACTCTTTTGTCCAGTGTTGGGAAACTGACGCTAAAGGCAGATGAACCGAAAAATTAGGTCAACGGCGTAAGGATGCAGAAGGCAATGGAGATCCACTACATTACAGACTTATAGAGTAATCTAGGGGTACATAGAGTATCCCTAGTAAAGTCATGACTGGTAAATGACAAAAAGAGTAAACCAACTTACTGATTATGGACCACGGAATTCAGAATCCAAGAAGCAGTGATAGATATTTTATTTATAGAGCAGTTATTTTTAGTTCGTGTTTTTTCTGTAATGTATATACTTCATAAAACATAACATTAAAAAAGAATTTAACAATAGGATAAAAAACATCGGAGAACAACTAGAAGATCCAGAAGAACGATGGGTTAATTTAAAAACCAAGTTAATGAAATCTCCACAAACAATGATTATAGAAAAAACTTAATCAAGAAAAATAAATGGATGACAGACGACATCTTGAAATTAATGGAACAACATCGACTGATAAAATCTAATGAAACAGAATATAGACACCTGCAGAGAGGAATAAAAAAGGAGATCAAATTAACCAAAGAAAAATGGATGAGAGAAAGGTGCGACGAAATGGAGGATGTAATATCTAAACACGACTTATTTAATATGCACAAAAAACTAAAAGAAATGAGTAACATATTTAAAAAACGAGTTCCCTCTGTACTCGTTGACAATAATAACAAAATTATTTAGAAATAAGAAAAGAATGACAGCTGTATATATCAGAGTTATTTGAAGATGGCAGGAATAATATTTCCGAATTCTACCAAAACTGTACTGACGGCCCAGAAATTATGAAATGCGAGGTAGAACACGTTATAAATAATGCTAAAATTAGAAAAGCTTGTGGTCCAGATGATACACCAACTGAGTTGCTAAAACTAATAGAGGATGATAACATAAAAGTAGTAGTAAGACTTTTTAATTCAATATATAACACCGGAGTGATTCCCACAGATTGGATCAAATCCATCTTTGTCGCAATACCTAAAAAACACAATGCGAGAAAATGCTCAGAATATCGATTAATTAGCCTAATGAGCCACACTCTTAAAATTTTCCTAAGAATTTTTCAAAACAGAATTAGACGCAAATCCGAAGAAGATCTCGAAGATACCCAATTTGGTTTTAGAAATGCTATGGGAACCAGGGAGGCACTTTTTGCGCTTAACATCCTATTACAAAAATGCCATGACCAAAGAAAAGATGTATTTGCATGTTTCGTGGACTTCAAAAAGGCATTCCATAAACTACAGCATGTAAAATTAATTCAAATACTGAAAAATATCGGAATAGATGACAAGGATATTCGTGTCATTAAAAATTTGTACTGGAATCAAACTGCTATTTGAAGTCAGACAAGGTTTCATTTTGTCGCCAACATTGTTCAATGTTTACTCGGACCAGTTATTTAAAAAGGCACTTGAGAGACAACCATATGGAATAAAAATCAACGGGGAACTACTTAATGTGATTATGCAGACGATACAGTAATTCTGTCAGATAATATTGAAGGTCTCCAAATTCTGCTTTATCGTATTCACGAGGTAGGAGAGGAAATGGGCATTAAAATAAACTCAAACAAAACCAAATTTTTAGTGTTTAGTCGTGACCCACATCCCGATGCAAAGCTTCAATTAAACGGAGTTCAAGTTGAGAAAGTTCACAAAATGACATATTTGGGAACTGTGATAACGGACCAACTAGCTCCAGACATAGAAATAAAACGTAGAATAGCAATGACTAAAACTACTTTTATGAAAACGAAGTCATTTCTTTGCAATAATCATCTCAGTTTAGAACTAAGAGAAAGAATGGTTAAGTGCTATGTTTGGTCCGTACTTTTGTATAGTGCAGAAGTGTGGACGCTAAAAGTATCGATCATGAACAAAATTGAAGCATTGGAAATGTGGGTTTATAGACTAATGCTAAAGATACCTTGGACAGCAAGGAAAACTAATGAAGAAGTACTAAGGAGCGTCAACAAAGATAGATAAAGACTGTTAAACATCGAAACATGTCTTATCTGGGACATATAGTAAGGGAAAGTCGATATAAAATATTACAACTGATCCTTTAAGGTAAAATAGAGGGCCGTAGAGGTGTAGGAAGAAAACAAGTTTCTTGGATAAAAAACATTCGTGAATGGACACAGATATCAAATGCAGGACAATTATTCCATATTGCAGAAGATCGAGATGCCACGCGAAGAAGAAGATATACTTCACTTGCATTAGGTCGTTTCCGTATATTAGTACCTCTACTTATATTGATCCCATTCTATTAAACTCGATGGTTGTTTGTAGATTTTTGTTCGTCTTCGTCTGGTCTTAAATATTCTATCCATTAATATTATAAATGATAGTGATATAACTATGTTATATAGCATGTTGAATCTCCAGTTTGTTAAGAAGAATTAGTAATACCGATCTTACGTCTTGAAGGATTTTTTAATAAGAAGAACCAAAAATTGCAAAAAATAACTACCTTAAGAATTAATGATAAGGCAAAGGTTCATTTTCGGCTAAATTTAAAAAAGCTGGCTGCCTTGTAAAACTTGGATTGCATATTTCTTTTGTTCAATTGTTTAATCGCATAATGGCATAATACATTGCGTTCACAATAAGATAAAACCGCGATGACTAAAACCTTCCAAGAACAGAAAACATTGTTTATACAACAAAACAAAAAGAGCAAGCGTCCAATGAACCCGGTGTATGTTAATGCATTTCAGGGGGTTGCGAAATAGTTTTCAAGTAAATACGTTTAATTTCCGAGCTGTAATTTATGTAAAAAAATTTTATAATCTGATGGGACCATTAAACTCTAACATTTGTCATAATTTTCTATGAAGTTCATTAACATAGAAGCCCACGCTTTGTTTGGATCTAGTAAGTGATTACAAATAGATTTCTATTCGCGATGTTTCGATGAGTGGAAAGTGAGGTATTATACACAGCTTAGATACTTCTATTCAGTTAGATCAGTGGCGTATACGCTTTTTTATATCATGTGGCATATTATCTGTTATTAGTCAATATTTAAAAAGTATTACATTCACATTATTAGATAAAATGGTTACTGCCATAAGCAGTTTAGAAAATTTATAAGCAAGTATTGAATACCACTCCTAAAATTTAAAAAAAAATTCCTGATTTAACATCATTGATACTTTGTTAAATTCCATAAACCAAATCAACCACTGGACAAATGGTTGTGAGAATCAAATGTGGAGAATGAAATCGAATTAAATAAAATCCGGTCATATTGATATCGCTTATAAAAGAAGACATTACGTCCTAGTTAGAATAAAAATAATGTTCAGATTCCGCATGAAGCGGAAGTAGCAGGTGAGAAAGAAAAGACAAGAAATTAAATATAAGAAGTTGTACTGGTTGTTAACTTGTGCAACGTAAGTCAAAACTATCCATCCATAACAAGTTACTCCTATAAAACAAATGGTCAAACAAACTTGTTTGGAGTTGTGGCAAACAAGTCCTGAGTTGTAAGAGTAAGAGTTTTAAAACAAAGTAGTAAGGAATTTTATAAACGCTTCTTGGTATATACGAAATAGAAAAGAGGACATGTAAAGGAACTAGGAATTGACATTGTTCGACAGACCATCACTAAGTATATAAAGAATCACGAAGACAGGCTTCACAAACACGTGAACGCTGACGCCATCCAGACTGGTCCTTGAAAACATGAACTAAATTAGAAGATTCAAGAGAACCTTTGAGCTAGTGTAGTAGAACATATGCGGTGGTGCACACAATACTGAATCTGCGCATGTATAAACGTCTTTGGCTTAGAAGGGAATGATCACTGACATCAACACCTAACAACATGGCGAGAAATATTGCTAATAACTTTGCCGTCAAGAATTTTATCTTTGAGGTAGTATTACTCACTTGTGACCAATAAAAACTATATTATCAAAGAAATCAGAGGTCAATTTCTAGTAAACCTAGCTACTTTGGACTGGTGAACAGACAATTAAAAAGTAAAGATAAATCAAAGAAAAAGAATAACATCAAAAATACATCTTAGATTACAAAAAGCGTGATATCTCTGGTAATAACGTATGGTCCTAAAGTTTTGGCAAAAATTTCAAAAGCATATAACTCTGACCACAATAATCTTATATTTTTATTAAATTATTTAACAATTTAACTTAACTATCCTTATTATAAATCAAAATTCAAATGACAGACAAGGGACCATTATTTTCGATTTGCCTAATAATTCCCCTGACACGTTGCATCATCCTTTGGACGACCTCGGCGTCAATTTCTCTAATTTTTGTATATATGCGGCGTCTTAACTGTTCCTGATTTTGTGCTTCCCATCCGTTATTATAGACTTTCCGACTTAATATTGCCCAGAACTCTTCAATTGGAAGAGCCTGAGGTAGGTTGGGGGCATTGTCTGCTTTCGGTACAAAGGTAATGTTGTTAGTTTCGTACCAGTCCCTTGTGATCCTCGCGTAATGACATGAAGCAAGATCTGGCCAAAAGACTATTTGATCATTTGCATGATGTGTGTTCACAAACTGAAGCAATTCAATATTTGCGTTTAAGGCTTCGCCTCGAACAACACCAATGTAGGGCTGTGAGATAAAGCCAACCTCAGAAATTGCACACCATACCAAAATTTTGTCCTCAAATTTTTTCTTACTTTTGAATTTTATTTCATCAGGTACATTTTCGTAATCGTTCGTGTAAAACCCATCGTTACCCTTCATCTCAGAGTTGGACAAAGTAAAATATTTTTCATCGTCCATCACGATCAACTTGTTGACGAAATGCACTCGCCTTAACGCGCGGCAACATCTCGGAATTCTCTCTAATTGATCCTCTGTGTATTTTGGAGCTTTCCTTCTTTTCCGGTAGATAATATTGTTACTCGATAGGGTCCTGTATACTGTAGTCTTTCCAATATAAAATCTTCTGGCCTGTTTTCGCTGTGAGACCCCAATTTTGTTCTTAGCTGCTTCAATCAGTCTTGCCTCTCTTATATGGTTCAAAATCCGCGGTCGGCCACTTTTACGCAAGTTAACACATGGTATCCCTTCTTCACATTCTCTGATTGTGCGATAAATTGTCGATTTGCTTATGTTTTGATCTCGATAAATATTAACAATATCTCGTTTCGACATTCGCCCAACCATATTATAAACACCTCGACGAATATCAATTTTATAAGACATTTTGCAGAGCACAAACCAAAATATTCTGCTTTGTTTATTAAATGTCAATAACTGATGACATTTCAATTCCATGGCCTTCTTTGT
The DNA here is from genome assembly GCF_040954645.1 of Diabrotica undecimpunctata. Lineage (NCBI taxonomy): Eukaryota > Metazoa > Arthropoda > Insecta > Coleoptera > Chrysomelidae > Diabrotica > Diabrotica undecimpunctata. The sequence goes on from NC_092812.1 coordinate 73,961,677, forward strand.
TAAATGCATTTTGCTTCTCAATCACACCAGGTGAAATTTTTCCCAAAACTTTAGGACCATACGTTAGGATTATCTAGCACATCCACAATATGAATACTTTCACAGAAAAATATTTATGCCACATCCTGGGCATAGAAGTATGCCAAAAATTAAATGGAGGAATTGTGTGGATAACTATATTAGGAAAATTGCGTGACAGACTGGCAACGATCATCAAAGGATAGAACTGACTGGCGAATATCATTTGAAAAGCTCCCGGACTGTAGCAACAGTAACTATGACGATAATGGAAGATGAAAGATTGTTTAGTGGCATCATCAGACGTCATACATGCCTTTGATATATAATAATTTCAAAACCTTCTGTGTAAGATAAAGAATAATAAATTTACGGCTATCGTAAACTCGGAATTTTGGAAACGGCCTGCACGATTTTTATAGATTTTAGTGTGAAGTATCTTGTTATTAAAACTGAAGAAAAAAATAGTGCCACCACCTGAAACGACAATAATCAAGTATTTTTTGGGAAATTTCAAAAATTGTATGAGCGCAATAATACTGATTTCGGAGTGTAAAAATATAGCTATTTAAAATCAGTGTAAAATATGTTCAAGAGCACCTCCAAACCTTTTTAAAAAAACGAAAATGAAGGTTTTTTTATAGTTTCAAAATAATGTTTTTATTTTTTTTTTCATTCTCAATCTACAGGGTGAGTTTTAAATATGGATCGCTTAATTATCTTGGAAACGGGTTGCACGATTTTTATACATTTTGGTGTGTAAGTCTCTTGTGATGTGGCCGATGTTATATTAAGTTGATCTGATGAAGTTTTGGGAATCGTTCACCATCAAAGATGCAATTTTTATAGTGGCATATTCATGGAGTTTAGTGAAAGAGAAGACTTTCAAAAGAGCTTTTTACAAAATAATTACACTAGAGGAAGATGCAAGCATCATGAAATATGATGATAAATAAACTGCCTTAGCTAAACCAGTTGCATTAGTGCACAACGCCGATGAGTTTGATGAAATTGATGTAACCGATATTGAGACGTGGACACAGTGTAAAAATATGCTAGGTTATCAACTCCCCACAACGACGATATTGTCGAAATGGTTTTGAATCAGCCCGGTGCGTCTCAACCTAATTCATTCTAAAATGGGAATCAAAACAAAGAAAATTATGGGACGTTATCAATCAGTAAAGTAACTAACCAGGAGGCAGCGAATGCTGACAATATTCTACTAGACTATTTTGAGCTACATGAACCTTCAAACATTATCAAAATTTTAAAATTGCACAGAATATGACAGAAGATTAAAAAATGAAGAATTGACAGAGGCCAAAGTGATTGACTTTGTTTTCAAAAGCGTAGCTACCTAAAATGTATAACAGCTTTATGTAAATCCAAGTTCATCGACATACATTGTAGATCCCAATAAAAAATGGTTTGAGTAGATGTCGCTGCCTCTTTAGGATGTCGTATATTGTGTACGCTTTTTCATCTTTTCATCTAAATATTTTTACTTATATAAATTCGCAACTAAAACTAAAAATGGACAATAATACCTAGTTTTAAGTACCTTTGCGCAAAAAAACTATCTTACTATTCAAATTAAAGATACAAATACATATTTTCAAATACATCAGATAAATCTTGAATCAACATTAATTTTAATATTGTTCATCTAAAAATGTTACGAATTGATTAAAAACTAAAAAAATATGTTACTTTTTCTACACACTGTATAAACTAGTTATAACAGTAGCAGTAGTAACGGAGCGTGGCATATTAAAAATAAGTTTCTTCGCGCACACCACTGAGAATCCGTCAGCGTAGTAAAACTTATTAGAAAACAACTTAATGCCGGTGCTATTCAGGTCATTCTTGGTTGTATAATTCAGTATATTATGAAAGTTATTACTAAAAGTCAGGGCCAACATTTTAGCGGTCGAATGTTACGACTCTTCCTTGTTCTTTGCTGAACTTGACTTGAACTGTTATGATTTTTTCTTTTCTTCTATTGTTCTCGAGCTTGAACTCAATTCACCAATTTGGGGAACCGTTACTCTGCAAAAAACATGTAATAAGTGTTTTTAGACATTGGTCGGACTTTGGTTTTTTACTATCTGAAAGAAATTTGATGACACAGTTTACGAAATACCTGTAATAGCGTTCGGTTATCGAGCGTTAACATTTTTAGACTACTACTTATTTACACACAACAAAATAACGATTTTTGCAACAAGATGTTTTTAGTTCAACTAAAATGAGTTTTGCTTGGTATTAAAAATTATTATTTAGCTACAAATCAAGTTTACTGCACACATGAGTTGAGCGAGTCTGCAGTGTGATAACACCTGTGATTACAGTTTTTTAAAGTATTTTGCAAAGCGAGCAGAAGTTGGTAATAACCTTCTTTCATCCTAAAATATACTTCCAGTAGACTGCACTAAATTTATTTTCCCATTTTTAGACATATACCATTGCTTTTTGCAATACCTCAGAACCGAATGGTTTTAGAACCAAAAAATGCTCCTCCTTGAGCAAGATTGTCATCAATCTCGTTACCAGCAATTTATATAAGCTCTGGCAACCCCAACAAACTTTTTTGTTGGGCTTCACCAGTTGCTTAAGGGCAAATTTGTAGTTTCAATTGTCAGTTACAATTATTAGTAGTTCTCATGAGAGCAACGTATCTTAGGCGATTTTGAGTACCTACACAATCATTGTAGGATTATTTCCAAAGCCCACTGCAATAAAAACTTTGAAGTCTAAATCGTCCGTAAAAGAATACGTCCGAAAAGAATAAAGAATAAGAACAGCTTGGATCTGTAAACAATCTCAAAACATTAAGCAACTGGCGCACAACAAAGCTCAAGAAAGTAACTTCGTTATTGCTGGGAATAAGATAGCTGATAATCTTGCAAACTAGCTTTACCAAAAGGCAGTATAGTAAAAAAGGTCTAAAAATGGAAAAAGGAACTTATGCAGTCTACTAAGAACCTACTCTTGGTCAAAGGCCAGCAAAAGAGCTATTATAATCTTCTATTTGGTATGTAAAAATACTCTTAGTTTTATGATGCCAAACAATTCTATGGTATTCCCAATTATTTGTTCTTAGACTATGTGCTGTGATACTGGATCTGGAATAGCTCACCTTTTTGCATCCCATTGTTCTTCTATTTACACTAGAGAAGATCTGAATGTTGGTAACGTTTCTGATTCGGAACATTTAGCTGCTTTTAACATTTCTGTCCACAACATAATTTTTGCACAGGTATTCTCAGGTATTCAAAGTTTAAAGGATAACTTGAGCTACGGCTTTGATAAGATCCCATCTCATTTTCTCATAAACCTTGTTTATACTTTGAGTAAACTCATTTGCATGTTGTTTAATCAGTCACTTGTAACTGTAATTTTTCCCAACACATGGAAAAACAGTTTTGCATTGCATAATTGCATTGCATAAATCCGGTGGCAAGTCTATTGTTAAAACCTACTGTCTTATCAGCAAGCTAAGTGTGATTCCCAAGCTGTTTGAACTACTTGTGACAAAATTTCTTTCTTAGCATTATAAGAATATTATTATTGCTAAAACACATTCCGGCTTTCTCTTTATTGCTTTTTGCCCATGCGCCAGCTTCAGTGCGGATTGGAGGGTTGGAGCATTGAAGACATTCTATTTGCCTGGTTGCTTTCCAGAGCGAATACTCGGTAGTTTCTGTAGGCGAAAGATGCCTGAAATAAACATATATACTTTTGTCGTTATTTATTAACGCTTTTAACTGTGCTGTAGCTCTATCCAGATTGGTCTTGTCTGTGGTGCTCTCGTCATCTGCCATATACGTCCTAAAATTTTTTTTTTAATAATTTTTTGTTTGATGTTATTGGATAGTTCATGAGTAGGGCGGTTTATTTCCTTTATTTTTGTTGATTCCCATGCAGCTTTTACGGATTGGTTAAGGTGTTCTGACGCATTGTCAATTTCCAGGTTTATTTTTAGTGAAAGATTTATTTCTAATTTATTAGTTAATAACTATTTGAATTTTTTTCAGTTTGGGGATTTGTTAGTTAATGTAACATATGGTGTTCTGTAAAGAATTACTGATTTCTTTGTAAATAATTTCTTCTATTAAAACGTGATAATGATCAGAAGACATATCATATCAAGAAGAAGCCCTCAAGTGGTTGTTTGGTAAACCCATAGTGACACCAAAATCTACCAGGTCTGGTATTTTGTTTCTGTCGGTAGACCAGTAGGTAGGTTCATCCGTGGATATATTTTTAAAATTCTTGTCTTGCATACACATATAAAATAGACTTCGGCTTGCGAATGGTCTTTAGTGGTTTTGCTATGCTCGTTATGCTTAATTGATTTCTTGATTGTGACTGCAGATCCGCCGTGTACCGTACTATCTGGATGATGGATATTGTATATTACATAATAACTGCGGCAGGTAAAGTGGGTTTCAGATATCAGCATTATGTCAATGTTATTGTTTATTATAAAGGCTTTGACCTCTTGGGCATGTTGGGTTAGCCAGTTGGCATTCTAGAGTGCCACTTTGAGAAATTTGGCCATTTGGACAGTGTAGTAATCACAGTACTTCAATCACGCTTTTATCATTTGTTTCAGTTCGAACATATCGCCTTTGGTTTCGTGTGATGTCTGGTTGTGAGGTTGCTGCGCACTTGTGCTAGGGAGTTCCATTTGTTTGTTAGATGTTACCTGACCATATGTGATGCTGGGTTGTATATATTGTTCAGATTTAATATTGGTGGAGTTAACTTGCTTTGGAAGAAGTGCCGGATATTTTTTTTGCTCTAATTCTTTGTATATTGACAAATCTAACAGACCTTGTAGTTGGCTGGATAATTGCCTTTGCATAGTATGCATTTCACATTAGTTGAACTTTCTTTTCTTTGGCATTTGTCTGTCGTGTGGTCTCCGGTGCACTTGACGCAGCGTGGCCTGTGATTGCAATTCTTATCTTTCTAGGTAGAATGTCCCCCCTCTCTGTTGCGGTGGTTTAAATTTTATCTTGTGGTGAAGTGGAAGCTCTATTAGATCATATTTATATGGTTTTCTTGTTTGGGGCTAGTTTAAGATCAACATAAAACATGGACAGTGGATTTTTAGTTCTGTAGTGTTTGATATTCCAAACGTTCCCAACACAGTGTCTATGTTTTTCTATAGCTTCTTTTATGTTAGTTACGTTGACTGACTGGTGCATATTTTTCAGTACTACTCGGAAGCTACGGTCATTTTTTAGCTTATATGTATGAAATTGTGTTTTTTTGTCTGTTACTAAGTTACTATAATTTTTCGATTCTTCTGGTTGGACTTTGACTTGGTCTAAGCTAAGAATCTTTATTTCGTAAGTTTGCAATATATCACTAAAGACAATAAATGTGATTGGTCTTTTCTTTGATTCACAAGTGTCTTTTAATCGCCATTATGATTCAACTACTAGTAAGGCTCTTGAAACGCTTGGTTTTGTTTTGCATAATTCAAGGGATCTATCCATTAGTTCGACAAATATAACATAAAATGCCTTGATTAGTTAACTTTACAGTATGCTTCTAAAGTAATGCCTCCGTTCTACCAAATCCATATTATTGTCATTGAAAAAGTTCAGCATAAATTTACATGGTTTATGGCATACAAATTGAACAGGCCTTTGTATACTTACTCTTATAAATATATCCTAATGTAATTTAAGCTTCATACTCTAGAAAATCGCAGGATAATGTCAGATGCATTACGTCTTTTTAAACTATTATCTGGCCACGTTTGTTGCCCTACTCTGCTTGAGCTCTTCTCCTTTAAAATATCTAATAGGGTTACAAGAAATACTTGCTTGTTTGATGGTCCATATTATAGCACTAACTTTGTTTTTTATAGTCCAGTTGCACGTCTCCTCCGACTTGCCAATGTTTTACTAAAATATGTTTGCCCGTTCTGAACTAGCTTTAAATGATTTGTAGATTCCATATTTTTGTTTTCAATGTATTTATTTTTATGATATAGTTATTTATATGTTGTTGCTGTTTATTTTTTTGATTATTGTTCGACATAGTTAATTTAGGATTCTTTATATTTATATTTGATACTGAAAGGGGTTCTCCCGTTAATAAATAAATAAAAACATAATATTCTTTTAGTTACTCTGTTGATTATTCCGACTTTAAGCCTGTTTAACAGTACTGTACCATATGGATGAAAAACTTGGAAAATAACAGGTAGAAATGTTAAAAAAGTGTAAGTTTTTTAAGTATACGTACCGTCTGGAAATTATGTCGACCGAGTATCATAAAAAATGATCTGAAAGACCTCTGGAGGGAAGCTAAACAAAAGCCAGTTGGAGTAACAACTAAGAGAACAAAATAGAACTGGTTGAGACAAACATTAAGAAAACATAACTTATACACAACAAAAAAAACCTTTAGATGAAATATAACAACACAAAGAAAAAAAGAGCAACCTAAACATTTAATTTTATTTATCTCGACTACCGTCTTAAAATTATTTAAGTGTCCCTCGTAGATTTGAAAACTAACAGTGTATTACAATAGCTACGAACATATTAGCCTACACAGACTTAACGGTGAATTATGTAATTAGACAAACTTAACATTCTAAACTAACCATTTAATTAAAAAAAAAAATAGGACATCAGTTATCTTTAGTTGCTTAAAGATTTTATTATGCAACAGAAAATAAATAAATATATTACTAGTATAGCTAATTACAATGCCCTACTTCTTCCTGGCATCCTTCACAAGTATGTTACTTATAGCTGTTTTCCATTATGTCTTTCTCAGAGGTTTTACTGTCCAAGAATGTTAACCTAAGCTGTTTCATTGTAGCAAAAAGAACATCTTTTAAGAAGATGCAAAACCAACAGAACAAGGTAGAATTTTTTTTAAATAAAAGAGATATAACAAATTAAAAAAAACATAGATTTAAAATCACATGTTGATAGTCCAGAAATGAACAATGAATCAGATAGGGACAGGTCAGATTCATTTAGTAGCACAAAATCTGTTTCTAGCACCTCAAATATTAATATTGATGATAAGGAAATGCATGCCTGACTTTGATAAAAGTGATAAAAGTGACAATAAAGGAAGAATAACCGCGAAAGAGATTGAAGAAAAAAGGACAAATTGGACCTAAAAGAACCAGAACACGTACAGTAAATATCTCAGATAGAAGTCTTGAAGAAGTAGAAATAGAAAAGTTAAAAGATACAATACAGATAACGCATGAAGATTACGGAAAGCGCGTCGACAGAATGCGACCGTGAAAATAATAAGAGAAAAGGACACAGAAAATAAAAGACTGAGTGAGAAGCACATGGATCTGCCAACATGCAATAAGAAAACCAAGCCAGCTACAAAGACTGTAGCCAAGGAAAACCGAGGCGAATCTCCTAAACCAGGAACAAGTAAGCAGACGGAGATTCCGAAAACAAGACAACAACCAGAAGTAAATCGATAAATGGAAGCCAAAGACGATGAGTTCCAAAAAGTTACATACAAAAAAGGAAAAAAAACAAGCCGAGCAACAGGCTGCAGGTGTCGGCGAAAATCCAGCTGTCACAAAAGGCAAATCTTCTGGTATGACGACTAAGGCCTTAGTAAAAAAGAATAAGTCCAAGGAATTTCGTTATCTGTCGAGCAAGGATAGAGAAGCTAAAGAAGAAATAACGGAAACAAACGAAACCACACCCAGCCACAAAGAAGAAACAGTACAAACTACCTATTTTAAAAATAGCAGAAAGATAAAAAATTTAAACAGTTATCAAGATATCAAGAAACGGCAAAGTATGCCTTATTCAAACGAGAAACGCTTTAGACTACCTCAAAGTTACACAAACACTTAAAGAATACAGCAAAACAAACCAAGATCCAGTGGATTGCATTCTCATTGGCAGAAGATGTAAACCCAAAGGCGGTAATCAGGGGACTTCCACCAAACCAAAATCTAACAGAAGTTACCGAGGAATTAAACGTTAGATATAATGTAGATCCAATCATTATTAATAATATGAAGTCAAGAAAAGAAGGTAAAAACCGCTTCCAATGTATAATATCACCAATATCAGATACATGAAAGTGGTTATAGAAGACCTGAGAAAAAACAACGGCCTTATGCAGTACTTCAACTGCCAAGGACTCCGTCACGCCAAAAATGCCTGCCACAATGATTGAAAATGTTTTAAATGCGAAGAAACATACATTAGCAAGGAGTGCACACTCCCCAGGGACAAACCAAGCAAATGCGCTAACTGCTAAGGATACAACCCTACAAACTACCGGGGATACCCAAGAATGCCACAATGGAGTAAACAGAGAGGTTTACATACAAACAAAGAAGATACCATGATGATTGGGCTCATCGAATCAACACACTACCAGCGCGGAAATACCCTACCCAGCTATCTGGACTTAGTAGTGACCAAAAATCTAGCACAGAAATACAGTCGTTAGACGAAGGAACAGGAAGTGGAAAGCCCAACAACAAGGAAAAAGAAGAAAACAAATTGGGCAAACCTTAAGAGATTAGTGAGCGTAGGAATTGGAAAGAAAGGAAAATCCACGAGATCTAGAAGAAAAAGCCCTGGAGTTTGAAACTATTATAAAAGAAGCTCTAAGAAACAGTACCAGAGAAGAAGAACATACGATCCATAGAGGTAGGTTTAGGGAAATACACCCTTAACTAAGAGAACTTATAAGAGAAAAGAACAGAGCCAGAAAAAGAGCCACAAGAACAAGAACCCAGGAAGACAGAAACAGGCTCTTCCCAAACCGATGGAAAGAAGCCCATGTGATAATGATTCACAAACCGGGAAAGAGCAGAATTTTTTCGAAAAATTACAGGACGATTAGATTACTTCCAGCAGAATATCAAAATAGAAGAAAGCGTCATACAAACTTGACTCCAAACAGAGACAGACCAGCTTGGGATAATTTCTGAAGCACAATTTGGCTTCAGAGCACAGCACGGAAAAAAATTAAGTACTAATAACAAAAACAAAAAACGGGACGGAAAGGCCCAAACTCTCGAAGGCCGAGTCGTCGAACTGGACCCAGTTGTACAATAATGATTATGTCAATTAAGATGATAGCAGGATTTTAGCGCCTAACGCTCTGCAGCCTAACTAGGAGAAGTATTTTATGTGGGAGTCCTTGTACCCAGGACTCCCATGTGATATGCATTTGGCTGATTTGTAAGAATTCCCTTAAGAGTGCGGATATTACGTTGATATGTTTTTAGTATTTTGCAGATAAAATGGAAGCATGCACTCTCACTGAAACAATATGTAAAAGAATTGAGGCTTTCGAGATGTACCGCTGAATAATGAGGATATCATGGATGGACAGAGTTACGAATGAAGAAGTTTTACAGAGTTTAAACTAAGTAAGGGAAATTCTGAATACCACAAAAAGGTGAAAACTGAAGTATGTTACCTACTCGATGAGGAATCCTAAATATAAATTACTACATGTAATTATTTAAGAAAAAAATATATTGGGAAAGTGGTCGTGGATGATGAAGAACACTGAAGGCCCGCTGCAGACAAAACTATTATGCGATTGGTCGCAGTGTTCAATTTCAGCAAAGCATTGTTTTAAATCAACCATTACAGATAAGCAACTTTGAGTGTCTGGCTGATTTTAGTGATCCAAGCACCACTGGACACCGTTTAATATTTAGCAGAGTATTGTTTTCAATCGAATCTACTTCAATTCTGTTATCTTGTCTTCTACACCTAATAGGAGTATACCCTTTATCTTCTGTAATAACGTGCGTAATTGTCACATTTTCTAGACACAACACATTTATAAAAACAAATTTTAGGATGTGCACAATGTTAAATCTTGTAAATGTAAGAGTTTCCTGGCTACACATGTCAGATATTCAGAAGATACAGGTTCTAATTTTAATATCTGTAGTTCAATCTCATGGTTGGAAGTGATTGTCGTAGGCTTTGTTCATTACTTTCTCCAACTTGCATATATTTCTTTCATTCTAACTACATAAAATCAGACACGATGGCGCTGGTACTTGACCTTCTAGTACTGCCTGTTTAATTCTAACTCGGACTCCTTGTCTGCCGGAGACTAACATAAAGGACTCAGGATAGAGCTCTGGGATTACCCAGAGCTCTATCCTGAGTCCTTTTGGAAAGTCCTTGGTGATATTAAATAACTCTTGTGATGCCAAAAGATTCTTTTTCAGTACGTGCCAACCGCCTAAAAGGTTCATGTATACATTTTATTAGGGCTTCTTGTATGGATCCTACTTCATTATCGGATACCATTTTGCAAGGGTAGTTCTTGTAGATCACATCTTTTTAAATGTGCATTAGAGAAGTTTTGCAACTTTTACCGACTTCCAGTCAGGAGTATTAGACGTAACGTGTGTCGCATCAGTTCTCCCTCAAGAAGTAGTTCAAAGTTTCGGAAAGTTCAATGGTGTGATGAACTTTCCAGTGTCAACACATTGCTGCCTATAGTTCTGAGTTGACTTCTTTGAATCGGATAAGCATTGAATAGATACTTCGTTAGTTGGTGTTTTCTGTCAGAATACTCGAATTCTCTTCAAATTTTGTTCTTTTAAAACATGCAACTGCCTTGCAAGTTTGGGCACAGTCCAATACGATTTTACTTTTATCGTTGCTGCCTTCTTGGTCCACTGCGACAGTATTTCTGGTAAACTCTATGTCATGGTGAAACAACACAATCAAGTGCTTCTACATATTCAGATTACAAATATAATTTCAAACTAAATCAGCCTTCATCATCACTAAGCTGCCTCAAATTCGGATTTTTTGTTTAAATTCTAAATAATTTTCCAAAAAACGGTTTTTTGTAATTTAACTATCCATTTCTTCTTTATTTATTTATTTATTTGATTATTTGATTGCACTAAAAGTAAAATAAAGCCCCTAGCAAGAAGACGAGACAATAGCACAAAAAAATAGCTGATACAGCAGAATATTTTTAAAATATTAGACCAAAACTGTTAACAAAGGTTTATAGGCTAAGAAAAGGAGAAGAAGAAACATATTTCTTCTTGATTTGGTTAGAAGAAAATCTGGAAGAGATCTTTGTTATAATATTTCCTCATATTTATTTTCATTCTCTATTTAGAATTCTCTATGTCTAACAGAATAGCTGTAGTGTTCATATTGTATGTCCACCATTTTTGTCTGTTTTATGTAGATTTCTAAATGCTATATCATTACCACACATCACCGCATTAACAAGGAATACCTTTTTAGCAATTCTGTCTAAGAACAATAAATATGGACCCATAATATATTAATAGTGAGTTTTGAAGTACTGTTCGTCTATATTTTTTCCTGGATTATAATATATTATAAAATATAAAGAAATATATTTCACAATATCAAAAAGTAGACAAGGAAATCAAATAATCCCATAAAACATTGTAAATATCAGAATTACAGCATAGATAAACATTATATGACATAATTTAGTTGATCTTGACTTATGACGAAAATAAATTATCTAGTTTAAAATAGTTTCAGTATCTAAAAACTGTCCGTAACATGTGTTATAAAATTAATAGTGTTGATTTATAAAATTAGAGATGTTTGTAATCCTTGCCCATTTTAATAAATATTGTCCAAATTAAAAATAAATTATGTATATATATATATATATATATATATATATATATATATATATATATATATATATATATATATATATATTGTTTGTTTGTTTGTAATCCTTGCCCATTTTATTAAAACGAAATGCCAAAATATTCGATGCAATTAAAATATATTAATAAAATACATTCAAATTTTATTACACATATAAAACAAACTTCTTCTTCTTCTTCGCGCGTCTAGGATTACTCCTGTTTGTCTGTCTCTTATTCTGTTTCAGTCGTTGTTGACTGTACATTATCCTTCCACCTTTTTGGGGGCCTTCCAATGGGTCTTCTGCTATACGGCTTGTTGTTTTTACAGATGTTCGCTAATCTATCTGGTCCCATTCGGTTTATATGTTCGTTCCAGTTTTTTTTTCTTGTTTTTATCCACCTGTTAATATTTTGAATTTTGCATTGTTCGCGTATACTTCTGTTGGTTTGTCTGTCTCTTAATGATATGCCCGCTATTGATCTTAATACTTTCATTTCGATATTGTTGATTTGTTGTTTCGTCTTTCTTGTATCGATCCTTGTCTCCGCTGCATATGTTAGGATTGGTCTTACTGTTGTCTTGTATAGTTTCATTTTACTTTCCATGGTCAGATATTTGTTTCTCCATATGGTTTCTCGGAGATAACCACTTACTCTTGCCGCTTTTGATGCTTACCGTGTAGTCTCTGTTCTTATATCCCTGTCACTAGTGATCTCTACTCCTAGGTAATTGAATTTCATTACTACAATTTTGCCGTCTATTTCTAGTTTGCATCTACGTGGCTCTTTACTGATCACTATACATTTAGTTTTTTTCTACTGATATTCTCATATTAAGTTTGTTTGCTGTGATATTGAAGGTGTAGAGCTGCCTTTGTAGGTTATTTTCGTTATCAGCAATTAGTACTGCATCATCGGCATAACATAGTATCGTGATTTTATGCGCTCCCATGTGGTATCCGTGTCGTTTTCTTACTTCGTGAATTATTTGATTCATCACCATATTGAGTAACAATGGGCTGAGCGAGTCTCCTTGGCGGATTCCTCCTTTTAGTTATATGCATTCTGTTTCCCCGGTTGGCATTACAGCTCTGGTCTTGTTGTTCTTGTCAATTTCATTAATTGTTCTTATTTTCTGATGGTTTATTTGTTCAGCTTGTAATAAATTTAAGATGTCATTTCGCTTCACCCTGTCAAAAGCACTTTTTAGATCTACAAAGCACATGTATGCTGGTTTTTCATATTCAATAGACTTCTCTATTATTTGTCTGATAATAAAAATTGCGTCTATTGTGCTGCGGTTCTTCCGGAAGCCTTGTTGGTGCGAGAATGCCATCTGCCATGTTCGCTTTTTCCTCGATTTTATCTTTTATGACTGCCGTTAACAATTTTAACGTACTCCCGAGTCTCCCTTTTTAAGTATCGGTAGCAGGAGACTTTCCTTCCATTCCGCTGGTACTACCCCCGTATTTATTATATCGACCAATAATTTTAGGAGCCATTTGCGTAGTGTTGTTCCTCCATATTTGGAGTTCATTGTTTATCTTATCAGGACCAGGTGCTTTTCTGTTTTTTAATTTTTTTATTCGTTCGTGTAGCTCTTCTTCTGATATTAGTACTCTATCGTAAGTTTCGTTAATGATTATTTCATTTCCATTTTCCATTGTTCCTCCGTAATGTTATCTATGCGTACAAATTCATTCATTTCTGTTTTTTGTCTCCTTATCATCTTCCACACCTTTTTCTGGGATCCATAGAGGTCGTATTCCATATCTTTGGTAAATTTCTCCCAGTGTTCTTTTTTGATGATATCTATTTCTTGGTTTACTCTATTCCTGATTCTCACGTAGTCTTCTCATGCCTCCGGTGTCTTTACTCCTTTGTATGTTAGGAAAGCTTGTTTCTTTTCATTTGCTAGTGCTTTTACCCTTTCGTCGTACCATGGTGTTTTGTATTCCCGTTTATTTCTGTTAATTTTTCTTTTACCTTCAGCTTCTTCCGCTGCTTGTAGGATACATTTTTTAATAATTTTCCAGGTTTCTTCTATATTCCTTTTAGGTCTCTAGGTTATGGCTGTTCAGCTTTTCTGTTAGTCTGTTTCTATACAAGTTTTGTGTCCCTTCTTCTTCTAAGCTTTCTATGTTTAACTTTTCTTCTACTTTTGTATTTCGCTTGCCTTGTGTGGTGATTGCTATATTTATTTTTCCTAGTACCAGGCCATGGTCGGATCCTACATTGGCGGAAGATAGAGTGCGCATATCTATTATATTCTTGGGGTGTATTTGTCTGTTTGTTATAATGCAGTCAATCATAAAACAAACCAAATATAAATATAGCTCCGTCCCTATCCTGACAATTAAAAACTGCGCAACCAAAAAAAAAATAATTCGCTTTACTAAAAATGACCTATACTACTTTACATAACTTATAAACAAAGCCTAATTTATAAATTTCATTATTTTCTGTTCCGTTTCAAAACGTTATATCTCTGTATTATTGTTGCCAAATTTTAATAGACCGCTTAATCTCGATCTCTCGTCCTAACCAAAATTCCTATCTCCTCTTGGATACTAAATTCTGCTAGCCTAAGCTTCTCCCGACGCAATAATAATTTATTGGTACTTACAAACGCCCTCAACATTAACTTCTGCAATGCTACCATTCAGCATACAAGGAATCACCATTGCTACCACTTTTTCAAACACTTTCGAAAACAAAATTACTTTTTACTGCAATCTCTTTTTTTTTTCAGATGTTATTATTTTTGCTATTATGTTAATTGCTATTTTATAATCCCCTCGTTAAAAACAATCTCACACAGGTTTTTCCTGAATTTTGAAACGAAACACTTTCTATTCATACAACATTCAATTCTACCTAATATTTTAAATGTTAAATCTCTGGACCAGTCTTTGCAGACTATCTTCATCTTGGGCTATCAATATTGCATCGTCTGCGTAACAGAGTATTTTTATTTCTGTGTTTTCCATTCTGTAGTTCCTTTGTTAACGCTTTTAATAATTTCATCCAATTGAAGAGTATAGGAGCCTATTAGCCCCCTTGTCTTATTCCGTTGCCTATTTCTATAGGTTCGAGTTATATAGAAGTTTTGGTGAACCTGACGTTGTAAAATGTATTAAATTAGCACGCCTTCGATGGATAGGACATGTAATTTCGCGAGATGAAGATGCAACAATCAGAAAAATTTTCGACCGAAGAGGACCAGTGGGAAGACGAGCCAGAGGAAGACCAAAACTTAGGTATCAAGATAACATAGAGGATGATCTAAAATCCATCGGAGTTAAAGCATGGAGAAGAGTTGCCAGAGACAGGGGCGAATGGAAGATTGTTCTGAAGAAGGCTTTGGTTCATAACGAGCTGTAATGCCACTGATGATGATGATTTCTATAGGTTCTGTAAGTTGTTCATCTATTCTGATTTCCATTTTGTTATTTTGGTAGGTGTTTTCGATAGTTTTTATAATATTGAGGGGAACTTCTCTATTATACAGAAGATGGATTACACCTTTGAGTCTTACTCTGTCAAACGCTTTCTTTAAGTCAATCAGACACAGAAATGCTGGTCTGTGGTTTATAATGAATGTTGCATCTATACACGATCTTCCACTACAAAAACTTAAGTTAATTTTTTATTCGAAAAATTGGCATTTTTACACGGATTTTTAATAAAAAAATACAATGTCTAACGACCCTTAGAATACTTTTAGAGTTAGCCCTTTTTTATTTCTCGATTTTACTATTTCAAAAAGTTAATTCATAAATTCAAATTTACAAAAGTCGCAATATCTCCGGTTCTAATCAACGAATATTGATGTTCTTTTAGTTGAGGCTACATCGTTGCATATAGTATAAAAATTAAATTAGTTAATTTGTGAATTGTTTATTTAACCGAATAATTTGTTTAAACAATTTAAAATACACATTTATTTTGCAAAAGTTTACTTTTTTCTTATGATTATTAGTAGAAAGTGTCATGCAGTGATAAGTAACTTAAATAATTATGTATTATACTTATAAATAATACCTTTTAAAAATAAATTTTAGAAAAAAACCAATTTTTTATTTGAAAATCAAATCTATACGTGTTATTTTTTCTTGAATTATGCTTATTTTATAATTACTTTTCTTGGTTCAAAAAACTTATATATATATATATATATATATATATATATATATATATATATATATATATATATATATATATAATATATATATATATATATATATATATATATATATATATATATATCTACGGCATTAAGTGAACTCCGCCCATGTTAAAATTCAGGTTCAATTGAGCTCCGTGGTCAAGTGGATACCGATATACGGAGCTCACTTGACAATTCCGTAATATTGGTTCAGTCGATTCATCAGAATGTAGAGTTTAATAATTTATAAAAATTTTTTGGAGCCCGTAAATACCCCTGTATCATAAATGTATATCGCTTAGTTCACGTGTATATATTATAGGGGTCGTTCAGATCTTCTTCATTGTATATTTGAACCATACGTTTATCGGTTTAACTAAGCTCTGAGAGTTTGGCAACTGTGCGATTATACCGTATATTTTCAACATATACCCTGAACGGTTTATATGGGCTCCTTATTTTTATCTACTGTTTGTAGACAGTGGAATGTCATACGCATAACACTGTGTAACAGAGGATATCATATTACCTGGTATAACTACGTACTAAAATGTAACTGGTTCTTTAAAAAACAGGTATGAAGATACAAAAGGATTTGGGCTTATTATTGAATGGAATGTTCGCTTGCATAGAAAATTTTATTTTTTCTGTATTTTTAAAGATGTTGTTTTTTCATTTAATATAATTTTATTAGTTCAATGCCGGACTTGATGTTTTTTTTAATTACAGAAATTTCGTAATATATTTTGTTTACGTGAGTGTCTTCGTACATTTTATGTAAGCATCTGATTAATAAAAACTACTTTTATTTTATTCAATCTTCTGCGATATATTGTATAAAGCTTTTTTAATATTTTAGTTCTGGTCTTATTTGTGTACTACCTGTGATATCTCGATAGAAGGTTATCTCAAAATAAATATGGTTAAGTGCTACAATAGATATTTTTGTGTTAAAATGGGTAGTAGTGTGCACAAAAAGAAAGAATGGTTAATTTGTCTAACAAGGTATATTTGGCAGCAGAAGCATATAGTACAAGCGTCTATGTTTTAAGGGCGGAAGGACGTGCGCCTCATTTTTAGCTGACAAGCTTGCGAAGAATATTATTTCTGGTCCTCAATTTACCATTTAGTTTTAAACAATAATCTATGACTGACCCGGTGTGATACAAACTATTTTCAAGGAATTTATAGGAAGTCTACAGTTCAATGATTTTATGACAAGATTGGATGTTCAGTTTTGTGAAAACGTCTATGTTGAGGAAATTGAAGGAGTACCCACGAGTTTTTCAGGGGTTTTGGCTGAAAATTTATTCATAGTTTATTTTTATTGTGCAATAATAGGTGTCTCGTCTATATAATAGAAGTCCTAGTATCTACCGGTATGGATCGTTTGTTTGTGTAAATGTTATACAGTGTAGGTGCCTTTATGCTACCCCAAGCGAGACCGTTCTTCATCTGCTACTCTTACCAGTGAGTGATACAAAAAATATTCTCTTATGTTGGCATACGCAGACAATGTAAGTGAGCTTGTTATCTAAGGGGATATCATATAGTTTTTGGAAAAATATTCTGTAATTTAAGGTGTCGTAAGCGGCATATAGATTGAAAAATACCACCCCTGATACCGGATATTTTTCGTACCCGTCTTTTTTTTTGCCAAGTTTAAGCAAGGTAACAACTTTGGCTTGTCTCTAAATTTTGGCTATCTCCATAATTTGAATACAGTTGTTCATCATGCGGATAAGCCATTGTAGAGTGTTTTTGGTCCAGGTTTCGTAATAAGCTTTGTGCTCAGATCCTCAATGTCGGTAGTTGTATTATTTTTCATTAAATATGTAGATGGTGGATCCAAGCTCAACATCGTTAAAAGGTTCTCTCGGCTGACTGGTTTTGTCCTTTCTTACTTTAAGTTATTCTTTGCTTCTTTTGCGACAGAAATAGCATGTCTATATCTATGATCTGGTTTTCAGCGATCAGCTATATACCAAATACCCTAGGTTAGACCCTATATGTGTTTCCTGCACTAGAGATAAGTTACATTCGTGTTTAGCTCATATGTCTGATAAGTTTAAGTAAAGTAAAGTTTCTTGATCTCTAGATATACCCTTAACAGTTATAGACATATGTTATTAGAATAGTTGGTTCTAAAAAGGACCAATTTGACAAAATCATATTAAAGGGGTGACTGAAAAATTAGCCGATTAATTAATTCATCATTACCCGGGGTATGCCCGATTGCGGTGATCTTATTAGTACTTCAATCTTCCTTAACGCGCGTTCTTTGAATCCCATAAGTAATGCCTAATCCTTTACTTTTTATTAAAAATTTAAATTTTACATGCCGTGTATTACTTTTTGACGATATTTCGAATCAGATTTGTATAGTAATAATTTTAGGTATTAACGAGCCTCTTTGTGAAAAATAAATAAGTTTGTGATATCGGTCGCAACTCATATCTAGATAATAACAAAATAAACAGTTAAAATAAGTGTAAACAATTTCAACTACATATATCGGTGCCACTGTTCAGGTGATGGGTTTATCAGAGATTATCAAAGATTACATTTTAATTCAATGTTCTATTTACGTATTTTCAATATTAAAAAAGTAGGAAAAGACGTGTTTATGCTTTTATTTTTTTAAATCTATTCTATTTTCTTTTTCGAGTTCCGTCTTTTTTAAACGACCTGTGTTCTTTTTTTAATTGGGCACTTGTCCAAAGCTATGACAAATACTCTTTCCTCTACTATTCTACATTAATATGACTGATTCATTATTTTCTCTAAACACTCTGTCCTCTGCTATTCTACATTAATATGACTGATTTATTTTATCTTTCTTGCAGCAATTTTAATGTTTATCCTGTGTATCTTCTTCTTCTATTTATATAGACATGACTGTCATTTTTCAATGTGCCTCCAGTAAGTTGCCGTTCCATCGTTTTCGTGATCTTCCTACTGATCGTCTTCCTACAGATTGACCGTCTCTTGCCATCTTTACTACTCTATTTGTTGTCATTCGGCTTATATGATCGTTCCATTCTACTCTTCTATTTCTTAACCAGTTCTTGATCTTCTCCATCTTGCATCTACGTCGTATATCTGTACTTCTAGCTCTGTCCCATAGTGACTTACCATCAATTTTTCTAAGTGTTTTCATCTCTGCTGTTTCTAATATCCTTTTTGTCCTATCTGTGTCAGGTCTTGTTTCTGCCGCGTATGTCATTGGTCTGATGACTGTTTTGTAAATTCTGCCTTTCGTTTCTTTCCCGATAGTTTTATTGCTTCATATTGTTTCATTTAGTCAGCCTGCGGCTCTGTTTGCTCTACTCACTGGATCTTCCACTTCAGTTTTGAGCTTTCCGTAGCTAGATAATGTGATGGCTAGATATTTAAACTCCATCACTTGTTCTATTATCTGACCTTTCAGCTCCAATTAACATCTTAGTAAATTTGCTGTTGTAACCATGAATTTTGTCTCTTTTGGGGAAATTAACATGTTAAATTTTCTGGCAGTTATATGAAATTGGTGCAGCACACATTGTAAATCATCTTCATTTTGAAAGAGTAGTATTGCGTCGTTTGCACAGCAATTTTAATTTGTTTTTCTTCCATTTGGTATCTTTTTTTAGTTCTTACTTTTTTATTATTTCATCCATAATCAGGTTGAACAATAGAGGACTCAGGAAATATCCCTGCCTTATCCCATTGTCAGCTTTATTAGGGTCGGTTGGTTCTTCTTCTACTTTTACTTTTATTGTGTTATTTTGGTATATATTTTCGGTCGTTTTGATTTTTCCTAGAGGTATCTCTCTTGCGTACAATAAGTGGATAACGTTTTTTAATTTGTGTTTCTTCTGCATATCATTATTTCTTCTGTGTATTAAAAGTTACATTTTGCTTATTATTAAGACTCCCTTAACGTGTTTATTAATTGTCTTGTTTCTGCAGTACGAATATATGTGTATCATGATAGATTGTAATGCATATTTCATTTGCGTTTGCCAATTACTTTTTCACTTCCTCAGCGATAGGTCTTTTTTTCCTCATCAATAACCTTATCTTATCCTCGCTCGATACAGGTATTCTAAGATATTTATATTTCACTATATGCTCTATCATTTGATTTTTATCTCAAATTTGCACCTATGACGAAATTTATAATACATATCTAATATCTGGTGCTTTCATATGAAACTGGAATAAAACACTTGGTAGATAATATTTATTTGTTTTGAGTACACTTTTTTTAGAACCTAGTACATAAAGGAATAAATATTTGTCTGTTTAGTGTTTTCCAAGTCTGTAAAACATAAACAGGCTTAAATATTAGATTATACATTTATTAAGAATATTCAATATCGAAATTGAAGATTTTGTATCACAAAATATGAATAGGTTTTTACATTTTGTTTGACGTTTTAATCTTCTAATCGGAGTTCATTTTTCGAAAAACTATAAAATTGTGAGAACAAATTGCTATATAAAAGTACGAGGCAATATTCTCATGCTGTGAGCTTTGCTGCTCTGTCACTTGTATAACGCTTAAGCTATTTTTAATTTTTTGTCAATATTTTTGAGGTGTTTCCTTAAATGACCATGTTTAAGGTTAGTACGTTTGATTAAATGAAATTGACATTAATTTAATAGTTTCCATTTTATTAGTACTGATGGTATATAACTAGCATCTGTTGGTACTATATATCAATTTTAACATGTGGAAGTGAGAGCACTCTCTTGTTAGTATTTTTAGTGTAAATTATGTGGCAGCCGTAGCTCAGTGGCTGTGTTACTGGTTTAACAAGCTGGAGGGCCCGGGTTTGAATCCTGGCACCGACAAAATTTTCAATTTCTAATTTAACTGCGCTGCCACTGTGCTTCGGAGGGTACGTAAAGCCGTCGGTCCCGGCTACGAAAGTAGTCGTTAAGTCATGTTAGGGGCGCTTGCGCGACCTGAAAACCCTAACACTAGACCTTAGCCAGAAGGTTACACGAACTTACTTACTTACTAGTGTAAATTATGACGAAACCAGAAATAACCCATAATATTCCCCCCGTGTGATCTTAGTATTTCCATTGATTGAATAATATAGGGTCTCCAATATTTCAGTCAATGGTATGTCAGAGTGGTTTTTATTAATTTTTATATATATTTGCAACATGAAGAAGAAAGTTCAGTATAGGCAGTTAAACAGCTAACCTGTCAATTTAAAAGTAAGAGCAAGTACCAACTTGCTGAAAAGCATACCCATACACAAAAGGGATGATAAAATGTACTGCACAAACTATAGCGGTATAAGCTATATATTAATTATTAGGATATACAGATTTTTTTCTAATAAACCTATAACGATTGAGTGAATAGGTCAACTATCAAATAGGAGACTATTAGTGTGGAATTAGAAAAAACTTAATAGAGACCTGGACAAAGAAATGAGAGATCAAGTACTAAAAGCAAATAGACTGGCAGGATGCCTTAATAACACTATATGGCTAAAGAGACACATTAACACTGAGATGATATCAATTTATAAAGCCAGTGTAAGACAAATAATGACATATGCTTCAAAAACAAGACCTGGCACAGCCACAACGCAAAGAATAATGGAAACGGCAGAGATGAGAGTACTGAGAACAATTATAGGAAATACGCTGAGAAATCAAAAGAGAAGTGAAGACATTAGAAGAAAATGTAACGTAAATTGTATAAATGAATTTACACAAAATAGAAAAAAAGAATGGAATAATTACATAAGCAGAATGGAGGAGACCCGTGACGTCAAAATTGGAAGAGATAAGCCACGAATCGGCAGAAGAAGTATCGGACGATCGCGCAAAAAATGAAGTGATAACCTTCCATAGAGGTATTATTCCACCAATGAACAAGTAAAATTGCTTATAAAGAGAAATAATAACAAGAAAAAAAAGTAACATCTCTCAGATAAATAAGCGGAACAACAGAAACTGAGTATAAACGTGAAATTCCAGAATTAACATTAAATAAATTACCGCAAATCGTACGAACTGAAATAAGTATTATTTTCTGCTCATATATATAATAAGAACTATATTTAAACCAAGTGACAGAAAAAAAATTATATATACATTTACTTCTAAATGATTAAGGTCTATAAAATTATTATTAAAGTTAAAGCTTATACAAGCGACAAAGTTTTTAAAACAATTAGACCGAACATATTATCATAACTGTAAAACATAATATATACGGAAACAATAAAGAAATAGATATGTTTAGTGGTTATGAAACCGCTTGTCGTCTGCCATGAATTTTATTACAGAATCAAGTTACCAATACCATAAGACACCAAAATATTTTGTCTGAGTAATGACTTACTACGATAAAAAGAAATAGAATACTTTTATAATACAGAACGTTATAACGTTGTGTAAACGCATGTTAATAACAATTGGTAATAAAGACATAAAGATACCCACTAGAAAGTTTAAAATTTCAAAACTACAGTAAAATAAAGTTCAAGTATATTATTTTCATTATTTGTTCAATACTGATGCCATCAATTTTTATTTTACATCTAGTTGGTTCTTTGCTGACTACTATTGTTTTAGTTTTCTGAGATGAAATTGTCATAATAAATTCATAATGCCAGGTATTTTATTTCCATTACCTATGTGGTTATTCCATTCTTTTTTCTATTTTGTATCCGTTCATTTATACACTATACGTTACATTTTCTTTTCGATTTCTCAGAGTATTTCCTGTAATTCTTCTCAGTACTCTCATCTCTGCCGCGTCCATTTTTCTTTGCGTTGTGGCTGTGTCGGGTCTTGTTTCTGCTAATGCCATCAATTTCTATTTTACATCTGTGGTCCTTTGCTGACTACTATGGTTTTAGTTTTCTGAGATGAGATTGTCATATTAAATTCTTTTGCTCTTATGTTAAATTTGTGGACCAATCTTTGCAGACTATCTTTATCTTGGGCTATTAATATTGCGTCATCTGCGTAACGGAGTATTTTAATTTCTTTGTTTCCCATTCTGTATCCTCTTCGTTTGTTAACGCTTTTGATGATTTGATCCATGATCAAATTGAAGAGCATGGGGCTCAATCTCAACGAATCCCCTTGTCTGATTCTGCTGCCTATTTCTATAGGTTCTGTAAGTTGTCCCTCTATTCTGACTTCAATTTTGTTGTTTTGGTCGATGTTTTCGATAGTTTTTATAATATTTAGGAGAGCTTCTCTATTATACAGAAGATGGATTACATCTTTCAGTCTTACTCTGTCAAACGCTTTCTTTAGGTCAATCAGACACAGAAATGCTAGTCTATTATACTTCAGTGATTTCTCAGTAATTTGCTTTATAACGAATTTTGCATCTGTACACGATCTACCACTTAAAAAACCCGGTTGTTCATGTGCTAAACTTATATTGTGATTAATTAGCACTTGTAAAATTTTAGTTGTAAGTTTTAGCGTAGTATTTAACAAGTTTATACTTCTGTAGTTTTTTGTCTGTTTTTATCTCCTTTTTTATATAGTAGAGTTAGTTCGCTCCTTCTCCATTCTTCCGGCATTTTATTGTGTTTTATAATTTTATTAATTAATATTGTTAATTGTTCTGTCATAACTTCCTGTACATTTATATTAAGTTCTTTATATGTTGTAATTTCTGATGTTTCCGGTTCTAGCGTCGTTTGTTCTTCTCCTGTATATAGCTTTTTTAGGTAGTCAATCCACGTATCATTTTTTATGTATTTTAGTTCTATTAGTTACTTTACCTCCGTTCTTTGACGTCTGATGAAGCGCTATATTTCCTTTTGCAGACAAGAAAAATTATGTTCCATTTCTTTCGAAAAACGTTCCCAGTGACCATTTTTTATTTTTCTTATAAGTGCATGTGTTACGTTTCTAATTGTCTTGTAATTATGTTATACCTCTTGTGTTTTGGTTGACATGTATTTCAGGTAAGCTTTTTTGTTTTCTTTACATTTTTCCTTCACTTTACTTATATTTCTTTTACCGAGAACTTTCTTGGCCGAGGCTAAGATATTAGACTTAAGTATTGTTCAGCTTTCTTCGACTCCATCACTTTCTGTGATATATGTATTTCTGTTTTTCTCGGTTCTTCTTTTCTGGAATAGGTATCTTGTCGAGTCATCCTGTAAGCTTTCGACTTTTATCTTTGTGGTGTATTTCGGTGTTTTGTTATCACATATATGTGTTTTCATTCGGCACAATACCAATTTGTGATCGCTTCCTATTTCTGCTGATGTTAGTGCTATCTATTCAACAGAATATAGTCTATAATAGATCTTTGTCCTCTACTGTTTTCAAAAATGTATTTGTATTGTTCTTTGTGAGGGAAAAATGTATTATTATTACGTATCTGGTTTTTGCTGCAGAGGTCCGTTAGAAGGTTTCCGTTTTCATTTCTGATATTTTCGTTACATCGCTGTTTTATCGCTGGAACTAAATCATTGCCAACACGGGCGTTAAAATCACCCATAATGATTATATATTTATCATTTGGGGTCTCGTTTATTACAGTCTGAAGGTGTTCCTAGAAGTTTTCCCTTGTGGTGGTATCTTTGTTGTTCTCTGGAAGTGAATTGCTACTACATGCAGAGGTTTAACATCCAGTATAATTTTTACACTTACTATTTTTATACTTGGTGTAAAAAATTTTTGTGTACTAACAGAGCGACTCCTTCTTTGGCTCTGGTTTCTTTGGTAACACCACTGTAAATCATGAGATGGTCATCTATAATAATTTGACCCTTTTCCTTTTTTCTTTGTATCTTTTAACGCACACATGTCTATATTTTTTTTTTCTACAAGCTCTTTTGTAATTTTCTGCTCTCTTGTAGAGACTTTACGTTCAAAGCACCGATGCGAAGTGTATTTCTCGTTTACCACAAATTCGTTGTCCTCTTTCTCCCGTTAGTCGTCGTAATGAAATCATTCCTGTCCCGAGGCATAATTCTGTTTCTATGAGCTGTATGGTTTTAAAGTCTATCAGTAGGGTGCTAAACTGGCTGTAGACCCCCTCCTCCTTTATTTGGGCTTGTAACCGGCAACAGTTCTGTCGAGCTACTCAATCTACCCAAAAAAACTGCAGGCGGATTTGAGATATGTTACTTAAGGATGTACTTAATCTCTATTAATTCTTTGATCTGTTTTTTATTCTCTTTCAGATCTGTTTTATATTAGGTAAATTCTTATTTCATTCCTTAGGTAAATTCTTATTTCAAACCCTCCGGCGCACTTTCAGGTCTACATATTATATAAGTATTTTAGTTTTTTTTTTCATTTTACTTTTACCTCTTTTTGTACTTACTTTACTTTCCGTGTCCGGAACACCAACAGCTTTAAATTTTGTATTTCCAATGGTTGGCTACATAAATGGCCCTGTCATTCGCTAAAAATAAATCTTTTTCTGTGTAGGTCTCTCTCATCTCTGTGTATGCTAGTAGATTTTTTGTGGTAACAAACTTTATAATCATACCGAAGGGGCTTCTAATTTCAGAAACTGTTACACGATTACTCTATTTGATATATGTACATGTATGTATTAAATGTTTTAGTGCCAATGCATTTTAATAAAAAATACTAATTAATAAAAACGGAGATTTTCGCTTTTCCAAGTTTATAATACACACTGTCTTATGTTTGAAAATATATAAAAGTAATATAAATTACCGCCTTGCTTATTAAAACCAAAAAGTAAAATAAAGGTATATGGCGGTTAACAATTTATATTTAACTACATAAATTAGCCAAATAGTCCTTAAATTCCTCCATGATTAAATTGATGGATATTTAAATAAATTTCAAGTTCCAGAATGTATCTGCTGTAAAATTTGAAAATCTACTACTAATACAATTATTGGCAACATCGCAGGAGTTTAGAAGTATAAGCAATATCGTAAATACGGATCCCAAAAATGGTTTATCCTTTTGTGGAGTCCACTTAATCCTACGTGTTGGTCGGAGTCTACATAAAGCGCTACTTAGATAATAAAATACACGGTGTATATTCTACTGGAGTTAGTATAATACCGTTTTAGAACGGAGCTTACATTAACCGCTAGATGTATATATATATATATATATTTTAAATAAATTAATTGTTATAAACTTTGTATAATTATAAATAAAAATAGTAAAATTAAATATGTAAATTGTAATATGTTAATTATATATTTCCATAATTTTATTTATAATCATACAAAGTTTATAAAAATTAATTTGAGTCAAATATATATGTAATGTTTTTGAATAAAGGTAGTTGTAAAGATAATAAGCATAATTCAGCCGTTCTCTGCATCAAGCTAGTCGGTACTTTGGTGTCTTTGGTGCCTATAAGTGAGAGGTAGGACAAACTGATGACGGTATGAAGTAAGTCCAAAACTTCTGATACACAGTTTGCATTGTATTACGCCTCCCATGCACTTATAAGTTGTTTAAAACTTGCTGTTCTTCTGATTCTACGTAGAATAAACAGATTAAAGAAACTCTTTACAACTTATTTTATTGTGTCAAGTGTACCGGACATCATTTCACTGGCCAGTGCTCAAAGAAAAATCGATACAATGAAGTAAAGTGTGTCAACTATTCTGAAAATTATCCTGCCAATTACAAAGGCTGTAGGTATACAAAAAACTACAAAAGAAAATGTTCCAAACTCTCCGAGAAAAATCTATACCAAAGCCAAAAATATATAACCTAACAAACACAAAATTAGGACCAAGTTACGCCAACATAACTGGAAAACAAGTAATTAACCCGTAAACCAACAAAATATTCAACAAGCCACCATATTGCAACCTCAGTTTAACCACAACTACAACTGCCAAAATTAAGCAATGGAAACTTTGAACATCCTGATGACTCTTATCTCCAAACTAAATGTTTAAAAATCTAAAGATTGGAGTCTGGAACGCCAACGGCTTGACCAACCATAGTCAAGAAGTAATAGCATGTTTTTCCCAACATTAAATTGACATCATGCCAATTTCTGAGGCACATATGACAAAAAAAGTTATTTTAAGGTTCAAAATTATCAAATTTACTCCACTGAAGATCCTCAAGACGAAGCTCATAGCGGGACTGCAATAATAGTAAGAAATAGAATTAGGCATCATGAAAAAAGCAAAAATAGAAAAAAAAACACTATATAGGCCACCTAGAGATCAATAGAAGACTATCGTGGACAACTGATCTTATCTGCTGTTTATTATCCACCAAACAAACCAATAAAGGAAAATGATTTCACTACCTACTTTAAAACATTTGGACCAAAATTAATCGTCTCTGGCGATTTTAATCCTAAGCATCATCGATGGGATTAAGGATCATAACCACACGTAGCCGAACTCTACTCAAAAGTACCCTAATAAACAAGCTTAGCCCTCTATCCACAGGTCAACATACCCACTGGCCTACTGACCCGCGAAAAATACCGGATCTCATAAAAGGCATCGCTTCTAATTACTTAAATATACAACCATCATTTGATTTGTCTTCTGATATTTTCCCTTCTGTATAAGTGTAAACATAGAGGTATGCCATATCAAAAGACCGCCAACATTAACCAACACATCACAAATTAAAACATATTTAATGAATTGGTCTCTGAGTCAGTTAACTTAATCCTGCCACTTAAATCTACAAAGAATGTTGACGATGCAATGCAACATCTAACTTCGTTAATCAAAAAAGTTGCCTGGACTGCTACTCCAGAAAGCTCCTATAAAGAAAAACCAGGCTCATAGCATTATATAAACAATATAATTCGTGAAAAAAGGAAACTAAAAAAAAAATGGCAAAGTACTTGAGTCCCAATAAACAAAACAAATCTAAACAGAGTAACACGATAACTCAAAAAAGCACTAAACGAATACAAAGATGCTGGCATTAGCCATTTTTTGGAAAACCTTCCAGTAAGGAAAATAAAGACTAGCTACTGTGAGCACTGACAAGGAAACTGAAATCCCAACAACAAACTAAGACTCCTATACGAAAAGATGATGGTAGCTGGGCTCGTAGTGATGAAGACAAAGCAAGCACTTTTGGGGAACACCTTATATCTGTATTACAACCTCATCAGAAAGAAGCTCGTACAGATGACGAAAAACCCATGTTAGACATACTGGGCGATCCATATCAGATGAGTCCAACCATAAAAAAAAATAAAAATTTGTAAAATCACAGATTTTATTTCAAAATTAAGCAAAAAAAAACACCCAGTTATGATCTTATCACGGGAAAAATTTACCTTAAAAGGCCAACAGGCTAATATTGTATATTTTCAAAGCTATTATAAAAATTGGTTACTTTCCTGTCATGTGGAAAGTAGTTAGAATAATTATGGTGCCAAAGTCTGGCAAGGACCCAAATGAGGTCTCATCCTATGGAACCAGGAACCTATTATCTTGGTAAATAGCTTAATACTAAACTACCACTTTGGCTTCAGGCAAAAATATATTACCATCGAGCAAATACATAGAGTAGTCAGAACAGCGCTGGAGATGCGCCGAAAAACAAGTCATACAGTAGCGCTGCTTTCCTAGACGTCTCGCAGACATTCGACATGATGGTCTAACTTCCAAAATCAAGTCACAGCTATCTCATCCCATAGCCAAAATTCTAAAGTCATATATAATAGATATATCCTTCTTAATTAATCATGATGAAGCTTGCACTACCTTATATCCGTTCAGCAGGCGTTCCTTAAGGTAGTGTACTGGGTCCAACCCTATATTTACTATACATAGCTGACCACAAATAATACTAAGATTGCTACGTATGCAGATGATACCGTCATAATGGCCACTCATGTGAATCCACGATTAGCATCCAGAAATTTGCAAAACCAAGTAGACCAAGTAAAACAAGTAGAAAATTGGTTGAAGTTATGGCGTTTTACAGTAAATAATGCTAAATCGACTCACATCAAGCAGCTACCTCGAAAGTGAAAATTCGCGATCATAACCAAGAAGAAGAGCAAGAAGCACCTTGGTAAAATGATAAAACAACCAAAACTACTGGTTAGAAGACTCTAAATTATTAAAAACCTTCTGTAACTGGCTGAAAAATCTATCGAACTAATTTGAGGTTACTAAATATCTATCTAGTTATAAAAGTATAAAAATAAATAAAAATTGGTTATAAAAATTAGCTATTAGTATTATTAACTTATAATGAATGGAAAATGTAGCCTAAGGAAAAGAAATTTCTTTTTACAAAAAAGTTCTTATTCTTTATGTATTCTGCCTTCCAAACTGTGTCATTTGTTTTTATGTACCTAAAAACGTGATAGTTTATATAGATTTTCCTTGTACGTTTATATTATTATCTGATTTCTCGTTTTATTTTATAATAGTTTATTGATGAGGCAACATCTGTTATTATTTAATTGTCCATACTTATCGGTGCCGGCTAAAACTGAAAGCTGAAGCGGATTTAGTCAAATTCGCCCGTTAATTATTTGGGTTATAAACCATACGGCATTCCGCGGAGATGGTAGAGCTTGAAATCATTATTAGACAGTAATGGCGGTAGTACCGAGCGAGGGCATGACAATTGAGAAAGTACGACCTCGATTCTTGACATACATTTCACTAGATATTGTATCTCTATCTCTTCAACCAGCTGTGTATACGCGCTTCTTTTTCTTCTTTCTTCGACCTCGATTTCAGAGAAATTAAACAATATAGAATGGTTGTATTTGTTTTATCACCGTACAAGTGAAAATTTACGCTGTACGATTGTTACTCCGTTTTATTTAATGTTATCTCACTGCTTCTCCTAATTGAAGTAATCATTTCGTTTTTATTTTTAGTCCAATAACGGAATTTAAATAAATTACGACCAAAAAAAAATGCAACATAATCACGAGTTGTAAAATATTTGCTAAAACAAAGATCTACTTTTTCTATAACCTATAACTATAAGTCTATAACCTAATATAAAACTCTAGTTAAGGAAGACTTCCTCTCTACACACAGAATACCTAAAGTCCTTTTACCCTATGATGGCCGATTTGCAATTAAAATATAAGCAGTGGGCCTCAAACAGTGGGGCGTTAATATTTAATTGCGATCGCTTGAAAAGTAAAAATATTTAATTTCCTGTATTTTATTTCAGTAATAATATTGGATTTTACTGTATTAAAGGCAAATAAAATGAATATAATATGTATATACATACAGAGCGTGTTAAAAGAAGTGGGACGGAATATTTCGAATACTCGAAATTGTTTGTCGACATCAAATGTTCATCAAGGTCTCTATAAGTCTCTATTTTGCGTAGAGTGAAAAGTACACGAATGGTTTTGCATGCAGTAAAATGGGAAAATATTTGCCAAGTTGCTGGTATGTCTAAATTTGAATAAAATATATCCAAGACTTTACTTTCTGAAGACACTGTATTAAATATAACCTTGAAACAAATTGGCACTAAATCACTTCCGAGTTTTCAGCAAAAAAAAAGGTTCAAACACGTGTAGTCCAGTAATTAATAAGCTATTGAGAGTATGCAGTTCAGTATATTTCCCGAAACACTATTTTGTTACTTCTTTTTAGCAAACGATTTGTCCTATTCACTGTCTGATATTTCACTATCAGAGTCATCACTATCTGAATTGTCTATCCGAATAATTAGAGGCCGGACCTCATCTATAACTCACTCGGTTTGAAAACACTGAGCGATTAAGTCTTCCGTATATCTAATACAATTTTGCCAGTGTTCTGCCTTTATTTGTTCTAGCGATTCTTTCCATCAACTAAGAACTCTAGCGTCATCTGTTGTTTCGGATGCATGTTTATCATAAAAATTTTTGGCTATACCCCAAACTAACTTAATTGCATTATAGTGGCAATGGTAGGGCTGAAGTCAAAGAACTTCACGGCCACATTTAAGAATTATTTGGTCAGTAACAAATTTCTTTTGAATTTTGTGCTTTCCACACCTTTGAAGTAAATCGACTTTTAAAAATATGCCACTGATAAATTTTCTTTTCTGTCAACCACAACTTTATTTCTTCTTTTGTCCAGCTGCTTAAAGGAAATCTCTCTGCTACTCTTGAGTGGTAGGATGCATTATCCAACACTATTATGGATGGTCGCCCCAATTTCTTTAACAAATTTTCTTCAAACCATTCTTCAAAAATATTTGCATCCATATTTCCATGGTAATCACTTGTATTCTTTGTGGACGAACAAATTAAACTAGCGTCAGGAATAAAACCCTCATCATTTCCAGCATGAAGTATAATGTAGCGTTTACCATTACCGGAATGACTAGAAGAATAACATTTCGTGATGCCAACTTGCCAGGATGATTTTGACATATTTCCTTAATCCAAGTTTCATCTAAAAATACAACTTGCCTCGGACTATCAGACGTTTTATTGTTCGTGTATTTTCTTAAAAAATGCCACCATTTTGAAACAACATTAGAGTTCCCACAATACTTGTCTATTATTTGTCTTTTTATATCGAAAACCTAAAGGTTTCAGTACTCCCCACAAACTTGTTAAACTAATATCACACAGTTCCTTGTCTTTTATCTTTTGTAACACAGCACTAATTGTTACATGTTCTTTGGCTTTATACAGGTATATGAAGCTTTGGGAACTCTGAGGGGTGATACCATGTATTTGTATGTTAGATGTAACTTGTTCATGGGGGTTTTTGTGGAATACCAGAATTTTGGTTTTAGAAAAGTTAATGTTCAAGCCCAGCCTGTGACTTTCTTCTGATAATATGCTCATCAATATTTTTAGTTGGTCTTCTGTTTCTGGTAATACTACGGTGTCATCGGCATATCTTATATTGTTAATGATGATTCCATTGGCTCTGGCACCTTCAGGGCGATCTTCGAGAGAAGCTCTAATTATATGTTGGGCATATACATTAAATAATAGGGGGGATAAAATGCACCCTTGACGCACTCCTCGTTCTTGTTGATGTACTTGGTGTTTCCGTTCTCTGTTCGAATGCATCCTGTGTGGTTCCAGTATGTATTACTTATGATAGCTATGTCGTGTCCGTCCAATCCTACTTCTTTTAGCATCTCAATCAATGTTCCATGTTTGATGCGGTCGAAGGCCTTTCTATAATCGACAAAGCACACATACAGCCGTTTTTAAACCTCAAGATACCTTTCTGCCATCAGTGTCAATCCTATAATTGCTTCTCTAGTGCCTGTACCCTTTTTAAAACCATATTGAGAACGACTCAGGTATTCTTCACACTTATTGTGAATTCGGTTATAAATTATTCGCATAAAAATCTTAGCGGCATGACTTATTAGTGATACAGTTCGATGGTCTTCACATTTCCTTGCTTTTTGTTTTTTAGGAAGAGCTATATAGGTATGTTGAGTATGTGGATGTTAGCCAGTTATGCGGTATTATGCCATGTTCATATATAGTGTTACATAGGTATGTTAATTTCCTGACAGAATTATCACTTAGGTGTTTAAAATGTTCGGCTGATATTGGGACTTCGCCGGGTGCCTTGTTGTTCTTTGCGTCTTTTACTCGTAAGAATACGATAAAAACGAACCATTATACTTAGTTTTCTGTTATATATTTTTTATTCATATCATTTTAAATTAATTGATTATTTTCTTAACGTGATCCCTATGTTATTATTGACCCTTCCCGCCACCACAAAACTTATTATTAATTATCTTAAGATAAATTTCTTGGTAATGAAAAGAAAGAAACAGATTTAATAGACCTTGTCAAAACTGTTCTTCAATTTAGGCAGTTGGCAACCTAAAAAATAATAATTTTCCTTTTTCCTCGAGTTTTCCAGCCTCGAAAGTGCGTTTTTTCGTTTTTTTGAGATTTTAAATTGTATATAACATGAAAACTCTCATATTTAGAGAAAAATGACAGGACAAAAAGGGGACATTTTTGAATAGAAATTTGTAATTAAACCGAATCAGAAACATTTTTCCTACGGGACCGGCCTCACAACCTGGACTATAATCCTTTTAAAGCCATTTAGAATCATTTTTTGTAAGCATTTTGTTTTTGTTGATAATTAATGTTAGTATTAACAAAATATATTCAGAGGAAAACTAATTTTCCTCACATAAGCACATGTACAGTGAAAAATGTACGGCACATTCAAAAATGTTATTATTTTATGCAACTAAATTTAAATGAGTGAGTTTCATTGGCTCAAAACAAATTTATTACTCAAAAATAGAGGGATGCGCCCTAGATTTCTCACCCTTGTACCAGCCGATATCTACGGCACTGCAAAAAAGTAATCTGAATAACAATCCGAAATTATGTGTATGAATGCTGTACTGTATCAAATTACCTTACCTGTGTAGCCATCTGTACCGATAAAAATTGATGGCATAGTTTTTTAAGTTGTTATTACATATTGTAGTATTGATTTATATATGATTCATGCTGGGTCAAATGACCCCTTAAATGTCCCATGGGCTTGTAGTCTATAAGCAACTATTAGTTCGTATTTAGAAAGGCCTTGAGAACAAGAGAGGCGCTGGTTGCGACTTAAACACTTATTTAAAAATGCCTTGATCACCAGAAAAAAGTGTATCTCTGTTTCATCAACTACCAGAAGGCTTTTGATAGAGTCCAGTATGAAAACTTGTTGTATGATCTACAGAAAATGAAGCTAGACGGAAAAGACCTCCGCATAATTCAAAACCTTTATGGAACCAAGACGCAACCTTAAAATATTCCAACCACATTACTAAAGCGTCCGTATACAAAGAGGTGTCCGACAAGGCTGTGTAACGTCTCTATTGCTCTTTAAATAGTACTCTGAATGTTTATTCAAACAAGCACTAGACGGCGCCGGCACCGAAATTGGTAAAAAAATAAACGGTAAATATATTAACAATATCAGGTACATGCAGACGATACCGTTCTTATAGCAGAAAAAATGGAAGACTTACAAAATATACTAGACAGAGTTAATAATGCAACTGAAGCAATATATCTTTAAAAAACAAAAGTAATGGTGACTAGCAAAACCGATGAAAATTGTTGCATTGACCTAAATAACACTCAGATCCAGTTCACAAATTTAGATACCTAGGAGTATGTAGTACTAAATGATAAGTTGGGTCCAGATATAGAAATAAAAACAAGAATAGAACAGGCTAGGAACATGCACAATAAATGAAAGCATATAATCTATAACCGAAAACTAATTTTAAACATCCGAGTTAGAGTTATTAAATATTATGTTTGGTCAGTTCTCCTGTATGGAGTTGAAGCCTGGACATTAAAATTAAATACCATTAGACGGCTAGAAGCCTTTGTAATGTGGCTTTATCGCAGAATGCTCAGAATATCATGAACACAACACATTACGAATCGAACAGTATAAACTGACAAATATAACCTGCTACGAATAATAACTGAAGGGAAGATAGAGGACCGAAGAGGAGTAGGCAGAAGGGCCATATCATGGCTTCTCAAGATCAGTACTTGAACGGATATGAACGTTCAACAATTAGGTACTAAGAGTGGCGCAGAATAGAGAACATTTTGATGTAGTAATCGCAAACCCCCAGTAATGGACTGCACCAGAAGAAGAAGATTCGATATCAAAGAAGAGTTAGACAAAAAAGGACACAACATAAGAAACATCGTAAATGTTAAACATATAGTCAGCAAAAAAACATTACCCTTATTCTTTGTTGACCTGAAATCTGATCATAATATTCAAGATATCTTGAAACAGGAATTCCTGCATCAAATAAAAATTAGAATCAAATCATCTTCTTCTCTGTTCTCAGTTCTACAGCACAAATCGAGCCTTGGTTTCCATAATTTATAACACATGTTCATGTTCTGCGTTCCTGATAATTTTAGCATTCTTCCAAATTTCCATTTCATATCTCTAAAGCTGCTATTCATCTTACACAGTTTACAAGTCTCTCTCTTTTCAATGACACTAAAGCCCAAATCGAACCTTGGCATCATTCAAACTTTGCCTCTAACCTTGCCGGTCCCGCGCCGATCTTCTTTAAGTTCTAACTTCTAGCAAATTTTGGGCATTTACTGCCACTTCATCCTCCCTGCTTTCCCGTGTCCTTCCACTTGGTCTTGCACTCTGGATTTTACTATCTAGGGCTCTTGTTGGCTCCATTCCCACTATATGACCAGTCCATCGAAGTATCTGAAGTTTGACGAATTCTGAGATCGGTGTCTCTTTGAACGGTTGCTAGAGTTCATGGTTGTACCTCGATCTTCATACTCCGTTTTCGTTAATAGGTCCAAATATCTTCCTTAGGACTTTAATTTGTCAAATACTTCCAGCTTTCTTTTTGTGTTTTTCATCTTCGCCCATATTTCGCATCAATGACATTGGTCTAATAATAGTTTTGAAGATAATGATTTTTGATCTCCAGTAAATGTTTTTGGAGCGGAACACATGGGAGAGCGAAAAAAAGCTTTGTTTCTTTTTACTATTATTCTTTCTTTACTATAATATCCCTTCTTTATTTCAACTGTACGTCTGTTTTTCCTAGCTCTTGCCTGTGTCAGCTTTTTGTCCTTTAAATATTTATTTCTACTTCGGTTTCTTTTGCCCCTGTTTTTAATTATAAATATATTTCTGCCTCATCTTCCGTTTTGCAACAGCTGGTTAGTTCTAAATCTTCCTTGATGAGGATGCTGGGGTGTTTTTATTCTTTTATGCCCGTATTGCTTGTTTCACTTCTTCCATCGTCGGTAGTTCTATATTTTCGTTGTCTTCGTTAATGAGATGCATTTCCATATGCTCTTCATTTTGTTGCGGCTCTAAAAGAGTTTGGAAATAGTTTTTCTAGACTGATTTTATTTCTTTTGGATCATTGGTTATTTGCCCTTCTTGATTTCTGCTCAGATTTGATCAGAGTTTGGCATATATTTTATCGGCCCTTCATCTTACATGTTCGTAGATTGCGCTGGTTTCCCTGGTTCTTTTTTCCATATATTTCTTGTGTTCTTGATTTCTTTTTTGTATGGTCTATTTAGACTCGGAATTAAACCATTCCCTTTTTGTCTTTTTTTTTTCTTTTTTGTCTATGATCTTTTTGATGCATAATTACTTTAATTTGGATTTCTTTAAAATGTTCTTCTGTGCCTAGACTGCCACACTGTGTTTGTGTTATTTCTGTCCCATAGTTCTGTTTGATATCTTGTCTTAATTTTTGTATATCTAGTTGTTCTATTGTTTGTTTCTGTTTTTTCCTCCTGTTTCTCTGAATTATCTGTACTAGGAGTTGGTCAGACCTGCAGCATGCTCCTCTTCGGCTCTTCATACATTGTATGCTTGTTGCGTCCCTTTTGTCTATCAATATATGATCAATTTGGTTGGCAATTGTTCCACCAGGCATAATCCATATCGTTTTGTGTATATCACGGTGTAGGAAAAAAGTCGCGCTTATAATCATGTTTTTTCTTCTGGCAAAGTTGATAAGTAATTCTCCATTTTCATTGGTGTTTCGACGGAGTGAATGTTTACCAATGGTAAAAATAATTGCCACAGTCTGTTGTAAATGTTTAACGTTTAGTTGTACTCCTTTAGTTTTTCACTTGTGTAAGAGATTTTACCAAGCAAGCAAGCAAAAGTAGTAATCCCAACATTTAGAGATTTATATACTCATATGGTCATTCGGGCTTAAAATTCATTGGAGTGAAGATTGGTCCGAGTAAATCAGGGACGAATGCTTGGAGCCCCAGTACACCCCTCCTTCGGTTTAACGTGTAATGCGTGACAGCGTGGGGTGCTTTAGTCCTGCTATCGTCTTAGCTGACTTATCGTATTGCTGTTATTGCCCGGGCGCCCAGTCTCGCTCTGGGCTTGTCCCAGTTCGGCGATCGAGTACGTCAGCCCCTCTGCATCGTTTTTTATTGTTTTTTGGTTAGTAAAAGTATTATGGTAGCTTGCGCCGTTTTATTAATATTTTTATGAGTTTTTATATGCGCCGTTTTTTATAGTTGGTTGTCATATATCAGTGATATATGCCTGCTGTTTTCTTCGGATAGAGCTAAGAGATTATCTTAGTCACTAAAGATTTGCTTAAATTTGTTGGTTTGGACTTTTGTGCTTCCATCTGTGAAACACGTCGTACCCTAGTATCTCTCGCAGGATCTGGTTTGGTTGGTCTTCGAGGTCAGCGAATATAATTCTGATTTTTACTTTCATCGTTTCCGTACGCTGACTTGCTTCAAATCTCTAAAAAGGAAGCGTTCAGCTACGTATCTGGGCAAGTTTGCGACTTCTTTGAAGCATTTGTTGTGGCCTGCTTGTATCTTCTTGTGATTTTATCCTTTTATATTCCCTTTGTTATTTACCTTTTTAGTCTACTCCTGAGGAAACTGACGATCGATAAAGTATCGAGACTTCAAGAAGAGAGAAAATTTTATTTTAGTAATAACCTAGCAAATTTACAGTTTTTGATGGAAAACATAAACACCCATTCCAAAAAGTATGGTCTAAAACTGAACATCAAAAAGACTAAATTTATGATTGTAACAAAGAAGCTATACACCAATGTGAATTTAACCATAAATAATCAGCCAGTTGAAAGAGTTACGTCCCACAAATATTTAGGGGTTTGCTTCACTGATACTATTGACCAGACAAGAGAAATCAAGAGGCGAATAGAGAGAACGAGACAATCGTTTGTCAAAATGAAAAAGTTCCTATGCAGCCGGCATATAAATATAAACTTAAGAACGAGAATGTTAAGGTGCTATGTTTTCTCCGTTCTACTGTACGGCATGGAAGCCTAGACACTGAAAAAAATAAACATCAAAAACATTGAGGCATTCGAGATGTGGTGTTACAGGAGAATGTGGAAAATACCATGGACAGAAAGAGTAACAAATCAAGATGTTCTGCTGAAGATGGGGAAGGAATGCGAAGTCATAAAAACCATACAAACGAAAAAACTTGAATATCTAGGCCACATAATGAGAGGAGAAAAGTACTCTCTGCTTAGACTCATAATCCAAGGAAAAATCTCGGGAAAGAGAAATGTGGGACGTAGGAGGATTTCCTGGTTGCGAAATTTAAGGAAGTGGTATGGGTGCAGTTCAATACAGTTGTTCAGAGCTGCAGCCAACAAAGTAAAGATTGCTGTGATGGCAGCCAACCTCCGATAGGAGACGGTACTGCAATAAGAAGAAGATAACCTGATATTTATATATATATACACTCGCGATCATAAAATCCGGGTCACCTTGAAAATTTCAAGTTTCTGGAATATTTTTGCCTCTGGTGGAGTAATAACCTTTTTTTTTAGGTTCCCGTATTTTTTATTTGTCATCAATGTTTGTTTTGAAAGAAAAAAAAAGGTTTTTTATTGTTTTTATTGAAAAAGCAGAAAACAAACTAAATTGTTGATAAAACAGGCATACGAAAAAAATGGAAAATACAGAACGTGGTAAAATTTCAGTGAAATTTCAATGACTAATATCGTATATTGCCCCCACTTGCTCTAATGACCTCTTGCAGACGACGGGGCATACTCTCAATTTTTCTCCGGATTACATGTTGTGGTATGTTATTCCACTCTCTCACTAACAGATCCTTAAGCTCCTGTCCGTTGTTAAGAGGAGATGTTAGGGGTTGAATACGTTTTTTCAAATCGTCCCAGATATGTTCGATGGGATTCAGGTCCGGAGACCTAGCTGGCCAGGGTAACGTCGTAATTCTAACCTCGTCCAAGTATTGCATACTGATCGTGGCAACGTGCTTTCGCGCGTTGTTCTGCATAAAAACGACGTTTTCTCCATGTTCTTCCAGAATCTCCGTAATGTCCCTTCGTGCAGTTAAGGACCCATTTTCGATGAAGGGTAATTCTGTGCGGAAGTCGGAAGATACACCTCCCCAAGCCATGACCGAGCCTCCACCAAATGGCATTCTTGGAGCAATGCAAGCTTGTGAAAATCATTCACCGGTTCTCCTCCAAACTCTTACACGTCCATCGGATCCAGTTAGGTAGAAACGGAATTCATCTGAGAATAACTCTTTGCTCCAATCGTTAATTCCCCAATGCGCGTATTGTCGAGCAAAAGCTAGTCGTGCAACTCGATGCGCCAGGCGAAGTGGCGGTCCTGTAGCCATTACCCAAGAAGATAGTCCAAAAGAACGAAGTCTTCTCCTGACTGTTGCAACGCTAACATTGCCATTTCGTACTTCCTGTAGACGATTTCGATGCATAATCGCAGTTAAGGTCCGGTTTCGTAAAGCCTGAAACACAAGAAAACGGTCATCTCGTACCGTGGTCATTCTTCTTCGCCCAGAGCCAGGTCGTCTGGATAGCAAACCCTTCTCCTGAAAGCGTTGAAGCACTCGTTGAACCGTAGAAAGGCTTACGCCAACAGTTCTTGCGACTTGCCGTTGAGTGTGACCGTCTTTCACAAGAGCAACAATTTGTGCCGTTTCAACAACAGTCAAGGGTATTTTTGGCAAAAAATAAACAATAATAAACACTAATAATGGCACTAATAAACACTAATGGTGGCAATAATAAACATTTGTTCGTTGCCTTTGAAAAGAAAGTCGAAGCACAAATGAGACATTTAAAACAAGCGGCAGTTACAGGTACTATTTTGGGAAGTGTGCGCTTTCCCGCGAAATCGGCACTATTGAAATTTTTTGTTGCAAAGGAAACCGCTAAGACTACAACAATTCCCAGAAACATGCATTAGTTTGTATTTGTGTTATTATTATTTACGATAAAGCTCGTTAAAAATGAAATATCGGTGATTTTCAAGGTGACCCGGATTTTATGATCGCGAGTATATATATATATATATATATATATATATATATATATATATATATATATATATATATATATATATATATATATATATATATATATATATAGATATATATATATATATATATATATATATATCCATAAAAATATTATTATCTTTCCAAATTAAATGCACTTTAATACAACCTGATGAGTCATCTCACTTTATCTAATTTTTCTATGGAATGCAGCCGATAACTGTATCTGTTTTTAATAAACCGTCCAATTTAAGATTACTTTGTAATTTTATTCACAATTTTTAGTAATTTATTGCTATCTCTGTGAACCAAATTGTAATCATTTTGTGAAAATTTTTACATTTTTAATAGACATTATCCACTGTAAATTGATATGTATAAAAGCATTTTTAGCAAATTACATAAGAAAATGGTTGTGTCACCCGACAAACCACGTCTGGCAGAGATAAGAGTGTGGGTTTAAGTATTTTTATATTATGTGTGCACTCTTTCTATATTTATTTAACAAAAATATGTAATTACATTACATCAGAGGTTTATTATTATAGTCAGTCAATGTTTAATATATTTTTGTTTTTTGTTTTTTCTTTTTGTTTTTTTGTTTCTATGTTTTTTTTACGAATATTTTGTTATGCATATCAGTCGAACCAAAAATAGAAAAATCCCAGGCCAAAAGCTGTTTGGGGCGGCCAGGCCCCTTATTTTAATATCCCACACGAAGCAATGTAAAGCAAGAACTAGACGGCGGTTCACAGAGTCGAAAACGATAACAAGTCGTGAAGCCCATATGAGACTCAGATGTCGGGTCACATGGCGATTAACGTGTTAAGAAAAGTAATTGTAAAAAAATAACCAAAATTTAAGAAAAACTAACACGTATAGATTTGATTTTCAAATAAAAAATTATTTTTGTTGTAAATAATGTAGTTTCTATTACTAATAATAAGAGAAAAGTAACATTTTGCAAAATAAATATTTAGTTTAAATTGTTTAAACAAATGACTTGGTTAAATAAACAATTCACAAATTAACTAATAGAATTTTTATAATCTATCTGACGAGATACCCCAAATTAAAAAAAAAACATAAATTTTCGTTGATTAGTACCAGAGATATTGCGATTTTTAATTTGAATTTATGAATTCAGTTTTTGAAATAATAAAATCGAGAAACAAAAATATGCTAACTAAGGGTTATAAGCGTCGTAGGATATTAATTTTTTTTTAAATTCGTGTAAAAATGCCGAAATTTCGAATAAAAAAAATGGACTATATGTTGATGCGTCTGAGTTATTTTAATATATATATATATATATATATATATATATATATATATATATATATATATATATATATATATATATATATATTTATATATATCTTTAAGGGATATGACCGTTTAATTTAATATAAAAAAAGTGCACTCGTAAGTAAATGGGATGTTTTCGGTCAATTTGGAGATAAAAAGACAAGAGTTGTGCTACTTTATATATTTATTGAAGACGTTTCGCCCACTGTTCAATGAGCATCATCAGTTCATCTAAAAGAGTGTTATTAGCGATACATCTAATATAAAAAACAATTAAGTAAATAATCTTAGCTTTAAAAGATCTGTACCATTAAAATGTTATTATTGTGAAGAAACATCAAAAATTAATCTACTAAATACATCAGCAAAAACACAGAAACACAGAACGCCGGAAGATTCCCAATTTAAGTAATTTTATATTAATTTTTTTAATTTAACTTTTGAAAACATTGATTGATTATAAAATCTATTAAAAAATGTAATTGTCAATTTTGAAATGTTATATTAACAACGGCACGGCTAGGATTCTTGACTGTTTGTCAGTTCTGACATTCGAGCTTTCAAATACTTCATTTTCCATGATATGATTATAACAGTCAACTTTTTTTTATTTAATTAATGGCTTTGGATAACTTGATCCATTCAGCCACGATTGTATTTGACTACTTGAATTTGTTAATGATGTATTGACCTATTGCATTTATTCAAGGCCCTAACCAACTTAAAGTGAATATTTAGAACCAACAAAGGATTACATAATATAGGGATACTTTTCACGCTAAGGTGCCTTTCATAGCGACTTTATTACAACACAAAACAGGCAACGGCTAGGAGGTAAATATAGAACATAAGGATACACAGAGGGAACAAAGCTAGATTTATACATTCACATTACACATTCTATCCTAAATTTTTCTTTTAGTCTAGAGCTAGAAAGCTAGATTTATACATTCACATTACACAATCTATTCTAAATTTTTGTTTAGTCCTTTTTAAGTAGGTATTCCCAAAAAATTTGGTTAAGCCTAATATTATGACGAGAGATATATAAAATAGAAGATTTCCACTGAAGAAGAGGTATTTATTGTTTTATCAGATTTTCCAATAGATACTTAATAGCAGCATCATTATATATCCACCTGAACATCCAATGATTGATATCGTCAGTGTTACTATTACAACCGCAAAGTTCTGTTTCACTTAAATTAAATATATGAAGATAGGCTTTCAGTAGCTAACAAGGCATCTAACAAACATTGAATATACTCTTCTATTGGGATGACTTCTTGCAGCAAAAGACGCAGTAGGTAAAACAGGGTGAATTTTTGTATAAAGGTTGTTACTTTTGTTACAGAAAGCATTCCATTCAATTTACCAGTTTTCTTTTAATTCTTGTTTACGCAGCGAGACTAAATCACAACTATTGAGCCAACTAATTTCTAGTCCTTTTGAAGCCGCTTCTTTAGCAAAATAATCTGCTTTGGTATTACCCGAGATACCAACATGCCCCTTTACCCAAATGAAAGAGACTGAATTATTTATTTTAAGTAGTTTTAGTTGATTTTCTAACATATTGACGATAATACTGTTTTTGTATAAATGCTTATAAGAATTATCTAAAGAAGACAACGCAGATTTTGAATCCAACAGGATTACTATTTGTAGATCTTGATTGAGAGCTTGATATATTGCAAACAGTTCTGCGGAATAAATGAAACATTGTTGGTTTAATTTAAGCATAATGTGTTCTTGATTGCTTTGGATATATGCTTTGGCACAACCAAATCCTAAAATGGATTTTGACCCGTCTGTGAAAATCCTATTCGGCTTATCAAATTTGGCAAATTGTTTCTGAAGTTGAATAGCGTTGTTATCATCAAAAGTAGGGAAATAAACTTTGGTTTGGGAATAAAGAATATTGAAATTAGATTAAAGGAAATTAGTTTCAGCTGGAATTTCTAA
This sequence comes from Diabrotica undecimpunctata, assembly GCF_040954645.1. Lineage (NCBI taxonomy): Eukaryota > Metazoa > Arthropoda > Insecta > Coleoptera > Chrysomelidae > Diabrotica > Diabrotica undecimpunctata. The sequence goes on from NC_092812.1 coordinate 74,004,581, forward strand.
ATAGGGAGAAACATTAGAAAATGCTATAATAGCTAAAGTTGGAGAATTTTTGTTATGCCACCATTTGTCAACTAACTTAGATACAGATATGTCGGATATTTTTTGCAATAGGTATTTTTGGATATTACCTTGACATTTAAGGATAAACTTTTTAGCTAAAAAGAGACGTCTTAAAGGTAATCAAGGTTCCATACATTCGGCTAATAGATTTTCAGTAGGTGTAGATTTGTGCACCTAAAATCAAACGTAGAGCTTTGTACTGGATTCGGACTAATTTTTTAAGTCTAGTATTTGTAGCAGACCCATATAAAAAGCGTAGTCAAGAATTGACCTGGTATATGCCCTATAAAACATTAGATTAACCTTAGGATCAGCGCCCCATTGGTAACCGTTAACTACCTTTAAAACATTTAGACTTTTTTCGCATTTAATTAAACAGTTATTAATATATTCTTCCCATGTTATTTTAGTATCAAGTGTGACACTGAGATAAGTCTAGTGTTTTTGGACAGGTATACTTAAATTATCAATAATACTGGATATATTCGGTAAACGATGACGAGTAAACAACACCACATCGGATTTATTCGAAGTAAGTTCCAACCCTTGGTTAAGAAAGTATTCTCTTGCACTGTACAAAATTTGTTTTATTGAATCAATACATTCCTGATAAGAATTTTTAGAAGTGTAAAGACAGAAATCAGCAGCATATTGTAAAATATTACAATTAATACACATACCATGTAGATTCATAGTATATAGATTAAAGAAGAGAGGGCTAAGCACAGATCCCTGCGACAAACCTTGATAAACTAACCTTGGACCAAACAATTTATTATTGCACCGAATGAATACTTGTCTATTAACAAATAGATTAACCAATACCTGTGCACATCTAGTTGGGACTCCTATAAGTGTTAGTTTCTCGAAAAATAAGTTTAAAATAACATTATCATATGCTCCCAAAATATCTAGAAATAGTGCTGCTAAATAATTATTATTTGAGTAGGACAATTGGATATCAATAGTTAATTGTGACAAACAGTCGATGGTTCCTTTATTTCTCCGAAAGCCTAACTGAGCTACCGGAATTATGCCTTCTTTTTCACACCACCATTCCAATCTAGTTTTCAGGATCCGTTCAAGTGTTTTTAGTAGACATGATATCAGAGAAATAGGTCTTAAAGAAGTACGATCTTTTATTTTAGGTACAGGAATGACCAGACATTGCTTAAGATAATCACAATTATGTCCTTTTAGTAAAATGTTGTTAAATATCTTGCATACATAATCTATAGCAATTTCGGGAAGATTTGTTAACATAAGGTAGTTTATACCGTCCATACCTGAAGATGTATTTTTTTGAAATTTTAATGTTTGCTGTAAGTTCCCTCGAAGTGATAGGAGTTAGTAAAAAGTGGGCATCGATATGGTTATTTGGTATATTTATTGGTAGATGAACGGCTGTAAACTTAATCAACTAAAATTCAAACTGCATCTATAGTCACTATTCTTATTGCACCCTACGCTTGTAACATTTTGTGACTTTTTATATATGTTTTATATTTTTATTCTACTTATTTATATATTTGTATATTGTGTAGTTGTTCCATGTATTTCTATCATATTGGCAAGTCCGTAAATAAATAAATAAATATATAATTAACATTTTATTTGGTATTTCTTAAAAACAATAGCTACCATTAAGTTTGGTTATGGAAAAATAACGTAACAATTACGTTTATTTCTAATTATTTAAAATTAGCGGAGTGCTGGTGCGTTTTCTGGGACAAATCATTGTAGCAAAACGAGGTAAGAACCGAACAGTGAGTGACCTGAATAGAAGAACTGGGTCACAGTCACACTCTAGGATACTTAGTGAGTTATTATTTCTCGACATTCGCCGTTGCTAGATTTGCTGGTTGGTTTGATCACATTTCATGCAATTTTATTGATAGTTAAATACGTATACATACTTATCAAATTAAATTTAATAAAAATATTCGATATCTACGTAATATAAGCACCAGCAAATTTATATAAATTAAATTTATATAACATGGATCAATTTATAATAAAAAAACGTAAGACCGAGTAAATTTTTTTAAAGGAATATGTTCTTCTCCCTCACTATAAGCAATTCTGATTACTCATTGGAGGATTAATACATCTATAAAAAGTTTTCGTCTCCGCTATTTCTAACAGCTTTTATATTGTAGCTGTCGTATCTTGTTTCTGATGCATACGTCTTTATTGACATTTTTTTTCCGAAGTCGTCTCTTATGTTGTGTTTAACACAACCAGTGATCACTCAGAGAGCGGCAGCGGATACAGTACACATGCTACCGGGTAGCATGGTAGCGCGTAGCATGTAGGCACATGCTACCCACAGCAGACTAGTTCTGTCAGCGCGTACCAAAAGCCTCTTGTAAGTTGGTATTTCTACAGCCTCACTCCAGACTGGGGCCGCATAGAGGACGACAGACTGCATAACACCTTCTTTCGTATTTGGGTCCACCGATACTGACCATTATCCTCCCCAGCGCTGCCATTCTCTGAATAACTCTGCGGATGACCCCCCCTTAAATATTCCCCCCAACTCTCACCCTGCTGAAGAGTATCTCCCAGATACTTGACGTACTTCTTGGCGTTATTCTCGCTCCCACGATCTCAAATAAAACAATGTCTTTCTTTCTGTAGCTTCTGAGTACTACAGCCTCCGTCTTATCAAGAACACACGGACGCGTAATCTGAAGCAGGAGTGGCGCCGTCCCGTGCCGCCACCAGCATAGCGAGGTCGCCTGCGAATGCAAAGGGGTAAACCCCCCATCCCCCCGCAGGTTCCAGACCTGCGGGGACCCCAGCCGACTAATTCACCATCACATCATTCTTCACCACAAGCTTCCGTTCCGAAAGATAATCACCAACCATTCCTCAGATACCCCGGACAGCTTCTTGCTTCCAAATAGCTCATTAGGAGACCCCACTGCAATATAACAGAAATGAATGCATTGTAATGTATACAAAGTATTTCGGACGTCAAAGAGAATCAGGATGACCCATTGGTTATCAGTCCCAATTTCCCGTGCCGTTCAAAGCACATCGGTCACCGCATCCACTCTACTTTTGCCCTGGCAGAAACCATACTGTCTCAGAGATAAGCCTCCAGACATCACAAGCACAGAGAGGTGGTAGATACGGATTCACAAATTTATCAGGGAGCTGCTCTTTTCAAAAGAACGAAAGGAGACGGAACTTGCAACAAAATTCTGAAACGAGCGAGTAACACCTCGGTGAGGTTCGGACTGTCGCATGCCGAAATAGGAGAGAATGAGAAAGACACGACGCGAGGGAGGTGACAATCACGCTAAGACAGGGTGATGAAAGTCTTTGGTAGTTCGTTTGGGTGTAATTTTCCCGATGAATGTGTGGGCGAAAGAATGAGAATCGGGTGAGACGAGATGTTTTGCCTTAACCGTCGACCGTTTCAGAGTGGTGACAGGAGGAAGCGTCACACTTCCTTTTATAAAGCTTCTGGGCTTCTGTAACATAATTTTTCTCCGCATAGAGATTTTAATGTGGATAAAACAAACTGGAATGCCAATTGTCCAGAGGAAAGTTGCACAAGTCGTAGGAAGAAAAGGAAAACGGCAAATTCTGTCTCTAATATTTGCTGAAAGCGGCTCCCTTGTAAATTTAATTGTACCAATGAGTGCTACTGGTCAATTCGTTCCATCTATGTTGATTTTTCCCCAAAAAATTGAAATAACAAGTTACTGTTTGGTGTTCCACCTAGGTTAATATATGCGGTTCACGAAAGCGGTTGGATACACCAGTATTTGTTTACAGAATGAATGAAACATTTTACAAATTTTGTGAAACCAACAAAAAGAGTCATCTGTTCTTCTAGTACTTGATGGCTTATATCTACACGCGCAATTTGAATTTGGTACTTTGGCTGGAAGTTTGTTTCTATATATTCCCTACCTCCTCATGCCACACATAAGCTTCAACCTCTTGATAAAACCTCCACGGGCAGCTTCAGGGCGTGCTACAGCGAGGAAATAAGAAATTGCATTCGTGTAAATGAACACACTCTAACACGATTTAATTCAGCCGAATTGTTAGGCAAAGCATTTAGTCGGGAGAAATTGCCGTAAATTGATTCAGGGTAACAGGAGACTATCTATTTGACCGTAATATTTTGTTATAAAATATTATGCAAGAGAAAATAGCAGGCAAACGCAGTCTAGGACGAAGAAAGCCTTCATGGTTGAAGAACTTGCGAGATTTGTATGATATTGATACAAGTATGCTATTTAGAGTGGCAGTGAATAAAATTAAAATAGCTATGATATTATCCAAAGTTCTGAAAGGACATGGTAGATAAGGAAGAAGATCGGAGCTCCCTAAATCATTTTCGGGTACAATTACATTTACCAATAATTCCATGTTACACCTTTTTTCGGCTTGATATTTTTCGGCTATAAAGTCTCATAAAGGCTCCTTTGCATGTTTGCAAAGACGTGTTTGCGATTTTTGCAAAAAGTTTCAATTTATTTCTGTTTTAGTAATCAAGCTGCTAAACAATGTTTTTTTTGGTTAAATAAAACGTTTTTGTGTGATTTTTCTTAGGGGCCCATATTTCCAGCATACATTTGTATAAAATTTATATTATATATTTAATATTTGTTTTTCCCAAGGTTTTTTTAATAAATAACTATTCAATATTATTATTAAATGTTGAATCTAAGAATATGTCCAATTTCACATGATTTGAAAGAGAAAAACAAAATAAAGGCCCATATTAGGATTTCTCCTCTATTTTTTTTTCAACGACATGCGTGGTTCTATAAAACTGATACACGGTTAATGAAATTTTCCATGACTGTATGTAAGTGTAGATTTGTTCCCTTTCTTTAGCATAAGTGTGACAACATCTCATCTGTGGTCCATTATTTTTTGTCTGTTAAAATTGTCTTGATGGGCTCCTAGACGAAAAGCGAGTGACCTTGTATATTCCTTTGAGTGTTTTCGTATATTAAATCCGTCTATATCGTGTTAGGGATATCATTGTGTATCTGTCTGAGTCTGATTAAAAAGACTATTGAAATTGGCTGAATGACGAAAGCCAACATCATAAAAAAACATTTCAGCATGAAAGCCATAGAATTAAAATCTAAGAAACTAAATTATATAAAAGTCAAATAATTGAAAATGAAATAAACATAATTTTAAAGTAATTATGATTACAAAATAACTAACTATAAAATAAAGATTATTTTATAAATAAATATTCTGAATCTGGATCTGTATACTGGCTGTATACCATGTATCAGAAGAAATTTATTTAAAAATTCTTTATAAAAGGTTATAATTAGAACACCCTATCGGGCTACATCACAGAACGTTTTCGGAATTAATATTTCATCATCAGTGTTATCCTAAAAGTATATAACCACTTTAATTAAACATGTTTTGAGCCACTAAATACTTGGGTAAAAACCCGTTAAATGTTACATAATTTGATCTTATATACTAGGATGTTGTTACAACAGGAATTGATAACATGGCAACGTAAGACTCAACTGGAGGTTGCTAGTCCTGAGACAAAGTGCCTACGAGGATTTGTTGATAGCAACTGATTGAAATGACAATAATGAAATGTTAGGATGGAAGTCGGAACAAAGCAGTCAATGTAACTTGAGATATTTGTCTAAATATGACAGTAGCCAGTAATGTTTAAAATTTTATAAGTTAAAATTATAATAAAAATAACAGTAGCAACCATCAATATTTTGTAGTTTGAATTATAAATTTATTCTAAATTTTCGTTGAGAAATTTGAAAAAATTTTTTTTACTAATGTAGGTAGACTCAAGTTTGGTCAAATTTTGTGGGTACTGATAGGCACCAACTATACTACTACTACTTGTCGGTTTATAACGTTCTCCGCCGTTTTCCGACTTCCAATCGCCACTTGGACCGGTTGTTCCATAGATCTTCTTTATGGCCCTCTCTCTCTCAGTTCTTTATTTATTCCTTCGCTCCAACTTTTTCTCGGTCTACCTCGTTTTCTCTTTCCTTCTGGTTGCCACTTTAGTATTTCTTTTGGCATTCGTTGTTCGTCCATTCCTTGTATGTGTCCGAACCAGATAAGTTGTTTTGTTGTTAGGTCATCTGTGATTGTTCGTTTGATTCCCATTATTTCTCTAATGCGTTCGTTGGTAATCCTTTCTCTTCTAGATCTTCCTGCGGCTCTTCTCCAAAAATCCATATCCTCTTTTCATTTTCTTTGCTGATGAATTGGTCCCATAAAATGGTGTTTAACATTGTGATGTCTTTTCTCCCTGACGTATTTCTCTCTCTTGTGGCTTTGTCTAGATGTGTGTTTAGATCTTTTTTTTCTGCTCCAATGCTTATTTACTTCTAGACCCCATATATCATACTCTTCAATTAATTTTCGTGCCACATAGTTTAAATCGTCATAATCTTGAGCCATTATTACTTGATCGTCTGCAAAGTTAAGCGTATATACCATAGTATTGGTGAGCGGTATCCCCATTCTCCTGCATTTTTGTTTCCATCCTTTCAAAGCACTTTCGAGATATATTTTAAATAAAGTGGGAGACAAGCAACATCCTTGCTTTAATCCTTTTGGTGTTATAAATCCTGTTGTTATTTGTGTCCCTGCTTTTATCTTTGTTATGGGTTAGTTGTATAGCACTTTGACGGCTTTTATTAATTCTATATTAATATTCGTGCTTTCCACTGATTGCCACAGCTTCTTCAGTGGAACGCTGTCGTAGGCTTTCCGTAGGTCGACGAACAACATATGAATCTCTTGATTCCTTGCCGTCTTTTTTTCTATTATCTGGGTTAAGGAGAAAATGTGGTCAATAGTGGATCGACCCGTACGAAATCATGCTTGTTCTTCTGCTTGATAATCTAAGTATTCTCTCTTGATTCGGTTCTTTAACACCTTTCCATATATTCGACTCATAGATCCGGTTACAGCTATTCCTCGGTAATTTTCACAATTATTTTTATCACCCTTTTTATGTACAGTGCTGAGGTATGATATCTTCCATTCCGTAGGGATTTCGCTTGTGTTTATGCATTCTTGAAAAAGTTGTCGAAGACATACAAATATCTAAATTCAGTGGTGGTAAACTAGAGATTTTTACAAAAGGCCCTTTCTGTTTTTGCAACATTTGGTACCTGGAAAATGGAAAGCAGATATATGTAGGAAGTTGGGTTCTTTAAATGTTATTGTTGAAGAGTGAAATGTTAAATGATGTATTTGAAAGTGCTATTGAGATTGAGTGTAAATAGAATAAATTTTGTAATGTACTGTTCATGTAGTACTTAACTTATAGCCCAGTCTGGTTATGCAAAAATCATCGATTTAACGGCAAAATTTTTCGCAGATATCTGAAGCTTTTAAGACATAGGTGGGGGTTACTAGATGACGAATAGATGAAAAGGTACGCATATTATATAACCTTGCGTTATTTTTTTAAACAATAATTTATGGTCACAATTTGATTTTTTGTCTATAAGTTTTTTCCCTTATATTTTAAATAAACAATATTTATATAATTTTTTTAAACCAAGAATAATTTTATTTTCCCGTTTTTTTAATTAAAATTGATAAATAATTTACGGAGATATTTGCAAAAAAGCAGTTTTTTTGCACTAATTTATAAATTTTATTAATTTTTTTATTAACAAAATAAAATGTTTAAATTTGTGCGAAATTTCCCCCCGATCGGTCAAATAGTTTAAAAGTTATTTAATTTATTTATCCCTGAGGCTAATTATTTAAACTATTGAACTTGCCCTATAAATGATGCTAGACACATTTAGCAAATTTCATAAGATTCTTTAAGACGTAAATTATCTCAGAAGTTAAATGTATATTGCGTTTTCATCGAAATTATTTACAAAGTAAACTTTTGAAAAAGAGGTATGTTTTTTACTTATAAACAATTGTAATAACTTCTATATTTTTCAAGCTACAGACTTGTACGTACAACCATTGAATAGCTGGTAAAAAACTCACATTTAAAAAAATCCTTCTATGACCAATAGGAACGAAGTTAGCGACTATTTTTTTAAAAATCATATCTCCATTGTTAATAAACATTAAGAAGTAAAATTTGCATAAATTTTGAATGAAAATCTAAACTTTATATTGAAACTTATTGCTATAAAATTCATCCAATTTTTCGAAACTTACAGCCTTTCGAAACGAAAGTACTTTCGAAAGATCGCCATAGGAAAGTGGAGGGGAAACCGTTTCAGCTGCACGCTCTAAAATTTCGTCAGTCTCAGTGTAGTGGCTTTAGAAAGCAATTTACTTATACTTCTTTGAGTTAAATACTTTGTGTATTTTGAACAAAAAAGTTTTAACTAAACGTATTTAATTACTTTTTGATTGAAAATTGTAAGTAATATTTAAAACTATTGAATGAATAATTATTGCAAAACTACTAGATGTGGGTGCAGAAAACGTGGTTGGAATTGTACGAACTTGTGCATAAATTGTACTGAGGAAGAAGTAGAGGAGAAAATATGCTGCAACCTCGGTACAGTTACGTTTGACGACGACAGTGATTCTGAAAATGTATATTTAGAGAATGATTTAATAAGTGAAGATAAACAACCTGCAACAAAAAGATTCAGAGCTGACAGTGAAGTCGAATGAATTAACCAAATTTTAACTTTTAAACCAATGTATGTAAAGAAAATATAAAAAGTAAAGTTCAATAAACATTGCAAAATTTAATAGGACAGGTGATGAAAAAATCGACTTATTTTATCAAAGCAGTAATGCAGATTAAATTAATGTTGTATATCATATTTGTACGAAAAATAGAATAAAAATCAATATTGTTAATTGTAAAAATACAAACAATTATAATTAATATAAGGAATATAATAATATAATGTGTAAAAAATTACCTGAAATTTAATTTATAAAATATATAAGTATTATTACATCATTGATATAAAATGAAAAAAAAATATATGTTGATTTTCCGGGATTTTCCAAGATTTCCAGGGGGAGGGTGAAAATTATGTCATCTTTATTAATACTGCGACAGACTATTCCAGCCAAATTAAAAAAAAAGTAAGTTTTTACGGTCAATTTCAAATGGACTCAATTTTTCCGAGGTTTCCCATATTTTCCGGCCAGTGAAAACTATGTAGTTATTCATATTTCGAAGAGCTACCCCAGAATATAAAAAAGAGGCTTCCAGCTGCAATGGAAGCTGAGATAATGTAAATTTTTCCTAGGTGTTTCAATCTGAAGTTCCGATGTCGAAAAAAAAGGAGCTGTCCACTTTCCTATGTCGATCTTTCATACCTTCGTTTCGAAGGGTTGTAAGTTTCGAAAAATTGGATGAATTTTATAGCTATAAGTTTCTATATAAAGTTTAGATTTTCATTCAAAATTTGTGCAAATTTTTAGTCTTAATGTTTATAAAAAATAGAGATACGATTTTTAAAAACATAGTCGCTAACTTCGTACCTATTGGTCATAGAAGGTTTTTTTTTTGAATGAAGAAGTACTAAGGAGCGTCAACCAAGACAGAGAACTGCTAAAGACAGTTAAACATCGAAAAATGTCTTATCTGGGACATATAGTAAGGGAAAGTCGATATAAAATATTACAACTGATCCTTAAAGGAAAAATAGAGGGCCGTAGAGGTGTAGGAAGACAAAAAAGTTTCTTGGTTAAAAAACATTCGTGAATGGACACAGATATCAAATGCAGGATAATTATTCCATATTGCAGAAGATCGAAAAGCCTTCGCAATGGTGATCGCTAACGTCGGATAATTCTGATATGGCACGCGAAGAAGAAGTTACTAAAGAGTTATGATTGATAAGCAGAGATTCAGATGTGTGGCTAGACTAGATGGATCATGAAATTATCTGGATATGTGGATATGAAGGGATGTATAAGAGTGAGGGATTGAATTATTATTGTATGATTGTGAATGGTTTAACAGGAAAAGTAGAATAATCTGATCTGAATTTAGTTATGTCGAAAAGGAGCATGAAGAACATTAGGCATAGGGATCAGACGTGAAGTTTAGATTCCTAGAAAGAAGTGGGGAAAGATGGAAATTTAGATGCATTGAAAGAGAGGTTTTGAGTGGACTGAGAAAGATGAATAAATGACAAGAGAAGAATGATTAATGTAAATTTTAATGTAGCAGTAGAAATTGAGGGTGTGGGTCATGAGAATAGTTGGCGATGGATTGGAAGGAAGTCTCGATTGAATGATTAACACAATTTGGACCTCTCTGTTTTTCTTTGATAATTTCAAGATCTTCATATAAGTCTAATTTGAGGAAGTTTTTTTGGGGAATATTGTGAATAAGTGATACGTCTTCTGGGATATTGAGGGTGTGGATATGTTCTTTTAGATGTTAAGAGAAAGTGGAAGTTTTTTCTGTTTTTGTGTGCTCTAAAGAGCGTGAAGACAATTATCTACATGTTCTTCCTATGTAAGTGGCATCACAATCTGAACATTTTAGTCTATAAACACCACTACGGTTCATATAATTGATGGGGTCTTTGGAATTAGATATACACTGACCCAAATTATTGGGTACTTTAAAAGAAACGTGGATGTTTTCAACTGAACGTTTTATGAGATTTCGAATATCTCCAGAAAGACTCTCGTGATGATATGGAAGTGAAATGTAATTGGGTTTAGTCTCTGGGGAACGCAGTCTCTTGCAGGGTTTTAAGACGTCTTCTATGGATGAGTTTATTGATGATGTTTTGATCATATCCATTATTGACTGCTATTTGTCTGAGAATATTAAATTCTTTTTTATAGTTAGACTGAGAAAGTGGAATGCTTTCCAGGTGATGGATGTAACTGTGAAAAGCTGCATATTTGTGTGACATAGGGTGATTAGAAGAGAAATGTATTAGAAGAGAAGGGTTTTTTTATAAATGTTGTTAACGTTGTGTTTAGCACATAGAGCTATTTTTTGTATTTTAGCCTTTAGCCACGAACCTTTAGCCACGTAATTGCATACAAATATTAGTACTCGTTTATTCAAGATTGTAAAGGGAGGACACTTTTAACGCTCAGGGGTTCACCAGAGCGACTTCACTAACACACAAGACATAAACCACGGGTAGATAGGTGGACAACAAATAGATACACATACAAAGGAAATATCCATTCAAACGATCAATTTTTTCATTCACACCTTTAACTTAATTTTTTGCAGAAATACCATAATCAATTTAAAAATTTTTGCGTGGCGTCTTTAAACCTGCTTTCAGCAATTCTTGAAGCAGCCACGTACTTGTATTGACATGTAAGGGAAAGTTAAAGAATATGTTATTTAGATCAGCTATACTAGTTCCACACTCACATCTGTCTGTTGGGAGAACTCAGATTTTATGTAGATGAACTTTAAAAGTGGTATATTTATGTACTATAAGAATATTTGTATTGTAATATTATCATCACCATTATTTGCCTCCGCATCGCCTTTGCATTCCTATGCGGGGTCGCCTTCGGAGTAATAGAAAGGAACTCGGAGACATATCACCTATAATGTATACACAATAAATGGGCAACACACATACACAAACATATAATTTACATTACACAAACTACATTACACAATCACAACTACGATACACATCAATTCTGCTCATCCTTCATCCCTCTATTCTTCGTCCCATATAGTTTTCATTTCTAAGTCTGACATGACCAAACCATTGCAGTCTTTGTTCCTGAATCTTTTTTGAGACTGTAGTCACCCCAGCTCTTTCTGTAACCAATTCGTTTCTGATCCTGTCCCTCCTAGCCTTACCCAACATCCACTGTAACATTTTCATTTCAACTACCTCGATCTTCTTATCCTAGATTTTCTTTACAGACCCCACTTCACCGCCGTACAACGCGGGTCTCACCACACTCTTGTACTAAGTCTCACAGATTACTTCGCTTCCAGTTAAACAAACCAGCCTGTATCCTGTGGGTAATTTCCCGATCTAGTGTCCCATTTTCCGTTATGTAGGAGTAGAAGGTATTTAAATTCTCCTACTCGTCCTAGTTTTTCTCCAAATAATTCTCCAATGTCCCTAACCATTACTATTCCTTCCAACCACATAATATACTCCGTTTTCGACCTGCTAACTTTAAGTCATTTTTTTTTCAATAGCCCTTTTCGAACACTCCAACTTCTCCATCAACATTTCTTTGCTCTCCTCTACTAACACGATATCCATCAACAAAAAGCATTGACCAAGAAGCCCCCTCCATTACTTTCTTTATCAGTACATCTATAACAAGATTAAATAGATAGGGACTCCGTGAAGAGCCTTGATGCAAACCAACCGTCACTGTAAAACTTTCGGTCAAACCGACAAGTCCTTATTTTACATAACACTCTCTCTGGATATTCTTTTTTCCTCATATATCCTACTCATCATTTGCCACAAAATATCAATCCCTTCCTCTCCTAGAACCTTCCAAGCCTCCACGGGTATATTAGTCCTAGTCCTACTTCCTTACCATTCTTCATCCTATTTAATGCCTCGACAACTTTATCTCTTGCTATTCCCGGTATTACATTCTCATTTGGGATCCCGCATCCTCTGTCTTTCCTCTAGTGTTCTTCATTTAGAAGCTTACTATAGTATACTATACTCATACCATCTTTACTTTATTTCAACATCGGTTCTTAACACTCTTAAACTCGCACTCTTAATTGGTCAAGTCCTTTGATGACTTGTCTCTTGAATGCTGTATAACCTTTTCATCCCCTCGGGTGTTGCTAACTCTTCATACAGCTATGCAGATGATCGTTTCTTAGCAGTAGCCACAGCGCGCTTTGGTTACCTCTTTGCTACTTTATATATCCTTATGTTCCTCTCTTTTAGACCTGTCTTACCTCTTTCTAGCCCCGTTCTTCTCTCTAAGCTTCTGTTGCACTTTATTGTTTTACCATTAAGTTTCCTAGCACTTCCTCTCAAACTCGCACCACAACTTTACTGTTAGCTGCCCTCTAGTCGTTTACCGTATTCTTTTTCTCATGCTCTTCCAGCACTCTACTCTTAAAGACTCTTGCCAAATCCTTATCCTTTAACCTCCACCACTTTACTTTCTGTTGTCCTACTTGCTTTCTTTTCCACCTCACCTTTATCTCCGTATTCACTATCACCAGTCGGTGTTGACTAGCTACACACTCACCCTTTATCAATTTACAGTTGGTAACCTAATTTAGCTGAGTTCTTCTACACAGCACAAAATCTATCTGACCATCATCCCAAACCTCCATAAACTCTTTCTCTGACAATATGTCCATTCCAATCACCCCCAATAAAACAATTTTCGTCTACAGCAATATCGAGCATTTCGCAATCAAAGGCACTCCAAAATTCTTCTTTTTCCTGTTCTTCACACCTTACCTGTGGGGCGTAGGCACATATAATGTTCACGTTGGTATTGCCTGTATTCAGTTGGACACTCATTATTCTATCACTTTTGCGGTTACCCTTACAATATGTTCCTTCAACTAGTTATTCAAAACAATACCTACTCCATTTCTGTCGTGACTGTTCGAACTATTATATATCAACTTGCATCCATCTCTAAGTTCTCTTGACTTAATACCTTTCCAACGAGTTTTCTGCACACAAAGTATACCAATCCTTCTCCTCTGCATGAAATGACGGCTTTGTCTGTCATGCTTTCGACTTTGAGAGTTGCAATTCTCAGGACTAGCCTCTTTGGCCCCTTCCGTCCTCTAAGGGGTAGCACTAGCTCATTTTTCGCAGGGGTCAGGCGAGGCCGCAACTGCTGGTCGCTTACGGGGAACGCCATATCCTCTAAATTATTTTCCATATTTCTTCTTTTCATGGTTTTAGCAAGGTTTTTATTGCCGGATGCCCTTCCTGGTGCAAATACTCCTCCTTTATCCCCAATGGTCCTTACCGAGCTACTTAATTCACCCATCAAGAGCCGGAGTTCGATACATATTACATATTATATAAAACTATAATACAAAAACACACAAAATAGTCAGAATCTGAGTATTCCGAAGGTAAAAACACCACCATAATTTTTTTCAACCATAAGCATGCTGTTGCCTACAAGATCGAGGCCAAGTAAGTCAACCATCAATTTTGAAAAACATAACGTACTATCAACAACAACTTCTCAATTATACATTTTCCCAGAATTTTTAAAATAATCTTTTTTGAAAACGATTTCGGTAGTGGAAATCGAAAAGTCAAACATTAATTACTTAAAAATGTAATTTTCATTACAATCAATTATTGTGATACATAATATAATGTGTATATACGTGAACATAATATTTAAATTAGTTATATACAAGAAATCAGTTTCAGAACCTTATTAAAAACACTTACTTCTTATACGATCATTCAATCGGAGTTTTATGATATAATAAAAAAATCACAATATAATGATTAGCATTGCGAATTGGCAAATCATTATGATCTAATCTTTAGTAAATTGCCTTGAATTTTTTCTGTAAGGTTCACTCCACCTTTAAATAATTACTAATTATTATAATTTATATAAATTTGTACTACATATACAAGGTAAGATGAGGATGTTTATGGCATTTTCGTGTAAATTATCGGAAGTAATGTGCTATCTGAAAGTACAAACATAAATCAAAGTGTAGAAAATATAATTAGAAAAAAAAATACTCAAAGAACATTTATTGTAACTAAACTGTTGAAACTTGCAATAAACAACAAACTTTTCGCTTAAGATTATTTCAAGACATTTTTTTGTTCTCTGAAAGCCGTCTGTTCTATCTACACCAAAAATAGCATAATATACTTCCAAATAGAATAATGTTCATCATCTTCTGCTTTTATATATTTCGCACCCACTGGTTTATGTTATCTGTCCTGTACATGATTTTGATGTTGTTACTTCTTGATTTATCCGTCCGTGTCTTTCATGTTATTCTTCTTAGAATTCTCATTCTACTTGTTTCCAGGTATCTTCGTGTTCTGCTAGTTTCTGGTATCGTTTCAGCGGTGTATATCGTGATAGGCCTAACTACAGATTTATATAAGCGCGTTATGTTTCTATGTTTGGATGTTTATTTCTCCATATCGTATCTTTAAGCCATCATGGCTGTTATGCTTGCATTTGCTACTTCTTCCTCGATATTGTCATCAGCATTCTGGCTTTACATCTTAAAACAATGTGGTAATAACCGGCCTCCAAATGCAGACAGCAGATCCAAAAATATTAAAAAGTACTATGACCAACTTTCTTACAGAAAAATTAGCACAAGTTCAGATAAAAGCAATGAGAAAGATAGGAGAAACAGTATATGTAAGCTGGAGTTTGAGAATGCTGAAGACAAAGAAAAAATCATGCAAAATAATTCCAAACTGCAAAGAATATTAAAGACCTACGCGTATATATTAATCAAAACCTAACTGCACCAGAAAGAGAAATGCAGAAAGAAATAAGACAAAGGGCAAATGAAAAAAAATAAAAGGCAATTTATTGAAAATTAAATTAAACAAACTAACTATGGGTAAGGAAGAATGGAAACGGAACAGGAACGAAGGAAAACTAGAAATAACAGAAAACTAAGAGTAAAAGATAGATTGGAATATAAGGTAACAAACATGAAGCCTGGTCAGAGAGAATACTATCAGTTGAGGTGAAAGACAAAAGCAAGAATTTAAAAACAGTAATAACTGTATATGGCCCAAATGATGACGACTTGGCTTATAATAAGAATAAATTCTGGGAAGAATTAGCATTGGTCACGGAACAAGCAAAAGGAAATATATATTTAGTAGGTGACTTCAATGAAAGATATCAGGATGGAAGATGGAATAAAGAAATTGGCCGCGGGAGACCATATACTGCAAAAAGGTCAAGAGGTCGACCAAATGAGATGAAAAGATGACATTGAGCAAAGCGCAGGTTCAATGTGGAAAAGACAAACAGAAGACAGAGACAAATGGAGACAAATGGGAGAGGCCTATATTCAACACATGAATAGATTTTGGGCTATAGATAGATAGATAGATAGGTGACTTCAATAACAGAGTAGTCGCAAATGACCAGGAATACAAAGAGGTATTGGGAAAAATGGAGAGACAGTACGAAACAATAATGGCATAAGAACATGGCTAGACTCCTGTATGACGCACAATTTAGTAATAACTAATACATTTTTTGAATACAAAATTATTCAAAAGTACACAAGAAAAGTTAAAAGTAGAGAAGAGAAATGGATAATTGATTACATGTTAATAGAAAAAAAATACAGGAGAAACGTAATAGGCACAAAAGTTAGAAGGGGCACAGAAATAGGAAGTGCAGGACAAACTGCAAGAAATGCATGTGGGTTATAGAAATTTAAGAAGAGTAGACATTTCAGAAGAAATATAGAAATATGGAATGAAGTACTAAAAAAATATGGAGTGACAGTTAATAAAAATAAAACGAAAGTTATGGTGATAAGAGAAAATGTAGAAGAAAGAAAATTAAATATAAAAATAGAAGAACTAAATATAAAACAAGCACGAAACTTCCAGTACTTAGAAGTAGATTTAGGAGACAACGGAAGACAAGAAACCTATATTAATAATAGAATTAAAAAAACGATGAATCTATACTATGCAATGAACAATAAATTCATAAATAAGATTGAAATTACAAGAAAAACAAAAATTAATGTGTTCAATCAATATATAGGCCTGTATTAACCTTTGGTTGCGAGTCGTGGTTCAGTTGAGATATTTTTGGCTCCAAAATAGGGGTTTGATTGATGGCACATATTTTTGCTACACGCTGTATATCACGACTTAAAAATCATGGACAGTATCTGAATTGATGGCCTCTAACCCTTTACATAATAGGCACATGTAGAAAAAAATGAAATATGTTACTTCTTCAAATAATTTACTATCTTCAACAACCATTGTCTAGTCTAAATCAACTCCACCACTGGTAAATGCATACCATAGCGCAGTTTAAAAATAAGGGGCCGATAAACTTGCACAAAGAAATTTGCCAACGGAGTCTATATTTATATATTTCCGAAAAATACAACGCACTCAAAAATTTTTTCACCGGACGTTCTACGACTAGCAACCACTTTTTTCGTACATCATTTAACTGTTTTTGTAACCAAAAATCAACATAGAAAACCATACGCATAGTGTGTACCTGCTGACAGCCAGTAAAATACACTATAAATATAATTTAATATTTTTTATATTATGTATTAGAATGGTATTTTAAAATTTTTAATATATTCACATTTTTGCAGGGGAGCTATGGCCAAAAACTCTTGATAATGAGTTGAAGTAGATCATATCTTTCACCTCTTAATACGTTGCCGAAAAAGACTGCATTTTTCTGTATGATGATGATGTTTAATCGTTTGTTTGTTTACTTATGAGCTGGAGAACCTCGTCGGTGGTGATCTTTTCTATCCATGAAATTCGTAATATCTTCCTCTATACATATATTTAGAAGGTCCCTATTCTTTGTTCTGCTTGCTAGTTCATTGTCCAACTTTCACATCCGTAGAGTAAAACAGAGCAAATGTAGCATCTGATCATCCGGGTTTTGAGTTTTATATTAAGGTCTGATATTTAAAAAAATATCTTTATGATTATTAGTGTTTTTCTCGATTGTCAAATCTTTGTTATTATTTCTTTTTTTGTATTCGTTTGAACTTTAAATAAGTTCAAACTTATTTAAAGGGCTTCCCAGGTCTCAGTTTCCCGAGCCCCCCGACACTACTACACTGATCAATATTCACAAGACATCAGAGAGGATGTCGAAAGCTCGGCGAAATGAAAATCAACGCGGTTCAACCCGGAAGACTGGTGAGTTTAATATTAATTATATATATATATATATATATACATATATATATATATATATATATATATATATATATATATACATATATATATATATATATATTTATATATACATATATATATATATATATATATATATATATATATATATATATATATATATATATATATATTAGTGACTGTCGATATAAACAAAACCACCAATTTATTAGTACCACACCATCAAAAGATGTCATGAAACAAACTAAGTTTTACTATCCTTAAGTCAAAAGAGTGTTTCTCTAACATCTCGGCCAACCTTCTGACTGCGGCCCTAATAAACTGGTGGTTTTGTAGATATATATATATATATATATATATATATATATATATATATATATATATATATATATATATATATATATATATATATATATATATATATATATATATTGTTATGATGTGTTGTTTGTTTGAATGATGAGCAATGAGTATTTTTAATAATATAATATATAGGGTTTTTATCGCGGTTCTCAAAGAATTAGCTTGTAAGTACTTTTTTAAATTATCTTTATTATAACTATTATGAAACACACATATATATCTAACCTAGTCAATGTAAATTTAAAATAAACTATCTTTAAATTGATATTCTTATAAAACTAATTAAATTCTATAGACAATCTAAATTTTAAACAAAACTATCTTCAAAATTGAAATTGTTTTGACACTAACTAAATTATATTAACAAAATTTTGTACCTTTCTTTCACTGAATGCCTAAATGAACTGTTTTCCACTATATATATTCTAATCACCACTGAAAGTCTTCGTACTTCGGTTATCCTTGTTTTTTGTGAAATTACTTTTTTCAATTATCAGCTTCTACCAATTTAAGATATAGTTTTCTTCACCAGCATTTGTACACCACCAACCAAACCAGCAAACAGCATTTATATTTATTCTTCTTTTGAATATACCAATATCCAATTATTATAAGTTGATTTATACTAATCTCCAACCATAATATAATTTAATTTCTTCCAATATACCTTTTTTTATCTTCAATAATTATTTGTGTATAATTATAAATGTGCATTAAATTATATGCATAATTTTTAATCTTCATTTAACTCACTATATTAAACTATTGGACTATTTGTACTTGATTCACTGACTCTAACTAACTTTCATAATAAACTGCTTGACTTCTGACTAAAAACTTCTAAAAACTGCCATCTTGAATCCAAATCACGGGTATTTATATCTTTTGGACATTCTAGAACCATCTCGTAAGAGATCATGTTCCAATTTGTTCTATTTCATACTTGTATGAATTTTCTGGAACAAACCATTTCGCAAACATGGCCATCTCCGGAGATCCAGAGAATTCCATTCTTTTCTATTAATAATTTTGTTTACATTTAGGCTTTTCAGATCAGAATATATAATTAAATTAGTAACTAACACTCTAATTTAATAAAATACACATTTCAAACAATATATTATTATAACCCACTTTATATTCGTAAATATTCTTAAACGTCACTTCAGAGTATAAATATCTGTCAAAATTCGAGAGTATTTTTGGTTGCCTAGGCACATGGCTCACTTAAATCTATCTACCACATTATAATTACTAAAATACAACTTTTTACACTTATTATATGCTAATTTATTAAAAATGCCCTCACATAAATATATTTTTATTAAATTCTCTAGTATATAACTTATTTAAAATAATCAAATACTTTTTTATATCTAATATTATGTAGTATATAACTTATAAATTATTTTCTATAAACCCCAATCGTCACAATACCCCAAAATAATATTTAAAATAAATAATTTACTTATTATTTTTTTAAATATTAATTTTCTCATATCTTATTAAATTTAATAAATTAATAATTCAATTTTTTTTTTATTTAAAATGTGTTAAATACATCCCTGTTCGCTGTCTATGTCAAAACAGAGAACAACGGATCACAGTTCGGCTATTCTATGGTCAAACTGTCATGTCAAATGGAGAGAATAAAATATAACCTTAATTACAAATATAATAGATATGGTGTTCTGTTTATTTATAGACAAAATCTAGGAATTATTTCCATTCAAAATAACTTCATCAATATAAATTGGTAAGTTTTTCCACTTTATTATATTAGAAAGACATTTTTATAGCAATTATAGTATCTAACCCCAAATTATGATTTTTAGGGTATCAAACAATTTCCATATGTACAAAATTCAACAAGTATGATGTCAAATTTAATCACAACAATGAAATCTACCATCTATTTATGAAATGGATCTATCAGTAAGTTATTAGTGTTATTATATTTGTGTTAAAGGTATAGAAATCATTATTCAATCTCTTCATGATATTGAAAAATGTCGTTGATATGAAATATGCCTCTTAGTCTGTTCTCTGCATCTATTAACACATAACTATTTAGTCCATTCTGATTTTCAATTGTATATGGACCTTCAAGCATTGGTTGTAATTTCTTACAACGATTTTCTTTAACATTACTTTTTCTAAGTGAACGAATTAACACTTGGTCTCCTTTTTGAAATGTGATTGGTTTTTTTATATTTCGATTTTGTCTTCTGATATATTTTTCAGCTTTCCTCCTAATTCGGTTATTCACTTTCTGCATTACTTGTTCTAACATATCCTGATTATATTCACTAATCCACTTTCTGTTTCCTATATGGCCAAACATTAAATATTCTGGTACTTCCTCTGTATTCAAATTATGTGTATTATTTAAAAAATACTCTACTTGTGGTATATGTTGCTGCCAAGTTTCGTGTTGATTTTGGCACAGTATCCTTAAATATTTTATAACTTCTTTAATATATCTTTCTGCAGGATTTGCCTGAGGATGTCTGATACTTGTAAAATGAATGTTGATTCCCTTTTTCTCACAAAATGCCCGAAATTTTTGGTTGTTAAAATATGTAGCATTATCTATTATGCAATTTCTAAATGGTCCTATTTCTTCGAAAAATTGATTAATATATAATTTTAATGTTTTAACATTTGTTCTAGAGCAGGGATATAGTTTAATAAATTTTGTATATAAATCAACTATCACTAGTATATGCTTTTTTCCTGTTGGACTGAGAACTAAATTTGAAATAAAATCCATGGAAACTGTATTTAGTTTTTCATATACAACATTAGATTTATATGTGTTCTGGTTTTTGAAATTCTTTTCTTTGTTTAGTTGACATATTTGGCATTGGGTAGTAATTTCTTTTGCTATACTTATGTCATTCTTTGCAAAATAATTGTCCCTAAATAGCATCCATAGCTTTCTTGAACCAATATGCATATAATCGTTATGTAAATTTTTCAATATTTTCTTTGCTAAAGTTCTAGTTATTACATATACTTCTATGCCATTTATTATTTTATAATATACTCCATCTTTCCTAAGGACTTTTTGTTTTTCACTCAAATTGATCTGATCTCTTATAATTTCTTCTTTAGAATATAATCCAGTACTTTCTACTAATTGATTTAATCCAATTTTTATTGTTCGCTGCCCTTTTTGTGATGTATTTTCTAACCTTGATAAAGCATCTGCCACTATATTGGATTTTCCAGAAATGTATTTGATTTCAAAGCAGTATTCACTAAGTATTAGACTCCACCGATGTATTCTACTGTTTCCATATTTGTTATTTAATATAGACGTTAAAGCTTGGTGATCTGTTTCTATTGTAAATTCATTACCCAACAAATAAAATCTTAATTTTGTGACACAGTGTATTATACTTGCTAGTTCTAATTCTGAAACTGAGTAACCCTTTTCATGTGGCTTTGTAATTCTTGAAATGAATTGTATTGGGTATTCGACCCCATCATGTATTTGTAATAATACCCCTGATAATCTCTCTATTGATGCATCTGTTCTTAATATGAATGGCTGTGTGTAGTCAGGATAGTATATTTTCAAATTTGACAGAAAAATGTTTTTAATCTCTTGGAATGCTAGTTCTCTTCTCTGATCCCATCTCCATTTTACACCTTTTCTCAGTAGTTCAAGTAATGGAATTTCTTTTATACTTAGATCTGGTATCATCCTTTTATAATAATTAATTATTCCAATAAATCCTCTTAAAGTTCTTAAATTGTGTGGTGTTTTATATTCCTGAATGACTTGTGTCCGTTCTGGATCCATTTCGATTCCCTTAGTGTTAAGTTTATAACCTAGATATATGACTTCTTTTTGAAAAAATGTACATTTTTCTTGATTTATTTTTAGTCCAACTTTGTCTAATCTATTTATTATAATTTTTAGGTGTTTCTCATGATCTTCAGCCGTTTTAGAAAAAATTAATATATCATCAATGTAGTGAATTACAAAATGTTCATATTGATCCAGAATATCATGAAGACATCTACATAGAGCACTGCAAGATGATTGAAGTCCAAATGGTACTACTTTGAATTGATATACTACTCCATCTATCTGAAATCCTGTATACTGTCTACTTTTTCTTTCTAGAGGTATTAACCAGAAACTATGCTGTAAATCGATTTTAGTGAAAAATGACATTCCTGTAATTCTTCCTAATATTCCATCTATACTCATTGGTGCTTCAAATTGCTTTTCAGTAATCTTGTTAATATTCCTTGCATCCAAACATAACCTGATTTCACCTGATCTTTTTCGTACTACTACTATGGGGTTAATAAAACATGTGTCTGCCTTCTCAATGATCCCATCTTCTAACATATTATTAATTGTTTTGTTTACTTCTTCTCTGTATTTATATGGTATTGGGTATGATTTTGTTTTAAAATCTTTTTCTTCTTTAACTTTTATACTATGGATATAATTTTGTGCAATTCTATTTTCTTTATTGACAAGTCCCTTGTGTTGCTGCAATATGGAAATGACTATTGATTTATATTCTTCAGGGCAATTTAAAACTTTCATCATATCTTCTTCTTTACAAATCACATTATTCTTCAATATGTACTCATTATTCCTTGCTTCCAATTTTACGCACTCCGCCTCGTAGGCATCCATCTGCTTAAAATTTCCATTCCTTAAATATTCACTACAATAATTATTCTTTACATTCTTCTGGGACATTTCCCTATCATCAAAATACATTTCTTCTTCATAAACATCATTATTTTCTTTTAATAATATCCTATCAACTCTTATTCCTTCTTCTACCTCATCTTTCTGCATAAATTTAATTATTTGCCCTTCCAAAGTTACCATTTTTTCTTCAAAATCTATCTTTACTTTCTTCTTTTCCAATTCATCATTTCCCATTAATATATCAACACATAAATCCTTGACAATAAATCCTTGCATATTAATTTCTTTATTAAGAATATTAATTTTAAAATTGGCTAGTTTATCAATTTCACCCAACTTCTTATTATTTGCACCAATAATTTTAATTTTTGGAATCTTTATTATATCTGATAGTTTTAATGTATTAAAAATAAAATTCTCCGAGACTAAAGTACTTTCTGAACCAGTATCTATCATAATCTTAATCATTTTATTTTTGGCCAAAGCATTTATATAAATTAAATTAATAGATTCAATAATTTTATCTTCATCTAAAGAAATAAATTCAGAAGGTTTTTCATAATAGCAATGGCCTAACTTGTAATTCAGAAAGTTTACTGCACAAAATTTTGATTATTAGAATTGTCAGATTGTATCTGACCACTTGGATCTGATGTCCTATGTCTTTCCCTACTATGACTTCTACTCATATTTTCCTGCCTTGTACTACTTCGTTCCCTGTCTTCGCAGCTTCTATTCCTTCGAACACAATTTACCTGTCTGTTATAGTTAGGTCGCTCTGTATTTCTTCTATTGTTAAAATCTTGTTTATTATTATTAGTACTGTTATTAAAATGTTGTCTATTATAACTAGTATTGTTATTAAAATTCTGTCTATTTTGATTACTATTATTATTATTAAAATTTTGTAAACTATCACCATATCTATAATTATTATATGATTGTTGATTATCATTTTTATTATATTGAAAGTTATTATTGTTTTTTCTGTTGTTATTATTACTTGTCATATTGCCTCTTTGTATTCTTTGAATAAAATTAATAAAACTATCTATTGTTTGAATATTTTGTACAGTTACGGTTTGCACAACATCAGCATCAAAATGTCTAGATACATTTAAGACTGTTTCATCCTCTCTAAGTGGTGGTTCTAAATATTTTGCAACTGTTATCAATTTCAATGCATAATCTACCATATTTGATTTTAAATTTTGATTATACTTTCCAAAATATAGAATTTCTCTAAACTTGGCTTGCTCTAGTTCACCCCAATAATAATTTAAAAATTTATTTTCAAATGTTTGAAAATTATCTAAATCATTCTCAATACTAGCAAACCAAGTTGCTGCATTGTCATTTAATGTCATTCTAATATAATCTTTAATATCATTAATATTATTCACCAATCTTAATTTATGTTTTAAACTATTTATATATACTCTAGGATGCAAATTTTTTTTATTACCAGAGAATTTAATCCCAGTCTCATTTGTTAAATTTAAGTAAGGTCTCCCTATGTCTCTCATTTGTGAAATATCATCTATTCTCTGTTCCACATTTCTTATTTGATTACTATTTATTTGGATATTTTGTTGTATATCGTCTAATTTTTCTTCTGTGTTTCTCCTGTCTTCGTTAATTTTTACTTCTAAGTTACATTTCTGTAACTCTATTTTCTGTTCTATATCTATTTTATTATCTTGAATAATCCTCTTTACTTCTGTCCTCTCATTGTCTATCCTTTTCTTGTAGTCATTCCGTATACTTTTTATTTCATTTGCTACTTTTTTCTCTGCAGCTTCAAGTTTTTTATCCATTTGTTTTACAATTTTATTATTATTATCTTCTATTTTCTTTTCTAATTTTCTATAATTCTCTTCCAATTTCTGTTCCATTTTTTTCATGTCTTCTTTGACTTCTTTTGAATTCTCTTCCAATTTTTTTGTATTCTCTTCCATTTTCTGTTCCATTTTTTTCATGTCTTCTTTGATTTCTTTTGAATTCTCTTCCATTGTCTTGTTCATCTGCATCATTAATGACATCAAAGCTGCCATATTGACATTTTCCTCTCTTTCTGGATTCATTTCTGCAGTATCTTGTGGAACTTGAACTAAACTCTCCTCTTGTATAGGTTGTGTTTCTACTTCCACATCTTCTTCATTCTTTTTGCTTCTTATACCTTTCTTTCCTTGAGACATTTTGAGACTTTACTTGTTCAAATATAATTAAAATTAAAATCTATACTTTTTCTTTCTACTGATAATTAATTTAATTATATGAGAGCACTTATCTTCCCAAACTAATTCTTTTAAATAGAGAGCCCCACGTTGGGCGCCAAATTGTTATGATGTGTTGTTTGTTTGAATGATGAGCAATGAGTATTTTTAATAATATAATATATAGGGTTTTTATCGCGGTTCTCAAAGAATTAGCTTGTAAGTACTTTTTTAAATTATCTTTATTATAACTATTATGAAACACACATATATATCTAACCTAGTCAATGTAAATTTAAAATAAACTATCTTTAAATTGATATTCTTATAAAACTAATTAAATTCTATAGACAATCTAAATTTTAAACAAAACTATCTTCAAAATTGAAATTGTTTTGACACTAACTAAATTATATTAACAAAATTTTGTACCTTTCTTTCACTGAATGCCTAAATGAACTGTTTTCCACTATATATATTCTAATCACCACTGAAAGTCTTCGTACTTCGGTTATCCTTGTTTTTTGTGAAATTACTTTTTTCAATTATCAGCTTCTACCAATTTAAGATATAGTTTTCTTCACCAGCATTTGTACACCACCAACCAAACCAGCAAACAGCATTTATATTTATTCTTCTTTTGAATATACCAATATCCAATTATTATAAGTTGATTTATACTAATCTCCAACCATAATATAATTTAATTTCTTCCAATATACCTTTTTTTATCTTCAATAATTATTTGTGTATAATTATAAATGTGCATTAAATTATATGCATAATTTTTAATCTTCATTTAACTCACTATATTAAACTATTGGACTATTTGTACTTGATTCACTGACTCTAACTAACTTTCATAATAAACTGCTTGACTTCTGACTAAAAACTTCTAAAAACTGCCATCTTGAATCCAAATCACGGGTATTTATATCTTTTGGACATTCTAGAACCATCTCGTAAGAGATCATGTTCCAATTTGTTCTATTTCATACTTGTATGAATTTTCTGGAACAAACCATTTCGCAAACATGGCCATCTCCGGAGATCCAGAGAATTCCATTCTTTTCTATTAATAATTTTGTTTACATTTAGGCTTTTCAGATCAGAATATATAATTAAATTAGTAACTAACACTCTAATTTAATAAAATACACATTTCAAACAATATATTATTATAACCCACTTTATATTCGTAAATATTCTTAAACGTCACTTCAGAGTATAAATATCTGTCAAAATTCGAGAGTATTTTTGGTTGCCTAGGCACATGGCTCACTTAAATCTATCTACCACATTATAATTACTAAAATACAACTTTTTACACTTATTATATGCTAATTTATTAAAAATGCCCTCACATAAATATATTTTTATTAAATTCTCTAGTATATAACTTATTTAAAATAATCAAATACTTTTTTATATCTAATATTATGTAGTATATAACTTATAAATTATTTTCTATAAACCCCAATCGTCACAATATATATATATATATTTTGAAATGATATAGAATATAGGAGAAAGAAAAATATTGATTAAAAAATTAATTTATAAGTTATGTATTAGATAATATTAGATATTAAAAGTATTTGGTTATTTTAATAAGTTATATACTAGGGAATATTATAAAAATTATTTATGTGAGGGCATTTTTAAGAAATTAGCATATAATAAGTGTAAAAAGTTTTTTTTTTATAATTATAATATATTTGTATATATATATAATATTATAATATAATGAGACAAACACCAGTAGGAAGAAGGTCAAAGGGAAGACCCAAACTTAGATACAAGGAACAAGTGGAACAAGATCTGAAAACACTTAAGATTACCAACTGGAAAAACAAAGCAAGGAACAGAACAGAATGGCGGAAAATCCTAGAACAAGCCAGGACCCAGAAAGGGTTGTCGGGCTACTGATGATGATGATGATAATATATTTAAGTGAGCCATGTGCATAGGCAACCAGATATACCTACTTTGAATAAGTGTCATAAGTTACAGAAATTAATAATTACGAATATAAGTGGGGTTATAATAATATGTTGTTTAAAATGTGTAGTTTATTAAATTAGAGTGTTTAAGTTACTGATTTAAGTTTATATTCTGATCTGAAAAGCCTAAATGTCAACAAAATTCTCGATAGAAAAGAAAGGAATTCTCTAGAATACAGAATTTAACCTTTGTTTACGGTAGAACGTTCTCGAATATGGTTATGTCTGTGAAATGGGCATAACCAGAACATATACTTTTTCGAGAACAATCATATAGAACAATTCGAATATGATTTCTTGCCAGATGATTCTGGAAGATATAAATACCCGGTGATTTGGATTCAAAGTGACAGATCAGTTACAGTTCAGTCAGATGACCAGTCAGTTAGTAAGAAAGTTAGTTAGAAGATAGACACATTTAGTTAGTGAAGTAAATTGTTCAGTAAGTTCAAGATAGTCAGTCAGAAGGTCCAGATGTTCAATATAATAAGTTCAATGAAGATTAATAAACAGTATAAAGATAATATTATTGTAGATTAAAAATTATGTTATGTAAAAATGGTAATTGGATAATGGAAGAAAGTATCAATTGAAAATTAAAATTATATAATATTTGGTGATTGGATATTGGTGTATTAAAAAGAAGAATAAATATAAATGCTGTTAATAAGAAAAATATTTTAAATTGGTGGAAGCTGATAATTGGAAAAAGTAATTTCACAAAAACAAGGATAACCGAGGCTGAGAACGAAGACATTGAGTGGTGATTAAAATCTTTATTTTAGAGAACATTTTCATTTAGGCATTCAGTGAAAGAAAGGTACAAAATTTTGTTAATATAATTTAGTTAGTGTCATAATTATTTCAATTTTAAAGATAGTTTGTTTAAATTTTACATTGTCTATAGAATTTAATTAGTTTCATAAGAATTTTAATTTAAAGATAGTTTATTTTAAATTTTACATTGGTTATGTTAGATATATATGTGTGTTTCATAATAGATATAATAAAGGTAATTTCAAAAAGTGCTTACAAACTAATTCTTTGAGAACCGCGATAAAAACCCTATATATATTATTAAAAACACTCATTGCTCATCATTCACAAATAATACATCATAACAATATATATATATATATATATATATATATATATATATATATATATATATATATATATGTTTTTAAAAATACTTGTCGGTATTTTGATTTTGGGTACGTTTAGAAGTATACCGAACAAAGAAGATCTTCGTCACACTTCAGAGTGACTTGTAATACATAATCCAGCAAATTTTTATAGAAACTTTTATAGTGGAGTATATAAGTGTTGACTGCCAAATAAATATCAAGGGGAGCATGCGAAACATTTTGCATTTCTATTTTCGGTCGCTGTAAAGCCGTAAGGTCATTTTCATTGTAACTCATTCACTAATCTACAGGGTTTTAAGTAAATCTCGCTACCGTGCTATTAGAACTTTACGGCGATTGCAAATCAATCTTTTAATAAACGAAATGTGGTAGATGTGTAATAAATATAGAAACCTAATCCACATTTTTTCACATTTATCTTGATATCAATAATATTTTGGCCAAATGATGCCGGTCATTTCGGTCACACAGAAAAAAATTGTAATGTGCAAAATGTGCTAGGATATGCAATGATTTGTTGATTCTTCTACACCTTTACATCACTATAGAACTTGTGCATTGATTCCAATCCATTTAGATTTAATTAGAATACATCATCTACATTTTAGATATTATCTACTCTACACTGAGAGTTTTATATTTTGTTAAAAAAAATCCTAAACGATAATACTGACAATATATTCACTTTGGGAGCTGTGTAGAAACTTTTATTTATCTCAACACATATACATTTGGGATAAAAATGGACCAAATTAATAAAAATAAGGAAAACAGATGACTCTAAGTAAGATCCAAAAGCTAAAAAAACCATTTCCAAAAAAGATTCTTAGCTTAAGTCTAGTCTTAAGACTTAGGGGTCACCAGTCACCATAACATCGAAATCAAAATCATACTTAGAGGACTTGCTTATTCTTACAGAAAATACCCGGAAACTTGATGTGTTTGGACAATGCTTATTTGGAGCTCAAAAACGGAAACTCAGCAATATGAGGAAGCAGAACGTTGATACTAGCAAAGTCGGCATGCCACTGAAAAGTTAACCTACTTCTCGAGGGAGAACTGACGCGATATAGACTGTTAAGTAAACTCTTAGTAAGTGTGAAAATCACAAAAAGACGAGCAGAGCTGCATCCTTCTCCCTAAAATATTGTAGTGGAGGAAGTACAAAATTGCTCTAATGGGGATCAAGACAGCAGTAATCCCCAGGCACTACCAGGACAAAATGGCCGATAATAAAATAGGACCAATAAAATAAAACGAACGGGCACTTGGGTTAATATATGGTGAGAAAGAATCTTTAAATTAATTAATTGAAGAACAGAGTAAACAGTTTTTAATATTGAAAGACTCTAAATCTTAGCTGTGCTGGCTTACCTTCCAGAGAGCGAAAAAGAGAAATCTGAAGGTTATATTGCCAGTCATGAAAAACAAAATAAAGAGTAAAGAGTTGGGCAACCAAAGTTACCATTTTATTTATAGCTGTAGCCCTATTTTTAGGAGAACAATCCAAACACTCATTGTTTCTCCTGCTACTGAAATCCTACTTTCAAATAAAATTTATCAGTCTTTGACACACCTGTCCTACTCCTAGTTATTACTCCCTCATACATGTCTCTCACAATCTTTACGTCCTGGCCGGGAAGTCCTTTCTTATTGAACACCCACCACAGAATCTCACGAGAAACTTGATCATATGCATCTGAAGAAACTCTGTCATTTTGATGAAAACACAAGATCTTCTCAATCAATAAAACCATGTTTTCCACCCTCATGCAGTATGTTATACTCTCATCGTGCCAAATCCCTTCCTAACTCCGGTCCTGCACCCTCGGATATAAGAAACATCCTATCTATATCGAATATAGAATGGTGGTCAACTTTGCCAGAAGTATTAAAGTTCTAGCTTTGAGGTATATTGGCTTATGTACAAAAGATTTGGTTATATCAAGATCTAGAAAGAATAAATAATCTTAACGACTTTTATCACTGTTACGATCCCCTACCGCTACATCAAGAGAGCAACTCTAAAATCAAATCCTTGTCATGTTTTATTTCGTTTTTTTTTATATTATTTTTTTAATTTTTTGCAATTTCGTCAACTCTAACTCAGTGATAAGATAACCTTAAATTTTGGTTTAATGATTCTCAGTTCGTTAACCTCCAAGTAAACTACAATTAATTTAATAAAAAAATAATATGGTTGATAAGATCATTAACACTTTTCAATTTAGATTGTTGAAAAAATTATAAAATATTTGTAAACGATAAAGCAGATGCTTTATTATCACGCAAACAATTTTAATATGTATAAACAGCTATAAACAATATAATATTTGCAAATTATAATTTTTAAATCAGTTTTTGATATTTTAAATGTTCACGTGCAAAAAACAAAGATTTTATTGTTTCTTTTATCAATGGATAGGCCTTTGTTCTGCCAGTTCATTTTGCTAATATATTTTCTAGAGTTGCAGTGAAGAACTTTGGTGATATTGCGTCTCTTTGTCAGACGCCTCTGGTAGTGGGAAATTCTGGAGTGTTTTATTAAATTTTTACCTTAGATTTGCTTGTTTGTCAATGCCTCGATTGGTCAAAACTTCGATTACTGCCTTGGGACATATTGAATCGAAAGCCTTCTTGAAATATATGAAGGTTAATGCTAGTGGTAAGTCATATTCTTTAGCTCTACTCATTAGTTCTCGAAGCGTATGGATATGATCTAGGGTACTGAATCCACTTCTGAAGCCAGCTTGCTTTCTTGGCTGTGCAGCATCTAATGCTGCTGATAATGACCTTTGTGAATATCTTGTATATGATTGGTAGTAGACTTATAGAACTGTAGTTTTTGATATCCCCTTTGCTACCTTTTTATGAATGAATGAGAAATGAGTATTCATTGATCTTAGGCAGTTCGTAAATATGCCTGCTAAGATTGTCCAGTTTTTTTTGCCAGTGTATTTAAGCAGTTCCACTATTATACCATCTATTCCAGCTTCTTTACCGCTTTTCATTTTTCTTTTTGTCGATTCTACTTCTTCTGGAAGGATTCTGATACATCTTCTTGGTTACTGATTGCTTTTTTAATTGTTTCAGGGGCTTTGTATAGCTCGCTGTAGAAGTTAGTCATGAGTTGTATTATTTCATTTCTGTCTGTAATTCTGGTGTTTTCGTTTGTTAGAGCAACGGTTTGCTTCTTCCCAATGATTAATGCTTTTCTCGTTTTCTTATAGTTTTTCCTGTTTTCGATATCTTTTTCTACCAGTCTCTCATTGTATTTTCTTATGTCGATACTAATACTTTTTCTTATTGTCTTAAAAAATTTTGTGTATTTTATTTCCTGTATATTGCTACTTACTTTCATTTCCCTTTTGTTTTGTAGCATTATTTTGGTTTTATTAGACAGTTTCCTATATTCATTTTGTTGTTGCGAGCCTCCCATTTCTTTGGCTCTATCAAGGATGATTTCCATTAATTGGGAGCTGTCGATTTGGTCATGTAATCTTTCATCAATTGTCCTCCTTTGGTAGTGATCTGAGTTTTCTTTCAGATTGTTAATATTTATATCAGTTACTGTTGATTTTGTGAATAATTTTATTCTTTCTATCTTTAATTGTAGCAATCTTGTTGGTTAAAATAAAGTCAATTTCATTTCTAGTGGTTCCATTTGGTGCTAGCAAGTATATTTTCTGTTCGATTTTTTTAAATAACGGATTTCCAATATGCATGTTTTGGTAGCGTGCAAACTTAATCAGTTTTTCCCTCCTTTCATTTCTGTCGATGACTCCATAGGTTCCCATGACTTGTTCCTTGTCTTTACTCTTTCCCACTTTGGCATCAGATACTTAAAGTGACTTTTATTGTTGAATACTTCAATTATGTTACTGTAGAGTTCCTCTATTTTTTCGCCAGCGTATATTGTATCTCTTTGATATATTTGATACTTGTAAGATTAAAATAGCTACTCTATCCGAGATACTAGTTATTTCTTCCACTCTTTGTTCTTATTTCTTGTTGATTAGGAATCCACTATCGCCTGTTCGGCCCGTTGATGTTCCTCGTTAGTAGAATGTGATTCCTGATGCTAATTGCAATAGTTTTCATCTGCCTGTCTTACTTCGCTGATTCCTATGACGTCCCATTTTATATTTTCAGTTTCTTTTTCCAGTTCTACAAATCTAGATTGTATTGATACCGAAGGGCAGTTAAACGTCGCTATATAAAGCGTTGTTGTTTTATATTGGGTAGCGGTTTAGACTTCGCAGATTCTTAGCTCCCTCTGTTCTTCTAGCTTGATCCCGAAATCTACCCAGTTCAGGATTTGGGCCTACGGAGATTAAGGGTCATGATTTGAGTGTGTCTTTCATGTTAGGGGCTGTGAGGCGTATCTTACCACGCTGCCTCAGTGAGAGTTGGTAAGGGTTTGCTGGTGTGTTCCGGTTTTAAAGCGCCGAAACCCGCCTTTCACCCTCCTTCTTCTGCTATATAACGTACTCCCATAATACGCCATATATTGTGCAAGGATTACGCGAATTATGTCTTCGTAGACGTAGGAGGTAGGACTTTTTAGATCAGCTGTAACCCATTCGTCACTATCATTTAGGTATTTACCGGAGATTTTAATGGTTTGCTTTTACCAGCAAAAGAACAACCCTTTCGATACCTATACCAACATTTAATTTCGGATTATTATATAGATGACAATAAATAATAGAATCCGTTCGGATGGTGTAGATTTCTTCTAAATACCCTCTCCCAGCATATCCAGGACCATGGTGACTTTCTTGAAGTAGCACTTAAATCAATAAAGTGGATACGTAGTCTCGACAGGGAAGGAAGATCACAACCAGACCACGGGGCCTCTCAGGTCGTAAACCAATGAAAACCCCGTGTTGTGGAAGTCCACAAGATAGCTACGTGGAACGTCACAACTATGTTTGAAGGCGCGAAGCTACACAATATTCAGCTGGAAATCGCCAGACTAGACATTCCTATCCTAGGTATCTACGAGACGAAATGGCTAGGGTCCAATTATGGACTATAGAATGGCTAGGCTAGAGTGCAATTAACAACATCAGATATGCAGATGACACCGCGATCATGGCTGAAGATATCGAAGATCTTCAATTCCTTATAGATCGAGTCACTAGAGAATGCTCTAATAACGGACTAAGCATAAATACAACAAATACAAAGTTACTTGTGGTTAGTAAACAAGACCTCAGCGATATACAACTAATTGTCAATAATGAACCGATAACAAAAGTTAACCATTTTAAATACCTAGGATAAACGAGACACTAAATCCCAATGAATAAATTAAAACTCGTATAGAAATTTTAAGAGGAGCATTTATGAAACTTAGATCTAGTCTGAGCAATTCTCAGCTGAACTTACAGCTGAGAATTAAGTTCCTAAAATGTTATGTGTAATCTGTATTACTTTATGGATGTGAAACCTGGATTATAAAGGTTAACATGATGACCAAATTAGAAGCCTTCGAGATGTGGTTATATCGTAGAATGCTCAGAATGTCATGGGTTCAACACATTTCAAACAGAGAAGTCTTTAACAGAGTAGGTCAAGGTGAAGGCGACTTAATAAAGATGATAAAAAAGAGAAAACTCGAATATCTGAGGCATATAATGAGAGGAAGCAGATACAGGATAATGCAGTTGATACTCAACGGAAAGATCGACGGAAAAAGAGGAATTGGTAGGAAGAAAGACTCATGGCTCCGAAACATTTGTCAATGGACTGGCTTATCAGCAGATGAATTATTACATGCCGCGCACAATCGAGAACGATATCGGCAAATCGTCATGGAAGCTACCCACGCCTAAAACTTGGGCACGGTACTCAAAGAAGAAGAAGTAGTCTCGACATCAACGTTTAATAAATATATTTTAATGTTATTTATGATAATACTTTCATTTTCATCTAAAGTTTGTAGTTTATAGCATTTGCCTTTTTGTGCTATACACTAAATAAATAAAATCAATAATACACTGTATCGATAAAAATAGTAGCAAAATTATACTTTTAATTTATTTCGTATATTATTACATTTTTTGGTACTATTATCTACTTAAAACTAAGGGACTAAAATTTAAAATGATGTAAAAATTTCAATGTACCGTAACTTTTCTATTACTTATTGAAATTATTCGATATCGCGCTCCAGATTCTCTGTGTACATTAGAAAATTCTTTAGAAAAAACAAGCTAATCATATAATATGCCTGTATATATCATTGTTTTTATAACAAACGCGCATTAACGTGTGATTCTAAAGGTGTATGTGGGACACGATAAAAACTGAAAGAAAGTTGCGCTTACTGAATGATCCGAGTGCAATATTTTTACATGTGAGTATGGCATAAAGTGTAGCGATGATGATGAGGTAGAAGAGACAAAATTAAGATTACCTTGGAGAAAGTTTAATAATATTGCATTTGTTATTTGTTTGTAACCTTGTTACGCTAGCTATTAGCCAAAGAGAAATTACATTACAGGAATATGCAGCGACGTATTAGCGAGTAGATATACTAGCCTTCTCTGTTAAAGAATATTTCAAAAATGGCATATCAAAAAAGTATATAAATTCCAAATACACCTTTATCAGGACTATAAGTTGTATCTATTTCTTAAATTTCTTCAAAACTTTAAAATACTACTGTTACTTAAACTGACAACTTCTTCTGCTTACATATATACATTTCCAGGTATTACTAGACATTTAGCTATATTTCGATCGTTCTAGATTTCTTTAATACCTCTTATTTTTCGTCAAGGAACTTTATCTATATGGAATAAATCTCACGGAATTGTCGTAACACTGCTCCCTCCTTTATAATTATTTGCTTCGAATAACTGATCTACCAGGGACCGATTGAAGCCAACAGGATGGATCAGTTCCATGGCATGTAACTAATATCGCGATATGTATTACCTTGGGTTTACTTCTAGCTGAAAACTGGATGCGGTAGATTACAGCGTTTATTTTCTGCAGGACTGTGGACGGGCCTTCCCAGTTTCCTTGAAGTTTCAGCCTTTCTTACGTGTGGAATTGTATAGCCATACTGGGTTATCTCTTTAGAAAGTTATACCAATAGCATGCATGCTGAGCCTGATCTTGGCTTTATCACTTTGAAGCTTTAAACTTTTACGAGCAAATTCATAGATTTTTCCAATTTTTTTTTTTTCAAATTTTTTATGTACCTCAGGGATGAACGTTCTTGTTCGGAGAGAAACAATACTTCAAAAATAGGATCTTGAGGAAGCTTCATTTCTCTTCCGGTGTTCATTATCGATGGAGAATAACCGCTTCATGTTCGGAACTTCTATAGGCTAACAGGAATAGAGGAATTAAAGTATCCCAATATTTTTTATTATAAACAGTTCTATTATGTCTATTGGCCATTCCATCTTATTGAGGATGAACAGGCGTAGTGCGAGTTTTCTTATTACTCAAGATTTTCATTAATTCTTGCCATAATTCTATGCTAGGCTATTTTGAAAAATAATTCATTGCCACCATTACGTACTTGTTTCCTCTCTGTCATCGGAAGTGATATTGTGCCACGATTTCTTATTGTAGGGCCTTTTCTACGGTTATATCAATCGCATTTCTTACAGCAATCTTTTACATCTCGGCAACCATTAATCCAGTAAAATCTGTCGCGATCTCTGGCAGTGCTCTTTTAACTCCAAAATGTTCTCCAGAAAAGCTGCTATATAGTTTTTTCAGCACGCTTTCAACGTGTTATTTTGGTAGGACCACTTATTGAACTGTACCTGCTCCATCGGGACTTTTCAACTTCCCATATAATAGACCATTGGAAAGATACAGAGATTCCTATTAAGCCCAGTACGCCTTTATAGTTCCACTGTATTTGGTTATTTCTTGCCAAATAGGTCTTACTCCATTTTTAAGCCATTTTCGTATGATTCTTAAGTCATTATCTTTCTTTTGACTCTTTATAAATTTTTCCAGGAAAGTCGGGTCATTATCTTCTTCCTGTTTAACTCTGGTCTTCCGGGGACTCACTTCTTCGGTTACATTCTTCAAGCTGACAATGTCTTTAAACCTGTAATTCTTCAAAGCATCTTGGAATTCTTGTAATTGTTGTTTATTCTGCAAAATTGACACATATTCTCTTAACTTTTCTATTTCATCTTTACTAATCGCTATTTGCTCCTTCAGATATGCAACTTTAGATTCCAAATATCTTTTTCACTTCTGTGGTCACTATTTCTAGTAGGTCTATATGACGAGCTTCTGGATTCTCATTCTTTGGTTCTTCACCCCTTGGCTGGGATCGGGTTCTGAACATAAAGACCACGATCCCGCTGCATAAAGAGCATTGAAAACGGCCTTATTAATATGAATATCAACTTCGTGCCAGTATGTGACTGAGCTCTACAATTAGCCGCGTAAAATAAACTGGATGGGGAAGTTCTCATTCCTAAAACCGCTCGCCCCAACGGCTAACAAGAAACGTCTCATGAATATATAGGGTAATAGGACAGGTGTTAATAAGTTAGAACCAAATACAGCGGATTAACTAAGCACATGACATAAGGGCTGCAGGTACGTCATTAACTATGGATTCGTTGATTGAACATGGCATAAACACTAAAACATACATACAAAAAATCCACATAAACATAAAATACACATACTCACATACACACCTATATCACGCTAAATCAGCAAATCACTAGACAGCCGCACCACAGCTGGCTCATTATAAGGTGAGATTTGAACAGCGATTATCAAGCACTCAAATTCTAATAGTTGTTTGTAGAGGTTGTTTCATAACTCGTGCGAATACAATGAACACGGAAACAAAAGCAAAACGAGATGGCTCAGAAGAGGAATTAAAAATGAGTGACTCTTCTAAGTCTACAAAAATAAATATAAAGGGAACGAGCAGAGGGGCGGACCTGCCGAAGTCGCGAAGTCTAATAGCTGTGGGTCTACTAAGATTTTAAAGCATATATATATATATATATATATATATATATATATATATATATATATATATATATAATGTAGTTGTAGTTTACATCTAAACGTTTCCAAAACTAAAACTTTGGTATTTTCAAAGACACCAATAAACGTACATGTGTATGCCAAGGGTCAAATAATAGAACAGGTAAATTCCATAAAATATTTGGGAGCAAATATCAATAGTCAGTGTAATCCAAAAAAAGAAATCCTATCAAGAATCGAACAAGCAAGGAAAGCATTCATGAGCATGAAAACATTTTTTACAAGATTAGACCTTAGTCTGCAGCTTAGAATCCGAATGATCAGATGTTACGTTTTTTCTGTCTTATTGTATGGCTGTGAAAATTGGACAATGGACTCTGAAATGGAAAAAAGAATAGAAGCCTTTGAGATATAGTCTGTATATATACAGATGAATGTTGAGAATTCCATGGGTACAAAAAGTTACTAATGTTGAGGTACTTCGTCGCATGTGTAACCAAATTAATTACTAAGAATAATCAAAGAGAGGAAAATGCAATACTTGGGTCATGTGTTGAGAGGCGAAAGATACGAATTACTTCAAGTTATACTGGAAGGAAAAGTACAGGGCAAAAAGATAAGTAGGAAGACGCCAGAACTCGTGGCTGAAAGACCTGAGGAGATTGTTCGACTGCTCATCCGCAGAAATCTTTCGCGCAGCAGTTTTCAAAACTACAATTGCCATTTGGATCGCCAACCTTCGAAATAAGACGGTGCCATGATAAGAAGAAGTTGTAGTTGGTAAATGGAGAATTCTCGGTCAAATGTTAGAGAATAAAAGATATCACTTACTTCATCCTTTTATTGAAGACGTTTCGTGTATTAATTCGTACACGTCATCAGTTCATATACCAATTAGTTAAACGAGCAAACATCCATTTAGACAAAAAAATTTGCACATGGTTTACCTTACAAAAGATATGCAGCATATTAAGTTGGAAGTGAGAGAAATAGCTTAATTTATGAACCATACAGATGAAAATACAAAACGTTCAGTTGTAAGTTAGAAAAAAGAGAACTAAGTCAGTTTTGTAAAAGATGTAAAATGTTACTAGAACAGTATTATAAAAAAACTTTGGTGTAAGTAACGGAAAAAAAACTATCTAAAATTGAGGACAAACAGAATTCCAAAATAACACTGATATTATCCAATAATAGACATTACTATGGTTTATATTTAACTTTAGGTGGCATTATTTAAAAGCAGTAAATGACAAAGCAATATTACCAACGAGGAACAATGCGAAGACTTCAAAAACTAAGCTATCTAGGAAAAGATCATGTTTTGTTATGCTATTCAAATACGTTAACATTGCCATAACTTATTGCCAAAGTTAGTGTAAGTTGACGTCAATTAAGTAAACAAGGTTTTATAAACACCTCTATCATTAATATGGATCTCAATTTTGCATTAACCTGCGAGGACACAAGTACTGCTCACATAGAGTACTAATGATTCTAATGAATAAATCATAGTGATTAATCTGTGGTTCACTATTATATTATATTCAATAATTTGTTTAACTATTTTTTTGAAAAATCAACAAGGTATGTAATTTGTAAAAAAAATATTAATAGTTAGCTGATCAAAGACTGTACGATGAATGATTCAGTTGATTTCAGTATGATTCAGTTCTGCAATATTACGGAGTGAGCAATTTAATTAAAGCTACTAATGTCAGTTCTCTTGTTAAGAGCATTTTAGGATGAACACATTTCAAAAGACTGTCTTTTAGTAAAATTTTAACCTCTTCATAATTGGCCTTATGTTGAGGTGATAGCATGTTGTGCCATAGCACAAGAGTGCTTGGATAAGTTAATATCACTGCGGTGAGATGTTACTTCTACCACTAAGTAACCGCTCAGTCTGACCTATGTAAAAAGAATTACATTCAGCACAATGAATGTGGTTAACAACATTTATTTGTTCTAGAGGGGACAAAGGTGTCTTGGTTTAGTTCCTGGCAGTTTTAGCGTTTTTATTGTTAGTTTCACTGGTATGTTTCTAAATAGTTTAATAAGTTTGTCTGTAACTTGATAGAAGTATGGCAAGGGAGAATAACGGAATATTGACGAAGTCAAAGGAGTCCCATGTATTGCAGTCTGCAAAACTGCATTATCAACAGTGTTATTTAAAATTGACCTAAATTGGTCACCAATGGGTAAATCATTAATTGTAGAACCATAACTTCTCGAGAAAAGATATTTATTAATTTCCAACAAGAATACTTCTAGTAAAAGTATACTATAATATATATATATATATATATATATATATATATATATATATATATATATATATATATGTGGCTAAACACCCCTTTAGGGGTTACGCCGCTTACGCTCTCTAGATCTATGTTTTGAGGTAGATCAGTCCTCATGTTCCTTATTTAATTTTCTCAGTTATTTTTCTCCATTGTGTCCTATCTCTGGTTTTTCCTTTCCACTGTCGTATGCCCGCCTTGTTGAGATCATTTACAACTTCTTGTAACCATGTAGATCTTGGTCTTCCACGTCTTCTTTTGCCAGCTGGTGTCCATTCCAATATTGAGAATATCGTCGTAGTTGATCCTGATCTCCATACGTGTCCTAGCCATTTTGCTCTTTGTTGTTTTATTTTACACACTATATCTTCCTTAATTTCTTCCAGTAGCTCAAGGTTCGTTCTTTGTCTAAATTCATTTTCATTTATTTTTATTGGTCCCAGTATTGCTCTTAGTATTTTTCTTTCTTGTATTCTAAGGTTTTCCTCTTGTTTTTTGTCATGCTGAGGGTTTCGGCTGCATACATCATCGTCGGTCGAATTATTGTTTTGTATACCTTCATTTTCGATTTCTTACTCAATAGTTTATTTTTTAGTAATTTCTTATTTGCATGGAAGGTCTTATTTGCTGTAATAATCCTTTCTTTGATTTCTGTTTCTCTTTCTCCATTGTTTGTTATTAATATTCCCAAGTACTTAAATTTTTCGACTTCTTCAAAAATGTATTCGCCTAGTCTAACCTTTTTGTTTTCGAAGTTTTTATCAAATCTCATTATTTTTGTTTTTTCTTGGTTTATTTTTAATCCCATTACTTTTCCTTCTGTTACCATTTCATTTAACATTTTTTCCATTGTTTTTCTATTTTTTGTTATTAGCACAATATCGTCAGCGTATGCTATTATTTGTCCTTCTCTAGTTCTAAGGGTACCTTTGTTTATTTTCCTGACGATGTATTCCAGGGCAAGATTAAACAGGGTTGCTGATAACGAATCTCCTTGTCTAACCCCTTTATTTATGACAAATTCTTCTGTGTCTCCTACTTGAGTTTTTATACTCACTACAGTTCTACTCATTGTCATTTTTATTAATCGTCTTAATTTGTTTTGTATTCCCATTTCTTTCAGAGCTACCATTAATTTTGATCTTTTTATTGTATCAAATGCTTGCTGAAAATCTATAAAAAGCAGTTCAATTTCTATTTTATATCCATGAGCTTTTTCCATAATTTGTTTAACTGTATGTATGGCATCTGTTGTAGACTTTCCCTTAATAAATCCGCATTGATAGTGTCCTATGATATTCGTCATAGCGTTGGTCAGTCTTCGATGTATTAAGGTCGACATAATTTTATATGCTGTGTTTAATAGCGTCAGTCCTCTGTAGTTATTACACATTTGTTGGTCTCCTTTTTTATGAATCGTGATAATTTGTCCTTTGTTCCATTCTTCCGGCATTTTTTCTTCGTCCCATATGTCTTTTATTAAATTGTACAGTTTTTCTTTTAATTCTTCACCACCATATTTTATAAGTTCCATATTGATCCCGTCTGATCCTGAAGATTTACCATTACGGCTGCTATTTATAATTTCCTCAACTTCCTCTTTTGTTGGTCTTTCTAGCTGGTTTCCTAACATCATTGTCTCTTCTTCTACGTTTTCATTTAGGTCTTGATCTTCTTGCTCTGTTAATAATTCTTTAAAATAGTGAGTCCAAATTTCTTTATACTCTTCATCATTTTCTGATACTTTTCCATTTTTATCTTTTATGCCTTTTATCTTTCCTTTAAAAGTTTTGTTTTGCTCGCTAATTTTCTTATAAAATGCTTTTGTGTTTCTGTTCTTACTTTCTTTTTCTATTTCTTTTATCTTATCATCTAACCAGGCACGTTTAATTTTCCTTATTTTTTTCTTACATTCATTCCTTATTCTATTGTATTCTTCCCTATAATCCTGTCTATTTGTTCTTATCCACATTTGTCTAATTTCTATCTTCTTTTTTAGCATGTTATGGCATTCTTCATTATACCATTCTTGTTTTTTTTTGTTTCTTTTTATTCCTATGTGTACATCCGCTGTTTCATTTATACATTTTTTTAAATTTCTCCATTCTGTTTCTAATATATATATATATATATATATATATATATATATATATATATATATATATATATATATATATATATATATATTAACTAATAAAAATGGTAATATTCTTCATGACCTGAATTTTTTGAGCATCGACCGTTGATCGTCTTGGATAGTTAAATACGACTCTGGTATTAAATAGTGGGAACAACAATGCTATTGACATTGTTTGATTTATTTATTCTGTGGTGTAAAAGTAGAGCACCCGATAGTTTCATACCTTTTTGCCAGCTTGATTCGTGAGCTATTTGCCATGCTCGAGAAGGTTTGAGTCGTGAAATTCACGCGCCATTATTTAACCTACATTATGTCACTTGGAATTTGTTTGGTTAACTGCTTTCGATTATTGACTTGGCCAAATTGTAAACACAGGGCAAATCAATGATTATAAAACCTGTTTGTTTTTATTAATTTCGTGTCGTTTGTCCGGTTTTGCCAAGTTTAGATATAAAAGCGACACTTACTATGTAATGTACCCATTAGCTATCTACTTACTTACTTACATAACCAGTCCTAACCTTACTTGTAGTATCAGACATAGCTTTTTGTACGAAGGTCATTTAGCTTCTGTAGAACTAATGGATAAATCCTGTCTATACCCGAAAATTTATACGGCTCAAATCTACCTACTTCTTTTGACACACACCAATTTTCGAGGTCTTCATTTTTGATCTATTTACTGTATATTATTATGTAATGGTATAGATCTATAGTTAAAGGAAAGGAACTCAAACGAAACGTTCAATAAAGCGACCCAGGAAGGAAGTTAATCACAGTCTTTTACGGTAAACAAGGGATTAATTCAAGGAGATCCACTGTCCACACCTTTCTTTAACTTTATCCTAGAAGCTCTCCAAAAACAAAGTGGTGTAGAGACACTCTTTACAAACATTCCTATAGCCGAAACTCTAAACATTTTGAAAACTAAATACAGTATCCAGCAAGACCACTTATCTCTAATTAAACATTGTATGTCCAACACTTATCTCATCTTCCAAAATCAATTCTACAGACAAATAAATGGTGCCCTAATGGGCTCCCCACTATCTCCAGTAATTGTCAATATCTTTATGGAAGACTTCGAGAGCCGAGCACTATCCAAATCAATGCTCAAATCCACATGTTAACTACGATATGTTGACGATACATTCGTCATTTGGCCCCATGGCAGAGATGCGTTTGTGTCTTTTCAAACCCATCTGAATGGTATACGTCATAGTATCCAGTTCACGATGGAGGTGAAAACTGATTCATCCCTACCGTTTCTCGACGTTATCATAAAGAAAAACCAATCCCAAGGTTTTTATCACTCTGTTTATCGAAAACCCACCCATACCAATCGTTACTTGCATGCCTACTCTCATCATCCATCTTCACAAATTAATTCAGTTTAGTTTAAAACAAGCCCTCAACCAAAACGGTTACCGCGAAAATTACATTAATAGGAACACCTACAGACATCAAG
Organism: Diabrotica undecimpunctata; assembly: GCF_040954645.1. Lineage (NCBI taxonomy): Eukaryota > Metazoa > Arthropoda > Insecta > Coleoptera > Chrysomelidae > Diabrotica > Diabrotica undecimpunctata. Next base: position 74,047,797 of record NC_092812.1, read on the forward strand.
TTCCCACTTAATCTCAACTCAAAGACTCAGACCTTCATCATACGAAAGCTTTTCCTTCTTACATCAAAGGTGTCACTGACAAAATCGACAAAATATTTAAATCAAGAGGAATAAAGACACTATTTACCCCCCAACAAAAACTTTTATCTCTTATCTGATCAATCAAAGACAACATTCCAAATGAACAACACAGAGTTTATGAAATTCCTTGTGTAGACTACCCCCGATGCTATATAGGCCAAACAAATCGTAGAATCCAAAATAGGAGTTATAAACATTCCATTTCTGTTTGCAATTTCGAGTCCGTTTCAGCTCTAGGTCAACACCATCTTCATAGAGGTCACAAAATTGATTTTGAAAAACAAAGAAATATCCGAGAAGCCATATAATTTGAAAAAGGGCCAAATATCTCAATAAAAGAGATGACGGCATAGAGTTACCTTCGACATGGAGACCTCTCATAAAGCAAATATCGTCAGCTCCACCCGCCAATCAAAATCCTACTGTCAGAAATGTTCGCGCCAATCCCCACGCTAACCCCCACACCAACCTCCACCCAAACCACGTCACCATCAACGGTATAACTCTGTTCCCAGTACCAGTAATGCATTGGTTAGGGATCAGTAAAGTATTATCTGGGGGCTCGGGAGACTAAGACCTCGGAAGGCCTGAAGAAGACATCAAAGAGGATGTTGAAAGCTCGGAGCAATGATAATCGACGCGGTTCAACCTGGAAGACTGTTGAGTTTAATATTAATTCTTGTAATAATATTGATCTTAGCTCTAGGTTTAAATATATATATATATATATATATATATATATATATATATATATATATATATATATGAAAATTACTAAGTTCTCGGGAAGAACCGCGTTGAGAATTTAAAACTCGACGTTTCGGCACCCATTTTGGAGCCATTATCAAGAGTGATACGGTTCGGTTCGAGTTCGGGGTCTCAATCTGCCTACTCCCCTCACTCGAGACGTACCAGTATCGTGTTCTATATTGCAAGAACTGTCTCTCGGCACTGAGGTCTCAATCTGCCTACTCCTCAGTGTCGAGTGACAACCGGTCTTACCCTGTGTGGCTGCTTTTATACTCGCTGTATGCGCGGGAACGGTATGCGCTGACGTGGTCTGAACTGACGTGGCCTGAGCGGTGTGGGCGGGAGGTCGCTGAAGCAGGGGTCGCCATGTTGCCGGCAATCGTTTCGCGTCATCGCGCGTGTTCAAGCTGTTAGGCCGTTTTTCGATTTCGATAGCTTCACGAATGATTCTCGCTTTTAATGAGCGGATGGGAGCGATGGTTTTTTCTTTTTCGAAATCTATTTTGTGGCCTGTCTGAATATGATGTTGGGCTAGGGCTGAAGTGGTATCGGAATGTTTGACTGATAGAGAATGTTCGTAAATACGGTTATGGATTCGTCGGTTTGTCTGTCCTACGTATGTACGTGGGCAACTGGAACAAGGTATCTCGTAGACACCATGGTCTTCATTGGGGATTTGGTCTTTTACGGATCCGACGAGATTGGACAATTTGGAGTGAGTGGTGAAGATGGTTTTGATATTAAGAGGGATAAGAGTTCTACTGATCTTGTCAGTGACACCTTTAATGAAAGGTAGAAATATTTTGGGTTGATCCGGCGGCAATGTTTCTTTTTTGGATGGAATGGGGTTTAGAAGTTTTTGAATGCTTCTATTGATTTGGGTTTTGTGGTAGCCGTTTTGTAGGAGTGTTTGTCTTATTGAATTGATTTCAGATGACCTGTTATTGTTGTCGCTAAGTCTTATGGAACGGGAAATAAGAGTGTTGATGACTGAATAAGTTGGGCGGGGTGATGATGTGACTGGGCATTGAGATAGCGGTTTGTATGAGTGGGTTTCCGGTACACGGAATAGGAAAAACTGTGAGGTGGATTTTTCTGAATAAGAACATCAAGGAATGGCAAAGACGCTTCAGACTCAACTTCCATCGTGAATTGAATGCTGGGATGTATTCCATTCAGGTGGGAGAGGAAGAGATCTAATGTGTCTTTACCATGGGGCCAAATGACAAAGGTGTCATCAACGTACCGTAACCAGCAGGTGGGTTTGAGATTTGACGAGGACAAGGCTACTGTTTCGAAATGTTCCATGTATATATCTGCTATTACGGGAGAGAGGGGTGATCCCATTGGAGCACCTTTGATTTGTAGATAGAAATGATTTTGGAACGTGAAATATGTATTAGACATGCAGTGTTTTATAAGAGATAATGTGTCTTGGGGAATGTGATGTTTAGATTCCAAGATGGAAATGGTTTCATCAATGGGAATGTTGGTGAATAAAGAAACAATGTCAAAACTGACTAGTATGTCTGAGGGTGAAATAGAAAAGTTTTTCAGAAGATCAATGAAATGAAAAGAGTTTTTGACAAAGGACGAGGCGTTTTCGGCTAATGGTTGTAAGGATGAAGCGAGATGTTTTGCCAATTTCTGAGTGGGACAGTTGTATGCACTGACGATGGGTCTTAGGGGAACATTGGGCTTATGGATTTTTGGAAGGCCGTATATCTTTGGAGTTCGGGATGATTTTTCTCTGGGTATAAGAGATTTTTTGAGGTCTGGAGGTAGAGTAGACTTATTTATAATGGATTTGGTCGTTTTTTCTAGATATGTGGTTGGATCATTTGGGACATGTTTGTATTCTGTGTAATTCAGAAGTTCGGACATTTTGTCGAAATAGTTAGAAGAGTTGAGAATGACGGTGGCATTACCTTTGTCGGCCGGAAGGATGACGATGTCAGGGTTGTTGTAAAGTTCTTTGAGGGCACGTCTTTCTGAATATATATATATATATATATATATATATATATATATATATATATATATATATATATATATATATATATATATATATATATATATCGATTCCGTATTGTCTCAGTTTTTACAAGAATTTTTAAAAATAATATGGCCACCCTGACAAACTTTCAATACAATATAAATTGAGCTGTGTCTTTGTACGATTTCTTCTGTTATGTTTCGTATCATTTTCTTCTGTTTCATTTCTTCGTTCCATTGCGCTTAGATAATCTTTCTTTAACTGATGTTTCTTATGATTATCTTCATATTCTTATTATATCCATTATTTATGTTCAACATTAGATGTCTTATATACCTTCTTCAGGTATTTTATTTCATATATTCTGATTATTCAGGCAACTGTTACGTTTCCATGATTTGCTTTAGGCTGAATTCATTGTCAGTTTATATTCTTCCTCCTCCGAAGCGACTATTAGTCGTCAAAGGTAATTGAAAATAACAATAAATCATGCAATATATGATGCAATAAAATAAATATTCAACATTGATACCGCTACAATTGTCCAGACAACGTAACACCAAATACAATATAAAAACTGTTATACATATTTATGGAATGCATATTGCATGACGCGCTTGTTTTTACGGATTTGACACTGAACCGTATGTGTGCCATTGTGTTTATTCTGTTGTTTTTTTTTTCTCGTTCAATTGTAACTTGATGGTCTATTTATAAAGTCAAATGCAGTAACATATAACCATACGCTTATAAAAGCCGGTGAAGTTTATGCCGATGTAGTAATCCTTTTTGTTTGTAGATTACGAAAAAAGGTATCAAGAAAAAACAGATTTTAATTTTCAGCACATAAAAAAATCATTTTTATTGCACTTAGACGCAGATAAAAATAACCAGTAAAAACAAATGCAGATGTATGTATTCTAATTTCTCTTCCTTCCTTTATTGTTCCTGTCACAATGAGATTATTTTTATATGATTTTCTGTGGATATTCTACATTTATCTCCATTTGTATTCAATATGTATTAAATATCACATACCCGTACATTTAGGTATTCATTTCACCCTTCTATCACTAACCCCTATATTAGTAATTTAATCATTTTAACCCTGGTCGATAACAATAACACTAGATAAGTTATCCCCGCTAGGAGTCCATAGTCTCATTGCTCACCCAGTAAACAGCAGGGAGTAGGGATTAGAACTAAGCCGGTTTCCTATCTCTCTCAACAATAAGCCCACTCTAACTCCAAAATCTCAACATAGTTTTTGGCAATTCTCAAGTAAAATTATTATTAATTTGCTAAGCCTAGCGTATTCAGCATATATTTCCGGACATAAATCATCAGTTCAAAAACCATTATTGGACGAACAATATTGGCGGCAAAAAATACAGATGTCGATAAGGGGCGGACTTCGGATGTATTTAATAAAAGCCCCTAAATCGCGATTATTCTTTAAATAAAAATGAACAGAATTTACTACTTAAAAGCTACGTTGACAATCAAAAATGCACCTTTATTATTGATACACGTGCAACCAGATCCTATATTTGAACCGGATTTCTGAATGAAAAACTACAACCCACTTAAACAAACTTAGTTCTTGAAATATCTTCAGGTTATACCATTCCAATTCATTAAGAGATAATGGCAACCATACAGATTGGAAACACCTTTATAAAACACATATTTCTTGTAGCCGATATTACAGATGAATGCGTTCTTGAAATGGGTATTGTGTAAAACAAATTCATCATAGATCTTCAAAATAAATTTTTTTTTATTGAAAATAAGGAGGTTGTATTAAATTTAGAAGAATCGATACCTCAAGCAAGAGATATAGTGAGCGAAGATACAGAAATTCCTCAACATTTTGAAAGTAGCATCCTGGCGAGACTAAGTCAAAAACCTGAAGGTCTACATTTCGGCGTTGTGAAAAGCGAGGAACTGGTTGTGACGGAATTTTAATAACCAGGTGCCTCGTTAATGTAGATAAGATGATTCCAGTAAGGGTTGCTAATTTATCAAAAAGGCATTTTAAATTTAATAAAGAACAACAAATAGCATTCTGTACGACAATAGAAAAAATAATCAAGTGCGAAAAATATTTAAAGACGAGTACAGCTTCAAGTTACCCAGTTGACGCTGGCCTCTTGAAACAATAAGACAAAATTAATGAATTTATTAATGAAAACTACATCTTCGAATCCGAAAAATCTACAGGGCGTACTAGTGAAGTTCAACATAGAATTGATACTATAGATACAACACCAATTCGTCAAACATCACGGAGAATAACATTTGCTAGAAAAAAAAAGGTAAAAACACAATACAAAACATGATAAATGACTATATTATCGAAGAAGCTTCGGGCCCCTGGTGTTCACCAGTAGTCTTAGTAACTAAAAAAGACGGATCTACTCGCTTTTGTGTAGACTCCAGAAGATTAAACCAGGTTACACAACAAGACAGTTATCCATTGCCACGAATAGATAATACACTAAACACTTTATCAGGTCCTAAATGGTTTTCGACTCCGGATTTAAAAAGTGGCTACTAGTAAGTAGAACTACATCCTGATAATCAAGACAAAACAGCTTTTTAACTGGTCGTGGTCTCTACAGGTTCCAGGTTCTACCATTTGGTCTTTGTAATACTCCAGCTCTTTTGAACGTCTACTAAAGATAGGTTTAAGAGAACCTACCTGGAAAACATGTCTAGTATATCTGGACGATATAATGATTATGTCCAAAAACTTTGACGAACATCTGAAAAACTTAAGCGATGTATTTGACAGATTAAGAAATTCAAAGAGAGGCATACTATTTAGGACATATCGTTTCAGAAAAAGAAATTAAACCTGATCCACAGAAAGTTTCAGTTATTAAAGATTAACCTAAACCAGAAAAAAAAAGGAAATTAGAAGTTTTCTGGGACTCTGACTATATTGTTGAAAATTTATTAAAGATTTTGGCCGCATTGCTAAGTCCCTTTATCCAGTAATTGAAAACAACATTAAATTTGACTGGACATCGAATTCATACATTTAAAAAAACGACTTACAACAGCACCTATCCTAGCCTATCCAAGAGAAGATGGCAAATTTCTGTTCCATTGTGACGCATTGTAACTACAGTAACAGAAGCATTCATAACACACGTCGTATCAAGACATGGAGTTTCCTTAGAGTTATATTCTGATCAAGGAGCAAATTTTGAATTAGAATTATGGCAACAATTAATGAACATCTTGGGTATTAAGAAAACTCGCACTACGCCTTTCCATCTCCAATCAGACGGAATGGTGGAAAGACATAATAGAACTATTTGTCAATAGCAAGCGCATCACCACAAACTGGATGCAAGAAGCACAAGATAGAAATAGGTGGAAAATTTTACGGGAGGCCTACGTTCAGCAGTGGACAAATATAGGCTAATTGATGATGATGATATAAGTTCCGTACATGAAGCAACTGGTTATTCTCTATCGATGATGATCACCGGAAGAGAAATGCAGATTCCTCAAGATTTTAATTTTGGACGATTGCCTCCCTGCGAAAAAGAATGTTCATCCCTGACGTACAGCGAAAATTTTAAAGCAAAATTGGAAAAAGTGGAATTGTAACGAATTTGCTCGTAAAAGTTCTCTCTATGTCTGAATTGTCAATATGAATGAGTCAGATAAAATTAAATTATTAGAAGAATTTTTCACCAAGTAACAAAAAACAAAATTTGTTTAATTTTTTAATGTTCATATTTTGAGAACGATTTTCGAATTGGAAATCGAAACGTCAAAAATAAACTTATTTTAAACTTATATTACGGGTTATTCCCAACGAAAATAGTATAATTTTTTCTTGTTTTTTTATGGTAAATCCCAATCAATAATGTTGATAGTGATTAAATGTGATATTTAATATATAAAGTCTTGTGATAAGTGAGCCGTGCAATTGTCCACTTCTTTATTTGTGGATATTATCAAAGATTGTATAACATTAACAAATAATTTAATTTTCTAAATCCCACAACAATCCAGGTCCAATGAAGGTCACAGACCAATGTACCGCTATGACATTCAAGCGTTAAACAAAATATCGGCACCGGTATCGGCTTTAACAATTAGCTGAATATTTGATTGTACAGAGTGAGTCAATGGTTCGATGCAAATTTGCAATTTATTTAGTTACAAAGTCGTACTTGCAACTAGAGTTATCTCCATAGGACTTTTTTAACAAAGTTTAACGAGATACTTCATAGTAAAGCATGTATATTTTATCTTTTTCTTGTCCTGTAACATTATTTGCAGACATGCTCAAAGGGGCGTTCAGTCTTAAGTAATGCAATTTTTAAAGATTTGGACCCTCTGTCCCTCTTATGTAACCCACCGTAACGTTTTTCTGTACCTTCCTCCCCATACCTACACTTTAAGTAACACCAAAGCGACCATTTTTACTTAAAAGTAACAATTATGTGAAAAGTACCGGAAGTCGGTAAAACAGAGAGTTATTGAAGAGATATTTATTTTTACTTACTTTATTTTGACATATACGCATGCGCAGTTGTGTGTCCTTTATTTTGGTCCTTTAATAAAATACATTGTCCTTTGGACAAGTCCTTTATATACATTGAATATTGAAGCCGAACGTATTGAAAGAGTACACCGATTTAAATATCTGGGATATACAGTAAATGATAAGTGGGACCCAGATGTAGAGATTAAGATCCGAATTGAAATAGCAAGATCCAAATTCATCAAAATGAGAAAGCTCTTAAGCAACCACCACCTAAGCGTTAACCTCCGATGGCGCGCCACGAAATGCTACGTACTCTCTACGCTACTTTACGGAGTTGAAGGGTGGACGTTAACAGCAGCAACTATAAAGAAGTTAGCGGCTCTAGAAATGTGGCTGTATCGACGCATACTGAGAATACCTTGGACAGACAGAGTGACCAACACAGAGGTATTAAGACGAATGGGTAAAGAGATGGAATTGTTAACAACTGTTAAAAGGAGGAAAGCGTCATACCTGGGCCATGTGTTCCGTAATGATAAGTACAGTCTGCTACAGCTTATCGTGGAAGGCAAGATTGAAGGTAGAAGAGGTTTGGGTAGAAAGAAGAAATCCTGGCTGAGAAATTTGAGAGAATGGTTTCAAATACCAGAAGCCGCGAACATAATACATGTGGCACAAAACAGAGAAACCTATCGTTTGATGGTCGCCAACCTTCGGTAGAAGACGGCATATAAAGAAAGAATAAAATACAGGACGCCTGTATTTAAGTTAAATAAAGGCCAGAGAACTTTTATTTAAAGATCCCTTATTTTGACATAACCTGTCAAATTACGTGTAGAAGGGAGACAGACATCTAACTTCACTTATATTTATATAGACACAGAATAATAAACAATCAGAATGCCCACTCTGCTTGTCAAGATAAGTACGCGCATTTCGTTCGCGCAGATGGAATCAGCCATGTTTTAAACATGCTTAGTTCTACATTTGGCAATACAATTAAAACTGAAGTAAAACATTTTATTCAAAATAAAGTCGTTTTCTTAACAAAAATTAAAAATAAAGTCACGAGGTATCAAAATTGTTGTTCTGCACTGCGTATTCTTATTCAATCGCGAATGTTCTTGAGCCATAACGTCTTCCTTTCAATTCCTCTGCTGCCCTCGATTTTACCTTTCATGATAAGCTGGATAAGGATTATGTACCGGTCTCCTCTAAGAACATGCCCTAAATATTTCATTTTTAGAAACGCTGTGTAGGCTGCTTCAATTCTGCACTTGATCTCTTTACTTGAATCTCGTTAGTCTGTAAGGTAGCATCCCAGATATTTAAAGTGAGTAACTCTCTCAACGTTTTGTTGATATATCTGTAAGGTATCACATTGCCGTAAGGTTGACGACTGAATATTATACATTATGTCTTAGAAACAGTCATTTTTAGACCCATTTCTCTTCCTGTTGTGTTTACGCAATCCATTAACTCTTGAAGGCCCTGGAGACTGTCATATAAAATAACAGTCTCGTCATCTTATGTAAGATTATTGATCAGTTAACCACTGATTTTTACTCTAAAGTCTTTATCTTGCAAAGCCTGCATCAAAAATTTTATCCCAGTATATATTAAATGTGTGTGCAATATAAACATCATTACAGCATACGCACCTACATCTGATAGTACAGATAAAGAAAGCTACAGCTTTTACAATGAATTAGACAAAACCCCTTATCACAGTTGCTATTTAATTTGGCCATAGAGTATGCAATAAGTAAAATATCGTCACATTATGAGGAACAGCGAAAGATATGGTTTGCTGCAATTAATTCTACAAGGAAAAGTAGGAGGAAAACGAGGACCAGGAAGGCGAAGGATTTCCTGGCTGAAAAATCTACGTACGTGGTTTAACACAACAACCACAAATCTTTTCAGAGCAGCAGTTTGCAAAATACAGATTGTCATGATGGTCGCCATGGTGGCATTTGCGAATCGAGGATCAAAACTATTGTTGGCCTTTGCTGATGATCTAAATGCAGTCACTGATTGTACAATAAACGTGAGAGAGGTGTTTTCACAACTCGATGGGGAATCAAGTAGTATGGGTCTTCGAATAAATGAAGAGAAGACAAAATACATGCTAGTAACCAAAAATATAAAACCAAGAGTTAGGCGAAACATAACTATTAATGACCACACATTCGAAATAGTAAAAGAGTTTAAATATCTGAGAACGGTAATTACAGATGATACCCACTTAGAAAGAGAGGTCTCAAGTGAAACATGGACTCTATATCAGCGGGAAATAAGTAATCTACTGGTATTAAAAAGGAAGGTTCTCAGAATGATATTTCCCCTCAAAGAGACGAATTGACAGGAAAGTGGAGAAGGCGCCACAATGTTGAATTTTTGACTCTGTACGGTACTGAAAACATCATCAGACATATAAAAGCTAAAGGAATAAGATGAGCAGGTTCTGTGGTAAGATCAGAGGAAGATCGAATACTAAAGACAGTATTTTTTGAGAGGTCAGACGTTAAAAGATCAGTAGGCCGTCCCAGAAAAAGATGAAAGGACGATGTTGAAGCCGATTTATCTAGAATTTGACTACAACAATGGGAAATGGAAACGCAAGATTATAGAGGATGGAGGGCTATAGTGGATGCGGTGAAGACTCAACCCGAGTTGTAAGGCCAGTCAAGAAGAAGATAGGCTCATAGAAATATATCAGCAATATTTACTACGTATAAAGAATGGATTTTACAAACATTAAGACAGTCACACATATACATGGACCCAGCATACGATTTAAGAGTTTACAAAGGGCCAAAATATGAAACGGACCATTATCTTGTGAAGGCACACACCTTTTTATGCAAAGGTGCAATATAAATACTTTAATAAAAGATTAGTCGACAGCATTTCTTTACAGAATAAGATTAAACTTAAACAAGAGAACAATAATATTCCCAAGAACGGATAGAAAGGAAAAAGTTCGTATCAACCTAATACCGCTAAAATATTGGTAAGATTATTATCAAAATCTATTGACTGAAAATCGTCCACAATTTCTTACTGAAGATAATAAGTTTCTTCTTCTTCTTCTTCTTAGCTTTCTCTTGTCCATTTTTGGACATAGGCCTCTCCCAACTCCTTTTATCGATCTCTATCATGAGCAACATACTTCTAATTTGTTCCGGCTATTCTTTTTATGTCGTCCACCCATCTCATTTGTGGTCTTCCTCTTGGTCATCTACCTTTGTAAGGTCTTCAATGTTGTATTGTGGCGTTCTAACGTTGGTCGTTTTGTCTAGCACTGTAACCTGCGAAGCTTCATTTAAGTTTGGAAATTTTTATTGTGATATGCTTAACTTTTGTTTTTGATCTTACCCAGTCGTTCCTGTTTTTATCTGACAGTCGTATACCTAATATTTCACTTTCCATTGCCCTTTCCATTGTGGCTAGTTTATTTATGTTTGTCTTGGTTAGGGTTCAGGTTTGACTTTCATATGTCATGATAGGAAGGATGGATTGGATGAACATTTTTCTCCTCAAGTTTTAATGTATGTTGCGGTTCTTCAGTATTCAACTGAGTTTTTCAAATCCTGCCCATGCCAGTCTTCCTCTTATAGTGATTTCCGCACTTTGGTTTTCTTGTCAAGTTTCAGAATTTGGTCTTGGTTAGGCCAAATTCTGGATTCTGGACTTATTCTATCTCATTGCCATTTATAGTTATACGTCTGGGATCGTCTGTGTTGGTCATTGTTTTTGTTTTTGTCATATTCATTTTAAGGCCGACGTATTGGGAGCTGTCCGCGAGTTCATGCAGAAGATAATGACAAGTCAAAGGCATTGCCAATGTTTTTAGAAGAAAACTCAATAACACCAACTGAAGTAAAGAAAGGCCTAATTACAATGAAAAATGGACTGGATTATAGAGGTACAGGTCTCCCCATTGAACTTTTGAAGTATAAAATGGACTCGATACTACACCTACTCGCTTTTGTATTTAATTACTTTTTGAGGGTCGAAGAACTGCCACTCGAATGAAAACAGCCTTCGTATCAAACATCCATAAAAAAATGACAAAACAAAGTGCTACAACTATAAAGGCTTAAGTGTAACAAACTAACTCTGTTTCTCAAATTTACGAAAAGATTATAAAACAAATAATAGAGAAGCAAGTTTCGAAAGAGGAGGAGCAAAGTGGATTCCATGCAGGAAGGTCTTGTACTGACAACCTGTTTTGCCTAAAGCAGCTTTTAGAAAAAAGAACAGTCAGAAACTTAGACATAAATCTGATATTCGGAGATCTCAAAGAAACCTGTGATAGCATATTCCTCACTAACTTGTGGCCTACAATGAAGCAGAATAGTGTAAGTAATATATTCAAACTGTTAAAAATATGTATACGAATATGACCGATAGTGTCAAAGTCGGAAAAAAGCTTTCCGACGAATTTCCAATTACTAAAGAATTAAAAAAAGGTTGGCAATGGGTCCAACCTTATTTAAAATTTAATTAAATTTAGCACTACGACGATGGAGATACATGGATATATCTATAGATAATGATAAACTCTTCACTTTGCACTTTGCTGAAGACCAAGTCATACTAGCTGATAATGAGGAGGATGTAAGATATATGATCAGAGAGTTGGACGAAGTATATAAGGCATGGGTTTGACGATAAATATGGATAATATCGAATATCTACTTGTTGGAAAAGCAGATCGAAATAATTAAGTGCTAAACCACTCTGAAATTAGGAATTTTGAGTCATACAAGTTTCTTCGAGTTTTTCAATTACTAAACATGACTTCAGTGAGACTAAAATTGAACGAAACAAATTGGAGAACACATTGGAGTGGAGACCACTGCAAAGAAGAAGAAGTGAACGCCCGAGAAAGACATGGAAGGGCTTCAGACAAACTTAAAATTTTTATTCCATCCTCATTTAAGTAGGAATGCTAATAAATTAAAAAAGGTAGCTTTATTTGTGGATCCTTTAGAAACGGCCCTTGAGCTTTAAATGGGCCCAATTTAAAAATCATTTTTTGTTCGTATTCGGTGAGGCTGTTACCAAAATTTTCTCAATCTAACGAAGATATATTAACAACTTCTTCACTTTTATTTGGAGTTTCGGTGTTATCTTTTTCAATTTTTGAAACTTCTTGGCAGACTATGCGGCACAGAAGAATCTAGGAATAAAATAAAATTCAAGTTATAATAATATAATCTTAGTTTATTTTAAATCATTCTTTTTAGGGCTCCTTTTACTCTACTGTAATGTGCCTAAACCCTCTAATAAGTTACAGCTGACACTGGATGCGAATTGTTACACTAGTAGATACAAAGTTTTCTACTAAGGATTTAGACATCTTCTGCAATAAATCTATAAGGCGTTCTCATTTCACGATATAGTCGTCAAACCAAATCGACTAAGAATATTATGGCAGCAGTAAAATTAGTCTTTGTATTGGAATTACCTATACGACCTAATAGTGAAAATGTGGAATACTTTTTAAATTTTTTTTTTTTTCGACATGTTGAGGGTCTCTTTATGTCGGAGGCCCCGTATAATTGATACGGATGATACAGCGGTAGCTACGCCCATGAAGGTTTCTCCATTCATCAAGCATTTATCACACTTCCATAACTTTGCAAAAAAACTATGATAAATATTTTTTTTTTAATAAAAAGTAAGTATTAAAAATATATAATCTATAGAAATCAATGACATATTAAAAAATGAGATTTTCTTGGTTTCTTTGTACAGTGAGTGAAATAATAAGCAATTAAACAAAAGAATATTTTTTTTCTCGAATTTTAAAGGTCAAGAGTGAAGTATATTTGAAGTTTAGAGGCGTAGGTGAGACATTTTAGAAAATAAATTAAGAAACAAAGAGACTACGCGTGTCAAGCTAACACAAAGAGGCATGATTTAGTTATAATTTGTAATAATGGTGGCTGGCTTCCAAAAGTTGCGGTGTTATCATGTTTGAGAGCGAAATTGCATTCAGGTCATTGTTTGAGAAGGAAATGTTAGATTTAGACCAGGCAATACCTCTCAATTATCGCCTAGAGATAGTCCTTTTATGCCTGGATACTAAAATACACACACACACACATATATATATATATATATATATATATATATATATATATAAAGCAATAAAGTAGTTGACGTCTTTTATTTGCCAATTATTGACCGATAAAACCTCTGGTATTCAACCATTAAATATATTCCATATATATATATATATATATATATATATATATATATATATATATATATATATATATATATATATATGTATATATCTATAAATAAATAATTTCAAAAAGGAAAAATATATTCTATATCAGATCCTTTACACACTAAACCTGTGGTGATTTTTAAGAACCCACTCAAATGCAAATTAGCAATAGAAAACAAAATAATTGAACAAGTTATTTAGCTGGACAGTTGATGATGAAATAAAATATTCAGTAGAAAAACAATAAAATTAGAAGAAAGTCATTAAAGACGCATTCTAAATAAATAAATATTATTATTTTATATTAAACACACTAATTAGACTCATTATAATATTCTAAAACTAGATCGAAAATCTAGTTAAACATTAGTGACAGGTATTCGACATAAATATAATGAGAGGCAAGGAAAAATAGATTTTTTTTCTAAAAGCTGTCTGTTATAAACTGGTTGTACTTTAGCCAATTGGCATATTTAATTTCTTCATAAATACCAATTTCAGTATTGGGCTACTCTGTACCCAGAATGGGTACCATATATCTTTGAATTTTTTTTGTAGTCTTTAAAAGTGTTGCCACCTGCGATTTACAGTCTAGCAACATATGATTGATTATTTTATGTTCTCTGCCACAGAGTTTGTGGCACAAGTCTTCAGTAAACAGCTTTATTTTATGCAGCAAAAATATATATTCTGTATCCCTATATCCATACGGTTTTCCCGTAGGTTATAATATCCCACCTCGTCTCCCACATGATAACGAGAAGCAGAGGAGGGAGCATCTATAGCTGCCGTTGGTATGCACCTCACAGACTTTGAAGAAAAGCAAGTCTTTGAATCTTGTGTAATTTGACGGTGACACTTTTTTGTTTGGCCACATAACACTGATGCATATAATTATTATTGCTAGTTTAATTCCGCGTTTTAGATCCAATATAAAAGATATGGTTTTAACCCCCTTTTTCGTATGAGAGCGATTAGCTACCATTAAACTAGTAACTGCATTCTTGGTTATTAGTTCTCTGTACTAATAACAAGTAAATCCTGAATCTAGTACTAGTCCAAAGTACTTCAAATCACTTACCAGATTTTGATTTATATCATTTAGGCTTATGTGACATAATTCCTCCAAATCTCTTCTGCTGGGGCTCTGCTTCTTCTCCAGGCTATCTAGCCCACATTACCATTCCGAAAATCTGAAAAAAAGTTAAAGATATCTTAGAAAAAGAAAATTATCTATCAGAATTTTACAACTATCTAATTAAAAAAAAAAGGCAGAATATCAGAAATTAATCTAATTCCGATACCAATCCAATACAAACCCAAGCCATACCTAGCAATAGTAATAGTAATGTCATTAAATTAAACAAACACTATAATATCCTTACCATACATTAATAGATTCTCTGAACAAACTTGAAAAATGTTGGCAAAATATCAATGTTGGACATAAATTGTCAAAAACAGTCTGTTAGACTTGTTGTGTATTACTTACGTAATGTTAAATAATTAAAGTGCTTATTAAAAACGGCAAATAGCAGAAGCGTTTAAGCAACAATTAAGTGTTTTATTTATAACAGACCGACAAACAAATAAACGTGATCAGACGTGAACGGGAATGTAAAACCCAAAACCACTAATGCGCCAATCCCTAACTTTTGCTTCGACAAGTAGTCAGTCACAGCTATATGTGAGAACGGGTCTCTCACTATAAGCCAACTCACCTAAAGCCCAATACGTCAATTAGCTGTAGCAATTACGTTCCTAGTAATGTGACACGTACTGTACATCAAAGAATGAAATTTGTAATAAAAGTTCAAGAAGGAAATACTGGATTTTAAGTAATATTTCTTCCCATAACCTCAGAACCCGAAAAAAAGATGATAGAAAACCTCGAGAGGTTCTATAGAGGCCATCGAGAAAGAAAAGAGTTGCCGGTGAAAAAGTGAAAGCTGTGAGACATGTATGATGGAGTATCAACTAGTATTGGTATAGTAATTTTCAGGGTGTTGTAACTTAATGCTAAATGTATAATGGATGATATTGTGTAAGAAACTCTAAAAGGGAATCAGAACAAGTGGAACTGTGGCAATAGAGTTGCAGCAAAATATTTTATACTTATTAGGAAAAAACCAGAATATTTTCAATCATACTAATATTTGGACATAATACCCGGAGTCTTCGGCTTCAGTAGAATTGGTATCATTGCAGAATACACAAACATTTGATTTCTTACTGTGCTTACCGACCGCATATATACTTCTGGCATTTTGAACAAACCATTTCTATTTTTGCCAACTTATTGGTATTTACTCTTTTAGATTTTGCTAATTTGCAACATAAATGGCACCGTCCCTTTTCATGTTGGGATGGTGTTGAAGGTACAACTTGAAAAAGTTTGCGTTCGAGTATATTTTCCATGGCATGCAGTACAAAATGTTGAAATTCATTTAAATTTGCAGCTCTTCTTTCAATAAGATATAGAGTTAAGGCAAGTTCCAATTCTTGTAGAAACAAACGACGACGATTGCTCTTATTTTCATTTTAATTTGGAAAAGTGAGAGTAAATAGAGAGTACACATTGATGGCTGCAATTTCCAACAAAGTAAAAATACTGAGAGTCGCCATCTTCGCGTCGATCGCTCAACGTATATTTTCTCGCCATCTGATCCAACGTATCAACACCTCCTATAGTCTCATTATAAAAAAGATTGATATCTGATGTATTTTGTATTCACCGCTTACAACATCATCAGAATTCTGGGTTGATAGAAAGAGAAGTATCTTTGTAGGCTTCTGATCTGTTACATAAGAAAGAAGAGTAACTGGTGGGTTTCCAAACTTTGGATCTGAAAATGCAAACATATTTGAATACAATTGCCTTCCTTCCGTTTTCTTAAGTACTTCCGGTATATGCCTGCAATTTTGTTGGAAAGTGCCAACTAAAGTCAGATCAAGTTTTTGTGGAGATCGTCTGCAAGCTCCACAGAAGTGTAATATGTCCGTCGTTATGTTACGTCCAAAGTTTCGAATCGACGACAACAATCTTTTTACTATTCTCTGTGGACCACTGGATGCTGGTGTGCTGCCTTCGTATTATCCTGCATAAATCTCCATACACTAAACCTAACGAGTTTAACAATCTGCAAGTATTCGTAAGAACACCATATTTACCATGCTTTTCTTTCATGAAAACTTTGAACGGACATTTGCCTCGAAATAACAATAACATTTCATCTATTACGACGTTCATACCTCGTGTAAAATATCTCAAAAATGTATCGTTGAGCAAATCAAACATCTTACGTAAAGGTTCAAACTTGTCTGCCTGTTTCCTCTCAGCTGTGGTGGTTTTATCGTCAAATCTTAAAATTTTTGTCACTTCTCGAAATCTGTTTCGACTAATCGGTGCAATATACGATGATCTGCCGAATTTGTTAGACCACAAATCGTGATAATTTGGTGTCATCATTACGTTTTTGGCACGTTTGTACGCTCAGTTTCTTCATTGGTATGCCGCACAAGACTTTGCAGTATTTTCGGAGTAAAGAATTTTTGGAACGACTCCAATATATTTTCTTCTTTGCCTTTGTGTCGAAGTCCTGATTGCTCATAAAAAATGTTTGGTACAGCTCGCCGCATTGGACGTGGTGGGTGGGCTAAGGAGATTCTTCCTGACTTTGATTTATATACATGTGGAGTGTCACAGTTTTCATCAATTGCATCGAAACTGGAACTATCCTTAGTTGAATTTTCAATGTCGTCGTCTTCGTTGAACACTTCAATATGATCTTTAGTTTTCACTCACGTCTGAGTTACTGTTGCCGGAACTAATGTCTGATCGAACCTCAAAATCAGAGAGGTTTGCTACCAATTCTTCTAATTCTTTCTGCGGTAAATATTTAGTCATTTTCAGTTTTCTTATAATGTATAATACTATATACGAAAAAATGCTTCAAACTGCGCTAAACAATATAAAAGCACGAGACGACAACCTTACACAGCAGAGGCAGTTCAAATACTCCAAAATATCATTTCGACGTAACTGTTTACCCGTATTTACGACGTTGTCAGCCGTAAACTACCGAGCAGTCTAGATAACTGTCAGTTCCAAAATGGACCAAGAGGGGGTTATCTATAGTCCACCGTAAATTGTTTATAAAAGTAAGAGGAAATGAATTAAATTATACAAATGCTAATTATAGCATGTAATACAGAAGTAGTATACTGACACCTACTAATTCTCATCATTTCTCATCATAACTTAGAAAATCGAATGTAATGCAATATTGTGGATACTTTTTAACCCACCCTTGGTCCTTCTAGGGTTAAGCTATTGATGTTCGGAATTATAGTACATCGAAATTATATGAAACATGCCTGAGTAGAGAGACTGTGGGATATATTAAATTAATTAAAAGCAAATTTTATAAGACCGCCGAAAGACCCGTTGTGATCGGTAGCACTAAATACCGCGGAAGTTTTCAAGTTTTCTTCACATTTACTACTATTGATGGTACTAAACATAGTACTACTGAGTTCACTAAAACTGGTAACACAGTGTAAACTGGTAGTACTGTGTAAACAGATAATACAGTGTATAGTGTCAGTGACAGTAGTAGTGATAAAATAAAATGCGCACAAATGAATCCTAGACTCGGAATGTCATTTCGAAATTACTGGGTTCGCCCCGCACTGGATGCATTTCGGGGCGGAGCGGTTACATCTTGATATATCTTTGTTTAACTAAAAGAGAGCTTCAGATGAATATTTTCCATGTCAATCTGTAGATGATTCTACAAAATATGTTAAGTATATTTTATGAATTATTACTGATACAGTTTGACAGTTTAAAGGTTTTCTGTGTAGGGCATCGTTTTAATAAATATATTTACTGATACAGCTATTTTTTTTAAATCTACTTTAATTTATCTTGATATTACAATTTTAGGCTCATCTTTCTCGGTCTAACGATGATTCAGTTGACAAAACGGGTTTGCGAATCATTTGCGGCTACGCGATACAGAAATATCTTCAAGGTGACTCTGGTCTGCAAAATATTTTTAATTATTACTTAGTGCCCCCCTTTACACCATTAAAACATACTTAACATCTTACAGAGTTTCTGCAGTATCCATCCAGACAGCTATTTTTACACCGGATGTTCCGCTACACGCAGAAAAAGCCTTCTATTACATAATGCGCGCATGGGCATATTTGTAGGTCAGAAAAACAATGCAGAAAATGCACATAGAATTTTTATTAGTATAGACAAATGCTTATTGTACTTTTACGTAATTCTTTATAGCTAACAAAAATTAAAGGACGTTAATATGCTATGAGAAATTAGAGAAATAACTTTTTACATGATACACCAGAACTTAAGCAACTGATAAATTAAGTGGACCAAATGAACTAGATGGAAAATTATGGGTATTGGCCTGTTCCAGAATCAGTCTCCATTCATTTCCATTTTCGTGCTTTCAAAACTCTTTAGTTTTCCTCCACCTGGTCCTAAAATTGTGCTCTAGGCCCATCTCTTTTTCATCCTCTATCCAGTCTTTGGCTATCCATGTATTTTGGAGGCACCAACTCGGTCATTCTTACTATGTGGCCTATTTATTTTGTTGGATGGAAACATAGTTAAAGAATGTATTTTTGTAGGGCCACAACAAATTCGTCAACTTATAAAGGATAAAGTATTTGACAGAAAGTTAAAAGGCAAACCAAAAGAAGCTTGGAAAACTCCTAAAGAAATTATTCCGAGGCGTTGTTTTGAACGATGATATCACAAAAAACACAAAATTACGCCTTGTTCAAGCATTGATATTTCCTATCGCCACCTATGCTTCAGAAACTTGGACAATAAAAAAAGCCGATTCAAAGCGTATAAAGGCATTTGAAATGTGGGTCTACCGTGGAATGTTGCGCATACCATGGACCGCTCATCGCACAAATAACTCAATTCTAGCAGAACTTAACATAAAAACTAGACTCATCACAACTATCAACCACAATATCAAACCAAATACCAAAAGATCTCCAGTACGATGGTCGGACCAAATCAAGGAGATGACTAGTTACTCATTCTCCGAAGCAAAACAATACGCACATGAGAGAGATAATTGGACAGAAATAGTCAAACAAATTACATGACGTCACTATATCCTTACGAAGGAGAAAAAATTGAGGAGGACATTTCGAAGAAAAATAAGAAATTCAACCTTACACTAGGTGGAATACAGAAATAGGGGATTAGTCACCGTTTACACAATTTGTGAAGAATCAATTGAATTCCTTTTTCAGATCCATCTCCGAATGACAATATAAACGAGTTAGTGAATAAATGTTCCTCCGTCATACTTTCCGCAGCAGAATGGGAAATTCGTCATTATTCATCATTACATGGGAAAAAAGAAAATAGTAAGAAATCGTATAGGAGTACCGTGGTGGAACAATCACTGTCAAGATTCTAAAAAGAAGCCTTCAATAGATACAAAAAACAAAAATATAAGAAGTTAACAGCTATTAGTAGCAAACTAGTAAAAGAAGCAAAAAGGAGTAGTAAAATTTCTTTTATTAACAATAAATCGTTCTACCCCAGCAGCAATAGTGTGCAAACAAATTAAAAAAATATTAGAACGCCACACAAACTCTACAATAAGATATTTAGAATATATTGATATATAATATAGAGATCTAGATCTGAGATAGCCAATGTATTAGCTTCATCCTACGAGTCATATTCAAGTAATGAAAACTTTTCTCAAGAGTTTTTACAGTTCAAAACCAAAAAAGAATCAGTGGAATTTAATTATGATAAAAGCGACAGCCTACCAATAAATACACCAATACTAAGAGAAGAGTTAACTGAATCTATAAATTTTATTAACAACTCTGGTCCTGGTCCAGATGATATTCCTATTATTTTTCTTAAAAAATTGGCTACAAATGGGACTGCTAATTTACTTAAGATTTACAACAAACATGGTTTGAAGGAGTGTTACCCAAAACTTGGAATATTATTTACACAATACCTATCGTTAAACCTGGTAAACCACGTTCAGACTCAAACTCCTACCGTCCAAAATCGTTAGGATGTGCAATGAGCAAAGTGCTCAAACAATTAATCAATCAACGCCTTATTTGAATACTCGAGCAGAGATCTGTTCTATCTAACAAAGAAAGTGGATTTCCTAAAGATCCGTGTCCGAAATACATGAAGCGCTATCAAATAGTCAAAGCTGCATAGCGGCATTTTTTGTTATAATCAGAGCCTTTGATACAGTTTTGCGCAATGAAATAATTAAAACTTTACAGAAATTAGGTATAAAAGAATATATTTTAAACTTCATCACTGACTTTTTAAAAAACCGAAGCTTCCAAGTAAAAGTAGACGATTTGATTTCTAAAACAAGAATACAGGAAAATGGTACACCTCAAGGATCATCGATTAGTTTTACCCTTTTTCTTATTGCTATTAACAGTATTATGAAAAATGATATTCTACCAGTAAAGAATGGGCTATACGCAGATGATCTCATAATTTATTGTAACGGAAGAAACATAGAACTAATTAAACAAACTTTACAAGATACTATTTGTGCATTAGAAGAATGGGCGATGATATCGGGAATGAAATTTTGCTCCAACAAAACTAAATGTATACATTTCACCAGAAAATGTAATTTTAGTAGTCCAGAACTTACAATATTTAATAAAAAAAATAGAATATGTTGATTGTATCAATTTCCTTGGAATTAATTTTGACAAACATTTAAATTTTAAGCAACATATTTATTTATCATCTTAAAACATCTTGTCAACAATATTTGAACATAATGAAAGTCCTATCTACTAAAAATTGGGGATGTGATCAAGATATCCTATTGACAGTATAGAAAAGCCTCATTAGATCTAAAGTCGAATATGGCTCAGTAGTGTATGAATCTACCAGTCAATCACTTTTAAAAGAGTTGCAGACAATCCAAAGTGCCTCTAGGAGAAATGCCTCTGAAATTAAGAAGACAATATCTTAGTCTAGCATATGCTGCAAACGTTTCAGCACATAGTGAAAATCCCATCAGAAACAATATCTTTGCTTCTCGTTTCCACACATCATATCTTCAAAAGAAAAGATCTAAACCCCCTTACTAAGAAAGACATGACCGGTAATAATATTGTCTTTCCTAAAATATACCAAAACAAACTCTTAACCGCTCCCCCTTGGATAGCCAGAAAACGCTTACTAGACAAGTTAACAAAACAAAAACAAAACTAGTAACCAATTTAGTAAGATTGGTAAGTAAAAGAATTACCAACATATTTATACTGATTCCTTCAAATCAGAAAAAAGAATGTGATGTGCCTTCACACACAATGACTATACTGCTTCTTACAAAATCTTCAATTTTAGCACGGTATATACAGGAGAACTATTGGCAATCTGCGAAGCATTACAATATGCCCTGAACGCTAACTTAGAAAATGCCTAATAATGAGATTCTTTAAGATCTATGAGTATTTTAGACACTATTTACCCAACTCATCCTTTGTTGCGATTAATAACAAAATCATTTGTACCAACTTCAGTAAAGGAATGCCATTGTAAAATTTATGTGGATTTTGCCACATGTAGGTATACATGGTAATGAAAGAGTAGATGCTGCGCAAAATCTTCAGTTAACAACGAAGAGAGAAGCTACATATAAAAAAGATTTACATTACCGGATTAACTCGACATTGAAAGAACGGTGTCTTTAACAAAGGAATCAATCCCAACAAAAACTACGAGACATAAAAACAACAGTTACAAGATGGAAGAATAAGTGTAGCAACAGGAATGACCAAACTATAATAAACAAACTGAGATTAGAACACACACGCTTAACGCATGAATACCATATTACTGGAAGTGTTGATTCAATGTGCGGTAAGTATTTTAACAGTTCTACGTGAGTGTCTAGAAGAGACCTGTGTCTATTCGTCAGTTTTAAGTTTTCTTTACTCAATAGGAATATATAAGCAAATATAAACATCAGTTCGAGTAAAAATTAATGTAATTAAGTCAATGCTTGTCAAAAACGAAAGTAATTAGAAATCTATGTATGAAAAAATCTATGTAGGTAATAATCTATGTATGTCAAAATCAGTTTATATATTTATCCACAAATTATTTAAAAAACCTTTGTATACACGTATAAAAAAATATAAATACACTACTTGAGAGTGCCTATATCAATAGAGTGCAAAAATTCCTGGTAATGTCTGAATTTAAAAAGAATTGATACAAAAATGATGTTAGTAAAATACTATGTGAGGGAGATGCCCTATTATGTACACTATCCAAAATTACTTTAAAAAAAAAATCAACAGAAAAATTCTTCCACATGGGGAACGTAGATATAAGGGTGGGCCAAAACTTCATGGAAATATGGAGTGGACGAGGATGCTAAAAAAATAATTACTGTAATAGACTGGCAGTTGTTTTCTCAATAAGCTGTAACGTCAGTGATGATGACCATATTTTATTTACTTTTAATCAGCTAAACCATAAAATAGTCGTGAGTTAGGAGAGTTTATTCTTTATAATATATTCAAAACGTTTGCTGATGAATTGTTATTTTTTATGTACATAATATTGATATCACACAATTGTTATAATTGTAAAAATAAGTATTATTTAAATAAAAAACAACTTAACAACCCAGGACAGTTATTTATTATAGTTATTATATCTGCTTAAAATATTTAATAATACATAAAAAACACATTTTGTTTTTATGCATTTTGTTGATTGTAGCGTCTGCATTTTTCAGGTCGTTGCCCCAAGTATGACATTATTTAATAGTGTTGGTATTTGCAATCTTTTATTAAGAAATTTCAGCGTCGTATCCTAATGGTTTTATCCAGATATTTGATCAAATTTGGAGCAGTGATGATAAACTTGGACTTAATTTCCACAAACACTAATAATCATAAATACATTTTAAAGCTTTACAAACCAACATGGAGTTTAAATAATATAATCTATTGAATGTAAGTTGCGAACATGATGGCCATTAATTGTGGACCATATCTTGCGTTGAAGATGAGAACCTTGTGGCTTCTGCGTAATGAAGCCACAAGGAACTTCTACTGGAACTTGCAATTGCATCATATTTTCCTGTAAAATGAACCAGACAACACTGTCTTAGGCTCATTTTACATCCAAAAACATCGATCCATAGTATTTATTTTCAGTTAGGATTATTTCGATGTAGGTAACTATATGTGTCACTGCATCGATCTTACCAAATCCTTTTTTAAAACCATATTGTGTAGTTGAAAGTTCACCAGTAATGTTTAACCACTAACCCACTCGGGTTAATTATTCTTTCAAATGTTTTATGTATCCATGGCATAAGTGACATATGTCTGTAATATGAATAACTTTTTGATAACTGGTGTAAACAAGATAGACTGACAGTGAATTCTCATATTAAACAGGACTCAACGTGTGATGTTTGATATTAAAAATCATCAGTATCTTCTGCAGCTGAAACACTGAAATTATAAAAAACATGAGAAACATTGGAGGACAAACATTAGTAAAAATAATTAATAAAATATGGAAAAATGAAGACATCCCGGAAGATTGGAAAGTGCCAATAATATCTACCAATAATAAGTACCGAGGATTGACATTGCTATGTACATGTATAAAGCTCTTGAAAAAATAATCAACTATTAAGAATATTGATAAAATACATATTAGACGAAGCACAAAGTGGATTTAGAAGTGGTAAAAGTATACAGAATTATATATTTACTTCAAAATAGATAACACAAAAAGCGCTACAAGAGAAAAGAAAAATATACTTAGCATTTCTTGACCTAGAAAAAGCCTTCGATAAAGTAGAAAGACAGAAGCTATGGAAAATACTAAGAGAAAAAGAAATGGACAACAAGTTACTAAAAATGATACAAAAAATTACAATGAAAACAAGATATAAACAAGAAAACAATAAGAGATCTACAAATTATATCGAATCTGTATCAAAATCAGAAAGCAAGAATAAGAGTCGAAGGAGAACTGACAGAGAAAGTAAGTATACTTAGAGGAGTTCGACAAGGGTGCATACTTTCACCACTCTTATTCAACGTCTGCAGTGAAGTGATATTTCAAGAAGCTTTATTGTATATTGTGGAAGGTATTTTGGTCAACGGAAATAGCATTACTAATATTAGATATGCGCACGATACGGTCATATTTGCAAGTGACATAGAAGATCTACAGTACATAATACAACATGTATACAATGCATGTGAAATGTGTATACAATGCATGAATGAACTGCAAATGAACCTCAACAAAACGAAATCAATGATATTCTCAAAAAAAACGCAAAATGTAGATAACCTGATCATCAATAATACAACGATCGAAAGAGTAACAACATATAAATATTTAGGAACGTAGCTAACCAAAGATGGAGATCAAACAAAAGAAATCAGATCTAGAATAGAAATGGCAAGAAACACGTTCATAAAATTGAAGAACTTACTTTGCAACCGTAACCTTAATCTAGAGATCCGCACAAGAATGCTACGTTGTTACGTTTTTTCTACTTTACTATACGGCATGGAAGCGTAGACAATAAAACAGTCTGAAATCAAAAAATTAAACTCCTTTGAGATGTGGTGATACAGGAGAATCCACAGAATATCGTGGACTGAAAAAGTAACTAATATAGAGGTGTTACAAAGAATGAAGAAAGAATGTGAAGTCATAAAAACTGTTAAAATTAGAAAGATTCAATATCTGGGTCATATAATAAGGGGCGAGATGTACGTATTACTTAGATTAATTATGCAAGGGAAGAGAAGCCCAGGACGACGCAAAATATCCTGGCTAAGAAATCTGAGAGAGTGGTTCGGTTGCAGCTCATTAGAATTATTCAGAAGCGCGGCCAATAAAATTAAAATAGCGATGATGATTTCCAACCTCCGATAGGAGAAGGAACCTGAAGAAGAAGTGGATTTATGAAATACATTACTAAACAAATCTTTAAAGTGTGTATAAAGGGGATTATAATTATTATGACACATGGTACTCCTTATTTTTCAAATAATATGTTGTTATAAAGGCATAACTTTGATTGTATAACATGTAATAAATTCACTGTTTAAATAAATATTACGTACTCGTAATATTGCAATAAAATATTAAAACCAATAAAGGATAACTTGTTGAGCAGTGCTGATTGAAACAACAGAGCAGTAAAATGTTATTTATAAAGGTAGTGTAAAATATACCGCCGCTTACCTGGTCCACTAGTAATAAAGTTACCAGCATTTAATTGCAAAGCGGTCTTCTTAGGTGGAAAATACTTTACTTTACTGGAAAATTCGTATAGTACCAGCAAGATGGAGAACCACCGCATTACACTCGACATATACGTGGGATTTTTAGAGTTCCAGCTAAATCTCCTGATCAGTCTAAGTTCAAAATTTTCCTAAATTTGTTCAAAACAGACCTAATAATGTTGATGAACTTAAAGAGAGACTTAGGACCGGATTTAATTAATTAGTGCTGATACCCTCAATAATGTTTTAAAAGAGTTTCACGATCGTCTTGCATATTCTTGCATAAAAAATGCGCAACTCAAAAATATAATCAACGTGTCTGAGCTTTTTTTACACAATGGCTAAATCAAGCGTTTAACGAATATATATATATATATATATATATATATATATATATATATATATATATATATATATATATATATGCGTAATTGTTCGCCTTTTTATATAATAGAACAAGTACAACACTTTGACGATATTCATTGGTAAACAATAATAGTTTATCAAAATTAAATTGTTGAGACAATTCGTTGGTTAACTTTAACAATATTTGATGTAAGCTAGGCGATAATAAAAATGTATCAATATTGTTAATATCCGAATATAGATAAACTGCATCGAGTTTGTTTTCTTATCATCATGGTAACAAGAATATTAGTTTTAAAAATAAAATAAAATCCACAATGTTTCATTTTAATAGATAACAGCAGTGCAAGTAATTATCAAAATTCTACAGTCAGGAAATTTTCTGTTATGTTAAGGATTATATAACACACGCGTTAAGTTTTGGATTAGATTTGTTTTAGTTTGCAAATAGTAAATAACCAAAAGTTCATTCATTATATTAACTACATATCTCTGGAATGTGGCAATATTAAACGAGTTATATCTTAGAATAGAAACAATATTATTCCAATAAAAACGAAAAATTTAAAAAGTTTGATAACGAAAACATGCAAATTTTCAAAATATTGTTTTGTTAACTACTGATTATGTAAGGTTGAATATCCTTGATTTATAAATATTTCTAGAGTTACCAAAAAGTGTTAATCTTTTTATGTCACTAATGAGAGACATAACATCTTTTTTTTTTGATATACATGTTACGAGCAAAGCTCGAAATTGGTCAATCCTAGCATTGTACGAAAATTATTGTCCACTTCTATCATTGTACCCACAAACTGTACAATGTCCGAAATGATTTTCAAACATTTCAGATTTTCAAGAGATGTGTATGATAATTTAAAATAATTTAATCCTAAAACCCAGAAATCAAAAGCCCCAATGGATTTATAACCTCATTGATGTTTGTTTGTCTTTAATAACAAATGGGGAATAATCGTAAAAATCGATATAAATCGATATCGGCCATATTCTCCCAAACTTTGAAGCAAAGCTACTTATTGAAATTCGAACATTGAACAACAATTCTTTTATACAAAATTTGACTATTATGTCTATTTCGGAGATTGTATAGTACAGGGGTAAAATGCTGGAAGTGGACAAGATTTTCCGTATAATGATAGGATTGTCCAATTTCGGACATTGCTCGTAACATATAAATAAAAAAACAGCACTTTATGCATGTAGAAAATGTCATGAAGGACCGGGGACGATTACGCCGAAGGAGCCTGCCATAATCCGGTCTTCATAAAGAGTCCTTTAAGCTATGAGCACGATGATAGATTTAACATTCCGATAGGCGCAACTATGTATATGGTAGATACGGTCACCTAGATTTCCACCCTTCTATTTGTAAATTTGAGGGAGTGATGGCTCATGCTTTTATCTATTTGTCTATTTTAGTAATACTAATCCGTTGTCCAATTTTGTTGCTTGAGGTCAGTGTATTTAAGTAGTTATAACCTCTATACATAAGCTGTATTCGCGGGGCATACCCTGAACATATTACAAATAAGCTCGGGATTAGTTTTCAAGGAGCAGGCGTCAACAAGGTTATACAAGAAAGCCTTTTTTTAAATCGAAATTAATGTCAACCAAGTTATATTACATCGTTAATGTCATCAAATGCAACAAAGTATGTCAACAATAGAAATAGCAAACAGAATAGCAGGAAGAGATTAGTTTTTCTTAAAAAGTTTTAATTTTGATTAGCGTCTTTTATTTCGACAATATAATTTGGTATTTCCACGCCCCAAAATTCCGCTTAAATTTTTGCAGAAGGCAGAAAGAATACTACGTAATAGACAATTATCGAATGAAAAGTAATAAGATAATACTAGCATATTTATAAACAAGCTCATTTAGATGGAAGACATTGATAAGAACATCTAAAAAAAGCTTTAATATAAAAAATATTAATAGATAACAATAAATGGCACGCGCCGTACAAGAGTTTAATTGAACAAACCCACTTAGCAGACCACCGCTGCCAAAAATAAACTCTTGTAAGAAACTAGGTGTGCTGTTACAAATTGTGAACACTGAAGCCCTGCCCAATTATATCGTAGAAGCCCATACATTGGAATATATGCACACGCTGATTTACTGTGCAACAACAGCAATTGCTAATGTTATGGGCATTAAGACCAGAACACGACGGGAACGGCTTTCATTCATGAGTGCTTATCAGCAATAATTAATCACCGCATTTCTAATCCGCAGGAAATACCATGTTTCCTAACCCAGAGAACAACTTATTTAATACCAAAAGATCAAAATAACACCCAAGATCCAACCAAGTATCGCCCAATTACTTGTCTTTCAACTCTGTATAAATTGGTCACATCCTGTGTAGTATCAACGTATCAACCAACACTGTGCTCTAAATAATATCATAGAGCCTCAACAGAAAGGATGCGCTAAGGGCTCCATGGGCTGCAAAGAACAACTCTCATCGACTCTGTCATTTCTAACCAAGCATATAGCTAAAAACGAAATCTCTTTACTACTTTCATCAACTACAAGAAAGCGTTTGATTCAGTGCCGCATGAATGGTTTATAGATACATTAAAATTATATAAAGTCGATGATAAAATAGAGACCTTTTTAAAACATATAATGTCAGATTGGAAGACAAAAATTCACCTCCAAATACCTGGTGAAAACAATATCGAAACTGAAAATATTGCAATCAACCGGGGCCTATTTCAAGGAGATTTCAAGGAGATATGAACTGAATGACACAGGTTGTAGCATCAAAAATAACACTTAATCATCTATTGTATATGGATGATTTAAAACTATTTGCTTCCAGTCGAAGCCACCTGGATCAGATGCTAAAAACAGTAGAAAATTTCTCTAATGATATTAGTATGCACTTTGGTCTTGACAAGTGCCGTGGCTTAAATATAATCAAAGGAAAGGGAACCCGGCGGATTCGATATGCAAAATGGCCAGAACATCGAGGCCATGGGTGAAAATGATATGTATAAATACCTCGGAATAAAGCAAGCGCAGAAGTAGACCATAAGCAAATGAAAACTGAGATAACTACTGAGTTTATACGAAGGGTAAAATAGATGCTTAGTTCACACCTTAATAGTAAAAATTTGTTTAAGGCACTAAACACCTACGCATGTTCCGCGCATAGCAGTATTTGGTATTGTTTAGTTGACAAAAACGGATATAGAACATCTTCAGCGAAAAGTACGAACACACCTCACAAAGGCACAAAAACACTATCCTCGAAGTGCAGTAGAAAAACTACATTACCGCGGTATTTAGGAGGACGAGGACGATGGATATAATTGAGCAACTAGAAAAACAGATTATTAATTTAAGAATTTATTTTCAGGTGCAGGCTGAGACATCTACTCTACATCACGCAATTTGTGCAGTAGATGATACAACACCGATCAAACTGACGGAACCAGAGATGCGCATAAACCATCTTACTAAGGATGAAAAAATGCACACCTGGATGGGTAAACCTCTGCACGAGCGACATCCCATTAAGGTCAGTACAGTAGACAATATAGCGTCGAACTATTGGCTGACATCAGGAAAGATGTCCCCTGAAACAGAAAGTTTACTACTGACCATTTAGGATCAGGTTATACCAACCAAAAATTACCTGAAATATATCGTCAAAAACCCTTAGGTCCAAAAATGCCGACAAATGCCGATATGGATGCCAAGCTCAGGAAACCATCCAACATCTTACCGAGGGCTGTCAGGCATTTGCTGCAACTGAATATAAAGAACTGCACGACTCAGTAGGAAAGATTCTTCATCAAGAAATAGCTATCAAACTGGGACTTCTTCAAACAAACCATCGTTCCTATTATCAATACCTTTCTGAAAGTATACTTGAGAATGACAACTACAAGCTATACTGGGACCGCACTGTGCTCACAGACCAAACAGTGGCACATACTAGACCAGATCTCATACTTGTTAATAAACTAAAAGAACAAACAACATTAATTAATGTGACGATACCCAACAACAATAATCTTCGTTTTAAACAGAACGAAAAAATCGCCAAGTACAGGAATCTGTAAATTCAAATACGAAGACAGTGGAGAATGGAAAGTGCCCAGACAATACCTATTATTCTCTCTACTACTGGAGTCATTCCGAAGAACCTCCTAGAAAACATAAAAAAGCTAGGTCTGAATGAACATATCTAAAAAACCATGCAGAAAGCTTTACTACTCTCAACGTCCAAATGTGTACGAACATTTTTGGGAGATACTTCAGCATACTAAGTCACCTAGGTCTCGATAACACGGAAAGAGTTCCACCAGAGCTCAATCCTTTTGATACCGTAGGTATCTGGGATGAGTGAATTTTCCCCTTAGAGGGAGTGTAAGCCGTATGGCTAAATCTGGATTACTATTTATTATAATATTGGTGTCATTTACATTGTTGTCCTCAAAACTTTCATTAGTGTTCTAATGATTTGATAATGATACAACATATAATGAAACAATGACAGTCTGGATTAAAACCCTTTTAAACAAGTTATATAAAATCAGAACACCGATGATAAGATGCAAGGAAGCAGTGTGACGAGTTTCGGTCCATAAACATTATAACTCTATATGAAAAACTTTTAGTCAATTTGAAGCAGGATTCACGTGGAATAGTCTTGTGTAACTGCACTACAGACAATTCTATTCAACAATTGGTGTTGTTTTCTTGGACTACAATAAAGCCTGTTGAACTGTTGTTATTTAAATTTTAAAAATATGGTTTTGGAAATACCATATTGAAATGGTATGGAAAACAAAATTACTAGACTGACTATATATAAATCTATAATTGTGTTACCAACTTATTTATTAAAATATTGCACACTTACGAAGGATATTCATAATCATAATATGGAACTACTTCAAAAAAGTCTTTATTCTTTGGAAACTCGTTTCTTAAATAAATTTCGTCCCCATCTTCATCACTCGAATTCAAATAATTCATCATCTATAATACCATTTTAAATATAGTTAATTTGATTATAGACAAGACAAGTAAATTAATATATAACAATTTAAATTATTGTGTAATATTATAAGTACGTCTATTTATTGTTTTAAATTTAAACCCAATATTTCTTATCAAATTTTGAAGAGTTTTATAACAGTTCATGTTCCGACCAGTGGTATCCAATTTGTTTCTTATTATTTTTATGGTAGGTATTTCATTGCTTCTGTAGCAATCGTATATTGTGGTTTTCATTAGTTTTATAAATGAAGCATATATAGGTCTTAAAAATTTGTAGACCCATCACTTCTTGCGATAATTGGGTTTATTTTTAACTATTTTGTATATAGTTAAAAGTGGACTTTCTGATAAATCAGAAGTTGTTTGTACCAACAGTTTTTCATCGAGGCCAAATTTATTATGTAGATTTTTGTATATATTGAAACATACTTGCTATGTTTCGAATCTTCTTTAAGGGTACTTTTTTTAGGAACTACATTCCCACCGGCACTGGCACTGGTACATTCTACAAAATAAGTGTTGTTATCATACGCAATATTTTCAACCACATTGTCCCATGAACGCCACATCATTATTCAAAATAAATAAATTATAGCAAAAAACCCTCTGCACTCTACTAACGAACTGCTTTTCAACTAAAACGCTTATCTTTTTAAGAAGGCATTCGGTCGGTTGTAAAAAAGAAGGGCGACATCAAACGTTGCAGCATTTAAATCGTTCTACATATATATTATCGCGGCTATACCAATATGCAGTTTGGTCTTTCTCATGTCAAGCCGGGTCTTAGCATCATCTGATAATCAAAAATCTGCCCGATACTGAGGGTCGAATTGTTTAGATTTAATTATTTTAAAAATAATATGACAGAAAGATTTTGTTTCATTCAGAGCTTACCACAAGTTCGCACTGAGGAGTTCAAAAGGACGAAATACGGATAATCGAATGGTGTTTCTCTGTATTGAAATTAAATCTTAAATATCTTTTTTGCCTAGATGGGTTTTTGCCTAGATAAGTTGACGTATTATGGAATGCAATTTTTAGATTCCTCGTGTCTGTTTGCTTTGTAAAGCACAGATTTGGCATTTTCCTAAAATGATTTGAAATAAAGTTCTATTGGTTTTTAACAGATGTCGCTGTAGCGTCTGGTACACATTATTTTTAAAATAATTACTAATATGACAGACAGATTTTGTTTCATTCAGAACTTACCACCAGTTCGCTCTGAGGAAATTAAATCTTAACTGTCTTTCGTATCATTTCGATAAGTCGCTCGTTAACATTTTCCCAGGTTTTATGTTTCTGTAAGCAGCTTTTAACTAAGATTGATACTATCTGTTGTGCTCTTTTAGCCTTTAGGGATCGGCTATAAAAATAATGATATTCTGCTAAATTTTAGGATTCTTGCCACTTCTTTTTTCATTTTAGTAAATAATAATAAAATTTTATTTAAAAAAAATCAATGGGAAAAGAACTAGTGCTTAAATATGATGTTTTTCTGGGATTCAGCCATAATTATTGGCTGTAATTGTTGTTCCATTTTTCACATGCGAAAAACCATGTCATATTTTCGCTGTATTAATTCCTATCATTCTCTACCTCAATTTTAAAATTATTACCCTACTCCAACCCTTCCTACTCTCGCTTCAACCTCACTCCTTTAAAAATACAGGCAGTTTTAAAATAGCAAACGAAAAAGACTCTCTCTCGACTGTTGACTGCCGCTAGTAATAGACATTCTCTCTCCCTCTCTGATAGTTACCCGAAAAATACCGCGAATCCTCTTTTGAATCGTATAGACAACAAACGCAAATGTGCTCTATCTCTTGATCTTAGTATTAGTACTGCGAGACACGTGTTTAGAAACCGGTAAAGACAGTTCCCCCCCTAACAACCGAAAGTGAAAGCCTATAAATACCGCGAGTGTGTGTAAAACAGCAGTATTGGTAAGACTTTTTATAAACTTGATTTGGCTAGTATGTGTATAACCCTTTACTACCTCTCTTAATTTATTTGAACCAGCCCTATTTAATACAGTCCTCATACACTGAAATTGTATTAATAATTTCACATATGTACACTCTTTTTTGTACATATTGTGATCCTTCGAGCCGGATTCTCCCTGTTTACCTAAAGTTTGTTGTTTGTGTTTCATTCATCTATTTTGGAACCGTCGTTTGGTGAGATCTAAGGACGTTGCCATTTCAATCCTCCACGGCCGACACAAGTATTTATTGAAGTGGAATTCTTTTTCTAACTCTGGTAATTGCGTGTTGGTGTAGGCTGTTCTGAGTCTCCGTAGAAGACCGTTTTTGTCATTGACTTTATTGTCAAAGAGCTTTGAGGATAGTTTTTTGTTACTTTTCCTTGAACCAATACTGCTGTTTCAGACACACTCGCGGTATTTATAAGCTTTCACTTGCAGTTGTTCCTCGTACGGAAGGAGCTGTCTTTACCGGTTTCTAAACACGTGTCTCGCGGTACTAACACTAAGATCAAGAGATAGAGCACATTTGCGTTTGTTTTCTCTACGATTCAAAAGAGGATTCGCGGTATTTTTCGGGTAACTATCAGAGAGGGAGAAGAATGTCTGTTACTAGCGGCAGTCAACTGTATTTCTAAAAGAGTGGGTTTGAAGTGAGGGAAAGAAGCGAAGGTAATGATTTTAAAATTGAGGTAGAGAATGATGGGAATTAAAACAGCGAAAAATATATCATGACATGTGAAAAATTAAACAATTTTGATGAAAATCACATTTTTAACAAATGGTAACCAATAACAAAATCTTTAGTTATACACATTTTTATATAATTTGTACAAAAACGTCAAATATTAGTTGACTAAAAATATGATTGTCATCACAATCACAACCAATAAGTGTCGTTTAATCCCATAAAAACATAGTATTTAACTTAACCATGCCACAAGACAGTAGTTTCAGAACCTTGCTCAACTAATGCTGAGTTCAAAACTTCTTCATCAGCTCTCGTATAAACACATTGCATGTTTCAAATTAAATACGTCGATAGCAGCTACATTCTGTAACTTTCATTTATCGGATACATTTTTATAATAATATTGAACGATTACGACGACATAACCCACATAATTCATATCTCTAATTTCATTGACCTGCTTTTTAAAATCTATTTTGTCTTAAGGTTATGACAACCCTGGATTTTAGACGTCGTTATCAGTTTTATACCAACAACAATGTTTTTCAGCGCAAACAAAGAATTTCATTATTGGGGATTAACAAAGAAGCAAATACAACTTTTAAATGACTAAAACAATCTGATATGTAATAGTACGACCTAATTTGTAGATATATATCAATATGTTACCATTTTTGGTTGCAAAATCAACCTTTTACCTTTACTTATAATTACAAACATTACGTCAAGCTTCAAAAAGAGCCCAACATTAAATACTAGAAGTTTACACAATGGTAGATATCAACGGATAATCTTCATCTATCGATGGGAAACCAGGGATCATTTGGCATATTTGACTTTGTCGATCAAATTCTAAAATATAGCTAATGGTGATATCTCTTATGTTAAAAATTCTTGATTTTGGACTTTAGAAACTTGATTTTTAGATTTTCTTATATATCCCTTGGCTACTGTAAGTCGAAAGTAATTACATAAGTCCAATATTTTTGTTGCTTTCTCAGTTATTATGTTTTTACATTTTGTCCACAGTTCCTCTACATTTTCCCCCACCTGCAGGCTCTCCATGTCTTCGTCCATTTGTCTCCTATACTCTCTCGCAACGGTTTCAATGCGCAGATTATCAACATTAATTCTGTCTTGTTTCGTGTGTTTATCTTTCTTTAGGTTTGATATTCTTCCTCTGATTTTTGCCATTCCAAGAAAGTGGTCACTGTCAATGTTTGGGCCTCGGTAGCTTCTGACGTCTATGAGATCGGAAGAGTGCCTTCTCTTGATCTATCTAACCAGATAGATCACATCTATCAGGATGTGATCTATCTGGTTAATGGTTTCGTTATCAGGGGATTTCCATGTTCCTTAGTGTATCATTTTATGGGGAAATCTTGTTCTTCCTCTTATCATGTTTTTAGTACTTGCAAAGTTTATTAGTCTCAAATAACATAAATGTATCATTTAATTGATACAGCAGTAATTTCTGTGTCAAACAATAAAAAAACCACTGGGAAGACCGACAAATGAGGCAAGAAGTGTTAGGCATTTATTGACCATGTACTTTGCCAACAATCCTTTAGTAGATGATGTGTAAACATATTTTTGTAATATTGCAGAACCTATGTAACTTATTTTATTTTTTTTTATTTTTATTTTACTAAACACAATTTGTGATACTGGGGAACAGTTTGGTTTAACAATAAACATAAAGAAAACAAAAAACATGGTTATCAGTGGGAGGGGCAAAGTCATTAAAAGGATCCAGATAAAAAATGAAAATATTGAGCCAGTGGACAAAATGAAATACTTAGGAGTCTGGATTACGGAAGATCTGAATCCGAAATCAGAAATTCGCTCAACAATAAAGCAATCAAGAGCAGCCTTTTTGAAGATGAGGAAATTTCTGAGTAACCAAAGACTCAATCTGCAAATCCGATATCGGATGGTAAAATGTTATATCCACTCTATTCTTCTTTATGGTGTCGAAGCCTGGACTGTTAATGTTGACTTACTGAGAAAACTGGAAGCTTTTGAGATGTGGCTTTTTAGGAGAATTTTGAAGATACCATGGACCGATCATATTACGAACGAAATGATGTTGCACAGAATGGGAAGAGACAGAGAACTTTTGACCACCATTAAAAGGCGAAAGACAGTATATTTGGGGCACATACTTAGAAATGATAAGTACGAGTTGTTGCAGCTGATTATGAAGGGTAAAATCGAAGAAAAAGGGGTCCTGGTAGAAGACAAATATCCTGGCTGAAAAACATTCGCGACTGGACCGGGTTAAACACACAGACGCTCTTAAGAAAAGCAGAAGATAGAGACGAATTTGCAATGGTTATAGCCAACCTTCATTAGTGGAGACGGCACTAGAAGAAGATTTTTATTTTTTTAGTGTTGCCCTAAATGGTATACATGGTAGCAATTATATCGTTTCTAAACACCGACAAGTTCAGACAAGCGTTCTTTGTGTATCGTTCCATATCAAAGTATGTTAATATATACGCGCGCCTATTGGTGCTTGTACGTGTTCCTGTTCCTACCCTAAAGGCGGACTCAAACGACTCGTGTACTTGGTAAGTACACAATTATTTGCCTACTTTGCAAGTATACGAGCTTTGCAATTGCGATGAGAAGCAGGTCAATATGGATAGAGGTCGTCCGGAAAATCTCGTAGTTGCTTCCGCAGCTTTTGTTGTGATATATATATATATATATATATATATATATATATATATATATATATATATATATATATATATATATATATAAGGTTCTTGAACTCCTAAGTGGAGCATAGAGCTTCAGTGAAAACGCGCCATCGGGTTCTATTTTGTGCTAAGGCCTTCACCTCATTCCAAGACTTTCCTTGGCCTCTTATCTCGTCCATGATGGATCTTCTCCAAGTTTGTACTGGGCGACCTCTTTTTCTTTTCCCTTGGGGATTC
This sequence comes from Diabrotica undecimpunctata, assembly GCF_040954645.1. Classification (NCBI taxonomy): domain Eukaryota; kingdom Metazoa; phylum Arthropoda; class Insecta; order Coleoptera; family Chrysomelidae; genus Diabrotica; species Diabrotica undecimpunctata. The sequence continues at coordinate 74,084,758 of NC_092812.1, forward strand.
CACTCTAGGGCAGTCTTTGCGATACTGGAACTATTTTTTCGGAGTGTGTGACCGATCCAACCCCACTTTCTGGACTTAATTTCATTTTGTACCCTCTTTTGTTCGGTCAGGTGTAGCAGATCTTCGTTTCTGATGGTATTAGGCCAGAATATACGACCAATTCTTCGTAGACATTTGTTAACAAAGACCTGCAGTTTGTCTGTGAGGGTGTTTGTCACTTTCCAGGTTTCACTTCCGTAGAGTAGAACAGACATGGCATTTGATCGGAATATTCGGATCTTTGTCCTTGTAGTATACTCGCCAAATCTCCAAACAGGGTTGAGCGTGCTGGAAGCTTGTTGGGCTTTTCGTATCCTCATACGAATATCGTCTTCTGTACCTCCATTTTCTGTTATGACACTTCCAAGATACGTAAAGTTTTCCACATTTTCAATCTGCATATTGTCGATAGTAAATAGCGTGTTGTTCCTTGCATTTATTCTCATGGACTTGGTTTTACCAATATTGATTTTCAAACCTATTTTATTGGCTTCAGTGGAAAGTGTTTCCAATTGGTAAGCCAGATCTTGAAACCTTTGACCTAATAGGCAGATATCGTCCGCGTATTCTAGATCACTTAAGCGCGTGGTTAACGTCCATTGTATCCCTCTTGTGTCGGAGTCTAGTTTGAAGAGAATATAGTTTATAGCTATGTTAAAAAGAAACGGAGAAAGCACGCATCCCTGTCTACCTCCAGAAAGCATTTCGCATCAGTATATAGTGACTTTATAATAGAAATTATTTTTTGCGGGATGTTTCTTAGCTCTAAAATTTTCCATACAGCAGCGTGAGACAAGCTATCAAAGGCACGTTCAAAATCAACAAAAACCATGTATAGGGGTGTGTTCCATTCAACCGATTGTTCCATTATTACCCTCACAGTATTAATGTGGTCTATGCAGGAGAATTCTGGTCTAAAGCCTGCTTGATTAGCTCGAAACTCTACCTTGTTTGTTATTCTTTTCAGTATGATGGTCGTGAAAACTTTATTTATGACAGTAAGCAAGATTATTCCTCTCTAATTTTTGCACAGTATGAGGTTGCCTTTTTTTGGTAGCTTGAAAATGTTACCTTTTTTCCAGCCCGCTGGAATGTGGTTTGTTTCCCACACCTCTCGGATTATGGGGAGCAAAAGTTCAGCAGTGTTGTGATGAGGTCTGCTTATTTAATTAAATTAAAAAAAAAAGATAAGATGGTGGATGGTATCATTAAATAAAAGTCGTAGCAGGTAAGTACCTGTACTTAATTAACTAAAACAGCATTGTAAATACAGAAACTGAAAAACATATATATAAATCTTTTTTGTAGATACAGCGCCACCCATATGTTGCAGGATCTCAAACGAGAACCTCTAGGTCATGTGGCCATTAGCGAATATTTTTTCTTCAGTTCATTTATAGTGCACTGGACAGATATATTATCTTGTATTCTTTTCCAGGCATCACTAACTGCATTACAATTTTTATGTTCTTTATGTTTGATCATCCAAATGACTGGCTCATTTTTATAAAAATCAAGAAACTGCAACACAACGTCATCTGTCCACCTCATTTCAATTAAAATGAGCACACATAAATAAAACTTTTGTATGCTCCTGCGGTCTTTGAAAACTAAATGAATAGTCGCAGTAACTGCCAATTATTTATACATTTCGTTTAAGCACCTCTGCAAGTATAGACAAGTATGTACTTCGCAAGTGTACGAATAATCGTGATCCCTTTAACCCTTTCAGTCACTGTGTCGTCAATTGACGACACAAGAATTTTAACTTCGTTTAAGTAAATATTACAGTTAGTCACAATTTTGTCAATTGACAACATCAAAAACGGGCCCTATTTTATTAAAAAAAATGCTAATATTCCTACCAAAAGGCATTACCTTACAAAAGAGTACCATAACTGGGAATAATTTGGAATTATTAACAAAATATATTTCATTACACTAAAAAAAAGCGTGACCGAAAGGGTTAACTCGGGTCTTTTACAGTTTAAGGGTTACGTATAAACCAACCAGCATGGACGCTTACACGCCGCATAGCGTACGGTACCAGAAGAAGACGGATTCTTTCAAACCTTATAATGCGGCTTTGTTATGCTCAATTTTATGTTTTCATTTCATATACATACATTAAAATTTTACGTGAAAAAATTATTTTATACCCCTCGTACTAAGCTAAATAAATTCAAATTTTGAATATTTCTTGCTGGAAGGTCTCGTTACAAATGTCAGCCATAAATAAAAGATGTGTTTTTTGGAAGGTGCATTTTAGCGTCCTCTTTATTTCTAGCTAAATATATCCATCGTTATGTAGATGAGGATTACTGCAGCGGAATGACGTCTGTATTGACCCTGACAAAATTCGATTTGTCAATCAGGCAATGACCCCGTTATTATTAATTTTATGTGTGTAATTGAGTAAGATGTTTATCGCAGATATGTTTTGTTATCAGTTTTGTGGAAAATGTTTTTTTTAGAATTGGCTTGTTAATATTAATGATTATTTTTGCTTATTGCGTAAGACAGTGTTCATTTTGCATGTTGAAAATACATGATACTGGCCACTAATATATCTATAAAGATGACTTAAATAATTTTTACTAAAACCTATAATTAAATTATCTTTATTTCGAAGATCTCTGTGCATAAAATGACTGGTTATGATTTGGAATCAAGAAATTAAAAAGCGCTAAAGAGTAGCGTAACGTTACCGTAATCTAGGCTTATCATCAACATTACCTTTTTCGGAATGCATTATCTTACATTCCGAATCTCATCTGCATTGATAGCGTCCCAAATTCGACAATTCTGTTTGTTGATGTACCTATCCATCCAAAAATGGGCCTTATTGCTAAAGATGATTTTTCTATTAAAATTAGGATCAGATTGCAACTACTCCAGAGCCCATTCAGCAAGCACACGTCGTTGTCTATGGTTATTCATTTTCAGCTCTGGACACAAATTCATAGCAGGAGGAGACTTTAACTGTAAACATCATCACTGGGGCTCTAGGGTAATTACAACAAGGGGTAGACAACTGCTGAAGTCAATAACAGGAAACAACCTACAACACATATCTACTGGAGAACCAACTTATTGGCCTACAGATCCAAATAAAACACCAGATCTCTTAGACTAGCAGAACAAATACCAACGAACTTGCCACTTAAAACAGAATTACAAATTGAAAATGCGGTACAACAACTTACTACCTCCATACAAAAGGCAGGTTGGATTTATACTCCTGAACAAACAACATGGAAGGAAAGCATAAACTGTTCGCAAAGTGCAAAAAACCTGATCGATGAGAAAAGAAAACTTAGGAAAAAGTGGCAAAACACACACGCTCCTATTGACAAACAAAATTTAAACAGAATTACCAGAAGACTTAAAAATCTATTAAAAGAAGAGAAAAACAGGGGGATCCAAACTTACTTAGAAAATTTGACTCCGTCCAAAGACACCAATTATTCTCTATGGAAGGCGACGAGAAAGGTAAAAGGTCCACAAGACGCCATACCTCCTCTAAAAAATGTCAAAGGTAAATGGGCAAGAACAGACACAGAAAAATCTGAGACATTCGCTGAACATCTTTCTACAGTATTTAGTCCATTTAACAGAGTAGTGCCATTAGAACAAGAAGAACCATTTAATTCTTTTCTTGAAGCTCCATATCAAATGGATCTACCAATCACCAAGTTTAATATTAAAGAAGTAAAACAGATAATAAAGAATGAGATACAACCCAATAAGGCTCCGGGATTCAACCTCATAACGGGAAAGATCCTCCAGGAACTAACCAATAACTGTTACAGAATAATCACTATGATCTTCAATGCTATGCTTAGTCTGCATTACTTCCCTCTGCAATGGAAAGTGGCACAGATTATACTCATTCAAAAACCTGGTAAAGATCCAAAAGATGTAAACTCATACCGACCGATTAGTCTACTCCCAGTCATCTCTAAGGTCTTCGAAAAACTTCTACTACGAAAAATCAAACCAATATTGGACGAAAAGTGTCTCATACCTGACCATCAATTCGGTTTTCGTAACCAACATGGTACAATAGAACAAGTTCACAGACTATACACAACAATAAGAAGTAGTCTCGAGAACAAGCAATATTGTACTGCAGCCTTTTTAGATGCCTCTCAAGCTTTTGACAAGGTGTGGCATACAGGACTTCTGTACAAATTAAAGAAAAATTTACCTTACCCTTACTTTAAACTGCTTCAATCATACCTTACAGAAAGGAGATATCTGGTAAAATATAGTGAAGCCTATACAAAACTCTACCCCATCCTATCTGGTGTACCTCAGGGTAGTGTGCTCGGACCGATTCTGTACCTGATATATACGGCTGACTTGCCAATAAGCAATAACCTAACGCTTGCAACATTCGCAGATGATACTGCTTTCTTGGCCTCTCATAGCAACCCAATAATAGCATCAGAGAGACTGCAACTACATCTGAACAAAACAAATGAATGGCTTAAACTTTGGAGAATTAGAGTAAACCCCTCAAAATCTACACAAATTACATTTACTCTAAGAAGAGGTACATGTCCACAAGTTAACCTCAATGGACATCCTTTGCCCCAAAAGCATGACGTAAAATACTTAGGTATTCACCTTGACAAACGTCTAACTTAGACCAAACATATATGGACGAAAAGGCTTCAATTGGGAATTTTATACAGAAAACTTTACTGGATGTTGGGAAAAAACTCTCACCTATCGATTGACAACAAGCTGCTGATATACAGTACAATAATAAAACCCATTTGGACATATGGCTCACAGCTCTGGGGTTCAGCTAGCAAATCTAATATTATGATAATACAAAGATTCCAATCCAAAACTCTGAGAACAATCGCTAATGCACCTTGGTATATCCAGAATGATGCAATACATAGAGATCTTCAGGTACTAACAGTCTCTGAAGAGTGCAAAAAAACTTCTGAACAATATCAAAACAGGTTGCGGGTGCATCCTAATACCCTGGCACACAATCTTCTCAACAACCAACAAGCGAAGAGATTGAAGCGACATTACCCCTTGGACCTACCTCACCTATCCTGACAGAGCCTACAGCAGTGGGAGTTACGCCTTTAACAGCACCCAGCCATTGTGATCAGTGCCGCTTTTAGTGCTCGCGTATCAGTGTATGTGCGCATCCTACCGGTAAAAAGCCAATTTGTGTCGTGATGATTTGGTCACTGGACCTTACATTCATTACCTTACGTCACCTTACAAAAATTTTACTTATTGTTTTCAATGCAAAACAGATTGTAAAAATCTTAAATGTTAATAAAAAAAAAAACAAAAATTTTCAGCTCTTGGTTCAGTTGAATTTTGTACGGGTAAGGCCCAAGTTGTGGTATGTGAAAGGTCGAGTTCTTGTGGATGACCTGAAACCGACTACCTCGGATTCTCCTGCACACTTACACAGATAGTGGCGATAATTTCGGTAGTGCGTTTTGTTAGTTGGTTGATTGTTTACTGAGCCAGTGTACTTAAATGTATTATTCACTACACTGCGAATATCGGTCCTCTAGATAGGACGATTATGGCAACTCTAAAACATTTCCGGAATAGAACACTCATTTTGATAAAACAATTTTATCATTTGCACGTGTTGTTATATGCTATATCCATCCATAGTGATTTAACAATACAGACTGAATAATTTACAGTGAATTTGACAGATATAGCTCCAAAAATACGGCCACTACCAACTGTCAGAGTTCGTAAGTCCCTATTGGAAGACACTGTAGATAGTGAAATTTTCGAATTTGAAAAATATATACCCAAGAATTAATTATTATTGAAAACACAAGAGTGCCACTTTAAATTTGTCGTCAAATAAATTCAAAGCAAATTATTTAAAAGAATGTAATATAGAACCATTAAACAGTCTCCGTTATGGTCGAAACGTTAATTATTGTCAATAATAATGTAAAGCAAATAAATAGGTAAACATGTAATAAAACTTCTTAACTTCTAATTATGTAATAATAAGCTAATGTTACTTCTAAACCGAAAATATATTGAATAAAATCTCGACAGAGAGAAGACAGACTCTGAGAGAGGACATGATCCTTAATCAAACTTTCCACTAGTACTGGTATTTAGCGCCATCTACTTTAGATGATAGAAAATATTTTCTGCTGTCTAGTTTCTAGAAAAATTCAAAAGTTGGACTGGCTACTGAGTATTCAAAGGACAATGACGTCGGGCAATACCTTAGATATATGTTTGGTCTACTTTTCCTAGATCCATTAGACGTTCGTGAGAGTTTTGCTTTAGTAAGATATTTCCAGAACAACATCAAGCCGTACAATAATTTGCTGACTGCTTGGTGGATGGCTACATTTCTAAAGAGGCAGACTTCCCTCCTCAGATATGGGCAAAATAAAGTTCATCACTTGAGCGTACAACCAATGCCTGTGAAAGTTTCCATTCTAAATTTAATTCATTATTTTACAATCCGCTCCCTAATATATTTCAATTTTTAAAATTTTTAAAAGATGTTCAAATTGACACATAAAAATACGAAGTTCTGTGAAACCAAAAAAGTATACTATTAGTAGATTTGATTTTGTCAAATGTATTTGATTTACATTCATAGCAAAATAAATGCCTTATTTTAATTTATATTTGTTTAATTTTGTAAAGGTAGAGGATATCCCTGATGTTTTTACACTTGTATTGCTTTGTCTCATATATTTTCGAATAAGCAAAAATGATTTCAATAATTTTTAAAAACAGAATTAATATCAAAATAGCTAAGAAAATTCCTAACCAGATCTAAAAATTTGTAATAAAATTTCTAAATCAATTACTAATATTTTTCAATTCAACATAGGGACAAAAATGAGGTGAATATAATCTAAATAATATAATTTTATTGTCTAATATATATAAATATTTACCGAGCAATTTTTTTTTGTTTTTATTTTATTTAAACAAAAATGACCCTGCATCAACTACTAAGAGTTATTATCAGGGGATACAAACACAAATTACAAGTATTCAATTTCTTACCATGTATATAACTTAAATATAGTCTATTAAACACTGTAAAATATAATTTCTTTCAAATATTTCAGCACTTGGTTGAACTGGCAGCTTAGTAGATCCTTCATGTTGGTATAGAGGTTATTTTTTCTTCTTTCTTGGGTGTATGTTTTACATTTTAACAGAATCTGTTTCACAGTGATTTGGATCTTGCAGTTGTAGCAGAAAGGAATGGCTTCTTTATTTATTAAGTGAATATGGGTTAGTATGGTATGTCCCAATCGTAGTCGAGTTATTGTCACTTGTTCACAACGTTTGAGTGGGAGTGGTAAGGTGGTGCCGACAGTTTCTATAACATCTTTTAATTTGTTGGATGTGGAATTCCAGTTACTCTGCCATAAGTTGGTAATATGTTTTTTAATGGAAGTTTTATGGTCGTTTCTTGTTAGCATGTGTGACACAGAGATGCTTTTATCTAGTGCAGCTTCATTCGCAAGTTGGTCGACTGCTTTGTTTCCCTTGATTCCCACGTGTGATGGCACCCATAAAAAAGTTATTTCTATGTTTTTTGTTGATAGTAGTATGAGTTCATTTTTTATTAGCATTATAATTTCATTTGGTGGATACAATTGCTATAAAGCTTTTAGTGTACTTAATGAGTCAGATATTATAATATAATGAGGTGCGGATTTTCTTCTGCAAACTTTCAGTACCTCTAAAACAGAAAGTGCTTCTCCAGTAAATATGCTACAACTCAGAGCGAGTCGTATTTTAAAATGGTCTGCTCCATGTATGTAAGCCGCTGCTAGTCCTGATTGAGTTTTTGATGCATCAGTGTAGATATGTTCAAAATTTGGATATAGGGATATTATTTCATGGTATGATTGATGTATTACTGTTGCGTTAGTGGATGTTTTGGGATAGTGAGTAAGGGATGTATTTACAATTGGTGGACTATTTGACCAAGAGGGAAAGTTTTGGGTTGGATTTATGATGGCACTAAACTGCTCACAGTCGAAACCACTGAATTTGATTCTTTCATGAACAGGGAGTGTATTCATAGGTTTATTTTTGTAATTACTGATACATTTAAGTTTTAAGATATTTGAATGCATGGGATTTTGATGATACACGAGTTGCATAATTTAATGATAATTGTTGACTTCGTAAGTGTAAAGGTAATTCGTTAGCTAATACTTGAAGGCTATTGGTTGGGCTAGTTCTAAATGCGCACAGAGCAATTCTTAGTGACGTTGTTTGAATTGAGTTTAGTTTTTTTAATGTAGTTTTTTTGGCAGTACCATAACATATTGAGCTGTAGTCTAATTTGCTACGTATAAGTGATTGGTATAAGTTTAATAGGGTTCTTGTATCTGCTCTCCACGTACGGTTTGAGAGAATTTTCAGGAGATTAATTCTAGGTTGCCATTGTTTTTGCAAGGTATGTATATGGCTTTTCCAGTGTAGGGTGCAATCTAGAGTTAACTCCAGGCAATTTATTTCGTTTGTTTCTTTTAGAGTATGTCGATTTAAAGTTAGATTAACGTTCTTTATATTTTTTCGTTCGCTGAATATTATGTACTATGTTTTTTCAGGAGAAAAGTTAAAACCAGTTTTAAGTGACCATTTTTCCAGCGTGTGTAAAAACTTCTGTATTACTTCAGCCGCACATTCCACACTTCTCTGCTTTTGTGGTAGATAATCAAGTTGTCTGCGTATAAATTGGCTTTAATCGGTAATCTTATTTCGTCCTAGATGTTATTTATTGCAATCAGAAACAATGGAGCCTTGCGGAATTCCATTTTCAAGAGAACGTGGACTAGAGTTATCTCTATCTTAGTGAGACCGTTAGCTATTACTTTAATGTGTCTATGAGTTAAGAAATTTTGTATAAAAGCTAGTGTGTGACCCTTAATTTCAAATTTTTGTAGTGTTTTTAAGATGTTATATTTCCATGCAGTGTCGAAAGCTTTATTGATATCAATAAAGACAGCTAGTAATTTTTGATTGTGTAGAAATACTAAGTTGTCGGTAGTGGATCTGCCTTTACGAAAACCACTTTGATAGGGAGATAATAACATTGAGTTTTCTAGATGCCATACTAGTGTGTTATTTATTATTTTGTCCATTAGTTTAGACATACTACATGTCAAGGAGATTGGACGATATGACAAGGGATCGTCTTTAGGTTTGTTGGGTTTAAGAATTGGGATGATAATTGCATTGCACCATATCTTGGGAAATATATTATTGAAAAATATTGGGTTAAATAGCTCTAGGAGGATAAATTTAGCTGATTCTGGAATATTTTTTTAAGAAAATAGGTGGAATTTCATCTGGACCAGAAGTATTATTTTTAAGGCAGTTTAGAGAAAAATCGAATTCTTGTTGAGTTATGTTTTCATTTAGGGGCGATTTGCTGTCATGGATTGAAATTTTAAAGGATTATTCATGATTTTTGTATTTATTGAAATTTGAGTTTCGGTTGCTACCACTAGAATTTAGTTGATACACATCGGCTAATACGTTAGATATGTCTTTTTTGTCGGTAACAAGATTATTATTGTAAGAAAGAGTATTAATATTGATGTAGTTGTTTGATCCTTTAAGGTTTCGGATCTTTTTCCAGATGATTTCGATAGGAGTTGAGGGGTTTATTGAGGCAACATAATTATGCCAAGACTTTCTTTTGCTTTTTTTAATTAAATATAGAGTTTTTGCCCTAAGCTTTTTAAATTACAGGAGATTAGCATCTGTTTTATGTTTTTTAAGAATATTCAGTGCGTGTTTGCTTGCAGATAATGATTTGGCAATTTGATCATTCCAACCAATTTTTTATATAGTTTCAAAAGTTGAGTTTACGAAAAAAAAACAGCGGAAGATAACTTACAAAAAATATTCAACAAAACAAAATTCATCCATTCAAACGGAAATTTATTCAGAGCTCCCAAGATTGTGATTATGACACGAGGATTGACTTTTGAGCAATTCTTGTGCAAACGGAAAATCTCTATTACAGGATTCAACGTAATAGTTAATTTGCTGAAATGGTAAATGTTTGGTGTGCTGTTTTACCAGATCAAATAATCGAACCATATTTTCGAGAGGATACATTAAATCACGTATATGTAAAAAAAAACACTGTAGTTTTCTTTAATTTTCGTAATTTTGGTTTTAACGGTTTGTTACGCCACTGTCACAATACTTAAAGTCTTCTTTTTCTAGTTAATAGCTTTAGGTTATAATTTATTCTTTTAAAGTGGAGCTTTTGACAGTGACTCTTGTCTTATCATTATTAATTTATATTACTACCATAAGAGACATTGTTTTAATATTAGTTAAAAGCTTGCTTTAAAAGTTGTTTCTTTCTGCAGGTAATGTAATTAAACAATTTAATATTGTACAACTAATAATAAAATTTATTTTTATTAATGAAACTTTGCTGATTGAAGAAACAAACAGTATTCTATATATTTGGATTTGGTGGACGACTTTTTAATATATTGACATGTTCGAGCATTTTCCATAAAAGCTTAAAAGTAAAGTTTGTTTAGCAGTAAATGGTTGACTTCAATAAGTACGGACTATAAACATCCTGGGTTAACCGATAATAGTATAAAATACCCAGTTTCAGGTAAAATTTAAATATGTTTCCTGGTCAAATTTGTCAATCTTCATTTCTTAATGTTGATTTAATTGCGTACAATCCAAACTCATTACAATTTCATTAATACAGATAAGGCTTATATTGACGAAACTGTACTGCTAAGAGGGTTTTTCGAATTTGATGGTAGTGCACGACGGGTTTGCTAATCACCTTTTAAGGGTTTTCAGGTATTTATATAATAAGTTTATGGAACTGAACACCAACCAGTATTTAAATACGAGTTCTTGATAAAATTTGTTTGTCTTTATCTATCACGGGAAGTGTTAAGTAGTATTACTCATTTTATTCATTACGTTTTCTCTCAGTATGTGGCGTCCGTAGGATATTAATAATGGGGCTTCTTCTAGTGTTCCGGTAAAGAAGAAACATTTATCTGTAGATGCAAAGCAAATTGTAAAAACTACATACAGTACCTTTCTTAAAAGAGGACTTGACACAACTTCCGCTACGAGTGAAATATGCGATTTGACGAAAATACCTCTGACCACAGTAAAAACAATTACATCAAATCCCATAGAAACAAGAAAAAAACGTAAAGATTCCAGTTCCACCAAATGTATGGACGAAGCCGATAAGGACTTGATACGTCGAAAAGTCTATACCATGTACGAAGAGCAACGCATACCTACAATAAGAGCTCTGAAGCAACGGCTCAATCTTGACGGAACCCAAATAAGCTGTAGCCTCACCAGCTTATGGAAAATTTTGAAAAGTATGGGCTTTCGATATCTTATAATTGACAAAAGACAAGTAATTATGGAATCTCATAGATTACAAAAATGACGTTATGAGTATATAACTTCGATAAGAAAATTCCGTTCTGGAAATCGTCCAATAATTTACCTCGACGAGACATGGTTTGACACACATTCAACGCGACCTAAAGGATTTGCCGATTCCTCCGGTACATGTAAGACAAAATCTCCGTCAAATAAAGGGAAAAGAATGGTTTAAAAATAATCTTATGCCAAACATTCCTCAGAATACCGTAATACGCAAGCTATCACAGTCGCCAACTAAGTAAGGCTCCAAATTCGAATAATACTAAATTAGAAATTCAAAATTACATGAAAACTAATGATATGTATTTTGAAGAATGTTACACCAAACAAGAGCTTTTAGAATTTTTAAAGACATTTTCTATAAAAAAAAAGTACAGTGTACTCCCTCTATAACGACCACGCTTATTACGAGGTTTCGCTTATAACGAGGTACATTAGATGTCCCGTGAAATTTCTACTGAACTATAACCCTCTATAGCGAGGCAAATTTGGTTATAACGAGAGAAATTAAGATCGAAAACCGTGTTTTTTACGTTTTTGGCCCGGCCGTGGCTATAAATAAATACTCTTTTTAACTGCCGCCCGCAACCAACTTCTTACAATTTATGATTCTTACTTGGAAATTTACAATTTATGATTCACAAGTGTCATTGTAGGGTCCTAATAGGCAAGATGTGGAAAGTGTTTTAAACGTTGTCAGAAATTTTACCCAAAGATAAAACGCAAATGAAGAAGCATAAAACTGTTTTACATCTTTAAAAAATATAATAGATAGAATACTGGACAATTTAAAGCAGTCAAAAATGACAGGATTCTTACAATTGCAGAAACAATAGCTTATGTTATCCTTGAAAATACGCTCTATACAGATTTACAGAATACAGATTTTTTGTTTTAACGTATATCATTGACAATAAAAGTAAACAACTTTTTTTCAAAAACGCCATTCAAACAATATTTAGCATCTTATATTGCTCCGAATGGCTTCACTATAGGAAGTTTTAGAAAACTATATATTCATATGTATGCACAGTATTATTGTTGTTTGATATAACGGGATCGACTTATAACGAGGTAATTAGTCTGCCATTTCAGTTTGCCATTGGCAGAGGAAATGGGACATACAGTGCTGCGGCTTCCACCCTATTATTGTATGATTAATCTCATAGAATATATATGTGGCACGAATTGAAGTCTAACGGGAGGTCACAAAGTATTTCTCCAACATTAAGTAGTACTGTTGTAGAGGTAATAAGAAAATGTGTCAATGATATTCTTCCAAGTAGTTGGATAAATTCAATCCGACACGTAATAAGTAAAGAAAATTCATATGTTCATGTAGATCACAATATAATTGAACCGATCATAATTAATTTAGATGAGGATAGCGATAGCGAAACATAACTATGTGTTTGTTTTTCTATAATCTTATCAATTAAAATAGATTTAATTTATTTTAAAACTCATTTGAAAACATTAATTTCGGGTATATAAGGCAAAGCAATATATTTTACATCCGTTTTTTGTTTTTGTCGTCGTAATTATTGTAAATTTTGTGGATCCTTTGCTTTATTATAGGAGTACCGTCTAGTCAGTGTTAATTGTCAAAAGACCAACTCTGTCTACCTCGTTTGCTTATCGCTCCGGACCGGTCTTAACAATGGACCAAGTCAGATAAATTTAATAATATTTACGAACGCACTAATTGAAGTCAACCATTTTCTGCTAAAAAAACTTTACCAAATGATCTGATATAGTCTATCCTTTTTCTATACAGTCGCCAATGAATATTGAACTGTCGCCATTTTGAACCGGCAGCACAGACTCGTATAAAAATGTAAAAAAAACAATCAATGATACAGTAGCTTTTAAATCCCGGTCATAGTTGAACACATTTCCACGGTATAATTGACACGTTTTACAATATTATGGCGTCAAAGTTATTTAAATATGTTAAGCATAAACAATTGTTTTTTCGATTATAGATAAGAGATTTATTCGCACGTATAACGGGAATCAATCACGAATAACTTACAATTTTTAATACATTAAAGATGTGCTCTCGATAAGAAGACAAATAAGACTATTTTTAAAAATGTTTTAAGTCACAGAAACTTATTGTCACCGTTATGTCTTAATAGATTTTATATTGACTTTATCCGCTAAGAAGAGCAAATTTTCTTGAAAACTCTATCCGCTGTTGGATTTTGGGATATTAAACTAGGATAATAGCGAGTTTATTACCTGTGACGTACACTTACTTTTATTTTAACGTTAATTATATTTTATTTTTCAAATATTAATGTTCGAAATAGGCCACAATATATTTATTTACAAGTTTTTACTGACGTTTCGATCTCTATATCCAAAGACCGCTTTCAAAGATATAAATGATAGTTATATTTATTTTATTTGTTTATTATTATATATTTTTATAATCTTACATTGTTTATTTTTCTTTCTATCTTTAAAAACGGAATAGAGATCGAAACGTCAATGTATTAAACATGTAAATAGATATATTGTGGCTTATGTCCAACCTTCTCCCTAAAAATACAGAATGCCACAAACAAGCAGCTATAGAAAAATAAATATATCTGTCATTTGTATGTTTGAAAACGGTCTCTTTATAGAGATCGAAACGTCCGTAAATTAAACATTTGAATAAATATATTGTGGCTTATTCCCAACATCATTTCTAAAAATACAGAACGACAAGCGAAAAGCCATAGAAAATAAATAGTACTATCATTTGTATAATTGAAAACGGTCTCTGGATATAGAGATCGAAACGTCAATAAATAAACATATGAATAAATATTTTGTGGCTCATTCCCTACATTCCCCTAAAAATACAGAATGCCACAAACAAAAAGCTATAAAAAAGAAGTAATTTTGCAGAAAGTTTACTGATACCAACCGGCTGTCGCGGAAGTTACGCTAAAACGTCTTTTGACGTGACCCGTCCTTAAAGAGTTACACAATGAAATTTTTTTAAAACAAATTTTAAGACAGTTTCCACACCACCCCAGAGGTATGTCTTGTGGAGCGATACTTTTTATAAATGGGTGTTCGCCAAGAGCCATATTGTCTTATTAAATAAAATGAACAAAACACTTAAACAGTATAAAACAAAACAAAATAAAATCCTATAAAACAAAATAAAATTATATAAAAACAAAATAAAAATAATGTTTGATGTGTTTAAACACAAACACTATACACACTTACTATGTTCTTCTCGTTTTTTTTTTGTTTTTGGTTTTTTTTATGCTGATGTTCTTATTAAACTATTAGAAAATATTATTCGCTGTCTAAACCTGAAATGCAGTGCTGCTATCGCTGTCATTATCTTCACCACCTGGTGTAATTATAATTGGCTCTAGTAAAACTTTTATATGAGTGTCAAGTTCCCACATACGATGTTCTTCTTTAATTATGTGGCCTATACATTTAGCCCATTTCTCTGAAGTTACATGGAGGATTGCTTGAATCAAAAGTTTCTTAATTTCGTTTAATTTGAACGTTTTGTTATTGCGTGCTACTTCTCCTTTCACTTGCTCCCAGATAAGTTCAATGGAATTAAGTTCGCAATGATAAGGTGGTAGACGCAGAACTTTGACACCATAATCTTTTGCAGTTTCATCTACAGCATATTTAAGGTATTCAATTTTCCTTAACCGTGCAATGTCAAGGAGCTAAATTTTGAGCATTGATTCTTCGTATGCAATCCCCTTTTCTGTAAGCCATTGTTGAGTCCTCCCTTCCAATTTCTTTAATAATCACCTGTTTTTTTCGACTCAAATGAAGAAAACCATCATCAAGAAACCCTGTATCAATTCTTATATGGGTGACGATTAAACGCCGTCCCTTTCCTGATGGAGCTTTTAATCCTGTATATCAGCCTTCTATAAATGCTTCGCGTTTAATTTTGACATTTAAATCTTGCCAAACTTTTCCAACTGTATGACCTTTTCCAATCTTGGTTATGCAGGTTTCATCCAAATAACGTATTTTGCCTCCAGTGCTGCGAATTTTGCGTATTTCTTCTAAATATTTTCTTCTCCGCCCAATAATTTTATTTTTTTCTAATAGCATACTTTTTCTGTTGAGTTTTACATATCGAAAGTTCATTTCACGCATGGTCCTGGTTAAGACTCTACGAGATATCTTGGGTAAGGAGTCATCGTTTTCGAGCTCTTGAGAAATATTTTTCAGTGTTGAAATTTCACTCCGAAAATAAAATGAATGAATTTTTCGACGTATAATATTCCTTGTCTCGTCATCCAAAACAATGCTTTTCCTACCTCTAGTTTTACCTTTTTCTTGCTTTTTATTTTCCGATGTATTTTTAAGTACACGATAAATACAGCTAACGGATACTTTTGTTAAACTGCTACAAATGTCGACCGCTTGGCTAACATTTAATTCCATTTTTCTGCCGACAATTCCTTCATAAACGTTTCGTATTATTACCTTCTCTTCGGACGTTAACATTTTCCGTCTCTTTTGCGGCATTTCATTTTTGGAATCAACATCAGAATTTTGCAGTCTTCTCTTGGAACAACTCGGTTTTTCGTCCAACTCCAATAAAACTCAAACCAAATAATCACAGAATATAACTAAAAATTTACTATAAAACGACAAACTATAACACTCGTATTATCAATAACACGTTTTATCAATAACACAAACTTATCGCATAAAATACCCTACCCTCAGAAACGCCAATGTAAATAACCTATTGTTGATGGGCACTCGCTCGACAAAAACTAGTCTTACGGCTTTCTGTGGATCTGAATTGAAACGGAATTCCGTCGCTAATTCCAAAGTTGCCAAACGATTGAAAAATATTGTTTTAAAATATCGATTTTTATTTTATAAATTTAAATATGTACCGAAACGGAACATATAAATAAAATTTATTTCATTACAATTTTGTGCTTAATTTTTACTATTGAAAAAATCAGGTTTTTTTTGTATTTTTATGACGGTAATAATCGCTGCATGGAAGAATACAGGTTTTGTATGACCATAATTACTACTTGTGAACAAGAATTGGCTACATTGTACGGCAACTTCTGGTCAAGTCTACTATAGAGAAGCACAAATAAATATACTACTTTATATATTCTGTAATTTCTTATGAGGAAACGAAAATTGCAATCGAGAAAACAGGCAGTTTTCGGGGGCCGCTGTGTACATTTAAATTTGAAGATATTCCGCGTTTAAACTATGATATCACTCTTCTAAATTGAGGGTTTCTACTTTAGCACAAAATACGAAGATTTATTCTAAAACACTTAAATAAAATATTCCTCCTCACCGAGATACATAGTATTTTATTACAAATATGCTAAAATGATTTTAGCCCATTGTTTTAATACCTTCCAATATTTGTTGTTCAAACTTGACAAACAGTTTACACATGTTAGAATACTTAACTAGTGTTAAAAGATAGTATTCCGCTGTTACCAGAAACGTGCTTTAGGGATCGAGACTTCCTTTTCCCACTCACAATATACGCCACTGTCATAATAATCATTTTAGCATGTTTTTTTTTTTATTCTTCCTTACTTTTTACGTAAATATCCATTTATGTCAATGCGATAAAGTAAGGAGTTTTCAAGTTATTTGCGTTTAAAGGTAATGTTTAAAATGCATAATCTTATTTTATTGCTAACGACCATTTCACACGAGTCAACTATGTCACTAATAAAGTTATACAATTTAGTAAATTTTCTATATAATTCTTTGTTTCAGTTCATTAAAAATCAGAACTATGATTTATATTATACTAAATCAAATTTTCTCCTAACCTTCGGAAATATGTTCGGTTGATTTCTAATAAAATTTGCGGCATTATCTATTTGTTGCCATAATTCTTGTCGACTATTAATTTCTTGAGCGTACAGAAGTGTATTCATATGTCCCCAAAAATAAAAATCTAAGGGATTAAACTCAGGACTCCGAGCAAGCCATGGAAACTCACTTCCTCGCCCTATCCATCTATTAGTTAACTGATTATTCAAATAATTTGGCACCACCAAGGGAAAGTGTGGTAGTGCGCCATCTTGCATAAACCAGATATCTCTTCTTTGGTTTAATGGTAACTCTTCCAGTTCATCAAAAAGGGTATTTTGAAGAAATTTCAAATACGAATTGCAGTTGAAGTTTGCAGGTAATTCAAAGGGACCTATTAAATTATCTGTAAAAATTCCACACCAAACATTTATTCTCAGTTCATGTTGAAAGTGTGTTTCTCTGACGGCATGTGGATTTTCGTTATCCCAAATGTGTCAATTTCTACAGTTATAAACACCTCCATGTGTGAAAGTGGCTTCATCAGTAAAAAGAATATTGCTAACGAAATTGTTATTTGCATTTGTCCTATCCATAATAAATTGTGCAAATTTCATTCGTCGAGGATGATCTGTGGGTAGCGTAACAAATTCGTTACTGGAGTAAAATGGTAAGGTCTTAAGTCTTTTTTTTAATATTCTGAAAACTGAAGCATGGCTTATTTCAGTTATTGCTGATAAATATCTGGTACTTAACTGACGTTCATAAGCAATTCATACTAACACATCAACCTCCTGACTCACTGTAATTATTTTAGGACGCCCTAGATCTCGCTTTTTATGGAATTGACCAGTTTTCGCTAAACGGTCGTAAATATTTTTAAAAGTCCTGTAATGGGGTTGTCGTCTGTTAGCATACAATTGTAGATATTTTTGAGCAACAGCACGCCTTGTATAATTTGCTTGTGCATAAACACAAACCATATTTACAGTTACGCCGAATTAATAGCCATTTGTCAGTGTTTTACTTTCAATGCCAAATAAAGTTTAGTTGATTAGAGTGGACACATAGTTCATTTAAAATAAACATGGAGGATATAAATCCACCCCATAAGGATCTAATACTACTATCAAATATTTTCATAATGAAAATGACAGAGATCAAAATTAAATTAAAAACGAATTTATCTACGAAAAATATTATTTAATTAAAAGAATCGTTAAAAGCTATTGCGTTTTTAATATGTACACAGCAAAATTATGCAGAAATTCATAAATTTATTTGATGATTGATTGATTTTTCATTAGTTTCCCCTTAAATTGTTATTCGAGGAATTTCTCTACTGTTTTTAATTACAATATTGCAGATTTTTCACTAGAAAAATATTTTATGAAGCATATGTACAGGGTCTTTAATTAAGTGCTTCCTGTATTTAAATTTATATGAACAAAATGTTTGAAATCGAAATTTTTTATTCGTTTCTAACATTATTTAAATATCTCAGATTTGACGTAAAGCAAACGAGATCTGAACGATTGAAAACCGACAAATTTGCTTAGCGGTTTGGAATGGATTTATAGAAAATAGTGGTTCATGTTACAAACCGGGAATGAACCTCACTGTGGACGAACAACTATAAGACAGGTGCCCATTCACACAGTACACATCAAATTGTCATCGAATGCGATAGTCTGTGGACTAGTACGCATTTCGATGCGCATCGCCCCGCCTCGAATTTTTGACCTGGAAATCCCTATTTATCGCTCGGACAGCGCATATAAATATTGGCGATTTTCAGGTCAGCCAGGTCAGTCCCTTACGGGCTCTCCGAGAGCTTAGTGCTCTTGGGGCGCTGCTTCCTGCTGTTCCAATTATACTCTGCGGCTGAGAATTGTTTTAACTTAACTTGGTGTTTTATTTCGACGAAGAAATTGTCATGTAAGAAATATCTTGCCTTTTTCAAGGCAAGACGCCGAAGATAAGTATTTTCCAAGTCCATAACCCGAAAAATGGACTTAAGTAGAGGAGCTCTCGACAGTAAATTCGAAGCCCTCTACGGAGCACCCGGGGATATCAGAAGGTGGTTAGACCCTTATTTGTTCCCCCGAGGTAAATACGCCGGATAAGTTTGGCATAAAATTTTGGCTCTTGGCTTGCGTGAAATCAATATATAGTGTAAATGGTTACCCTTTATCTCTAGTACGTATCATCAACGCAATAAAGATACAAGTGTTGGTGAACACGTTGTTTTGCGGATATTGGAAAATCCATTGGGAAAGGGAAAAAATGTTACGACAAATCTACTTCACATCGATAAAATTGGCCAAGGTATTGCAAAAAAAATCAGCAAGTCTTGTGGATACTTTGAATCGCAACAGAAAGAAAGTTCCTCTAAGCGTAAAGCGTGAAAATAGAGAATTTTATGTTACCCATATATTACAGAGTTACAAAAATGTGCTTTTGTTAAAAAGTTTTTGAACCTTTGGAAAATCTCCTATTTTGAATCATTATCTTTTGTTTTTGAATTTTGTATGTATCTAGTGTTTTTTGTTTGTAGGAATTTTATTATTTTGTAAATTTTACCTAATGCGCGGTCAAATTTAATCCAGTGGTAAAAACTGCTGTTATTTATGAAAACTTAGATAGTCAAATAAGATACAGTAGACTCCCTCTATAACGAGAACTGAAATGACAGACTAATTACCTCGTTATAAGCCGATCTCGTTATATCAGACAATCATAATACTGTGCATACATATATGAATCTGTAGTTTTCTAAACCATTAACTTCCTATAGTGAAGCCATTCGGAGCAATATAAGATGCTAATAAATATTGAAAAGTTATTTAATTTTATTGTCAATGAAATATATTAAAACATAAAAGAGTTGTTTACTTTTATTATCAATGATATACGTTAAAACAAAAAAGCTGTACTTATATTTTTTTCCAACTACATAATGTATAAATTGTATTTTCAAGGATAACATAAACTATTGCTTCTGCAATTTTAAGAACTCTGTTATTTTTAACTGCTTTAAATGGTCCAGTATCATTCTATCATATATTTTCTTAAGATGTGAAACAGTTGTATTTATTCATTGTAAAGAAGTTTATTGCGGGCTGCAGTTAAGTTTATTCAGGGGCTGTTTGAAATGGTATTTATTTATAGCTACGACCGGACTAAAAACGTAAAAAACACGTTTTTGGATCTTATTTTCTCTCGTTATAACCAAATTTGCCTCGCTATAGATGGTTATAGTTCAATAGAAATTTCACGGGACATCTAATGTATCTCGTTATAAGCGAAACCTCGTTATAACCGTGTTCGTTATAGAGGGAGTATACTGTATTTAAAAAAATAAATTCGTGTTCAAAATGTTTGTTGAGTTTTTCCAATCAATTTTAAATGGGGTCAATAATACACACATTTTTCACCTGGGTGACGCCGGGTTAAACTTTACAATGGATTGTTTATTTTATTATCTTTTATTTTGTGATATTGACGATTTATGTAATTTCAGTAAAATGTAATGGTTATTATTACTTTTTGAATTTTTGTAAGCTTTTTCCATAAAATTGTACAATTTTCATTGACAATAACGCATATTTCTAATTATAACTCTCTAATTCTTATTATTTTATAAATTCTTCTTTTATTTTCTTTTGTTATTTTATTATTTTACAATAGTCTGTCTAGTGGCAGATCTGGCAGCACTTTCTTCTTCACACTGTGAGCGCCTCATTTAGATAACTTTTGAAAAGCCTTGCCTTCTACTCTTACTAATAGGAATCTCTCTAGTTAATATGTTACCAGTTTTAATGTTTACCATCATATTTTTGTAAAACTTTTCCATTGCTACCCAGAGCATTGAAAGTGATATATTATCATATGCCTTTTTTAGATCTATAAAGACTATATGAGTTGAAAGGTTGTGGGTTGATCTTTTCTAGTAACTTGCTTTAGAGAAAATATGCTGTCCATAGAGGATTTGCCTGCAAGAAATTTATTTTTCATAGAGCCTTGAGAGTGAATTTATGACACTAAGCCCCCTGTAGTTTAAACAAATCTTTCTATCTCCTTTTTTGTAGATGTTGTTAGTAAGTGTTTTTGTCCACTCCGGTGGGAAGTCATGTCCTTAATAGAATAAAGTGAAAATATATACGCCAGTAATTCCTGCAATACTTGTCGGCTGTGTTTTAGTAATTCGTTTGCTATACCTTGTGGTCTGCATGCTTTTAGATTTTTCGAATGAATTGGCACAAGCAATAAAAAGCAAAGTACTAGAAGCTCTAATAAAACTGAAAAATAGAACGGCTCTGGGGAAAGATGGCATAGCAAATGGGCTCATAAAATATGGCGGATTACGCTAATAATTATGTTTAAGAAAATCATAAGATTAGGACAAATACATGAAGAATAGATAACCAGTATTATGATCCTACTATTTAAGCATTGTGAAAAAAACGGCCTCAGCAATCATAAGGAAATAAACCTAGTAAGCTTCATTTTGAAACTCCTTAAAAAAGTACTAATGAATTCATCAAAAATACTTCATATATCTGATGAATAACAAAGAAACAGAAGCGGAAGATCTTGTACCGATGCGGTTTTTGTAATCAAGCAAATAGTTGAGAAATCTATAGAATACAACAAATCAACCTACATGTGCTTCAAAGCGAATGACATTAAAATGATATTGTCAATATTTTGACGTGCGTTCCTGAGACGCACGTATTGGAACAGTTAATTTAATTACATGAAATTAACTTTAACTTAAAAATGCCCGTTACAAAAATGATAGCTTGTGATTTATTTTGATTGGTAGTTTATAATTGGTTTAAAAAAAGATCCAAAAAAATGGAAGAGGAATGGTTCATATAAAGGCATTAGAAAAACAGGTTTAGAATTAAATCTGTTTATATTTTTAATGTCATTGGGTAAAATGATATAAAACTGTGATAACTCTAGGTATGTAAAGTAGGCAATGGTCGAATAGCCACTCCTTCTTCTGAAAATGATGCTGTCCTTATAGGTCTACGTCTACTCAACCTCGTAAAATATTCATCTACCTTGCACAGATCGTGTTTTAAATTATTTTAAAATATTTGAAGTGGTAATATGATATGTATAAGCTTTGGCTTCATATTGCCAGAGCCACCGTATATATTACTCAACTTGTAACACTCTGTACATAATTGTATTTACTGTGAAGTGTTTTAGCACTTTTGGCGGTTATTTCCTCTTCTTGTGAAGGTTACATCGGAGGAAAGACCCTGTGTCTCGTAATGAACGCCCCTGCCAAGGTTAACTGGCTGCATTGCTTTAGGCTGCTCACTACTACTCACATTACCTAATCAGAACAATCTTGAAAATTGCACGCCATAAAAATCTCTATACAACCGATTTTTGCACAAGAGTATGGATGTTACGTATATGGGAATATGAGAAAATACAAGTTAAAACTGTTGCCAGATATATATCGCCTAAGATGCAAAAATAATAATCTATATATAGCCAAAGAGCTAAAGACTGTATATTTTCTTATCATTATTCTATATTTTTTTATCTTCCTCTACTATTTTTCTTTAATGTTGACTTTTATCGAAAAGATTTTTATATAGGGTTATTGAAAAAAATCGTACATGAGATGGGTCCTGGTAGCACATACATAATACTCAGTGAAATTAGAAGTGTTACACCCAGAAGGGTGTAACACTTCTAATTGAATTTAATTTTTTTTCAACAGAATTTTTAAAACATGCTATGATAAAAATACCAATGTTTTATCTTTTCTACTTTTTGTAAAATTAAAGTTTTATCTTTAAATTTTTTTGTGAAGAGACCGATTTGTGAAAACCGCTTCGTATAGAAATTTTTAGTTATTATTCCTCAGTTTAATTGTATTCAGTGTAAGAAAATGCCTCGAGTTCGAAAGACACCAAAATTACCACCATGTTAGCGATTTTAACAGGGGTAGAATTATTGCGTATAGAGATATGGGTTTGTCGTATCGCGAAATCAGCCGTCATGTTAATTGTACGGCAATGGCGGTTATGCGTGTCTGTCGTGTGTGGACAAACGAAGGTAGAGGAATACGAAGAAGACCAACTGGTCAACCGAAGCGTACCACAGAGCGTCAAGATGGGCGCTTCAGATTACTGGCTCTGCGAGACCGTTTTGCTACTACGCATCAAATTGCTGACCAATGGTTTGGAGTAGTAGGTGGACCTGTTAATATGCGTACACTATACCGTCTCATTTGAGCCTTTGGAATGGTTTCATTCCGCCCACGACTAGTGCTTTCTTTGACTGCGGACCACTGTCATCAACGTTTGAATTGGTGCAGAGAATGGCAGCATTGGGTAGTAGAATGGCGTAATGTAGCATTTAGCGATGAATCACGATTCTGTTTAGGAATGCATAATCGTCGTTGGATGGTAAGACTCCGCCGTGGAGAGCGACGAGATATCGAGTTTGCTGTTGAGAGGTATGTACACAGAAAAGTTGGAGGAATGGTTTGGGGGGCTATTGCCTATGGTAGCCGATCACCACTTGTGTTTATTCGAGGCAATATGACAGCTGCGCGTTATGTTGATGATATCTTATAATCCACTTTACTGCCTTATCTCGACGGCCGTCGAGACGTCCTTTTTCATCAAGACAACGCGCGTCCCCATATATATATATATATATATATATATATATATATATATATATATATATATATATATATATATATATATATATATATATATATATATATATATATATACATATATATATATATATATATATATATATATACAATAGCACTAAAGGCCTTAGAGGCCCAATTTTTTCTTTACCTCTTGATTCCATCTACTTTTTGGCCTTCCTTTTCTCTTTTTTGAAGCTATAGTGTAGTTTAGTACCCTTTTTGGAGTCCTCGTGTTCGGCATCCTTTCTAGGTGACCTCGTCATCTTAGTCTCTGTGCCTTTATGACTCCTATTATATTAGGTAGATTATATAATTCCTTTAACTCATTATTTGATCTTCTTATCCATAAACCGTCCCTTATTATTCCTCCATATATCTTCCTCAGGATTTTCCTTTCTCATATCTCCAGTAAATTTTGTTCACTTTTTGTCATTGTCCATGTCTCACTGCAGTATGTTACTAATGGTTGTATAGTTGTTTTGTATAACTGTATTTTTGCCTTTCTTGGTAAAAACTTGCTTTTCAACATTCCACTAAGAACATGTACGCCTATTGCCTACCATTATTCTAGCTTGTATTTCTTCTTTTTACGTAATATTATTGCACCTAGGTATGTAAATCTTTCTACCATTTCCAATTTATACGATAATCCTTCTTCTACTTCTACTTTAAACTTTTGTCCATCCCTGAACTGATCATCTGTCCACTGCATACATTTTGTTTTAGTTTCATTTATGTAAAGTCCCATTTTATTTGCTGCTTTTACTATTCTCTGTACTATCTCCTGTAGCTCTTTTTTTCTGTTGCCAGCAGCACTATATCATCCGCAAATGCCAAAACTTGGTGTCTTTTATGATATAGGAGTCCTTCTCTATTGATTTTCGCTTCTCGCATTATTTTTTCTAGGCATAATTGTTTACTTTGACTTTGTCCGATGCATGATTGTTTACTTTGACTCTGTTTTCTGTATTCTCTAAAGTAAGATGTATTATGTTACGCAACTTTCTGCTAACTCCCAGTTCCTCAAGGGTCTCTTCTAATTCTTTCCTCTTTATTCTATCGTATGCTTGCTGGAAGTCGATGAATAGCGCTATCGTTGGTAAGTTGTGTTCATAGCTTTCTGCTTGTAATTCTCTGATTACAAATACTTGGTCCATTGTTTTCCCCCTGGTCTAAATCTGCACTGATATTCGCCTATTATATTTTCAACTTCTTTTTCCAGCTTATCTTTTATGGATTTTGATATGATTTTATTGCTTGTCCCCATATTGCTCGTTAAACTATGGACTTTCTCCAAGAAGCTGGCGTTAATGTTTTAACGTGGCCGCCCCGTGCTCCGGATTTAAATCCTATCAAGCATGTATGGGATATGATGGAAAGGAGACTGTCCAATTTGCACCATCCTCCACAGACTCTGGCACAGTTAATACATGAAGTTCAAGTTGCTTGGAACGAGGTGCTACAAGCAGACATCGATCATCTCATTTTGTCAGTGCTTAGACGTATACAGGAGTGTATTTCAGTCTTGATGTATATCTACCATGTTGCCAAAAAATTAAGTTCAAGAAATTATTCCTTCTGGGTGTAACACTTACAATGTCATTGAGTATATTTATACGGCTCGGTAGTAGCCTAGTCACAGTTTTGAATGATGTGACAATATTTTTGGGAAAATTATATAAAACTGTCATTTAATACAGCACTTATTAACTAATATTAATTTTATGTAGATAAAAAAGTAGTATTAGTAAAAAAATACTATTATTATTATAACAAATAACAAATAAGAGCCGAGGAGCGAGCTCCTATTATGCCCAAAAACAAAGAAATATAGAAAACTAATAACAAGTGTAAAGTTACAATTAAGTACATCAAACAAAATTGTGAAACAATAAATAATGCAGTCCTATAAATAAAAAAAGGAACTATCCTTAGAAGTATATTTTTATAAATATTAACACTAGTTGCCGATATGGTGTCTTGATCCAAATTATTCTTAGTAATAAATATTCTGTTTGCCAAGAAGTTCACCCTGGATCTTGCTGTCATATATGTTCAATCTTCAATTTGTAATGATGACCTCTTAATCTTTCGTCTTGATTTAAAGCAAATATAGTGTTTAGGTTGTCAAAATTTTTAAAATACGGAAGGACATAATTAGGTCATCTCGAATATGTCACCTATCATTAGCATATCAATAGATACCACTGATACACTTGAAATAACTAATACACCTAGTAAAGAAGTAAACACAGCTAAGCGCAGCCATGATGAAATGTTAACCCCACCTTTACAAGAACCTAAAGAAAATTTTACAAAACCAATACAAAAACTTAAAAAATCCAAAACTATTGATAATTCTAAGACTATTGCTAACAGTATGGAACCCGTAAAAGATTTTATTACTAATAAACTTATAACACCGATATTAAATTTTGAACAACTAACTGATTTTTTTGAAAATGCTTTAGGATCTCCAAATAAATTGAGTCTATCTAAAACTTATACCGAAGACATATTAGGCTTACTTAATTTGTTAAAAGAAATCTATCCCCACATTATATCAAAAAAAATGAAATCGCGATGTACTAAAATAATTAATTCAATTACTCGACAACTAAAACATCAGCTCGATAGCGACTCCTCTATAGAACCTTCTATATAAGCTTACATTCAAGCCTATTCTACAGTGGAATTTGAACGGTTATTATACCCGTTTAGAAATGTTACAATTAATAATTGCTCAAAATTCTCCTTCTATAATTTGTCTACAAGAAACTCATTTTAAAAATAACAAAATTCATAATTTGAGAAATTATACAAGCGTATATAAAATAAGGCAAAATCAAGAACATGCTAGTGGTGGAGTTTCAATTTTTATCGAGAATTCCTATGAATATTGCAGTATTCTCCTAACCACAAATCTAGAAGCTGTAGCGGTGTGCTTAGTAGGTCCACTAAAAGTTAAGTCATCTGCAGTCTTTACATCGCTCCTAATACTGATCCAAGTATAGCAGACATTTCTAATCTTTTATGCCAGATTCCTACACCTCGAATTATACTGGGAGATTTTAATGCACATAATTCATTATGGGACTCAAAAAAATTGACAAAAATTGGAAGAAAAATAGAAACTATCCTAAATAATCTCAATTTAAATCTACTTAATGACGGCAGAAATACTCGATATAATGCAGCAACGGGAGAGTTTTCAGCAATTGATTTGTCAATTTGTGAACCAAACTTGCAACCTAGTTTATCGTGGGACGCTTTACCTGATCTATATGGAAGTGATCACTTTCCTTAGTTAACAATCTGTTGTATCATAAGCACAATACACATATCACCAAATGGTCCTTAAATAAAGCCAACTGGACACTGTTCTCAACATTGATTTCTTCATCAGCTATGAATCTTAGAGAAATGTTAGACTAAGAACAAGATATTAACGAGAAAACGTCCTTTTTCATTAAAGTCATCATTGATGCAGCGAATAAGTCTATTCGAAAAACAGCTTTTCATCCAAAACTTTCACCTGTACCGTGGTGAAACGATGCGTGCAAACAGGCATTAAGGGAATCTAAATCGGCTTTTAATAGATATAAACGATATAAAACTACTGAAAATCATTTGGAATTTAAAAGAATACGAGCTAAATGTAGATTTATTATTAAAAAAAGCAAGCAAGAGTCATGGCAAAAGTTTGGTTCAGAAATCAATAAATCTACTCCAATTGGTCAAATCTGGAACATGATTAGAAGTATATCTGGAAAAAATTCACAACACTCTATAAAGTACTTAATAAAAGACAATCAATTCGGACATTTACGTCCGAATGCAATATATCTGAAATAATGGCAAATCAATATTGTACCTCTTCTAGTGATGAAAGCTATTCAACAGAATTCTTAAATAAGAAACGATTTGAAGAAAATAAAGGAATACCATTAATTAATGACACTTCACCAATAAACAATCCTATAAGGTTGACTGAACTTATTGAAACTCTTAACTCCGTTAGAAATACTAGTCCAGGACCAGATAATATACCTGTGCTTTTTCTACAGAACCTACCACTAGTAGGCCAAGAACGATTATTGCAACTATTCAATTTTATATGGATCAATAAGGTATTCCCACACATATGGCACTCGTCAATCATAGTCCCAATGCACAAACCAGGTAAACCTAAATTTGAAGCAGAATCCTATAGAGCAAGCTCTCTCACGAATGCAATGTGTAAGTTGCTAGAAAAGATCATTGCCAATCGACTCATGTGGTATATTGAACATAAACATCTTATTATACCCGCACAAAGTGGATTTAGGAAAAATAGATCAACATTAGATAACTTAATATCATTGGAATCAGAAATTCACGAAGCATTTATATGCAATCAAGAATGTTTAGCCATATTCTTTGATGTAAAACAGGCTTTTGATACAGTATGGCGCTATGATATTTTAACAACACTCCACAATTGGAAGATTCACGGTAACATCGTTGCTTTTATTTCAAGATTTCATTTGTCTGAATCTAAATTACAGAAAAATGGAATTCCACAGGGCTCGAATTTAAGCGTAGCGTTATTTTTACAGCACATTTTTTACGGCACAACAATGTTGTGCCGTAATGCAATGACACAATTAAAACTTTTTTGTATGCTGATGATCTGGTAATTCTAGCAAGAAATAAAAACATATTATCTGCTCATAATCATATTGCTGCAGCTCTTAAGTCGATAGAATCGTGGTCTAACAATATTGGGCTTCAATTTTCCACAACAAAAACAAAAGCTATACATTTTTCACGAAAATCGAATCCACAAAAGCTCCCAAAACTATTTTTATACAATTCTGCTATAGAATATACAAAAGAAATAAAATTCCTAGGGATGCAAATGTGCATAATTTATGCATAATTTATATAGAGCTTTAATTAGATCAAAACTGGACTACGGATGTGTTGTGTATAACACCGCAAACCAAGCATTACTCAAAACTTTGGATACTCTTGAGAGTTCAGCCGTTAGACTTGCTCTAGGAGCATATTGCACCAGTCCTGTGGACAGTCTACTCTGTGAAGCTGGAGAGCCACCCTTAAACCTAAGAAGAAAATACTTAACTCTATCGTATGTCTCGAATATAAAATCTAACCCAAAAAATCCAGCTCTTCATCATGCTGTTGCTAACAGGTTCTAGGAGGTCTATCAAAAAAGAAATAGGGGCCCTGTACCTTTCTATGAACGAGCTAATAGATACTTATTAGATTTTAATATTGAACTACCTCCCATTTATCCTACCTGTGAAATAAATTTATGTTTTCCTTGGGTTGTTCCCTCTCCGCTTTGTAACCTTACACTTACAGCATATAACAAAGATAACGTGATACCCATTTTTTTTTAAACTCACTTTCTCCATGTTCTCAAACAGTAGAAAAATTACCATTTTATATACACGGGCGCATCTAAGACCCTAAATGGAGTAGGAGCATGCTTTGTGATATCACATGAACATTCCATCTATAAATTGTCTCCTAAGTATTTTTACAGCAGAACTATTTGCCATCAATAAGGCACTAACCTTTATTCTAGAAAAAAAGCTTCCCAAATCTCTTATAATATTTGATTCACTTAGTTGTCTGACATTAATTTCTCAGATTTATCCCTCTTTACTGTCATTTGACAGTAGAGTTCCTCTGCATCAGTGGAAAATCTAACAGTGCATTTGGTTTAAAACCTTACTTAAAATCAAAATTGCACGATATTTGGCAAAAACAATGGAATAGAAGCAACACTAAATTGATAGAAATAAAATCTTCCTTCCTTCCATGGAACTTCTGGCCTCCAAAGCGACAACATCAAGTCCTAATAACACGTCTCAGAGTAGGACACACTTCTACAACACATGAATACTTGTTGAAGAGGGAAGAGGCGCCAGTGTGTTTTGATTGTGAATGTAAGTGACAGTGAAGCACATTTTGATTGACTGTTCAATATACTCAGTTAAAAGACTATATCACCACATTCCAAAAACATTAATAGAACTTCTAGGAGAATCTAAATACGTAGCTGACTTGATAGAATTCTTGAAATCCATAAACTATTTAATTTTAAAAATATCATTTAAATTTTAAAAATACAGAAAACATAATACGCAGCTTCGCGGTTCAGTACGTTCTTTTTTATTTTATAAATTATGGTATAGAATAGAATAATGCTTAATAGGTCTCCCTGGAGTCCCATTCCTAGCCGGTATTCTTTGAAAAAAATAGGTTCCCGAACGGATAAATTTATTACCAAAAGAATGGAGAAAAACTGGAGAGTATATAGATAAACAGATAGGTGTTTAATAAATATATATATATATATATATATATATATATATATATATATATGTATATATATATATATATATATATATATAATGTATATATATATATATATATATATATAATGTATATATATATATATATATATATATATATATATATATATATATATATATATAAATATATAACTGTTTTGGATGGGTTGGAGTCAATAATAGGGCTATTGGTTAACTATTTTTTTATTCTCGAGCTTTCAATTGTGTTTACAATTATTATCAAGAGCTAAAAAAGACAAAATACTTACAAGGTTGAACTAAAAAGAAAAAACAATTTTTGTTAACTTACCAAATAAAAATTAGTTTGGTAAGTAAAAATCACTGCTTACATGTTCAAAATATTTAATACAAAAATGTTTTTATCTAATAAATGTTTCTCTGAAAAATTTTTATAATTTTGAAAACATTTTTTTAATATAAGAATAATTGAATTTATAAATAAGTTCAAATAGCAACCAATTATAAATAGCCTCAATTAAATGAAATTTGAATTTTGAACTTATTTGAATATTGAACTTATTTATAAATTCAATTATTCTTATATTAAAAAAATGTTTTCAAAATTATAAAAATTTTTCAGAGAAACATTTATTAGATAAAAACATTTTTGTATTAAATATTTTGAACATGTAAGCAGTGATTTTTACTTACCAAACTAATTTTTATTTGGTAAGTTAACAAAAATTGTTTTTTCTTTTTAGTTCAACCTTGTAAGTATTTTGTCTTTTTTAGCTCTTGATAATAATTGTAAACACAATTGAAAGCTCGAGAATAAAAAAATAGTTAACCAATAGCCCTATTATTGACTCCAACCCATCCAAAACAGTTATATATTTGTTCCAAACGAGTCACAAGTACTTCTTTTTTCTTATTCTTATATATATATATATATATATATATATATATATATATATATATATATATATATATATATATATATATATATATATTATCACAAAATTATGTCCACATTCGCTATCCCAGAAGCCAAAACTAATAAATACGACTTGATGGTGTCACTAAGCGGCAAATATGTTAATTAAAGGATGAACGATTCGTTTGAAAGATACAATTTTATCATGAGGGCACAGAAAGAAGGAGAGTCGTTTGAGCAGTTTCTTACTAATCGTAGACATTTGATTCGAACATGTAATTATAACAAAATTGATCCAGAACAAATAGCCGAAGATAAAGCTCTGAAATACACTATATTGAGGGCATCAGATATCCAGTTCCTAGAAAAGCTTTATTGGGAGTAGACAAACTTACCATACAAAAGGCCATTGAATTTTCTAAAACTAATGAGCAAAGTCAAAACCAAAATTTGAAATTTCACAACAAAAGAAAAGATGTGAATATAGGAGAAGTTTATAAAAACAGGAATAAAGATAAGTTCCATAACTTATGGATCAAGAGAATGCCCAGCGCAGCGTATGGAAAGAACTTAAGAAATGTGCGATTTTAAACCATTTTGCAAAGTGGTGCAGAGTCAAGAATATTGATGTCAGGATGAAGCATTGGCAGTAATTTTTGATTTTTATTACAATGGATGGCCAACAGAAAAAAAAGTTCCTCAAGTGTGTAAAAAGTACTATGGTATAAGAGATTCACTGTATTTTGAAGCTCACATTGCATTCATTGATGACAAAATTATTATTCCGAGAAAACTTAGGCTTGACATGATAAAATTGCTTCATAAAGGCCATACTTTATATAATGATGATGTAACCAACTATATAAAAAAAGGATATGCAGGATGTGCGAGAAATACAGACCAAATAATTTTAAAGAACCAATTATGCCCCATGAAATTCCTAGACTAAGATTCAATAAAGTTGGTACAGATATTTAGAGTATGGTTCAAAGGCATATTTAGTAATTGTAGAATATTTTTCGCATTGGTTGGATATTTCAGTATTAAAAGATAAAACTTCCAGTTTGGCTCGACTTGCAAGATACTTTTAGTAAATTTGGATATCTAGAAATTTTAATTGCAGATTATCTACCATTTACCTCGTCAAAATGTAAAAATTATTATAGACAAAAAGACATTACAATTATTAAATGCACCCCACATTACCACCAGAGTAATGGACTTGCAGAAAAAGCAGTCAATATAAGCAAGCAAATTAAAAAAAAAGTGATGAAGAAAATAACGATTTTAGAGATTTTATAATGGAATATAATAATACCTGCAGAATAAATCTCGATGCATCTCCAGCTCAAATTTTACAGAACAGAATCCTGAGAGGACAATTACCAACTACAGCTAATAAATTAGAACCTATAATCCAGAAACAAGTATATGAGAATTTGTGCAAAGAAAAAAAATATATAATTACATTATGATAAGACATCACGAATAAAACCAGTACAGTTTATAAAAGGAGATAGCGTAGTAATAAGAAGTTCAAAAGATAATTATTGGGGTAAAGCAATGGTGATAGAAAAGGCCAATGATTCTAGATCATATTGGGTGAGAAAATCAGATAACAATAAAATTATTAGACGGAATCCACACCAAATGAAAGATGCATTAAACCATAATACTTGAAAAAAGAACTCATTTTAGAACCCGAGTTGTACCCTGATATTCAGTCACAAAGTGTTCAAAAAGATATCGCTAGCATCTACGTAAATTATGGTGTTAATAAAGTCATCGGCTGCTCAAGCCCAAATATAAAATCAGTACGTTGAGTCATAATATCAATCCAAATATTAAGACTTCTAACGGTTGTAAGACCAGAGTTGGTCGTATTATAAAAACCCCTTAGATATCGATTTTAGCGGGAAGGTGTTAAATATACAGGGTGGCGCACCGAAAACGAAACAGATGCATTTACTGGCAGATGATTCCTTTTTAAAAAAACGCTTGGACCCGTCGATTTTGTTATCGAGGGGGAAACAAAATTGGCATAAAATCACATTAACATTTGCAGCCCCCTAAGCGGGGGTGGCACCATCCCTAAAATCTTAAATGGAAAGGGGGGTCGAATGATCCATCATTTAAAAGGTCTTTCAACTCCCTTTACAATGATGTAAAATTCATGTACTTCAATTCAGTAGTTTTGGAGATTTATTGATTTAAAGTTTAAATACATCATCGTAAGAGGAGATCAATACATAGCAGCAAAGTTGTTAAAAAATAAAGAATGAACTGACCTGTCAGCCGAGTAAATGTTGAAAATGACCACCATTACTTACCATGCAATAATAAAGATTTTGCTGAAAACGTTGCCGGACATTTTGCAATATTTGAGGAGTAATTTGATGGCACTCATTCACAATTCTTTGTCGTAAATCTTCTAAGGATGTTGGCTGAGTAGCATAGATTTTGCTTTTTAAGTAACCCCACAAAAAGAAATCCAAAGGTGATAAATCTGGCGATCTTGGGGGCCATTCAACGGCACCTCTTCTACCAATCCATTGACCTGGAAAGGTCTGATCTAAATAATGCCGAACTCTTAATGCGTAATGTGGTGGGGCACCATCCTGTTGGAACATCAACATATTCTCAACGTATCGACCATCATTCTGATTTTCAATTATATCTGTTAGCGCAGGATCTATGGCATTTTGCAGTAATTCCAAATATATTTCACCAGTCAAATTTCCAGGTAAGAAAAAAGGACCAACCAAATGATCGCCAAAAATGCCAGCCCAAACATTTAATTTTTGTGGCTGCTGTGTGTGTACCTCATGGTAAATTCTGGGATTAGAGTCCGACCAATATCGACAATTATGACGATTTACTTCGCCATTTAAAAAAAAGGAACATTCGTCGGAAAAGCAAATGTTAAATAAAAATTGTTCATCGTTTGTAATTCGTTCACTCATAACTTCACAAAATTCTAATCGCTTATCAAAATCGTCTTCATTAAGTTCTTGTACAAGGTGAATTTTATACGGATGAAAATTATGGGCCTTTAGAATCCGTTGGATAGTACGTCGACTAACACCACACGAAGTTTGCAATTTGCGGGTACTTAATGTAGGATCTACAATAACTTGCCCTAAAACCCCCACTTCTGTTGCTTCGTTCCTTATAGGATTTTCAATATTACGTTTTTTATTGGCGACTGATCCAGTTTCCCAAAATTTAGCTACAAGTTCTAGAACATATTTTCGGTGCACATTATTGTTCTCATGTCGCTCATTAAAAATTTGTGCTGTTCTATTAGCGCACTGATTATTTCCGAAAAATATTTCAATAATTTCAACCCTTTCTGTCGTGGAATATACCATGGTTAATTTATGTATAAAGCAATAAATGATATTTTAACAACAAAGATTGGTCAAATCAATCGCAAACTAATGTACTATTTCCTATTTAAAATAAGTACGTGGCATTCTCTACTTATCTTTCTTCAAGAAACAACTTTTTTTGTCACAAAGGACACTTCAATTGCTATTTTTATTATTAATAAACCATGGGCGTAGTAAATAAAAGCATTTACTTATCAAGAAAATGCTTTTACTCAAATTTCTTCTGAAAGAAGTACAAACTAATTTGATGTACCTATTAAAGTCTACTTTAAACTTTAAATCAATAAATCTCCAAAACTACTGAATTAAATACATGAATTTTACATCATTATAAAGGGAGTTGAAAGACCTTTCAAATAATGGATCATTCGACCCCTCTTTTCATTTAAGATTTTAGGGATGATGCCACCCCCGCTTAAGGGGCTGCAAATGTTAAAGTGATTTTATGCCAATTTTGTGTCCCCCTCGAAAACAAAATCGACGGGTCCGAGCGTTTTTTCAAAAAAGGAATCATCTGCCAGTAAATGCCTCTGTTTCGTTTTCGGTGCGCCACATTGTATATAGCTGTGTAACAGCATAAGATACTTGTAAGATTGTAAAATATTGAATAATACAAGTTTACTTAGTATATGATTGTTTGACTTGTAAACCCATAACGTATAAAACAGAGGGAATATTAAAAGTAATATTAAATTGGAGAAATTTTCACAGTTGTATAGAATTTTATCAACCCAAAGTAGACATTGAACTGTTATTGTTTGACTATTTAAGATTGTAATATTATGACCATTGAGTGAGGTAGATAATTTTATTTATCAAAACATTTTTAATATTTGCCAAAGATTGAGTAATAAGTCCTTGTGTTGATAACACAAAAACCCTGTACTAAATAAAGGGATAACGACCTCTCGAGGATTATTAAATGACTTAACGATTTTCTAAGCTCACATCCAAATAAATCTCCACTCATGGAAACCACTGTTTTTCATTACTGACCTTATCTTCGACAAATATTTATTATTTAACAAAGGCACTTGCTTTTATGGTTTTTGCACATTAATACTTGCATTGATTATTTAAATTATGCATACACAGACAGGGTTTATATCTAGATAACGATTACAAAAATAGATTACATGGTAAAAACAAAGGACAACACACAAAGGATTTATGTTGTCCTCATAAAAATAAAAAAATATGTAATAATTAAAGCCAGGGACGTAGCTGTTTACATGAGATCATTTAGTGCATCTTAATTTGTATGACTTACTTTTTAATTTTACCCTTAACTAATGTTTGAAATGATCAAATAGTTGTTTTAAGTTAAACGGATCCCAAGCAGATTTAAACATAGCATACGTTTATGCTCTGTTAATATATAAAATATTCGGCAACATACTTTTTGGGGAAGTGAAGAATTGATAAAGTCAGTGTAAGACCAATAATGACATATGCCTCAGAAACAAGACCTGACACAGCCACAACACAAAGACTATATACTACAAGCCCATGAGGCATTTTTAAGGGGTCATTTGACCCAATATGAATCACATATAAATCAGTACTACAATATGTAATAACGACTTTAGAAACTATGCCGTCATTTTTATCGGTACAGGTGGGTACACAGGTAAGGTAAACTTACCAATCAAGGGTGGGGGGAGGTATTTTGGTCCAACATTTTTGTACGGCATTTATAACTTGGCAGGTAATGCAAAAATGCCGTACAAAAATATTGGTACTAATAGCAGGGACAATCTTATACAGTACGGCATTCATACACATAGTTTCGGATCGTTATTAAGATTACTTTTTTTGCAGTGCCGAACATATCGGCTGGTACAAGGGTAAGAAATCTAGGGCTTAACCCTTGATTTTTAAGTAGTACAAATTACGTCATATGAGCTAATATGATACTCACTGTACGGCATTGATATATTTTGTTAATATTGACATCAATTATCAACAAAAACAAAATGCCGTACAAAAAAATGGTTCTAAATGGCTTTTAAAAGTATTATAGTCCAAGTTATGAGGCCGCTCCCGTAGGAAAAATGTTTCTGATTCGGTTTCTCTACGGATTCCTGTTAAAGAATGCCACCTTTAAATAAATAAGAAGGGTGCCGGGCGCAAAATTTTTGGACAGAAATTGTTTAAACAATGTTTTAAAACAAATTTCAAAAATAAGCAATTTTTGCAACGTGTTTTGATTTCTTGGGTCATTCTAAACAAATAAACTGTCATTTTTTTCTTGACATTTTTCTCTAAAGTTAATAGTTTTCAAATTATAAACAATTTACAATATTAAAAAAGCGAAAATACGCACTTTCGAGGCTGGCTGGAAAACTTATGAAAATTGCTACTTTTCAGGTTGACTAGTGCCTAAATTGAAGAGCAGTTTTATGAAAGTCTATTAAATTTTAAACAGACAACAAGAAAGGTAAACTTACCTCTCAAAGGGGGAGGGGGTATTTTGTACGGCATTTATAACTTAGGAAGGTAATACAATCATAATGACCTGCGACCTAATGCGGTACAAAAATATTGGTAGAATATTATTATAATACAATAAAGGACCCACCCAGTCAGATATTCTACCGCGAGTATCGGTGATGGGAGACCCCCACTTCGCTGCTTTTGCGTTTAAATCTCCCAGCACCACGCATTCTCCTCTTATACTCATCACCTCTTTCATGATCTTATACATCTTCCTCTCATATTCACCCACCGATATGTTCGAAGAAATATAGCAGCACACCAGATGCAATTCTTCCATCCGGACGATCATGTACCCTTCCTTTATCTTTATTTCATATACTCGCAGCTTCCTGTTGCAGATTCGTACACCGACCCTTCCAGTCGCATTCACAAACCAGCATCTTGTCTTAACCGCTGTTGGATTTGGCTCCACCGTACTCAGTATGTCTATGTTCTTTTCCGTGGCAGCAGCCTCGGCCAGATCATGGGACAATCTTGTGTTTGGACACAAGACTTTTTACCTCGGACCTAGGATTCTTGTCTGTTTCTCGGTCTTAACACTATAGTCTAGTGTGCCTATTCTTATCCAGACGGTTGAAACTAGGACACATTCCTCGAGTTTTTTACGTGACCAGATACATTACAATTGAGGCATATCGTTTCTCTCTTGCATTCAGCAGCCAAATTACCCTCGAGGGCAAGGCACCTTCTGCATCTGGGTATCTCTGCCCTTGCTTCCACCACCCGACAAGATGTAAAGTAGCAGATACTGGATATTGCAGTTAATATTCAGCGGAGAAATAGAGGAAAGGGGAGGAATTGGTAAAAGGAATATTCGTGGCACCGAAACCTTCGTCAACGGACTGATTTCTCAGCAGATCAATTGTTACATGCCGTACAACATTGATGAATATTATATTGCATTATAACAAAGAATGCAGAATACTCCTATTACTTCTGTATACATAATAAGTCAGAATAGTAATCTCGTTAAACACGTAAGTTGCATTAACCAAAGTAAAACTATATTTATATATAATTAAAGGCTTCTCTGTTTTAAATAATGTGATCTTTTATTCCGCGTTCATCACCAAGAACAAGAACAAAGAAATAGCAGAACAAGATCCTAGAACAAAGAAATATCCATCGGTTTTTATGCCTGTTACACAAAATAAGGATTCAATAAGTTGTGTCAATCTTCTCCCCTTGGTTAAATAACAGTGTTATTTCCCAATACTCCTTTTGGTACTATAACGTTTCAACTACGCTTTTAGAGTTCCAAGAAATACTGCATAAGGTTTTTATCAAAAAACGATGGTGTAATAGCAAAAAATGCAAAAAATATAAGTACGCTTCTGTACAATGCAACACTAACCTCTTGAAATAACTGTTGCGTTTTAAAAAAATATAAAAATGTTAACCTTATAATAATATCAGTTGTTATTCATTAAAAGTTATATTCAGACAATGAATAAATTCTAAAGAAAAATAAACTTGTTTATACAAACGATTATGTTTAGATAAAAATTATCAAACCAACGCCAAGGGAAATTGAACAATAATACTGAAAAAGATACAGAAATAAATATTGAGGCTTCAATTGTCATAATTACAATCTAGTATGGGAATTTATTTATACTAGCAATGTTAGATAACGTATTTTTTCAATATGCATTATGACTTATTAAAAATATTTTATTGGTAAAAGTATCTTATCATCATTTCATACAATGTGTTTCTTATTATATGTGTAAATCACCGTTGAGGACATAATTATA
Source organism: Diabrotica undecimpunctata (assembly GCF_040954645.1). NCBI lineage: Eukaryota > Metazoa > Arthropoda > Insecta > Coleoptera > Chrysomelidae > Diabrotica > Diabrotica undecimpunctata. The sequence goes on from NC_092812.1 coordinate 74,123,676, forward strand.
TATATGTGACATTGAAAATTTAATACCTATCTCAAATCAAATGATTTTCATATATTTTTGGCAAACAAAAAGGCTTATGCAGTGCTTTAAACGATCAAAGTTTCGGGGATAATTTCTGTACCCTCTTCCTGTCAAATAATGAGTCATTACCTCTCTTTAATAAATTTCTTAGCTTTCCGAGAGTCCTGGGCATGCTTTTATTCTCATAATCACTGTCTCTTAAGTGGTTTAGCGAAAATATTTGTCTTCTTCCCACACTCCTTCCTCCGTCTATTCTGTCTTGTATTATGACCCAAAAATTGCCTTCTTTTCTTTATGAATTGTATGTCCGAGATATTGTAGTTATCTTTCTTCTATTGTCCTTTTAACTTCTTTTTCTTTCCTAATTCTTCTTAATATCATCGCCTCATGATTCAGCGAACTACATATAGCAACTGGTTCTAGAATGTTATGGATACAGTCCTGAGTAATTAGACCTGTAGTAACATCTGGTTGTGAGACCTGGACAATGACAAAAAAAGATGAAGCGCAACTCAAGACATTCGAGAGAAACTACGAAAAGCATACAGCCACGTGCAAGAGAAAAACGGCACATGGAGAACCAGAATAAGCTAAGAGACCGTAGCAAGGTTACGGTAGCCTGGGTACCGGGGCACGAGGGTCATGAGGGCAATGAAAAAGCAGATGAAATGGCCAAACAAGGCTCATCAATGCCATTCATTAGACCGGAACCCTTCTGCGACGTTGCAAAGTCACTAACAAGAACGGCTACAAGGAAGTGGGTAGCTCACAAATCTCTGGAATGGTGGAGGAATTCACCAGGACAAAGACAGGCGAAACAGTTCATTACAGAACATTTGAATTTTTAGTACATTTATGTATATGTATGAATATAAGTATGATGTCAAATTTTTCATATCAGTTCCGTCACTTAATATTGCCTGGATTTTAAATGGACGATTTTAATAACACCAATATATTAAAAAACACATTTGATCTAAACCTTTTATAACAAATGTTTAATGTGAAGCCCATTTACCTCAAAAAGCTTATTAATTCTTTCTTTAAACGATTTTCTAACTTTAAAAAATATATTTGGCTCATTGGTAATAAAATTAGCGGCATTTACTATTTGCTGCCATAGAGATTATTTGTTAATTTAATTCTTGTCAGTATACCAATGAATTCATATACCCCCAGAAATAAAAATCTAAGGAATTACATCAGGTGTTCCATGCGGCCAAGGAACTTGGTCACTCCCTCTGTCAATCCAACGATGAGGAAATTGCTGATCTAAGATATAGATCATAGATATAGATAGATATAGATTTTAGATAGTTCCGTACAATTAAAGGACAATGAAGCCGAGCTCCATCCTGCATGAACAACATATCTCTTCTTTGATTAAGTGGCAAATCTTCTAGATTGTTGAAAAGTGTAGTTTGTAGCACTGGAAATACGAGTTACCTGTCAAATTTGCTAAAAATTCATAAAAGACCCAACAAACTATCTCCAAATATACTGCACCATACATTCATGTTGAAAATGTCTCTCGAAGTAGATGGAGATTTTCATTATTTTCATCATCCACAATGTTTTTTAATGGTGATTAAAATTTTATTTGTGTAATAAATGCAATCCTATGAACCAAAAACACGGACATAATTAATACATTAATCAAAATAACTGTGAAGCTTCATTTTCAATTTCAAATATCTCGAAAAATAATGACTTTATTGTTACAAATAAACAGTATTTTATTTACATAGACACTATTGGAAAATCGAAAAACTGTGCTAAAATAACAATTTCGTCAGTGGCGTAGAATTTGGGAGGGGTCAACCGTTCACTTTCACCTGTCGTACGCCTCTGGTAATAGCCAGAAACATTTATTTACATAATTTAGTATGGTGTATACTAGTACTTACACTTCCTGCTAAGTATGACAAGGATATGTCAAATAATTTTAAAGTACTGGGTACAAATAGTTTTAAAAATTTTAAATAAAACATCCTGTAATTCGGTAAGCAGCCACATTTTAGTTAAGTGATTTGACCTTATTATTTTGTGCCCAGGAATCTACAGTTAAAATATTTCCAATTATTAATGAAACACCCTGTATATGTATAAACAGAATGTATAAAATCTACCAGCCGAACAAATACTAAATTACAAACTTAAAGGAAGAAGTGTAGGACGCCCCCTGTAGAAAAGATGAAACGAAGAAGAATATATTATTTTTCCTTCCTGTCTTGTATTTCTCTATTAGATGTTAGTTTAAATAGTTGATACTATTTTTAGCTACTTACGAAATTCTACAATCTTTTTTTATTCCAGAGTAATTTTATTATAATTATTTTTTTTGTTACCTAATTGTGTAATCTTTGGAAATAGATTAAACGACGATTTACTTAGTAGGTATCGAATACAAAGGTGTCCGTCGACGTTTTAAAAATGATTTAAAGGTCATTTCGGGGTTGCCCATTTTTGAAGCACTTACAAAGCGCAGGTATTCAAGGTAAGACGGCGAACTGAAAAATTCCTAGAAAAAAATTAGAGCTAATTTTGTGCGCAATTTTTTATCATGTAAACGGTTCGTTGTATGTATGTATATATGTAAGCCAGACACTACGACATGTTTGTTATTCATTTCATTCTGTTCGACCTTCGCAAAGTGCATCGCACGAATCCAGGGTCTTTCTCTTCGATTTTTACCCGTCTTTGTTTAAATACTCTCACAAATCATATGCTGTTGGATAAAAAAGCGCATATAATTATTTTTCATCCTCTCCGCTCGTTTGTTGTCTCCGGACGAGTATTCTGATTAATTTCGAAACATTGTTGATATTCATTATTCTGCATGTTATTAAACTTAACAAAAGCACTAAAAATATTATAATTTATGGTTACATAAGCAATAAATTTTTTAACTTAAAATTATGTATAATATTATTGCACAAACAACAGAGTATCTGTTCCAAGTACCATTCAAAAATATAATGATCTTCTTTATAGCTCTACAGCCCTTAATGTGCCTTGGACCCACTAAAAAGATCTTTCCAGCGTTTCCTATTCAGATGCAGTCTTCTCCATGTCTCAGTACACGAAGATGTGCTTCCATATTGTCCAGGAAGCGTTGCCTCTGTCCACAAGTTTTCCAAACATCGATTTTCAAATCGGAACTTTATCTTTCATCCTTAAGACACACCCCACCCATCGCAATCAGTTGATTTTAATTATTTTTATATGTGTTAATAACGGCGTTAAGTTTATTAATGGGGACATGAACGCTAAGGTAGGATAAGAAGAGATGCACAAACCAACCATAGGGCCTCACAGCATACACGAAAAATGTAATGATAATGGGACAACTTTTAAATTTGACAGCATTTCTGAACATGTCGATAAGTAGTAAATACTTCCAACATAAGCGTATACATAAGGTGACGTGAACATCCCCAGATCAACAGACCCAAAATCAGATAGACCACGTACTGGCTGATTTAGGACATTGATCAATAATGTACTAGACTGCAGAAGTTATAGGGGCGCTAATATTGACTCCGATTACTATCTTATAACTGGGAGTCTTGAAGCTGGAAGTCTCAGAGCACATATATCAAACACCGGGAACGATAAGACTAAACCAAAAATATACAAATATAACGTTGATAAATTAAACTGTACTGACGTAACAAATTTCCAAATATGCTTAGATCGTAAACTATCAGAACATCCCAGAAGTAAAGTAGATTCCACTGAATTTAACACAAATTGGGAATTTATAAAAACCACGCTGCAGAAGACCGCAGATGTAGTGCTCGGTGAGGTACCCAAAAGCCAGCGAAACAAAACGAGTAACCAAAGAGAAAAAGACACGTCTCTGAAAATGATCAACAGAAGCACTAGGAGCAACGTTGAAGAATATCGAGTAAAGATAAGAAAGGAAAATCAAAAGCACAAACAGAAAAAGCGGAAGCAAATCAATAAAGAGTTCAGAAGAAATGGAAAAATGAAATAGAGGGCACGTACACAAAAAATTTTGCAAACAATTTAACTCAAAAAGAAAAGTTTTCAAGCCACAAGCGAATAAGTCAAGGCTCATAATGGAATTCTTTTGGACCATGAAGTAGAAGTACTGAAAAGGTGCTAGAAACACTTTAGTACGCTACTTAATGGAAAAAGTAGAGCTACAACAGGAGAAAACTGAGCTACCAACATTGAAAGAAATGAATAAAGCAATTCAGTCTCTAGCCAGCTAGTGGAATATATGATTTTGGTATGGAACTCCAATAGCAGGTGAAATTTTTACACTTAAAAGGTACAAATTTTTCCCTCCACTTAATCTGTTTAACCAGCGAGGCGAGTCATTCACCAAATGATTGCCGGTATAAGCAATCCTCCACTTACTGAACAACGGCTTGGGGCTGATGAGTTGGTAAGTGGTAGAACTTAGTTTGGTCCTGAGGTTATGTAATCAGCCCCAAACGCGGATAAACCAAAGATTCGGTAGGAAGCACAAGTATGCCAAACATCCCAATAAAGATTCATGGCAATACGCCCTAGTCAATCAATCATGGCAATGCTCGGTACTAAAATAAATTCCGAAATAAGTCGTTCATCGGGTCTCCGGGGAGCACAGTTTTGAGTTCACCAAAAGATGATAATTTGAAGTGCAGAAAGAATATCAAGATCTGCACATGGAATGTCAAAACCGTATACAAAGCAAGCAAAATACACAATGCAATACAGGAGATGAAGGAAATACATATAGAAATCAAGGGAATAGCAGAAATGAGAAGGCCAGATTCTGGAGAAATATAAGTCCAAGATCATAAGGTATACTACTCGGGAAAAAGTGATCGATCACATGATGTGACTGCAAATAGAGACGACTCAAACGAAGAACAAACGATTAAACAGATTACAGAAATAGTACAAAATGTAAAAGATAAATACTTAAAGGCAGATACATTATTCAAGAAAAAATCGTGGATAACAGATGAGATCCTGAAACTAATGGAAGAAAAAACAAAAGCTAAAAATTACTCAAATAAATCAGAGAAACCAAAGAAAAGGAAGCAATGGAAAGATGCTAAGAAATTAAGATCCTAAAGCCAAATTGCTATAGTCACAATGTACATAGGAAAGTTAAAGAACTCACAGGTAGACTAAGATGGAGACAGACAGGAAATCTAACTGATTCTGATGGAATTATCATCTTGGACAAACAGAGTAAAATAAGAACGTGGAAAGAATACCTAGAGAAACTGTTTATAGACCAAAGAGATAACACCTTTGAGTTAGAAGAAGACGTTAATGATAAACCAAGAATATTAAAACAGGAAGTTTATTTTGCAATAACACAGACTAAAGGATGGCAAAGCAACAGGCCCCGATAATATACAAGCAGAACTACTCAAACTAATGGACAACGAATCAATCACAATAATAGCAAAGATACTCAACAAAGTACATATACAACTCTGGAGAAATACCAACAGAATGGCTGAAGTCTGAGTTTATTGCATTTCTAAAAAAACAGGAGTCAAAAAATGCGAAGAATACCGTATGATAACCCTCATGAGTCATCTTCTAAAATTGCTTCTAAAGATAATCCATAAGAGAATTTACAATTTACTATGTGAAAGTAATAATTCCCCTAACCAGTCCTCAATACAAGTATGATTCCAAGATACAGAGACGGCAACTGCGACGTATACGCTTATCTGGTTGATTACGGGAAAGCATTTGATCGAGTACAGCATGCCAAGATTATGCAAATACTAAGAGAAGCAGAAATTAACAACCAAGATCGAAAAATAATTTGAAATCTTTATTGGAATCAGACCGCAAATCCCAGAATTAAAGGTGAAAACATGTAATATTTGAAAATCATTCGTGTGAGGCAAGGCTCCATTTTGTCTCTTCTAATCTTCAATCTTTACCATGAAAAAAATATTTATCGAAGGTTTGCAGGAAACTGAAAAAGGCATTCTCCTAAATAGGTACCGGTTAAACAACATCAGATATGCAGATGAGACCATAGTATTTGCGGACAGCCTAGAAGACCTACAAATCCCTATGACCAAAATGACGTATTACAGGCAACAATATGGACTCAATATAAACGTAAAGAAAATCAAACTCATGAACATTAGCAAGGAAAAGATAACAGAAGATAACAAAATGAAGAATGGACCAACAACCAGGAGATAAGAGCGCGCATCAGAAAAGCTAGATACACCTTCAACCGGATGGGGGCCTTCTTCAAGAGCCACAACCTTTCTCTTGATATAAAAGTAAGAATGCTGCGATGGCATGTCATCTCTGTCCTTTTTATGGTATTGAAGCTTGGACCTTGAACGAAGACATGTGTAGAAGGTTGGAAGCATTTGAGATGTGACTATATCGGAGAATACTTAAGATCCCGTGGACTGACCAAGTCACAAATGAGGAGGTTCTCAGAAGAATGAAGAAGAACCGAGAAGTACTGAAATGAATCCAGATATATCCTCCTACAAGCTATTCTGTAAGGAAAAATATTTGGAAAGTGAGGTTCAGCAAGAAGAAGAACATCCTGGTTAAAAAGAACCTCAGAATCTGGTAAAACACAACACCTGTACAGCTTTTCCGCGCTCCTGCAGATAAGATAAAGATTGTCATGATGATCGCCATCATTCTTCATGGATAGCCACATCAAAAAGAAGAAGAGGTACAAGTACGAATAAATAATAGATGAACGTCTACACACTGTCTGGAAGCGTATAGAATTTGAAGAAGAACAAGCCTATAAAAGTATTTCTATTAAAATAGGAGTATTCTTCTTCTTGTAGCGCCTATCCGTTTCGGATGTTGGCGACCATCATAGCAATCTGTATTTTGCAAACTGCTGTTCTAAAAAGATTTGTGGTTGTTGTGTTGAACCACGTACGTAAATTTTTCAGCCAGTAAATCCTTCGCCTTCCTCTTCCTTTCCTTCACACAAATATAGCTCCGTAATATTAAATAATCTGTGTTTGAAGACGGTTTTAGCGTAAAAAAGTTATTGGTAGTTGTGAATCTACACAAAAATCGGATTATAAAATACATTAATTACGAAATGGCAAAAAATGGAATAACCTCATATAAAATGAGAGATGTTCAGAAATACTTTTAATAACCACTTAAAATAAATCAACGCAGAAAAATTGTAGAAATGTATAAAAACATGCTATTAAGGTCGAGCAGAAAATATGAAAATTAGATATTTTTATCGAAAAACCCTCCAACCAGTTATTATTAACTTAAAGGAAGACGGCAGTTCATCAGATTTTTCCATCTAGATGAATATGATTATTAAAACTTGTTTACGTAAGTAGATAGAACCTATCTATATATAGAGTAATATATAGTCAGGTGCATGAAAAAATGGTTGCTTTAAAAAATTGATAATTTTGATTTTTTATAACCGTTTTTTTAATGTAACAAAATGTTATTTATTTTATTTTATTATTAAAAATAGACACATTTAGTGGACTGCCTGGAAAAAAGACATTAAGACATTAAGACAGGAATTTAGTGAAAAAAATGTATCACTCACGAATATGCGAGACAAATGATCACATGGCGTATAAAATGCATAGGAACACGTAGTATGCGTGAGTGCACACTTCTTAGAGAAAAGCTATCTTTAGGAGATGTTAACATAATCATATTCCCAAGCAACCAAAGACATCAACTCCAACAGAAGCCACCAACCCACTGAACACACTCGAAAAATAGCAAGAACTAATCAATCTGATTAACCAATTAGTCCAAAGAATGCTACAAGAGACTATCAAAAACTTTAAGATCACACTTAATAATGGATATCCAAGGATAGGCTCCTGGAACCGAGTAGCAATAAAAATAAACGTAAACACACTCATTTGAAATGGATGTCGCAGCCATCCAAGAAACCAGGCTCTTCCAAAACATAAGAGTTAAGTTTCTGGATACAACATTTTCAGTCCAAGAGATCATTTAATTAAAGAAAACCTGCATGATTTCTGAAAACATAAGAACCGCCTATAATAATGGGTGACCTAAACACCAAATTGGATGGATGATACAAAAATTGAAATGGAATGATACAAACTGAAATATGAAACTGAGGTATACAAACCTAGTAAATCCAGGAATACAAACTGGAACACAATACTGACTGAAGAAGCTAGCGATTACCACCTCATACTCTTAGAAATAAGCACTTGGGAATGAGATCATAAAACAACTTACACAAAAAAAGACAATCTTGTTAACATTTATAAAGCTACTAAGTTAATAAAATGGAAACATCCCAAACATGACAGCTTAGAGCTCCCAAAAAAAGGAGGAAGCGTTTTTAGAGTTCTATAATATCTTAACAGAAGCGCTGACAAATAGTACCAGAAAAGAAGAACATACTATTGCAATGGGTGTGCTCAGAGAAATTAGCCTGGAATCAAGCGAACTACTCATGGAACAGAATAGAGCCAAAATAACCAGAAATAAGGAGGACAAAAACATAGCAAACCAACTAAAGCGACTATTTAAACATAACCTTTCAAAATAGAGAAGCTACAAGAAGAAAGAACACGTAAATAAAATGGAAGAAAGAAAAAACTCAAAAAATATAATAAGGAGCGATAATAGATCAATTCCCTCATTGAACGTCAAAAACAGTATTGTCTATTCCACTCCAGACAAATCAGAGGTGATAAGAAGAACTTAAAATAGACTAAACTATCTCCAACTTGAAGGCAGAAGTTGACTTTATCGAAGAACAACATAATAAACGGCATGCTGAGATACTGGCCCTTCTCAAATCGTCATTATGATACATAAGCCATGGAAAAAATTACATGCCGATAAGCTTACTTCTAGAAGATAGCAAATAGCTGAGCGAGTGATACAAACGATACTCTAGGGAGAAACATAAAGACCAGAAATAATCTCAGAAACTCAATTCGGTTTCAAAGCATAACGTTTCAGTGAACTTCAAGTATTCAAATTTTCAGAGTACATAGCAGCTGGTTTTAATGACAAGCAATACACAGGAGAAGTTTTCCTGGATGTAAGCAAAGCTTTCGACAGAGGGTAGCATAAAGGATTAGTCTAGAAAATAAACGACTACGGATGCAATAGGGTTATGGCAAAAGTGATTTCTTCGTATCTAGTCGACCGAAAGTTTTTGATTCTAATAGGATAAGACTTACCAGAGCACGAGACTTTGGAGACGGAAGTACCACAACGAACTGTATGGTCGCATCTTATATACATCATACACCCATAATCCTAAAAACATCCGGAACCTTAATCAGTTTCTATGAAGACGACACTTTAAATGCAGCAAAACAAAGAAATCAGAACATAGCAGTAAGTAATCTACAGACTGCTTTAGATACACTTGGAGACTGGTTTATCCAATGGCAAATAGCTGTAAATCCAGATAAAATCCAAGCAGTTATGTTTCAGAAGAGAAGAGATACGCAAGAAAATCAGCTGGTAGTGCACAATGGACTCATTGAATGGGAAAATAAATCTAAGTACCTAGGAGTTATAACAGACAAAGATATGATGTGTAGTCCACACTTAAATGCAACTATATTCAAAGCAATGGCGGTACAAACAAACATAAGAGGACTTACAGAAAGAAGAAGGAAATTAGCATTCAAAACTAAAACAAGACTTTATTTTATTAGCATTTTATTACCCATACTGACATGTGCATTACTCACATGGTGATACGTACGAGTGGAAGGTGGTGCCAATCCTTACCACTTCAAGGATGGATATCCGATTGTAGTTTATGCAATATCATCATCATTCCTTTCCACTGCCACAGCAACAGTAAGTTCTGGAGAAGCTGCCTTAAGGTTCACCGCCTATAGGACCTTAATTGGACACTGAGATACAGAGTCCACGACCGAAATCGCCTTTCTTCTAGTTCTACATCCTCTCTAGGGTTTCAGAAAAGTCACTCATTTCTGTGTCCTTTTCTAGACTATTTCTCTTTATCGCATGTCTATTTATTCTAACGAGTTTGAACAAAATGTTGTCAGGCACGACAGTGTCTTCAGTATTTACCTTCAGCCTTATGATCATATAACAATCTAAAGTATTTCATTTTCAACCACTTAAAAACCTTAATTAAAATGTCAAATATAGATTTTCTGAATAAAATAACAAATTGTTGATGTTAAATTTAATGTAGTAATGAGATCTTTACAGTTGAAAATGTTTGTTATTTCTGATAACTCAGACGTGTTTTTTGCTATCCTTAATAATTCTAAATTCTATTTGAATTTCGCGCCAGTTTTGCTATAAACGGTTAAAAGTATATATCGTTATCTTATCGAACTAAACTTGGCATTCCCACCATTTTTGGTGCTTTTTTAAGAGTGAAGTGTAAAATATTAGAGAGAGAAGAGAGAAGAGAACTTTTTAACACAGTAAAAGTTAGAAAAACATCATACCTAGGCCACATACTGAGAAATAATAAGTACCAATATGCCCAACTTATAGTGAAAGGAAAAATCGAGGGAAAGAGAGGCCTAGGAAGAAAAAGACTATCGTGGCTCAGAAACATCCGACAATGGACAGGGCTAAATTTTGAACAGCTAATAAGAACAGCTGAAGATAGAGAAGATTTTAAAATTGTAGTAGCCAACCTCCATTGAGGAGAGGGCACTTTAAGAAGAAGAAGTAAAATATTACCTTCAAGGTAAGTTTTTATATAGATTTATTTTTTATATCGTAGGCACCGTTTTTTGTATTACAGCTTTGATTTGTATAATACGTATTAGGCTAGAATTTTACCTGTATTATTATGGCAAAACATAACCTGAAATACTTTTGTCGTAAATTTTCCTCCACATAATAAATTCAAAGCGCAAGTGGTGAACATTTAGTGAGATTGTACGGGAACATTCAGCTAGAAGCAAAACATATTTAACGAGGAAGACTTTATAGCAAGCGGAGTGACCGACAAGCCACTAGCTGAGAATCGGTTAGAAACTAATACACTGAAAATGGTAATGTTTCGGTTCTTATAGAAGTTACTCCCCTACCTCCTGTAGAAAACTTAAATAGTGATTTTGCCTTTGGATTCTCTGTGGAACCAAATACTTTCGTTTGCAGAGAATAAACCCCAACAGCTCCGGCAGAAATGCTAGACCCTATTATAGGAGAAATGACAGCCCCAGGACTATCTACTTCAAATCCTTTGTGTTTAGATGAAATTAGACCCTTGCTGAAAGCGAATGTCGAAGTTAAGAAAAAAGTCAATAGTATAAACTGAAACGCCTGAGTATAAAACACTCAAATTCTAGAAGATAAAGGAAAATAAACAAAAGGGTAAAGCGAAGAAATCAGTTAAAAGAGATTTGGTAAGAAACAGTAGAAAAAGAAACATATTCAGTTCAAGTGAATCTAGTATCGATATTTTGTTGGATGAGTTCTCCGACGAAGATTTTTGGCCTGATATGAAGTTTATTTCTAATAAGGATACTCTTTCTATAGATGCCTTTATACTTGTAAGATATGTGGTTTCTAAGAAACTAGATATTGCAGCAGTGTTACCGACCCCGATCAGTAAATGAACCTTAAAACTTCGAATGTATTTAGGTTCAATGTTAACTTTGCATCTTTGAACGTGAAATAAATTTTTGACCACATTATCGACGTTTAATTTTAGTTTATTTACCTACTATACAGTTTGGTGTTTAACGTAATGGTAATAAAAAACTTGTTTACTTATTTTAATGCATTTTTTAGCAACTTAACATAAGAAACTTTTAACAAACCAGACTAGGACAGAATCATCCCCACATCGTAGATGAATGTCCCCATTAGTGGTTATCATTGGGCAATATATAAGAAAATCTAAATCCATTTTTCTATATTTGCTTATAGAAAATTAAAGAATTCTTAACGTAATAGATGTGTAAAATAATATCCTCCATTAACACTGAAAAGTGGAACAAGTCATCATTAGCCATATTTTAGATTTTGATCGCCAAAATCAAATGTGCGAATGATCCCCCCTTTCCCCTAATCTTTATCTATTACGCCCTTTTTGTATTTTAACTTTAACATCTTTTGTAAATTCCTTTTTATTGTAGTGTATTTTTTCTATTATTATTATTTTTCAGTGACATTCCACGAAATTTTCACCAAGCCCTCTTCTACCTTTATTGTTTTATCTTCTTGTTTTCATATGCTCTCTATACCTATATTTTATAAACAACCTAGAAATGGCTATAGTAAAAATAGGTCACTGTTACTGTAACAATCGCTGTGATTGAATTTGTTTACAGCAGAAAATTATAAATTAGTGTTTCATTTATAATTAACTGATATTTTATAAAATTTAAATAAAAATTATAATTATTGTGAAGGTAATTAATTTAGTAATTCAAGAATTATTCACTGATTTTTTATTCGTAATGTTTATAACAAATGTTTATATTACAAGATTGCAGCAAAGCAAGCTTGTTATAAAATTGGGATCACGTAAATGTTAAACCACATATACACACATTTTCGGTATGTATCTAACCCAGTAAGAGGGCGAGGCATCAACAACGAAATGAGGCATGATGCATCACCTGAAAAGTCTCAGCGAACTTCATGGCCCTGACAGCAGGCCGACTGGCCGACTGCCTTGAATAGTCCATTGGCCCTAGATTTTGCACATGCACGGCGTCTGACTCCATCGTCTAATGTCTGTGACCCCAAATTCGGGTGTTTGGCCTTTTAAATGCACTCTTTTTAGACCAGGCAATTGTGTAAATGCATTTGTCAAATGTCAAGGCTGAAGAATATATACTTAATTATTCCACTTTGACTAGACTTTAAAAATTTTTGTTTTTATAATGAAAAAAGTTATAGATTTATGGACTAAGTTTATACCAAAAAATATTAAAAAAGAATAATATAAATTAGAAAGTCACATTAGTGATAATTTAAGGACAGTTGACATAAAAAACACTAAAACAGTCTTATGAAAAGTCGTTTATATGAATGAAAAACCCAATTAACCCAATTAGAAACAATATCTGCAAAATGAGTTATGACATAGTTCCTCTCCTTTTGCATGGTTTAGTTGAATAACATTAATTAAATCAAGAAAACTTCGAAATACATTAACTAAGAGAGAAGCAAACTGCAGAAGTAAATTCCAGTCCAGTGTAACATAATAAATATATGAGCTATCTACAGGCCTTGTAGGCCTTTAGCTCTTCTGCCCTTAATATGTTCGTAAATAATGCTGTATAACTTTTTCATCACCTCGTGTGTTTCTAACTCTTCATATAGCTGTGCAGACGATCTTTTCTTAGCAGTAGCTACAACGCGCTTTGCTTCCCTCGTTGCTACCTTGTATATATCCTTATCTTTCTCTCCTTCCTGTCATACATCTTTCTTCTCTTTAACCTTCTGCTGCACTTGATTGTTTCACCACCAAGTTTATTTGTCTCTAGGAGGCCCTTTACCAGATGTTTCTTCTAGCACTTCCTCTTCACTCGCACCACAACTTTACTGTTGGCTTCCCTCTAGTCATTCACCGTATCTTTTTCCTCAAGCTCTTCCAGCATTCTATTCTTAAAAACTCTTGCCAAATTCTTTTTACCACTTTATTTTATGGTGTCCTACTTGCTGTCCTATCCGCCTCATCTCTATCTTCGTATCCATTATCATCGGCTGGTGTTGACTTGCTACACACTCAGTTGACTTTATCACTTTACAGTTGGTAACCTCTTTTAGCTGACTTTATTTACACAGCACAAAATCTATTTGACTTTCCCTTCCCCCGCTACTATAGGTAACATACTGGTCAGTCTTCATAAAGAATGTATTAATGACAGCTAAATCCCATGACCCTGCAAAGTCAATTACACTGTTTCCTTCATCATTTCTTATTCCCATTCCCAAACCTCCATGAACTCTTTCTATTCCCGCTATTTCTCTACCAATATGTCCATTTAAATCACCTCCAATAAAACACTTTCCGTCTACAGGAATCTCAAATATCTCGCAACCAAGGGCACTGCAAATTTTTTCCTTTTTATTTTCTTCACACCCTACCTGTGGAGCCTAGGCACATATGATGTTCACGTTGGTTTTACTTGTATTCAGTTGGGTACTCATTATTCTTCTGGTTATCCTTATAAGATGTTCCTTCCACTCGTAGTTCAAAATAATACCTACTCGATTTCTGCCGTGACTGTTAGAATTACTATATGTTCACTTGCATCCATCTGCAAGATCTATCGACTTATTAGCTTTCCAACGAGTTACCTGCACGCAAAGTACATCAATCCTGCTCCTCTGCATGAAATCGGCGAGCTCTCTCTTCCTTTACCTGTCATGCTGTCACGTTGAGAGTTGCAATTCTCAGCTATTTTGGCTCCTTCCGGCCTCTAAAAGGCAGCCCTTGCTCACTTTTCGCAGGGTTAGGCGAGGCCACAACTGCGCGTCGCTTACGGGGAAGGCCCTAGTTTCTAAATTGTTTTTCATATTCCTTCCTTCCATGGTTTTAGCAAGGTTTTTACTGCCGGATACCCTTCCTGACGCAAATCCTCCTCTTTTATCCCGGCTTGGGACCGGCACCGATAGTTTCCGAGCTACTCAATTCACCCAGCAACTACCAGAGACGGTAATTTTTTTAAGTTGAAGTTGTGTTTTATATTGGTTGCCAAGCCAATATAGTGTAACATAATAAACAAGGATATACGATATACGAAATAAAATAAGGTAAGCAAAAGAAAAATGGCTAGAAGAACACTGTCAAGAGGCAGAGATGTTACCCAATTCATAAATGATAACATGACGGGCTCATGTCCATAACAAAGTTAAAGAATATTTTAGGAAAAAAAATATGACCTCGATTAGACAAAACAACAAAATATTAACAAAAAAATAATAAAAATCGTATTAAATGAAAGATATACAAGAGTGTGGTATGACTTGAGTTAGTGTACTGTGGTGAAATGTGGCCTGAAAAGAAGATGGAGGTAGCTGAAATGAATATGTTACGGTGGATGTTGGGTAAGACTAGAAGGGACAGGATCAAAAACGACTTGATTAGGAAAAGAGCCGAGGTGGTGACTACAGTGAAGAACAAAGGATAGAGCTGTTAGAAGTTGATGAAAGGAGAGGTAGGGGAAAACTTAGAAGAAGATGAAAGGACTGTCTAGCAGAGGACTTGAGAGGGAAAGCTTTAGGTGAAGAAGATCCGATGGTCCGAAATGAGTGGCGATGAAGAGTAAGGAACATCTTGGAACTGTAAACAGTCCTGTTAGCGGCTTGCGAAACACAACGAATTAACTTTATAGTGCCACAGTTTCGAGGAATTGCTGATAACCATATTTCTGGTGTTCTTGCTATAGACGGTGATAGTACTCCTTCGGACCAGATACATTAAATATCGGACCAGATCCGTTAAGTATTGAATTAGATCCATTAAGTATCGGACCAAAACCATTCTGTGTGCAGTGGGGTATTTATGTAAAAGATAGTTATCTACATTTAACACTACAGTCTTCAAATGTACTGTTAAATGTAATTTTAAATTCACAGAAGTCAAATTAGAGCTTTGTGCCATTTTCATTGATTTATGTCATTATATTGGGGTTTACCACCTTTTTTATTCACCAGGTTTATTTATTTTCTCTTCCTAATTTAAGAATATATAAAACTTTTTAAACTTAAAAATTCTTCATCGTGGCGAACATTAATAAAGTCTACTTATTAGTTTATTCTCGTTTAATATATGTGGACATACACTCTTCCGTTAAATATTACGGAAAATTAAATATTCATAACACTACGTACTTTTTTCGTGTAACTTTGTAGCTAGTATTTATACAATCACAAACAAAACACTATTATCTAACGTTATATCATCATCGCTGCCTTTTTAAATGTTTATTGCTTGGTCTATATAGTTTCAAACCGACCTACACCTGCATGCATTCAATAGCTTGTCTTCTGCTTTGTATGGTTTTTTTCTTTTTTGATGCCGTTTTTTGGACCACGAGACGGTCCACTGCATATAAAGTTAGCGATTTGGAACGCTGTTTCAAATTAGCCACGTTTCCGAATTTTTATGGCCCCCTACAATTTAGTTTTATATTTATAAGGAGCTTGAAATTTGCTCCCGTGTTTTACCGAAAGGGTGAAATATGATTCAGAATTTTATTTATATAGTGTTTGTTTCGAAATAGTACTTTACATTTAGAAAAGCATAAAAGTTGTTTCTAATATAATATAAATTTTTAAAAATTTTCTGTAAAGAATTTTCCGTCCGTTTAATGGATAATCCTCAGTTCATCTTTATAATGTTTTCCATTCAGTTGTCATTATCATTGCCTTTATTTCTTAATTTTTTTAACCTTGTTTTAGATGACATTTTTTGTATTCCTAAAGAAATCAGCGGGAATTGCAAAGTTAGCGAGAATACTGACATTAGTAAAGTTATTATGCAATGGTAACCTCCAACTATTGCGAATCTCCAACGACAGGGAATTGATGCAACCAATCTAATAAGTACAGTATATAAATTAATGGACACAAAATAGAAAAAATAATGGGATAACCACATAAGCAGAATTGAGGAGAACCGTGTCGTCAAAATAGTAAGAGATAAGTCACCAATCGGCAGAAGAAGTATTGACAACCTTCCATAGAGGTATTAATCCGCCAATGAACAAGCAGAATTGCTTATAAAGAGGAAGAAGAAGAAGAAGAATCTGCTAAGCAGACTGTATCTATCAGTAATACTCCCAACACGAAAGTTAGCGAGATGAAAGTTCTGTTACTGTCTTACTTCCACATAGGAAATTAAAGTTTTGTAACTTCCTGTGTGGTAATTATAAAACTGCTGTGATGAGCGTCTTCCATATAGCAGGTTACAGGTATGTAACTTCCAATGTGGAAATTACTAAACTGATCTAATAGGGATTGAGTTATAATCCTCAGAAACTACCAGGACAAAATCGGTTCCGAGAATGGTACCCTAATATAACTTATCAATAAATCTCTATGTATAAACCTTCTAAAAGTCCTTTCTAATCACAAACGGAGAGCAGACACAATTATTCTTCTTTAATTATATCAAGCTCTAATAAGAAGCAAACTAGATTACGGATGTATATGCTACGAAACTGCTACTAAAACTTAATTGAACAAACTGGAATTCAGAACCACGCCAATTAGTAGCCTTCAACTCTTAGCCGGAGAACCTCCACTATTTCTTAAAAGGCAATATTTTTCAATGTGTTGTGCTAGTAAATATCTCAGTACAAATGAAAATGAAAACCCCTTTATAACAAACTTAATAAAGAAAAACTCTCCAAATCTCTACTCAAATTACTCACCTAGAAACTTACTTTTCAACGAACGCATAAATTGATTTGAATATAATACATATCAGTTGAGAGCCACTGCTGCCAACAGATGCCAGTTTCCTCCCTGGAAAGTTCAAATACCAAAAGTAAATTTTACCTTACTCAGCTATCCCAAGCATTCACACAATCCCTCTGAAATTAAACAACAATTCCACTCTACCATCTCAAGATATCCTAATTTTAAACTAATTTTTACTGGCGCCTCCAAAAGCAGCAATGGTGTAGTTGCTGTAGCTATTTTCGAAGACAGTACCTCTGTCACCCGCTTAGCCAATGAGTGTAGCATATATACTGGAGTATCTGCAATCTGCAACGCACTACATCTATGTATCAGTAAAGATATAAATTTTCTTATCATATCAGATTCTATGAGTGCCTTAAAGGGTGTCAAACAGATGTATCCTACTCATGCCAAATTAGCACAAATAAAAGATATGCTTTACAATGCCCAAACAAGCGGCAAAAATATAAGATTCTTATGGGTGCCGTCCCATGTAAAAACAATAATAAAAACCCAACCTCATAAAACCTGGCAGGAAAAATGGAGCCAAACGGAAGCAAAACTAAAAATTATCAAACCAGAGGTTGTTTTGCTGTGAAATATGTCATGTAGAAACTATTTCTAAAATAAAAATAAACTACCCCGCTAATAACCCTAGGGGTTGATGCGGTAAAAAAAAGCTCTATGTACTCCTTCTCCTTCTGCTTTGGATTGATATGTGCTGAGGACGAGTCTTTTAACCTTTTAATGAACTTTCTTGCAGAAAAACTGAAGGGTAAGTTGTTAAGGCTGAAGAAATCCTTAGGATTCACGGTGGGCATTGGGCAATTCTGGAAAAGATAAGACGATTTAACTATAGAGGTTGGGAATTAATCCTGTGTAGCGAGGACAAACACTCGAACTACCCATAAGAAAGTTGCTGTCTTGTAACTAGAGCACAGGATTTCTTAGTGGAGTTAAATAAATGAACAGTTGAATACAATGGTCTCACTCAATGGTGATCAAGTGCCAGAGGGTAGTTCTTGTCTGAGATAAGAACAAGCAATTCAAAATGTGGGTGTTCCGACGCATTTTTCGTATATCCTGGACCGAACATGTCACCAACATAGAGGTACTCCAAAGAAACGGAAAGGAGAAAGAAATCGTGAGCACAATCAAACAAAGAAAGCTTGAATATCTAGGCCACATATTGAGACACGATAAGTACCGTCTACTGCAATTGATTGTCCAGGGGAAAATAGACAGTAAGCGAGGACCAGGCAGGAGAAGACACTAGTGGCTCCTAAATTTGCGGAAGTGGTTCGGGCTCTTATCGGTCGAACTATTCAGAAGCGCCGCAAGCAAGATCAGAATTGCCATGTTGATAGCCAACGTTCGCAAAGGACAGGGCACTTGAAGAAGAAGAATGCTCAGCCATTTCGTATCGATATTGTTGAAGCTGTCACATGTTTGTTCTACGTGGTATCTATGCAACTGTGTAACGACCTTCCCCATTTTGTTTTAAAACTTGTCCATTGGGAGAAATTAATAAATTAAATTGCATAATTTGCATAATTCACCTAATGTCGGCTATTACTGGGGATTTGATAGTAGTAGAAATAAACAGGAAATATTAAGCTCCAAACATTGCTTCAGAATGTCGTAAGTGAGAGGAATTTAAACTTAAGTAGATTTATACAATATAAATATTTTACACTGGAAAAGAAAGTGTGACACGAACTACATCTTTGGGGAATCAAATAGTATTCGAACTTATGAAACCTCTACTAAACTCGAAAAGAACGGCTTGCACTGATAATTTATACACTAGTGTAGTCCTATAAAAAAAAAGAAAAGCTCAAAATAGAATTAGTGACAAGACAGAGTAACACTAAGTTAGTTGTAGGAAAATGACGCGACAATAGAGACGTTTTATTTTTGATAACACAGAATGTTCCAAAAATGATCGATAGAGAAACAAGAAAAGGAATGGTGAAACTTCTTATAGTATTGTATAATACAATGGCATCAAATCATTTACAAACAATTACAATTAAAACAAGAAAATTGGATTATCTCGGACATATTACACGTGGAGAGAAATACACCTTACTCCAACTGATAATGCAGGGAAAGATCCTAGGAAAGAGAAGCATAGGGAGGCTTAGTCATGGCTGCGCAACCTGAGAGAGTGGTACGGATGTACATCAAATGAACTTTTCAGAGCAGCCGTCTCAAAAGTCAGAGTAGCTATGATGGTTGCCGACCTCCGCCGAGGAGATGGCACTTGAAGAAGAAGAAGATCAAATAATTTATTGATGTCAGCAATCAAATGGCGTCATATTTCTCAGCAGTTCGTCGCGGAATTAAGTGGTACCGGAAAGTTGGTATAAATCTTTTAGTGAAACAGAGGTAGTAAATGCATATATTGCATGTCAAATGAGGAAAGAACCTGAAAGGGACCATAAACTTGCTAAAAGAAACAGAGGAGGAAGGTGCACATAATGCTAGAAAACACTTGGGCAAAAAAATGGAAAATCGTATGCTATGAATTATTTCAAAAGAATAAAAATATGTTGCAAAGCATGTATTAAAAAAAACTTACAATGAAGTAGAAACTTCTTTTTGTAAAATGGTATAAAATTTTGTTATTAAAATTTTCAAAAATTATCCAAAATGGATTTATAAATTTTTAGAACGTTTTCGATTCTTTCAGATCATCATCAGTGAAAAACCTACAAATAAGTATAACCACTTAAAAATGAAAACAAAAGGGTAAAATTTTTACTGTTAAATTGAAAATGTGGTTAATCATCATTATCTTTGGCTCGACAATCCTCTGTGGATCCTTTCTATCTAAAAGTCTTATCTAAATAGTCTTTACTATAGACCACTAACTCACATGCTCGTACACACAGTGTATCCAGTGGGAGAAGATATAATCCTTGATCCCTCCTTGCCACAAATTTATTTTACAATTTTTTTTTTATTTTGGAATACAATTAGGTACTGCACTTTTTCTAAAAACATACAGAAACTCTTGTCTATAGGGACCCCATTGAGTTGATCAAACATGTACATATTTACATATTTATTTTGAATATAATTTGAATCAAAATTGCCTGCAGTAGTTTAAACAACATTCTTGGTACTAGTACTTATGCCTCCCCCTTTTTTGTTATATATTACATCCTTTTGTGATAAGAACAAATTTATTTAAATAATTATAATTTCACAGTACTCATATACCATTTTCCTTTTAAAACTCTACAGGTTCTCCATACATATATGAATTTGAGCTTCTACAGATAGTCACACATAGGCAAACATCAATACTCTTTGAATTCAATCAGAATCTCCAGTTTTTCGGTCATGTCTACAAAACTTTCATAATACCAACAGTATATTCTCCAAATTGAACCTATCATTATTGATTTTTTATAAAATCCCCATTTTAATAAGTCAATTTAGTGAATGACGTCATCACTTGAAGGCAAATATTTATCTAACTTTATAATAATTTATAATACAATTATTCTTTTTCTTCAACAACAAATAAATTTTTTTTATTATACATCATTTAAAACAATAATATAAATCTGATTCTAAATAACACTCTTAATGGGCATATACTATTTGATTATTTTTTAAAAAACTACTTATCACTTTGGAAGGTCTTGTTATTTCAAAACAATTTTTACTTCCTTCTATCAACAGTTGGTTGTTACCTCTCAGGACATAAGGTTCCTATGGACACATAGAATGGACACATAGAACTCTAAAAATGTCAGCCCCAAGGAGAAGCGATTCTTCAACAGGACTCTGCTCCCTGTCACAAGTCAAAACACATAATGGAATTTTTCAAAAATAAAAAGATTAATGTTTTAGATTGACCCGGTAATTCACCAGACCTCAACCCCATTGAAAATTTATGGACCATTTGCAAAGCCAGACTGCATAAAGTCGACTCCTACTACAAAAATAGAAATGATAGAAGCGGTCATTCAGGTTTGGTTTCGAGATGAAAGGATATCTAAGAACTGTCAAAAGCTCGTAGAATCTATGCCAAAATCTGTAAAAGCAGTAATTGCAGCCAAAGAGGGACATATTTCGTACTAAATGATGTAATTTTACCTTTATAATTTTGTCAAAATATAATTTTTTTCTAAATAAACTGGTTTTTCATTAAAATAGCCTATGATTCCATTAATTCTTACGGTACTGTTCTTTATAGACGTTAGTATTAACCACATTTTCAATTTAACAGTCAAAATTGTACCCTTTTGCTTTCATTTTTAAGTTGTTACACTTATTTGTAGGTTTTTCACTGATGATTATCTAATAAGATCGAAAAAATTCTGAAGATTTATAAATCTATTTTGGATAATTTTTAAAAATTTTAATTTAACTAAATTTTTTAATTTAACAAAACTTTATACCATTTTACAAAAAGAAATTTTTACTTCATTGTAAATTTTTTTAAACTATGGTATACAGCCATTTTGTTCAGTGGTGGTGGTGGTGGTGGACATAGTTTTCAGACAATGACTTTTGTTATAATCCGTAAAATTTATATTATATTTATATTATAATTTGATTTGTAACTCTTTTGAAAAATACGAGACCAATGTTTATTAATATGCTGACAGAACTTTTTAATACATACCTTAACGGAGCCTGAAAGCTGAAAAGAAGGATGGATTACACCGATCCATAAAAAAGGGAATAAGACAGACTGCAAAAACTACCACTGCAACTCACCAGCAATCTTAGTAGATTGTATGAAAAAGTTATGAACACCTGGGTCAAAAACGAATAGGAACTACTTGAGCTGGAACAGAAAGCAGTATTTCGAGTTGGACGATCTTTTATCGACCACATCTCCACATTAACTCAACTAAATGCAAAAAGAGTTGCTTGAAATAGACCAGCTCATCTATTATTTGTGTACTTGACGAAAGCTTATGATACAATACCACTATGGCAAGTACTGAAAAGCTCATCTATTAATATTACACTTGTGAAAGCAATCCAACGATTCTACAACGCAAACAAGCATGCAATGTTATTTACCCTAACCTAGAATGACACTTGAGTGGTACAATTTATTGAGGAGAGAAGGATTGACTCGTGTAATTAATGGTAATCGGTGGAGTCACTCCTCCGCGTCCCAACGCTCCAGATCATCCTATCCAACCCCCCCCCCCCTCCAACCATGGCACTCTGATGCGCGTTAGGGCTAAAGCAGATCTTTCCCTGCTATCTCTGGTATTGAACTGAAATTGCTTGCTTGGGCGTCGAGTCTCCGCTCTGGGCTACGCCTAATTCTCGTGCCCGGGTTTTGGATTTTTTTAAAATTTTTTTGGTGGCTTTCACATTTTTGTTAGTAGTTTTGAAATTTTTTTTGGTGGCCGAAGCGGTTTTTTATGTTTTTTGTAATTTTTCTGAGAGATATCGGAAAAGCAATATCATTAGTCATTGTTAAAATTGCCAGTGCTATGTGCTGGGTTGTCTTATGTTGATAGAGCTACGATTATCTAGAGTTTATATATTGGAAAGGATTTGCTGTTTTGGTCTTTTGTGATTCCATCGATGGAACGCATCATATCTTATTATGTCTTGCAGTATCGGACTTGAGTGGTTCTCTAGCTCAGCAAGCTTTGTTCTGGGTTTTTCTTCCATCGTGTCTGTCACACTTACTTGTTTCAGTTCTCTGAACAGAGATTCTACAATGATCTTTGATAAAAAATAAATATTTACAACTAGTTCTCCGTGAATTTGAGATGGAGGAATTGAGATCATGTTCTGGAGTCGGTATATCATTAAACGACGAAACAACCCTATCTACGCTTCATTTCGCGGACGATCAAATAGTCATCGCACACGACCAGGAAGATCTGCAATTCAAGACAAAACGATACAGAAATATCAGCGATGGGGACTAAATGTAAACTCAACAAAAACGAAATACATGTGCATAGGAGGAGTTGAAAATGATGAACTAAACTTAGAAGGTGGAAATGTAATTTCTCCATGTTACGAATATATCTATTTAGGGACAAAGATCAAAAATGGAATGAAATGGACTCACTCAACCAGAAATCGAAAAAAGAATCATAGAAGGAGAAAAATAAGCGCACTAAACTCATTTCTATGATCAAAAACTATTTCTAAAGAGAAAAAGGTACAGCAGATATAACAGAATTTTAAAAGCGTTGTACTTTATGGATGCGAAACCTGGCAACTCACTATGAAAACGGAACGAAAACTCCTTGTTCTGAAAATTGATTGTTGGCGCAAGTCGGTAGGTACATCCAGAATGATTCACATTAAATAAAAGAATAAGTCAAATCATGGCCAGAACAACCACCATCACAGAGGAAATACAGGAAAAATAGTTTATTTGGTACGGATATGTACAGAGCATGACTGACCATCTCCTACCGAAGGTAATATGGAACTGGCAGTAACCTAAGTGGAAAAAATGAGGAAGGCCAAAAAGAACATGGCTTAATGGAGTCCAAAATGAAATTTTAAAGAGAAATCTACGACCAGGAGACTGGGCCGATAGACGAGAATGAAGACTGAGAACCGGAAGTCACTGGAAGCTGTAAATCAGACATTATATCTATATAACTCTTCAAACACAAATAATTTGACATAAAATAAGACACCTCTATTGCTGTGAAATTTATAAAATATCTGCATAGTATGAGTATATATTTTGTGTAAGTGATGGATTCGACCGTTACTTGATGGAAATTCATTTGATATAACAATAAAACACTGAAAACTTTGTTTTAAAAACTTCCACAAAATTTATTACAATGTTTTATTACTACAGCTGTTTCGGTAGAGTGCCTTTCTCAAGTGATCTATCTTTGGTATGTGTTTACACTTTATAGTCTTTAACTGAATAGGTTGAGGAAGTGATAACTGTTTGTCTCAAGTTGCTCATCCAGAATTATGTCTGTATTTTTTAATTTGTTAATTTCCATATATTCCAATAAAGACAGTTTAAGGTTTTTATTTTGGGTGTGAAGAATTTGAAATTTTATTGCTATATTCTATTGCTATATGCTGTTTTTCTACTATTAAAAGCCCTTTTATGTTCTGCTATACGTTTGTTCAAAGTTTTACCAGTTTGACCGATGTAAGTTTTTGAGCAGTCGCTACATTTAAGTTGAAGTGTATACACTACTGTGTCAGTGCTTTTTATTTTGGCTCTTGTTGTTTTTAATATATTTTCCTAAGTTGTTGTTTGTTCTAAAAGCTAGTGTTATTCCTTTTTTATTGTGTTTGGCTATTTCTGTTGATACCTTGCATGTATATATAATCGAGCAGAAGGTACTGGGTTTTTTCTCTGGTGGTGGAAATACTAATTTCAGGACATTCTTATGTAGTTTTTGATTAAAAATTTTATTAATTGTTTGTTCGTTGTACCCATTGTTTACTGCTAATTGCTTAATGATATTTGATTCTATCTTAAAGTTGTATTTTGACACTATAAAATGTAAACACATACCAAAAATAGATCACTTGAGAAAGGCACTCTGCCGTAACAGCTGTAGTGATAAGATATTATAACAAATTTTGTGGAAGTTTTGGTATTTTATTGTTATGTATTTTGTGAGTATATACGAGATGCACAGCTTGTGGCTAAAACTATGTACTACTTTTCGTACACACAGGATCAAGTATTAAACAACTGACGAATATGTGAAAGTAATTTTGTATGCTTTTGTTTTATTAGCATATCCCACTCTGTCGTGTTCATGTTGATGATGAAATATTGAACTTATTTCATAATGCCAACACTGACCAAGAAACAAATTCAAGATAACATCGCCAACATCAATGCGGCGAGCATGAGACTTTTGTGGGTCCTTTTATTCCACTCCTCTGCATTCCCTATGCATACGGTACACTATCAGTAAAAGAAATGAACTTCGGTATAAATGCTTTATTCTCTCATTTTATTAGTAACAATAAGGATCTACATTTTAGTATTCATTGAAGTTACTGTATACAAAATAATCTGTCCTTGTTGACAGGCAAGTACAAAAGTCTATTAAAAAAAAAACTTAGCTTGTGGTCTGCGGGCTTCTTCCGGTGCTGTCCTGGGTTATTTCCAGCTCAAGATCTTCTTCGTGAGGCGTCAGTTGGTAGTTTTCATTTGTTGTCTCTGGAACTGTTGTTTGTGAAACTGCTGGGTTTTTTTTTTAAAGGATGGATCCATCTGGAGAACTGCTATTACATATTATATTATATTTCCTTTATTTCTGGGAACTGGTACCTATTACATATTTCCTTTATTTTTGGGCAACCGCTACTATGTATTATTTCTGGGAACGAAACACCTTAATATCAGGGCCACGCCCTTCTCCTGGGTGCCAACTAGGAACGCATTTTCGTTACACCTACTTGGCGACTGGAATCGATAGAAAATGACCACTCAATGGGACCAGCGTGGTATTTATAACAGCAAAAGAAATTACCTGAAGGTCAGTATTAGCTGATAAGGAAGCAGAAATTTCTATTGAGGCTGCCAAACTTTGAATGTTTTAAAATTACAAAAAATTAACGACTTGATAAATAATTTTGCTTCGGAATAAAATATCGTATAAGAATGACTATTTTACGGGAAATAATGTAGGGATTCAAAATGAAAATGGCAATAGTATTTTCTCAATAAATACTATTCGGGATAATGGAAATACCTTTTGAAATCCGAATCGGGTCTCACTATGTGCATTATAAAATTGAAAATGTATTATACCGGGCGGACACAAAATGTAGATGGACCAACAAATATTTTCTAAAATGAAAATAAACACGGCTAAATGAGAGGACCTCTAATGCAATATGGGTATTTGAAAATTGATTCTAAAAAGTAGCGGATTTGCACGCTACAACTCAAACATATCACTTATCATAGATTATCAATCTTGAATGATAAACCCTTTTGAAACATACACTATAGCATTCACTATATAATTCAAAATTGAATTAAAAATTTTGTTTTTAAAAAAAATTCAGCACGAGTAATTAGCCTATTGGAAAAAAACCTAAAAAAATATATGCGCGACTATGTTTTCCCTGCCAAAATTGAGTAAAAACATGTTGCTCTTATTTACTTAGATTTACTCTGTCACATTTGCAAATAGACATTTTATCTGACAATGAAGCAACAAGGACGAAATCCTACACACTCAATAAATATGTTTACTAAAAGCTTGACCTACCATAACTTAACTTTTATTACATTAGATGCGATGAATTGACTTCTATTACCCAAGGGCAAAGAAATTGCTGCGTAAAATCGATTCAGAGGCCGACGTACACTGGCGAGACGGAGCACCCATTACGGCTCTCGCTTTTTTAGCTCTGCGGCCCGGGCCTCTGTAATTATTGCTAAATGTTAAACGGCACATCCTAAAATAGGTTGAAAAGCGGTAATGAGTTCATTGAATTTAATAGCAATATTGCAGTACACTGCACAAATGAAATTATTTTCAGTCCACGGTTTTGACACTGTATTTTGTTTAACTCTTCATTAATTGTGTTATATCATCATTGTTCCGCTATGCTTATCTTTTCCTTCTCTCTGCTGGTAACGGCAATAGTATTCCAGAAAGAAAAACGGTCGATTTAAGTATGCTACTAACGATTATCAATAAAGATGACCTTTCAGACCTCTATTTAATTATAACTTTAAAATGGAATATCCATTATAACTACTGGTCGCCTTATAGGCTTATTATTGGTTAGTGAAACATTTATTACAGTTCTTTATTCCTTCTTTCCCAATATTTTGTTCTTCTCTATTCAAAAATTAACTTTGCCATATTTTACAACTATAAAAAAGAAACGAAAATTCATATTTCAGAGCATTAAGTACAGGAAAGAGGTTTGATAATATTGGAACATAAATAAAACAAAATCACAACGATGACAAGTATGGACGGATCTCACAATAAATCAAGACCAAGGTATAATGAATATGATAGCAATGGGGAAGAAAAATGAAGAAATAGGCACAAACAGGAAGAAGACGGAATTTTATCTGAAAGAAGTAAGTTAACAAAAAGACTAACACCAAGGTTAGCGACCAAAATGAAGATAGGACGCAAATGATTCGAGAAATCTTGCTTAAAAACAACGATATAATGGAGGAAATAAAATATTTACGAAAAGAACAAAGAGAAACTCTAGAATGTGTCAAAGAAGTGAAACAAAAAATTTGGAACTAGAGAAACGTTTGAAGGAAGCAAATAAAAAAATTGAATATTTCGAGAAAACCGCAAAAAAAAATTACTGTAATCAAAGGTATAAACATACAAACCAGTGATAATAAATCCATTAGGGAGGAACTAGAAGAATTTCTGGAAAGAGGAATCGATTTACACATTAAACTTAGGGGAGCGGGAAAATAGGAGAAGAGGTATGTGTAGCAGAAATGAAAGATTTGTGGAGGATACGTCAGACAATACGCAGCTGCTAAACAACAAAAGTAGACTGAAAGATATCACAGATTAAGAAATATACATTGAATCAGACCTAACCAGGAAAGAGAGAGAAATTCAAGCAAAAATTAGGAAAGCAGCCAAAGACGAGAGAGAGAAGGGAAACATAACAAGATAGATAGAAATAATGAATATAAACACAATGCAGGGGATTGCGATGGAAATATAAATAGTAATAAATTAGTAAATAAGTTAGTTAGAGCTAGCGAAAAAATGAAAGTACAGCCTTATTTGGAAAATATAAAAAAAGCAAACATTTATACTGGTTATTAAATAAGTGAAATAGAGATGCGAAGGCGAATGAACAAGAAATGTACACGAGGGTTGATAAGCAAGAAGGGAGGGAGGATACGAAAAGGAAAAAGGCATAAGGGCAAAATAAAAAATAAAAAAAAATAAACCTAAGAAAACAATACCAGGAACAATCGGTGCAAGAGAAAAAAATATTCAAAGGCACTTGGAATGTAAGAACAATGGCAGAAATAAGCAAATCTCACCAAATAGCAACAGAAATGAAAAGATACAACATGGATATTTTATGAGTAAGTGGAACCAGATGGAATCGGTCAGGACATATACAATTATAAGAGGGAATTGCGGTTATCTACTCCGAGAAAAAAGAAGTAGATTCAAATAAAGAGAAAGGAGTCGCACTAATGCTTACTGAAACAGTGACATAAGCGTTGATAGAATGGGAGGATGTTTCAGGAAGGATAATATGGGTAAGATTCCAGAGCAAATTTAGAAGTTTAATCATAATCAATGTTTATGCATCAACAAATTCACAAGAAGACGAAGTTAAAGACGAATTTTTTGAACAAATGCATATGCTCTTACCCAACGACTTACACAAAAACTAAAAACGATATATTAAAATCATTACAAGGGACTGGAATGCTAAAGTAGAAACAAACAACGATGGAAAAAAAATGTAATGGGAATCCATGGTATAGAAGACGAGAATGATAATGCTATGAGATTGATAGAGTTCTGATATCCACAAACAATTTCATTATAGGAGGAATACTGTTCTTAGATAAGGATATTCACAAAATAACATGGATATCACCAGAGGGAGATATTAAAAACCTAATCGATCACATTCTCATTTCGAAAGAATAGAAAAACTCCTTACAAGACGTGACAACAATGAGAAGAGTAGGCTGTGCATCAGACTACGAATTAGTCAGAGCAAAGATAAGATAAGATAAGATAACAAAATACAGAACAAATAAAAAATGAAAAAATTTGACACAAGGAAAATAAAAAATGCTGATATAATAAGAATTTATAATATGAAGAATAATTTGAAAAATAGTTTGAAGGGAGAGCATTCCATCTTCTCTAACACCAAGCCAAACAATCAGTAGCTACAACAAAGGCGTCGTTTAAAATTTCCTATATACTGGCACAACACAAGAAACTTTTCGAAGGCGGAACTGTAGTGAAAGAAGCATTTATTAAAGTAGCTAATATATTAGTTGATGGATTCAAAAATAAAACACAGATTATATCTGCTGTCAAGACGTACAGGTATCCCGTCCAACTGTTACCAGACGAATCGAGAGCATGAGCAAAGTATTGGAATCCCAACTGAAAAGTGATTTTATGGAATCTATATACTTTTCTTATAGGATAAAAACCTACATTTTGAGTTTGATTAGCACTACCAAAGCTACCTCCCTGCAAAGTTTCAGTCAATTTAACTGAAACCACTTTACCACTTTAACATAAAAAAAGTGCCGGGGTCCTTTATCTATGTTAAAACTTTAGACGAGAAACTGAAAATGCCACACCAAGAAAACAATGGAAATCTTGTAGAACAATCTCGAATATCATCCAAACTCATCTATTCATCTAACTTCATATTGTTGTATCGTTTATGTTTAAAAATTTTAAGTGGCGTGAAAAAATATTTCATGTTACGCCTTTTTCTTATGTCAATATTGTCGTCAGCGATGGTGGTGTTGAAAATCAAGTATACAGAGATTACGACAGGTAAACATCATTGAGATGATTTAGTTTAACAAGGAAACTACACGGATAAGCAACATAATAGGAGGCTGGCATAGGTAAAATGGTTATCTGGGTCTCCGAACAATGAAATTAATTTCTTTGTTTTGATATTGTGCAATGTCAAATATAATGTGCTAATAAAAAAAATTGGACAAATATTTTTTAATGATAAGACAAAGTCAAAATAATATCTATTATTATAAATTCAAAATATTAGAAAGTGTTAAGTCTGGAAACTTAGTTGGCTTTTTATAAAAGGGTGTCAATCTTTTACCGATCTATAGTTAATTCAGTAATCGTAGAATTTAATTATTATTGCAAACATGTACATTTTACATTTGTTAACCGTAATTAAAGACCACCCACATTAACAACGAAACCATAACTCAATAACTCAACTATAACTATAACAGATGACATCGAAAATTGCAATAAAAATAGTTTGTTTTTCATATCTCTGTTAAAAAATAAGTTTTACCTATTGGTGTGCTCAGAACTGAAAAAACCAATACATAACTGTATTGAACCGAAAACCATTAAGATTGTCATTAGAATCACTTATTTTCAATTAAAAATGTATCACATACCTACTAAATGTACCATAAAGGTAGATAAAAACATTGAGAAGTATTGTCAGTTTGTCTGTAACAATTTAGCAGTTTCTGCTAAACTGAAAAAACGCGCATATTCTCCAACAGACAAATCTATTAACTCACTTATTTATCAACAACCTTCAACAATGGTTCAAGATATAGTGACTATGTTTTCCGGTATGACAGGAATGAGTAAAAGAACAATTTACAGCTTTTGAAGTGAATGAAAACAAGGAAATATTGCTGAGCCAAAAAAATATGATGCAAAACAATCAATGGAAATTGATGACTTTCAGAGAGACGTCCTTCAAAGAAAAGTTATTGGTTCTATTTAAACAAGGAGATTCCAACGTTGAACAAAATATTAAATTTTCTAAAATCGCTTAAATAAATCGGTTTTTGCTATAAAAAGCATGGTACAAACCCATATTGAACAATACAGAAGAAATTATTTGCAGAGATTAACAGAGAGAAAAATTGCTATCTCCTAACAGAAAAAAGACTCAGTTTATGATGATCACAAAAACTTGGGAACATTAAAAATCCGTGGAGAAAACATAAAAGTCCAAAAGCATTCAACAAAATGAAAAGGTTATTCTGTAGCAGACATATCACAATGGCTTTAAAAGTAAAATAGCTTAAATTCTTTGTGTTGTCCATATTATTCTACAGAATGAAAGCTTGGACATTATAGAGGGACATTACAAATACATTGAGGGCATTTTAACTATAGACCTACAGAAGAATACTTAAAATAAGCTGAGTAAATCGAGTCTGAGCTTTTCTTGTTCCTTAAATTGTACATTACTACTTTTATTTCATGATCACAAGATTTGTTTGTTTACTGCTCGACTTATCATTTTCTTAACCTATTTTTCTAACTTTCCTAACCTATCTGGTCTATTGTAAACACTGTAAGAATTTAGAAAATGCATCCGCTTTTGCATGGAATAGATGCATCTAGACATGTGTCAAATTAGTGTTTGACACGCTACGTGAAATAACGGAATTCATGTCGTGACCCGTCACGAGCGTGAGTAACCTTCTCGGACGTCAACGTGAGCGATGGAGTGTAAGCGTGACTCACGACAATTCGCGATTGAATGCATCCCTGCCCATTGTATCAGTTGCGGCAGTTTATGCTACGAAAAGATGAAACAAATGGTGATTGATTGTAAGGGATTATTAAAGAACAAATAAATTTTAGATCTAGACTAGACGTCTAGACCAAAATTTAATAGAATTTAGATACAGCAACATCGAAGAAAAATACGAGCATAAAAAGGCGAGTATAAAGCAAGCAGCATTCGAAGCCCTTGGAGAAAAAGAAAATATAACAAATAAACAGCACTATTATGAAATAAATGAACCAACAAAAAGAAAAATTGAAGAAAACAAGCAACTATACAGAAAATGGCTGACTACAAACAACGATGAAGTTTATAAAGAATATAGAGAAAAAGATAGAGAGGTGAAAAAACAAATAACACAACAAAAGAATGAAGAATGGGAAAGAACCTGCTTAAATATTGGAACATACATAGGAGATACAAGAACGGAGTCATGGAAAGTATTGACAGGATTGAAACAAAACTCAAAAGAAAAAATTAAATTGGGAAATATACAGGACAAAGAATGGAAGGACTATTACAAGGAACTATTAACAGAACAAAGACCACAATTCATTGGAAAAGAAAACAGGTGAAGACGAAGCAGATCCCCACAACAAGAAATAGAAATAACAGATAGTGAAATGAGAAAGGCCATAAAAGCAATCAAAAATAAGAAAGCACGGGGACCTGGAGGCATCTCACCTGAGCTTATAAAATACGGATCAAAAAAATTACACCGGATGATGCAATGGATATTTTAGAACGCCATAAATGGAGAACAGCTCCCAAAGGAATGGACGGAGGCATATATGACATCTATATTTAAGAAAGGAGATAGAAAACGATGCGAAAATTACATAGGAATAAGCGTAATATCATCAATAGGAAGATTATATTTAAAAAAGATAGAGCAAGCGATAAAAGGCAAAATCGAGGAGGACCAGGCAGGCTTCACGGCAGGAAGATCATGCATATACCACATATACACACTGGAACAACTGTTGGAGAAGAAAAAAGCAAAAAAATAGAGATATACATTTGGCATTTGTGGACCTGAGAAAGGCGTATAACTCTGTACCAAGGTCAAAACTATGGGAGAAAATGTACAAATTAGAAATACAGACGGAACACATAGAAGCTACAAAAGCTCTGTATAAACAAAAAAAAGTGTCCATTAAAATGAGAACAAGAATCATAGGAGACTTCACCACAACAAAAGGGCTCCTGCAGGGTTGTTCCACATCTCCAACCCTATTCAAAATATACTTAGAGAAAGCCTTGACTACATGGAAAAGAAAATGCGAAGGCATGGGAGTACTGGTACAGAACGAATACCTATATACGTTAAGCTTTGCAGACGATCAAGTAGTGATTGCACAAGACCAAGACGACCTCAGCTACATGATGAAGAAACTACAATAAGAATATACCAAGGCTGGCCTAGATATTAACCTTGCGAAAACAGAGTACCTATCTACAAGTGAAGAAGACATAGAAGATCTACAGATTGATGACAACGTAACAATCAAAGGAAAGGATAAATTCAAATACTTGGGGTTTATAATCACGAAAAAGGCAACAACAGAGGTAGAAATTACACAAAGATTAGGACAAATAAGAACAGCAATCCGACAACTTAACTCGGTATCGTGGGATAGACACCTAAATATGAAGACAAAAACACAGATTTATAAAACATTAGTGCGAAGTATTATGACATATTGGGCTGAAAATTGGATTATAAACAAGAAAAACAGCAGTAAGATAGTAGCAACAGAGATGGAATACATGCGAAGATGCTGCAGAGTAACAAGAATGGATAGGAGAAGTAATGAGGAAATAAAGCAAAGAAAATCAATAGAAACAGACATACTAACATATATAGAACAAAAAAGACTAACGTGGTATGGACATATAACAAGAAATAGCGACACAGCAGATGGATAAAGAGAATAACGGAATGGAGCCCCATAGGAAGGAGGAAAAGAGGACGACCGCGAAAGTCCTGGAGGAACGAAGTAGACGACGCTATGAGTAAGAGATGTATAAACGATGAAGAATGGGACAACAGGAGAGATGGAAACGGTTGAGCGAGGGAAGGCAGTGAATACTGTAGAATCCCTGAATATATATATATATATATATATATATAAATTTTAATGCAAAAGATCTTCGTTTACCGAATATAACAGAAAGTAATTTTTATTTATATTTTTTATAAACTATTTCAGACTTACCTGTTTAGGTAAAAGTTTTTTTAGGTAAAAATTGAAATCTATTAATGCAATATCTATAAAAAAAACTTAAGCTCAAGAAAAGTTTCCAAAGAAGATGGAGGAATCTGAATATATACTATAACGAGGCCGTCTGGGTAATTTTGAGTGAAAGTTATTGATATATATATATATATATATATATATATATATATATATATATATATATATATATATATATATATATATATATGTACCCCGGAGGTAAAGGACACTATGTCCATTTTTATCGAAATTTAGATTATTGCACTTTTGAATATAACTTTTCTGGCTCTACACATAGGTAAAGCATACTATGTCCAGAGACAATTTTACGGCAAGTTACCGACTTTTTAATAAACACCAAGTCCACTTCCAGTCAGAGGTAAACAACACCATGTGGACTTAGTGTTGTTTACCTCTACTATATGTGCGCACCATCGTTTACCATCCGGACATAGTGTTATGTACCCTTGTACACTTTCCGTCATATAAAAATGGTACACTTTTTTTCCCAATTTAAACCAGTGTTCAGACCAGAGATATATAAGAGAGCCTCTCTTACATATCTCTGGTTCAGACTGGAGACAATGTTTCGTGAAACAATTCATTGTTGCCATCACAGCTAACGGAATTGCACGAAATCTAAATAAAAAAAAATAACGTTCAAAAATGTGTTTAAATAAATATTATTTTTATTATTAACAACAAAAAACGGTATCTAATAAATTTAATAACCAGAGAGACGGTTGAGTTAATGTCCAAAATGTTTAAAGAATTTTTTAATAATGGAGATGTGACAAAATATTATTATTTCAGCAGTTTCGAATTATATTACATATATTTAAATTCCACACTTGTTCACTGTAAAAGTTATTCATTTTGTATTAATTTCAAATTAAATTTTTAATTTTTCCAGCGTGTTTTATTTATTCTAGTATGCCACTCAATACAGTTTTGTGTTACACTTTACGAGAAACGAACGACAGCTCGCGATTTGAAATTAAACATAATAATTTAAAGTCATGTCTAAATTTTTTATTTTTCAACATTATTTTTGAATTAAAATATTTTCATAAATTATAATAAAACACGATTCAAGTCCTTTTTTTAGCTGGTTTGATAAAATATATTCGTTATAAGAAAGAAGTGATCGAAAATGATAATTTGTTTGGAGATGAAAATTCGGATATTAATAAAATCTATGAGCCTCCAAGTGG
This sequence comes from Diabrotica undecimpunctata, assembly GCF_040954645.1. NCBI lineage: Eukaryota > Metazoa > Arthropoda > Insecta > Coleoptera > Chrysomelidae > Diabrotica > Diabrotica undecimpunctata. Next base: position 74,158,786 of record NC_092812.1, read on the forward strand.
TGAAAGCTCAGAATCGGACGACAATGATATGAGACGTATAAGTAAACCAGCAAAAACAAAGGTAAAAGAGAAAGCTATTATTACTCCTACGATTAGTGGGGCAATAAAAAAAAATCTTCTTCAGGAGGATTTATCCCTAAGCAGTGATGCAGGCAATTTCAGTGAACATAGTGAAGTTATTTTAGAAGAGAAAATGTTAAAAAAAGGTACAAAATATAACTAAGTGCAAACAAAAAGGTAAAAAACGTGTAGTAAATGAACAAAATTGGGCCTGTAATCTTCGCAAACGAAAAATAGCTGGTGGGAAAGAGTCTCTCAGTAAAAGAGGCAAAGACATGCCTGCAAAAATGTTAAAGCCTCCTTGCATGTGTCGCATGAAATGCTCTGAAAGATTGCCTGAATACGAAAGACAAAAAATTTTCAACTCATACTGGACTGAGACCAACGTTTCAGATCTTAAAAAGCAATTTATCTTCTTATGTATCGACATCCAACCTACTCTTCGATTAAGAACAAAAGATCCAAATTCTACCAAATCTAAAAATAATACACTACACTACCATTTTACAGTGAAAAATCAGCTATTGAATGTGTGCAAGGTTATGTTTTTAAACACACTTTGTATATCTAATTTGGTAGTAGTAAATATGTTGAAAAAAATTGAGCCAGGAGGTTTATTAAAAACTGATCAAAGAGGTAGACAGACGCCAACCAATAAAACTCCTACCGAAACTATAAATAGGAGAGTCATTAAATAAATATAAATACGAGAGTCATTATTCCAGAGAAAGGAGTAAGAGAGATTATCTGGGCACAGAACTTACAATAGAAAAGATATATCAACTGTACATTGATGAATGCAATGAAAGACATGTAGATCCAAAGCTCAGAGCAAAAAAGTGGTTGTACGCAGATATTTTTAATAAAGACTTCAAGTTGTCGATCATTCACCGCTCAATTAAAAAATAATCTTAGTGCACATGATCTAACCAGTGTACAGGCTGATTATGATGCTCACCTAATTGAATCTAAAACTCGGTATAACTTAAAATAATTGGACTTTATAATAGCTAAAGAGTCACCAAAACACAAAGTACTATCTGGTGATTTGCAAAAATGTTTGCCTTCACCACTAACAAACAATTGTATTAGTTTCTACAAAAGGAAGCTTTTGACATTAAATTTTACATTACATGATGCCAGTGATTCTTCTGTACAATGTATAATGTGGGACGAATCGAAAGGGGCCCGAGGTGCAAATGAAATTGCCTCGTCAATTTTGAAATGGGCTGACAATACAATTCCAGGTAGTCAAGTAGAGGACATCACTCTTTGGACCGATAACTGCTATGGACAAAATAAAAATATAAGTATTATAATGTACTATTTTTGGATACTGCAAATAAAGACGATCACTCAAAAGTTTTTACTCAAAGGGCACACACATATGGAAGCAGACACTGCTCATGCTTTAACAGAAAGAAAAAGAAAGAAACTCTCCAATTTGGCCATTTTAACACCATGAGACTGACAACAACTAGTTAGGCAAACATCAGGTAAATACACAGTGCACAATATGGAACTTGCAGATTTCAAAAACTTCAAAACGCTGTTCGATAAGAAATTGTCATCTAATCCTCCTTTTGTAAATAGAAAAAAAAATAAAGACCCTGTTCTACTGTCAACATGTGTTTTCCTACAAGTCCAAAAAGAACAGATTGGAAAGTTCTTTTATAAGACCTATTTCAATAATCAAAATATGTATGAAGTGGACTTCATGAGGTATCGAAGACAGCAAGTAACGTTTCCAGCCCAATTAAATCAAGTCTCAGTAATCCCATTACCAATCACAAAACAAAAGTACAATGACTTAATTGCACTACTGCCTTTTGTTACGTCAGTTTGTCATGCGTTTTATCAAAATTTAACAAATAGCGATGTAGCCACAAACGATTACCCACAAGAAGATGAAGATGATATGGAGCATCTTTAACAATTTTGAAACTTGTCGTCTATAATTTTACTTAATTACTATAACATTATAATATCTACCTCTAATAAAATAATAGTATAGGCTGTTTAATGTGTTTGTATTGTTTATTTCGTAAGGACCTTAACATGCAATGCCACATTATTTAAAAAAGTTGTTAGAGGTAAACAACACTATGTCCAACTACACATTTTAAAAAAAAATTTAAATAATGAACGGTAAACCTGTATATAACACTTCATGGAATGAAAAACGATTATACACACCACAATAATAATATATTAATCTTCGTTAAATATAAGAAACATTTGAGTATTTATTGATTACAAATTTAAAAAATTTTAAAACTGCTTTCCTGAAAAAGTAACAAAATGGACATAGTGTCCTTTATCTCCGAGGTACGGATATATATATATATATATATATATATATATATATATATATATATATATATATATATATATATATATATATATATATACTTATATATAGTTATACACAAAGCGTTCTTTGTTTTCGTAAGAAGGATCTTATGGGAAATATTTAACACTCATACGCAATATGGTGCAAATAACACTCAAGCGGCTAGACGTAAATATTGCACTAAAGCATACCTTTCCAATAAATTTCTAGTTGCCGACAGCTAAGTCTATTCCACAAATCGCATAAACTTGGCAGCCCCAACATTGTTTTGCGCAAATAGGTCAGTAACATCTCATAAAAAATAAATGTCGAAGAAAAACAGCAATGTTAGAAGTTCCAATAAAATTATTTTTAGTCTATTTTTTTCGGATCGACTTGGGTTTTAAATCTTGCAAACAAGTGCATCATCCTTGCAGTGTGCAGAGGCACCCATGGGGATACAAATATTTTCAAGCTTTGCCAATGCCTTACACATCGGTCGCAAAAGCGCCAAAGAGCTATTGACTCTTGTTATTTAATGACCATAACTCACTGGCGGGAGAGTCGGCTTTGCAAATTTGAGAGCATATTAGGCCAGGAGCCTTTGAAGAAATTAATTTGTACACTATTTTTGTTTATTTAAATCTGAATACGTTAAAATTCTCTGGATATACATTGGAAAGAATGTTGCACAATATGTAAAACTACTGTTGTGTATGTGTGTATGTTATATCTTTGTTTTTCCTTTTATAAGCTTTCCTTCTTCTTCTACTTGTATCTAGGCATATTGCCTATTTCTCTTTAATATTGCCTCTTATTATATCTTAATACTGTCACGTTTACTTGTATATCTGTGTAATACACATGTTTTTGATGTTATTACTTCTTGATCTGTCCATCAGTGTGTTTTCTGTTTTTCTGCGTAGGATTCTCATTTCACTTGTTTCCAGGTATCTTCTTGTTGTACCCTTGACTGGTCTTGTTTTAGAGATATATGTCACCATAGGACTAATTAAAAGCATAGGTATACTATAAATACATGTTTATTTCTCAATATTGTATCGTTAAGGCTGTTCCTCCTGTTCTATTTGCTTTTGCTACTTATTCCTTGACTTCTTAATTTATTTATATTATTTCAGTTGATTACATTAAATTAAATTTCATTACTTATTCTACTACATATTTCTTTTTCTATTTTAGTTTGCACCTTATTGGTCCCCTTGATATGTGTATATTATATTATTACATAATATACTCCGTCTTTTCTTCATTTATACTTAGTCCTCTAATTTTCGATTCTTCTATTAGAGTCATCAGCGCCGTATTCTGAGCTTTTTTGTCCCTTGCAGCTATGAACATGTCGTAATTTTTAAATTTTCTTCCATGCGTATAAATTTTCTATCAGTTTTCTAACATTCGACAGTACTTGTCTATTATATAGTAGAGCATATATCATTTATTTATTTCTGTATTTAATATGAAATTATTTAATCTCAAGATTATTTTATTTATTCATAAATATTTAAAAACATCATTTGCTAGTCTGCACTTTAATCATTGTTGTTATATTTTTATATGTATGTGTTTACTATCTAAAATAAAAAAAGAAAATTTTTAAAAAATATTTTTAAATCTCTATTTGTAATTACATAAAAACAAAAGTTTCTCCTTGTAAACTTTGTAGGTTAAAAATATTGATCAACAAATAAGATATCGATACAGGGGTTTTGATATAAATAGATGTTTTCATATAATAATGTTTATGTACGGTACATGTAATAGGATTTTCCGAAAAGTTTTTATTTTTCTTTGCAGCTTGATTAATCGTTTTAAAAATCATTGCACCAAAATCTAGACACTAATTTTCAACAATTGCAAATGGATCTAGCTCTTGGTTTTCCAAATTTTACCTTGACACAGCAGCGAGGAGTTTTCAGAGTTCAAAGAAATTCGTGCAAGATAACGCAGGAAAGTGTCATGGTTTGCTTTTACCTTTTGCCTTTTACCCTTTATAAACACGTGATATTTATATGCTACAGAATGACACTATAGAAGCCTTGGCTAATAATACTGTTGTTTTAGTAATAGAAAAACCCCATGAAGAAGGTACAAAAAAATTGCAAGCGCCGATGATCAATGACTAGACAAGAAAAGGGCGCATCAGATTAAATGAAATCTTATCAATACATGTATACTTTACATAACGAAATATCCAAAACACTTCAGGTAGTACAAATAATATTTGGATATGACCTTTGACGTCAAGCTTCGCTAAAAATTCATGTTAAAAAGTAAAAAATTGCACTCAGATTAAATACACAAAAGTCTATTGAATTATTGGCCAATATTCCATAATGGCTATGACTACAGCCTTGGGTTGTATCAAACGTGTTTTCTTTTTTCCAGCCAATGATTCAAATCCCAATGACCTGATAAGCAAATGAGCAACATGAAAACTCTGAGGTGGACTGAATTACTTAGTTTTGAAAGACAATCAGTCTATTGGAAGAAAACTTTAACGAAAAGTAACCCTGTCCTCCTAAAAGGGTGTTAAGACATGGGACATGACACCTCCATACTAGGAAAAACAGATATGTCCTAACAATCCTTGGAGTATGCCTCGGAAATTAGACATATATAAACAGACGAAACATGCGACGAAATAGGAAAATGGCTTTTCGAACGAGAAACGTTCTGGTATTAAAGAAAAAAGTGGAAAATGAATTAAATGTATTAAAAAGTCTTAATAAGATGAAGGCATACGTAGCAGTACTCACGGAAATAAAGAACAAAGGCAACGGGATTAAATACCTTGCAGATTATGTACATATTTATAGTGAAGTATCCACAAACGGGCAAGTAAGGTAATCTCAATGCTTATTCATCAAAATATCAATCTCCTTGCACTGTTCCCTGTAATGTCAGCTTCTCTAGACGATTTCTACGCACCACATAACCAAAATAACCGGTTATTTTTTTAGTAGCAACGTTTCGGGGCCTTTTTGTAACGTTCAGCTGTCTAAGGATCGACTCGTTGGTTCTTCTTCGATCCAATGTATTCGCAACACTCTTCGTCAGGAAAAAATTCAAAAGTGAATAATGCGTTTATCAACTTCCTTCAAGATCCATCATATTTTTACAAGCCTCCTCTTTGTATATGTGGTGATGTTGTGACTTTTTCATATTTTGGTAAGTTTTCTAATTGCTTAGTCATGGCTTATATTCTTTTGATTTCTTGGGTGCATCCAGGAGTTGGTTGTGAGAGTACCCACATATGCAAATTGATTCATCACTCAATATCTGAATGGTTGTTATATCTTCTATCTATAATCATAATTGTTGTTTTTGATTTATTTATCGACAGATCTGCTTCAAAACTCACTCGTTCTACTCGCCCTAGCAGTCAATTCTTTCAAGGATTCGGCGAAAAGCATTTATCATCTGCATACCTAGTTGTTCATCTGTCGCCAATGGATACGCTTCCCTCCTATTCTGAGATTGCTTCGCGCATAGTGGCCTCTCCATATATGTTAAAGAAGATGTGTCTTATCAATCTTGTCTTACGCCCTACTAACCCTAAGCAGGGTTTAAAATCACGCCAAATACCCTCTAAATAAAATAAAAATGTCATCTGAAATTGTATTACCCCAGGTAAGTAGGAAAAAATTTCCAGGATCTTGAACTAAACTGCTAGTCTGTCCCACGGATTCTGTAGTAGACAAGATTATGACAAGTAAACATTACAAAACTTAAAAAACCCTTAAAACTAAAATTTTTTACATATGATGCTAGATCCATAGCAACAGAAGAACAAATCATAAAGATGAAAGCAGAAATATCTAAAAAAAAAACCTTTCGGTACTGTGGAGACCTGTATGTCCCACAAAATTTTAAAAAGTTCTATAAGATTCTATAATTCTGTGAAAAGTTTTAGTGGTGCCTAATATTACTTTAATCAAATATAACCGTATTACTGAACATTTCGTTATGTTATGGAACCAATAATTCGATTGTATAACCTCAAATTTTTTACAAATAGGTGTTCTTGTACAACGAGGTTCTGTGTTTTGTTGCTTTGATACATATTTAGTGTATTTTCCTGCAAAATACTACAACAAAATAATCCTGAAAGACTGTGTTGTTGGAAGTAAGTAAAATTTTTCATAAAATCCATTTTCCCGTCATTGTGTTCGCACAATTCATGTAATGGGACATGGATGTCCCAGTATTCTTTTTGCTCGCGTCATTAGTGTCCCATCAGTTTTTTATATCGACTCTAAATAGTGACAACAGTTCTACTCTTTGCGGTTCCTGAATTATGGCCAGACGTTTTTTAACATAAAATGAGTTGTAAAACATCGTTGAGGAGCCAAGTGACTGGTCAGAACCAGAGAAACCTTTTCCAGTCTCAGATTCTGATGAATATCTACCCAGTGACGGAGAGTCACATGAAGGTTCAGATCAACAAGAACATTCTTCGAAAGGGAAATTTTAAAAGAGATCTGGAAAGGACCAATTCTGAAGAAGAAGAGGAGGAGAAATCAGATCAACCATCAAACAACCATGCACAAAGTTCAAACCAAAACATGATAATGCACTAATCTACGACTTGCATAATATCAAAATACTAAAAATAATAAAGAAACTGATCACTACAAAATAATGATCGTTCTTGATTATACCATGATTATGTGCTACAACAAATTACCGAGCACGAAAGACTATTGGTCGAATAATGAATCCCTTGACAACCCAGTCATAAAAAAGGCTAAGGCATGTCACCGATGTTGCTATTTGCTATTAAAAATGTACTATAATGATCCTGAAAAGCCTAATAATTCACCTAAGACATATTATCTGGATGAAGTGGTTTCATGTTTGAAGCATACTTTTGGAGGAAAAGCCGGAATAAAGATTTTTCATCAGTTTATTAATGAAACTATGACCAAATTCAAGGGAAGGTCATTCCTAAAACAGTATATTCCAATACAACCAATAAAAAGGGGATTAAAAATGTGGCAAAGGTCTGACTCTTTTACCGGATACATATATGACTTTAACATTTACTCTGGTAAAGAGGTTGAAGCTGTTGGTACTTTAGGTAAACGTGTGGTGAAAAAAGTAGCTAGTACAATACAGTCTTCTGATGTGTGCTTCTGTTTCTACAGGTTTTTCACATCTGTAAAATTATTGAGTGAACTAAATTTGCCTCGTGTTGGCACATATACAAGCAATCGTAAAAATACACCAAAATTTGAAATGAAAAAGATGTCAAGAGGTGAGTCTGATTTTTAGTTTTAGATACTGGGGTACTGAGTATTAGGTGGCAAGATACAAAAAGTGTATTACTAATGTCTAACTGTCACAATACATCTATAGGACTTGTGAGAAGCAAACTAAAAACTGGTGAACGAGCTGAAATGAAATGTCTTGAAGCCATCATGTTCTACAAAGTGAAGAGACACTTGAGTGGTCGCTCTAGAAGAATTCCAAAACGTCAAAAGAGCATGTTGAATGTCGGGAACCATTTTCCAAAGCAAATTTATACCAGAAGGAGATACCATTGATAGATGTTCTTTCAAGTAAGAAAGAGACAAGAACAAAAACAATTTGTATCAACTGTGATTTGCCACTATGTAAGACGTGTTTGTTATTTTTTTTTATGTAATTTTATATTTTTTTTTTCAATAAAATGACCTTCAAAATTTATTCGTGTATTACCAATGGGACATTGGCCCCAATATAAAACACTATTGGGACAAAGTTATCCTATGTCCTACCAAAGGATTTAAGGATATTAAAAAAATAGATCACTTTGGGCAATATGATAAGACTATTGATCATATTTTTTTGTCTAAAAATTTTGGATTTCTGCGGAATGTATTCAGTCCAGGAAGGATTAAATGGAATGTAATAGTAAAACAACGAGGGGAAAACCTGAAAAAACTGAAATCAGGTCACTTATTTATAAGGTTGGTAGTGAAACTGAAACAATGGGAGGCACTGGCTTCTTCGCACACTAAAAATATGAAAACAAAATTACATCAGTAAAAAGTTTCTCTACTAGAGGAGATTCCTTAACCTTGACACGTAGTGAATCTATACTTGAGCCACGGGGACTATGAAGTGGAAGAATTCTAAGATGACATTACTTTAGCCCTGAATGGTGCAACACACTATACCCTAATATGTGGTGACTTCAACGCTAAAACGGGGAGAAAGGCAGATGAGACATAAATATCACTGAGAAAATTTGGTTTGGGAAACAAGAACAAGTGTGTTGAAACTTCAATTTGTTTCCTGCTGGAAAAAATCTATTCCAAATGAACAGTTTCTTCTACAAAAAAAAAGTTCGGAGATGGACGATGGTGGCAGAGCCCGCATCGAAAAACGATTGGAACGGTGGAACGTGATCGATTTTATGATAACTGACAAGCGACAAATCTTTAGAAATGTTACAGTCCTAGACCAGTTTTCAACAGGTAGGGACCACAGAATAGTAAAAGCCTCCATAGAAATGGACCTTGGGAAAAAGAGATACCGCGTGATCAAAAAGAAGTCTATACCTAGCATCAACAGCATTCTAGAAAGCAATAAGAATACAGACCTAAATTTAACATCCTGAATGGTATTATAATAAAAGCTATCGAGTACAGCCAGAGGATACATTGCCAAAAGAAATCATGTAACGAAAGACTAGTCCCCAAACACAAGCATTAATGGAAGAGAGGAGAAAAACGCAAAGTAATAGTAAATAAAGTAATAGAAGAATAAAAAAATTAAAAAAATCTATTTGGAGGAACAACCGAAAGCAGAAAAGTAAATGAATCCTACAACAATTGAAAATAACAAGAGCTTCAAACTTCTAAGGAGAAAATAATTACCAACTGGCAAAATAAGTGGAGTCTTAAGTTCAACTTTGGACGCAGAATGAAGGATGATGAACCACAATTTCAGTTGAAAATACGTTTATTCTGACATTTCTATTCCGTGAAATATAGATGATATAGAATTCATTTATGGTCTTGAAAGAAACACAAAGAGAAAGGTAAAAGAGAAAAATCCAGCCTCAATCAAGTTTTCCATTTTTCATACTATTTTTATACTCTTTTATTTCAAACATAGATATATCTATGATTGCTCTGCCTTAACTTCCTCTAATTCTTCGATATCGTTTACTATGTTCTACTTCCCACCAAAAAGTGTACATAGTATTTGTTCCACGTCAGTAAGTGTGACTGATTTTTGTTTATTGTTGGACTTTTGTTAAACATTTATAGTGTGTTTATATATGTTCTATAGACTTGTCGAAAGTGTATTTCGTTTTAAATAGATTAAACTTAGTGCTATTAAGGAAGCTTAGATATATACTTAGTTATATTTATTTGTATACAAAATACTGTGCACAACACTCGCAAAATGACATGATAATGTACTTAATTCTAGCAAGCAATATTTATTTAATGTTTATATTATATCTATAATACAACAATTGTTACAAATTCTTTTGAAATATTTTTAAAAAGTGTAAGTGATTCTATTGTTAAAACTAGTGTAAGGCTACGTGACAGGAAAGTGAGAATATCCTTGCCCATTTTGTAGGTTAAAGTGGATGTTTATACAATGTAGTCATTAAAATAATGTGTTGAAAATTTGAAGTTGCGAATCCTAAATACCGGCTGCAAGATGTAACTACACTAACATAACAAACAACATTCATATTAGTTATATTTGTCTGGCCTTGCATTCGAAGGTTTTGGTCGCAGCAGGCAGGGGCAGGCCGTTCAACTGTCGACCTTTCGCAGTTCGCAGTCAGTCAACATATATCTACCGTCTCCGGCGAGGAGCGAGGTCTCCACTCAGCGCTCACAAAAAATTGGGACCGACGGGCTCGGGGCCCGGACGGGGAGAAAAGCGTCCGACCCGCTCCCGCTTTTTCTTCTCGAACTTTCAACCCTAGACCGACGCGTTACGCCAAAGCAGCGATTAGGGAGGCGGCAGCCCCTTTTTTACGTTAACATTGGGTTTCGGATACGTTGAACCTACTTTGTCACCGACTGATGATTGTAATATTATGAAATTTAAGTAATACGAGTAATACGATATAGCCGCCTTGGAATTTTCAGGGTAGTAACATACGATAACATTTTCTAAACACAACATTGCAACATGCTCAAAATAATAAAAATAATGTCTCACTCAAATAATTGTACTGGTTCCTTTCAATACATTTTAGATTGTGCCACACACACACACACACACACACACACACACACACACACATATATATATATATATATATATATATATATATATATATATATATATATATATATATATATATATATATATATATATATATATATATATATATTCTGGTTCCTCTCCAACATTGCATTTTGAACGCCTTTTTGCCATGTCTCTTTTGGTTTTCCTCTTTTCCTTCTCTAGACTGTTACTCATTTTAGTATTTGCGTAGGAAATATCTTTCATTCTTGGTTAGTTGAGATCTCCCTCCCTGCCTCATCTTGGTCTCTCATATGGCCATAATCAGCAAATGTTTTATTGTCGTTAGTCATAGCCGTAATATTTAACAAGAAATATTCATAGGAATCTATAATTGCTTTGTAGATCCTTATGCCGTTGACTTAAGTCCTTGGTCCATTCGCCTTTGGGGTCGATTTTTTCGCCCCAGGACAGAAGAGTGCCCTTACTATTCACTATTACAATGATTGTGTGATAATATTTATTGGAGAATTTTCCAGGACTTCAGAATTAGATTAGATTAGTGTCGTTAAGGCCATGCAGCCTCACCGCACTTTGACATATAGAGATTCATTGTGCATACCTTAATCTAGTTGAACTCTAGGATGCCAATACTTCTAAAAAAGTTGATTAGCTTCCAAGGTGACTTGTTTCCTATGCCAGAGGGCGCTAGACTGACCTCTCCTAGGAATTTTAGTCGCTTACAGAAACGGTTCTGCCATTTCTTTTTCGTTGTCACAGAACGACAGGTCTCACTATCTGATTTGCCCATTTTTTTAAATTTCTTAGAGGGCAGTGACCAGTGAGAAGGCCAGTGCTCATTTTGATATCTTTTTTACTCATTTCAAGAAGGCGATAGCCTGATGATGATTTCCAATCTCCGATAGGAGTGGCCCAAGAAGAAGAAGAAAAAAGCGATTTGTTGCAGTAGGCGACACTTTTATGAGCCTTTTTGCTTGCCTTTATGCTGGTGTGTCAGACCAATGTAATCTTAGTTAATTGAGTTCCCAGGTCCAGAGATCCTCTATAATGTGGCTTTTCGATAGTCCACGGAAGGATTCTGGGCCCTGGAATGGAGTATTAGCACCTTTTTTGTCAGCTTCCTAATTTCCTGCAATTTTCTTGTGACCTGGCACCCACATCAAAGATACTTTGTTGCGTTCCGCCAGCTACTTGAGCGATTGTTTAGAGTCCCAAACCAACTTTGACTCAGAAGTAAATGACGAGTCTTTAAGGCGGCTTGGCTGTCTGATAAAATAAAGACTTTTGACTCACGAGTGTCTTGGTTGAGACATTCTTGGGCACTAATGTTTATAGCATGTATTTCTGCCCGAAAGATAGTTGGGGCGTTTCTAAGAGATTTGGATTGCCTGAAATTGGCCACAGTAACTTCCACTCCTGCACTTTCGTCTATCTTAGATCCATCCGTATACCATACGAGGGAACCTTCTTCCAGTTTCGGTTTCTTCACCGATTGGTTGTTTTTTATGACCACATGGAATTTCTTCCAAGATTTTTAGGTGGCCAACTAGATCTCTAGGTCATTATTTGTGTCTGTCGCAGTTTTAAGGTGGTAGTTACTGCCTCCCTCCTCATGCAGAACTGCAAGAGAGGAAGGTTCAGCATCGTCTCTAGAGCTGCAGTGGGACATGTTGACATTGTCCCTGTTATTTCCAGACAAGATAGCCAGCACTTTTTGCAGCTTGGCGTTAGCTGTTATTTGCTGTGTTTTTGGCCACCATATGAGTGATGAGTATGTCACATTGACCTAATAATCGTTTTATAGGACCAGAGGGTTATTTTCGGTTTTAGACCCCTAGTCTTTCCAAATGTCTTGCGGCAGGTCCAACTTGCCACCAAGGCTCTGAATAAGATTTTTTCAATATAACTATTCCAGGTGACTTTTTGATCTGGGGTTACCCCCAGATATTTTACTTCTTTGAAATAGTCTAATGTGATGTCATTCACAATTGGAGCCCGTAAATTGTATTTACGTCTCCTAATAAAAGGTATCAGTCGTCTGCTGGGGTTGGCATTTAAGCCCTCCTTCGAGCACCAACTTTTAATGTCGTTAAGAGCAGTTTACATGAGACTAGATACAGTCTGGTCACGCTTGTCCATTGCAACAACTAGCTCAGCTGCGTAACCTTTCTAATTTGGGTTGTAAAATCAGAGTCATGCAATTTAGTGAGGAGGTCATCCACGACCAGATGCCACAGCAAGGGCGATAGTACTCCCCTATGAGGGCCTCCTTTACTGCTGTCATAGTCACAGATTCTCCCCCAATACTAGCAGTGATGATTCTGGTTTTAAGCATTGACTGAATCCATTGTATTACTGAGGCTTCAATGCCACTCTTTACTAGTAAACTTTTTATGGATTCAAATGAGATATTATCGAATACTCCTTCTATGTCAATGAAAGCGCAAAGAGCTATTTCGTTTGCCACTATTGTCTTTTCAATACTTTAGACTAGTGAGTTCAGAGCATTTACAGTGGATTTGTCTCTCTGGTAGGTAAATTGATGTTTGTGAAGCGGTTTCCTCGTTATACTACATTGTTTTTAGGGGAGAGGATGTGAGGCATATGGGGCCATAAGACTTGGGTTCATCCATAGAACGTTTCCCCATCTTTGGTATAAATACCACCTTTGCGTCCCCTTAAGTATTTGGAATGTGAGGACTTACCATTTATTTTACTAAAATTGTGCTGCATGCTTTTGTCGGGACAAAAAATAAGAGATGAAGGTGTTGGTTCTTTGATACGTTTTTTTTTTTCATTTATATCTTCTTATATCAACTGTTTTAAGATATTTCCGTATAGTCGACTAATCGTACTAGTCTCTGAGATAGATCTGTATTTTCAACAGTCTCTTGGGCAACAGTCTCTTGGGCCTGTTTTATGAACAATTTTTGAGATTTTTTTCCCGTTTATATATATTACAAAAAACTTTTTGGTAAGTATGGTAAATAAGTCCTTTTTTATAAACTGTTTGGCATATTTGTCCGCAAAGCTCTTATTAAGTGCCACGATTCTTCCGATCTCGATCCTCCAATATAGCAAGCAGTCAATCTCTTTAAATTTTGCATTAAAAGTTATGTTATTGTTTCTAAACATTTATATAAAATAAGACTGTTTTCTCCTGCATATTAATTTATCTGGCGCATTCATAAATAGATTTCCGAAATGAATGTTGGGATTGCTTCGCTTAGTTGTGTCTCTAGGTGCCGGATTACCAGTCCTGCGATCAAATCCCCAAACCTAAACGACCAGATATTTTTGTTGAAGATGTTCTTTCTCTAGACAGGTATATCTTACCCTTTATATACACTCGAGACCAGTCCTCTGTTATTTTGCTAGTTTTGGCTCGCGCCGGGTACTTCATTTCACTAGTATTAGTCAGACCTGTTAGATATTCCCTATCTTCCAAATGAGAACACGTGCGATGGAGGGACTAGCAACCCTACATGAAACAGAATGCTTAAGAACGAAATATACTATATAAAGTGAAAGTTTTAGCTGTTTACTACTACTACCTTTGATAATGTCTACCGCAGCTGAAGACGAAAGATCAGGAACAAACACTAATACCATGATGTGAAAGCTTACGTAGCTTAAGTGTCCTATCAGTTTGTGATGATTGATAACATTATCGAAGTCATTAAAAGTTCAAAACCGCAAAAAATTCAAAAATTTTACAGTCAATAAGATAATAAAATTTTACAATGCCAAAAAGAGGTGGTAAAAAGAAATGAAAAACGAAAAAGCCGACCAAGGTAACTAACTTTCAATATATTGAAAGTAAAAAAATATTTAGTAAAATGGACCTTTAATGATAACAGAATTAGATAACTCACTTAATATAGAATGCGCAATCACATATGAGGATGTCGTGACAGCGATAACATGAATGAAAGATGACAAAACATCCGGAGCAGATCACTTTTATGGTTTAAATCCCTAAAAATTATAAATGATGAATTTAATTTTATTGGATTGGTCTAAACTTACTTTAATAATAGTGTCAGAATACAACTTTTAGCAATGCAGGTCTTACTTAATGTTTGGTACTAAATTTGGTACTATTATAAATCTTAGATAATTATTGTGCTGTAACATCAAAAAACAAAATTATTGTTAAGTATTCGCTCATCTTGTTCCTATAAAAACTTGAATTTGTCTACGCGTTGTACTAATTAAGTTACAAGTGGTGTCTTGTCGAATATTTCCCCATTCAGCAAGCACAGTTCAAGTTCCCTAAGAGTTGTGGACTAGCTCTAACTGTCCATTTTAAATCGCACAGATCTTAAGTTATTATAGATTAGCTTTCTTCACCGATTATTCCCTTTGTTATTCTACCTACCTTCCGTGGCCTAAGTCTAGTGTGTATTAAAAAAAATGTCCTGACAGATCTCTGGATGAGAAGCGTGTAACCCTGTTTTTCCTTTTTTGTTGTTCATCTATACATTTTTCCATTTTGTTTTTTGGCTGGATTAGAGTAGAGATTAAAGAGAATAAATGTGATGTTTTCTATAGATAATTTACAAGTATGACTGGCTATATGTTAAAAAGAAAAAGCCAAAAAAACTTGCAAGAAAGATCGGATTAGCAGTTTATACTTCTCTATTTTTTTGGTTGCTTTTATAAACATTTTTAAAGAGCAGGATTAGTTCGCTAGTTTTCTATTCTTCCAGTATTTTATTGTGTTTTATAATTTTGTTAATGCTGTGAGTATTTCCATCATGGCTGCACCACAATATTTTAGTAGTTGCTTTGGTATCCCATCTTTACCTGCAGCGTGTCTATTCTCCAGATTATCAGGCGTTTTTAAAACTTTTTTTTTCAGGGATTCTACAGTATTCACTGCCTTCCCTCGCTCAACCTTTTCCATCTCTCTCTGTTGTCTCATTCTCCATCGTTTAAGCCTCTCTTACTCATGGCGTCGTCTACTGCGTTCCTCCAGATCTTCGGAGTCGTCCTCTTTTCCTCCTTCCTATGGGGCTCCATTCGGTTATTCTCTTTATCCATCTGCTGTCGCTAGTCCTAGATTTTAACCTCGCGAAAACAGAGTACCTATCTACATGTGAAGAAGACATAGAAGATCTACAGATTAATGACACCGTAACAATCAAAAGAAAGAAATCATAAATTCAAATACTTGGGGTTTACAATCACGAAAAAGGCAACAACAGTGTAAAAAATTAAGCAAAGATTAGGACAAACAAGAACAGAAATCCGACAACTTAACTCAGTATTGTGGGATAGACACCTAAATATGAAGACAAAAACACAGATTTATAAAACATTAATGCGAAGTATTATGACATATGGGGCTGAAAATTGGATTATAAACAAGAAAAACAGTAGTAAGATAGTAGCAATAGAGATGGAATGCATGCGAAGATGCTGCAGAGTAACAAGAATGGATAGGAGAAGTAATGACGAAATAAAGTAAAGAACATTAATAGAAACAGACTTATTAACACATATAGAACTAAAGACTAAAGTGATATGGACATGTTTTTAAAACTTCTTGTGTATTTACGCTTACTTACGAAGACGTGCTCATTTCAATAAACTGGGCGAGTTTGATAAAGGGCGGATAGTTGGCCTAAGAGAGCCGGATTTTCTTTTCGGAAAATTGATGGGGATCACAGAAGTTTAAATACTATGTGTGTTTAGAAGCGCTTCTCCACTACCAGATCGATTACAAATCAATGGTTTGGATGATCAAATGCAGAATATGGAAGACCAATTGAGATTCGAACAATTTATTGTCGAGTTCGTAGTTTTGGCCTTTTTTCATTTCGGCCACACTGGGTGTGTCCTCCTACCCCTGAACATCGAGATAATCGTCTTAAATGGTGCAGATAATGATTGATTTGGGACCAGAAATAGAGTGGGGTTGTCTTTTGTGATGAATCTTGATTCTGTTTAGGGTCATAGCTCTCGTACCATGAGCATTCCTGTGTCGTATAGCTTCATCTAATGTACCGCTGATTGTAATTTGTAAACTTAGGTAAATATATTTCTAATATTGTTTAATTCGCTGTCCATCTTCTAGATGTAGGTCCTACTTTTCTCCTCCAATACACATATATTTAGTGTTATCCATATTTATTCTAGACTCCATTCTTTAAAGTCGTGTCGTGTGATATTCTCCAGATCATTATATTCTTGTAGCTACGCTATCTGATCATCTGCATAACACATAGTGTAAGGGTCGGTGTTATCCAGGGGGATTTCCATCCCAATTCATTTCCTTTTCCATGTTCTGAAGACCCTCTCTAGGTATATATTGAAAAGTATGGAGGACAGGCATCATCCTTACTTTAACCCTTTCAAAACTGTGAAGGCTTGCCTTATTCCATGGCTATTTTTTAAAATTTTTTTCCGTTTATGTAATCGCTTTAATTATCTCAATATTAATATTCATTTCCTCATGTACCTTTCATAGCTTCTGGTGCGGAACATCGTCTTATGCCTTTTTCTAAGTCCACATGGAGCAAATTATCTTTTTTCCAACTCTGTCTTCTTTTCAACCACGTGAGTTACACAGAAAAGGTACTCTGTTGTGGACCTCCCTGCTCTAAAGCCAGTCTGTTCTTCAGCTACTTTCGAAGTTACTTCTGCTACTTTTCATGGAGTGGCGAATCACTCAAGTAGGTACTTCGGCTCTGTTAATGCAGATCTGTAATAGTTGGGCGAGATGATAAATAAAAATTCCCAGTCCTAAACTTTTTCCAGTCCAAGAGCTTTTTCGTTTTTCATAGCCTTACATATCTGTCTTACCTCATTAAGCGTAATTCTTAGAGGCGATCCGGCCGTTATCACATTTCTGCTTTCAACTATGTTGAAATACTCTACTCTGCTTTCAGTTAAGAACTCCTTGAAACATTCATCCCACTTCTGTTCTGTTGTTGGTGATATTACTTCCTTTTTCTTACTACATCGTAATGTTTTAATTAGGTCTCAGCTTTCTTTACTCCTATGACCACTAAGACTTGAACTACTTTTGCCGCAATCTGAAAACATGTTTTTACTGCCTGGGCTTTTTTTACTTTATCGTTGTCGCTCAGCGAGCCTATTAATACATATTTGTCGTTATTAATACATAAATATAAATGATGTTGTTTTAAACAGATTTACTTCATGGCAACGCAAGACTCCCAGGGGTTGCTAATCCGAGCCAAGATGTCTCTATGGGTCTTCGAGCAACTCTTAACTTAGTTGCGTTGCCAATAAGTAAATCTGTTTAAAACAATAACATCATTTATATTTATTGAAAAATATGTATTAATTAACAAACTTAACATAATTTAAAGGGATTTTACCCATATATTTAGTGCCTTCACTTATGTATACCTGGTCACTGCAATGATGATGGACTTATTTGTCCGAAAACATTCTGTAATGTAACCCGAAAGTGCATTTTTAGAATGCATATACCTTTTATAAAGGATTTTTTAAATAAAAGTTTCCGTTAATAATACTTTCAACATTGTTGAAATCTCTGAAACCACCATCTTTTGTTTGCTGTTCAATATAAATTTGTATAGCAGTTGCACACTTTCTTGGTCTAAGCATTGTAAACTGTATATCCTTTCGTCAGTTTTTGATAACTTTTTGATAAATATATACGGCTACCCTGTATAATTGTACAAAATATGTTCAAAATATAATAATTTCTACTGGGTGTTCAGATTTCCGTCACTTAGTTTATGTTTCTGTTACTTTCTGTTATTCTACTTTTGGAAAAGATACTTTGTTGAATCATCCTGTAGGCTTTCAACTTCAACTTATTTTTTTGGTGTATTTTCTATCTTTTGATTTCTAACAAATGTATGTTTTTTTACTCGGATTTTGCACAGCACCAATTTATGATCAATTCTTATGTTAGTTCTGTTACGCCCAAAACTTGAGAAGGTAAGAACTCTCTGATAGACAAAATATAAGCTATCATAGATCTTTGTCTACTATTGATATTATCAAAAGTATATTTGCATTGTTCTTCCTGAGGGAAAAAGTATTATAAAGTATTTCATTTCTGCTACAGAAGACCGCCAAAAGATCTAAGTTTTCATTTCTCATACAGTCGTTACGTCGTTACTTTATCCCTGGTCCTATGGCATTGCAAACACGGGCGTTAAAATCACCCATAATCATGTTCATCTTGTGTGGTCTCGTGTTTTGTATTTGGGAGGTGTTCGTAGATTTATTTTATTATTTTGTAATAAATTTTGTCGATCTGCTATTGAGATTTTTTTGGTTTACTGTTTCTCTACGATTATGTCTCAAAAGTATGTTATCTTTCTAGGTCTGGACACTGATACTTCCATGGAAATAATAATTTTTCGGTCCTGTAATCAAAGGGATACAAAATTCCACACAAAAGATTTTTTTATACCTACATAATTTCTACTTACTGGTGCACTCTTCCTCTATTTTAATTGCTCTATGTTTGTGTCTTTCATTTTAACCAGTTGACCAGGTTAGTTGTTGTTTTATGTTTATTTTTATTTTTATTTTTTATTTGCTACTATTTATAATTTTTTTCATCAAGTTAATTACTAAAATCACATCAATGCAAAAAATACAGAAAAAGTTACTTGATTCTAAAGTTTTTTTATCCCGAATCAAAGGAAGGGATCAATAAAAGAAAATTTACAAATGGAAAATATTCGGTAATTACATCCCTCTGGAAATAAATGTTATATATAGCATTGGGACGCAATAGTATTCAATTCTCCGCCTATGTAAAAACAAGCTATAACAGCCGATGTAAGTCTTTGTCATAATGGTTTTTTTACAAAAAAGATAAACGGAGAAAACAAAAAGTGTTTGTATATAATTAATGCAAGATTTTATAAGCTGCGCAGCCATGAACCGCAAATTATTAGCACATCAAGCTGTAAACAAAATCAAGGTCAGCCTCATGAAAATCGCTAGCGATGATAAAAAGTCGATGCACTTCTCTTTATATTATTGACCGAAAACTTGGCAAATATGATGCATTGTCTGTAACGCAAGGTCACATGAAATGTGAATGTTAATGTTGGGCAGGGACTCCAGGGCTGGATTGAGATTCCAGCCTATTTTAAGTATTTTTTTACTTCTTTGTTACAAAATCTTCATTAAATCACTTTTTTCTTAATTTCTGGAGAATTGGATTTTTTTTTTTGATTACTTGGATAATTTACAATTTATAGCCTGTTCTGTTCGTGTTTTTATTTCTATATCTGGATCCCACTTATCATTCATTACTACTCCTAAGTATCTGAATTTGTGAACTTGTTTTAATTGAGTTTTATTTAGGTCAATGCGACAATTTTCATCGGTTTTGCTAATCACCATTACTTTAGTTTTTTGAAGATTTATTGTCAGTCCCATTGCTTCACTTGCATTATTAACGCTGTCTAGTAAGTTCTCTAGGCAGCGTTAATAATCTCTCTATTTTGTAAGTTTTCCATTTTTTCCATATTTTTTCAATATCAGAACGGTACCGTCTGCATACCTGACATTTTTGATATATTTACCGTTTATTTTTATACCAATTTTGGCGCCGTCTAGTGCTTGTTTGAATATGCATTCAGAGTAAAAGTTAAAGATCAATGGAGACATGACACAGCCTTGTCGCTCTTTGTATACGGACGCTTTTAGTGGTGTCTTCTTCTTCTTCTAGTACTCATTTTTCAAGATGTTGCTCGGGCTTCTTCTACACGGTTGTTAATTTCTACAGTTGGATCTCAGCTGAGATTGATATTACTGCCGAGATACACGAGTTTTTCTACTCTGTGGAGTACGGCATCTCCGACTTGCTAACTATCATATATTTAGTTTTCTTAACGTTGAGTTTTAATCCATACTGATCACATGTTTGTTTTATTTGGTTCATTAGATTTTGAAGGTCTTCTTCGCAATTAGACAGCACTCAGGTATCGTGGGTATATTATTTACGGATAAACTATTAAAAATAATACCTTCTGTTGTTTCCATTAGGGTTTCCTTAAATATTTCTTGTGATTACAAGTTAAAGATTAAAGGCGATAGTATACAGCCTTGTCTCTCAACTCTTTTTATATTTATTTCATCCGACAGTTTTTGTTCAACTTTTATTCTTGCCATTTGATGCCAGTATAGATTTGTAATTATTCGTAAATCTTTATCGTCTAATTAAGCTATTTTCAATATTTCTAGCAGTTTGGTATGTCGGACCTTGTCAAAAGCATTTTCAAAATCGATTGCACAGATGTATACATCTTTATTTATATCTCTACATCTCTGGATCAGAACTTGGATACTAAACAAGGCTTCTCTCGTACCCAAGCCACTCCTAAATCCGAATTGAGTGTTGCTAATTCTCTTTTCTAATATCGTGTATATTCTGCTATGTATTACCCGCAGAAAGATCTTCATAATCACTGTATGTTTCTTTGGTACTGTGACAAATGTCGACTTAAGTTGGTAATCCAATTGGTAATATCCCAGTGTCATAAATTCTGTTAAAGAGACCACACCATGTTTAATTCCATTTTCTCCCAAAACCTTCAGTATTTCAGCACTTACTAAATTGGGGTCAAATGCTTTTCCATTTTTTGCCGTTTGAATTGCTTATGTAACCTCACTTTCTGTTATAGATGGACCTGTTATAGCAATCGGTGTATAATGTTCTACTCTTTTATCTTCAAATAATTCAGAAATGTAATTTTTCCATTCTTTTAACTGTACATTGATATCTAAGATTCTGTGTCGGTTTTTGTCTTCTAAACTTTGCGATAGTTGTTTCCGTTCGATTACGGCGATCTCTTTTAATTTCTTGTGCAGATGAAATGTATCGTGTTTCTTTTCATATTGTTCAATTTCATTACATTCTTTACTATGACATTGTGTTTTCCATGTCATATCTTCTGCCTGATTATTGCGTGGATCCTCTTGTATTCGTTTTTATCTTCGTTTCTGATTTCTCTTCTTTGATGCAAGAGTCTCAGTATTTCTTCTGTCATCCATCCTTGTTTTCTTCTCGTTTTTACTGCACTTAACTTTGTTTCTTGGAAGGTCTTTAATATATCTTTAATTCTCATCTAGTTTTCCTCAGTACTTTCATCTTTGCTTGTTATAGTAGCGTGATTGGAATTTTTTAAGGTTGCTTCTTGGTTCTAATAAAGGTTTTGAATTATGCGGAGATCTATTCTATCTAGCTTAATTTTCTGTAGTTTTTACAACAATCTTTCATGTTGGACTCCATTAAAAGCCTTCTGGTAGTCGATAAAATAGATATACTTTTTTCTGGTGATCGAGGCATTTTTGAATGAGTGTTTGAGTCACAAATAGCGCCTTACTTCTTCCCAGAGCCTTCCTAAATTTAAACTGTATGATCTTTAAGAATATTTTAAGTAAGTAACTCATTAAGCTAATGAGCCCAAATTCGTATCATTTCCGGGAGCTAGATTTCTTTGGTATAGCTATGAATTCTATGAGTTAAGCCATTCCTTTGGCATTACGCCACTTTCATATATGTTGTTTAAAGGATGTGTTAGTAGTTTTATATTGTTATCATCTATTAGTTTTATTACATCTATTTCTATTTCGTCTGGTCCACAAGCTTTTCAATTCTTTGCACATTGTATCGAAGGTTTTACCTGTACGTCTAGGATTGGGGGTCCTTCCATTTCCACCGTCGACGTCTGTTGCAATTCAGGTCTGTCATCCGCAAAGGATTTTTCGATAAATTCTTCTCATACTTGAATTTTTTCGCTTCTTTCTATAATTATTCTCCCTATGTTGTCAGCTAAAGTGGGTATATTATGTTTCTTGGTATTATTGGAGGTTTCTTTTAATTTTTTGTAGAGTACGTTGAAGTAGTGTTGAATATATCATGTTTGTTGTCTATGTTTTCTGTTTAGTCACACATTTCATTTATCCCCCTTTCTTTTGCTTCTTTGATTTTTAAATCTATGGTTCTTTGGATTTCTTTATATGAATGTGGGTTGTTTTTGTGATTTCTTCTCTCTTCCATGAGTTCCAAAATATCTTCCGCCATCCATTTTTTCCGTTTCTTTACTTTTCGAAGTTCTTCTCTTTGTACTCCAACTATGGTATTTTTTATGGTTTGCCATATGTTTTCGATTTTTTCGTCTTCTGTTGTGATTCAGGTCTTCGTTAAGTTTGGTTGCTATTAGCTTCGTTACGAAGTATTTTAATATTGCACTTCTTTGGTTTATTTCGGTGTATTGTTTTTAGTTTTTGTCTGAGATTGGTAACGACTGGATTGTGGTCTAATTATACGACCATACCTGGGTAGGTTTTTGCACTCTGGATACTTGATTTACATCTATGATTAATCAAAGCAAAGTCAATTTGATTCCGTCCAATCTTTTGAATATTGTCTTGGGGTGATTTTCATGTATAGATTCGCCTGGGAGGTAGTTTAAACCAGGTGTTTAATACCACATATTCTTTTTCTTGGCAAAATTGTATCAAACGATCACTCCTGTAATTGAGTGTGTCAAATCCCTAACCTTCAGTGATATCAGCTACTTTTTCTTTGTCGATTTTTGCATTAAATTCGCCTAGTATAATGTTGATGTGGTGTTTCTTGAGGCTTTTTATAATGCCCGTTATTCCTGCATAAAATCCTCATTCTCTTCTTTGTCTGCTCTGGGTGCATGTACTTGTGTTAGATTGAATATAATGTTTTTACATTTAAGTTGTAGTAGCGCTATCCTTTCGGAGTAAGGGGTAAAGTTTTCTAGAGTTTTATCAATGTTTTTGTGTATGATAAGTACGACGCCCTATTGTTAAGGACAGTTATTTTCTCCTCCAGAGAAGAACATAACATGGTCATCAATTTCTAGTCTTCCTGCACCGGTCCATCTTACTTCGCTCAATCCTAATATTTCAATATAGTATTCCTACTTATTTCTTAAACTACATTATGGACCTTTTCTGCTCTTAGTAGGTTTTCAATATTCCACGTTTCAATTTTTATCGATTTTTTTATTATAACAAGTCCGGAGATTCTTCGCACCCCTGCTTCATTTAAGAAGCGTCAGTACTCAGTGCCATTGTTGATTTTACTTACCATGATGAGTGATTTTCTTAAGATATCTATAAAGAATCTTTAATACAGTAGTTTCTTCTTGCTTTTTGCATCCTGTTGATGATATTGATTCAGACCACCACAACATCCATCGTAACATTTTTATTTCGGCTACCTCCATCTTCTTTTCCTGAATCTTCTTTACAGGCCACATTTCACCGCCAATGGAGGTCTCACCATAATCTTATATATATATATTTCCTTTCAGCCCTTCTCTGATTTTTCGATCACAGATTACCCTGTTCATTCGCTTACAGTTAAACCAACCAGCCTCTATCCTGTGGCCAATTTCTTGATCTAGTGTGACATTTTTCGCTATGTAGGCGGATCCAACGTATTTAAATTCTCCTTCTCATCCTAGTTTTTCTCCGTGCAATTTTCCCTTTATGTCCCCAACCATTTTTCTTCCTCCCAACCACATACACTCCGTTTTTATACATGCTAACCTCAAGTCCTCCTTCTTCAATAGTCTCCAACCCTTCAACTTATCCTTTAACATTTCTTTGCTCTTTGTTACTAACACGATATGATCAGCAAAGAACATTGACCAAGGAGCCCTCTCCATTAATTTCTTCCTCAGTATATCCATAAATAGATAAACAGGTAGGGACTTATGAAATCGTAGGCTTCCACGGCCAGAGTCAGAATTATAGTTTATTCGTCTTCCGGGTTTGGACCGTGTCATTTGTGAGTGACCCAAAAGTGGGTTCATCTCGACGTTTCGCTACAATTGTATGTAGCTTCTTCAGGAGAACAAAAAAGAAACAAAAGACAGGAAGATGGGTAGTTAGCAACGGTAACTCAGTTACTCAACGCAACCAGAGGCGAATACTAACTACCAAGATGGGCATTTGGTCACAGTAACTCAACTACTCAACGCAGCCAGAGGTGAAAACCAAATGCCAGGACAGGGATTCACGTCCAACAGCTCAGAACACTAACGCGTCGAGAGGCAGGGAGTGAATCCCTGCCTCTCGACGAAATCACTCCCTGCCTCTCGACGCGTTAGTGTTCTGAGCTGTTGGACGTGAATCCCTGTCCTGGCATTTGGTTTTCACCTCTGGCTGCGTTGAGTAGTTGAGTTACTGTGACCAAATGCCCATCTTGGTAGTTAGTATTCGCCTCTGGTTGCGTTGAGTAACTGAGTTACCGTTGCTAACTACCCATCTTCCTGTCTTTTGTTTCTTTTTTGTTCTCCTGAAGAAGCTACATACAATTGTAGCGAAACGTCGAGATGAACCCACTTTTGGGTCACTCACAAATGACACGGTCCAAACCCGGAAGACGAATAAACTATAATTCTGACTCTGGCCGTGGAAGCCTACGATTTCATAAGTCCCTACCTGTTTATCTATTTATGGATATACTGAGGAAGAAATTAATGGAGAGGGCTCCTTGGTCAATGTTCTTTGCTGATCATATCGTGTTAGTAACAAAGAGCAAAGAAATGTTAAAGGATAAGTTGAAGGGTTGGAGACTATTGAAGAAGGAGGACTTGAGGTTAGCATGTATAAAAACGGAGTGTATGTGGTTGGGAGGAAGAAAAATGGTTGGGGACATAAAGGGAAAATTGCACGGAGAAAAACTAGGATGAGAAGGAGAATTTAAATACGTTGGATCCGCCTACATAGCGAAAAATGTCACACTAGATCAAGAAATTGGCCACAGGATAGAGGCTGGTTGGTTTAACTGTAAGCGAATGAACAGGGTAATCTGTGATCGAAAAATCAGAGAAGGGCTGAAAGGAAATATATATATATAAGATTATGGTGAGACCTCCATTGGCGGTGAAATGTGGCCTGTAAAGAAGATTCAGGAAAAGAAGATGGAGGTAGCCGAAATAAAAATGTTACGATGGATGTTGTGGTGGTCTGAATCAATATCATCAACAGGATGCAAAAAGCAAGAAGAAACTACTGTATTAAAGATTCTTTATAGATATCTTAAGAAAATCACTCATCATGGTAAGTAAAATCAACAATGGCACTGAGTACTGACGCTTCTTAAATGAAGCAGGGGTGCGAAGAATCTCCGGACTTGTTATAATAAAAAAATCGATAAAAATTGAAACGTGGAATATTGAAAACCTACTAAGAGCAGAAAAGGTCCATAATGTAGTTTAAGAAATAAGTAGGAATACTATATTGAAATATTAGGATTGAGCGAAGTAAGATGGACCGGTGCAGGAAGACTAGAAATTGATGACCATGTTATGTTCTTCTCTGGAGGAGAAAATAACTGTCCTTAACAATAGGGCGTCGTACTTATCATACACAAAAACATTGATAAAACTCTAGAAAACTTTACCCCTTACTCCGAAAGGATAGCGCTACTACAACTTAAATGTAAAAACATTATATTCAATCTAACACAAGTACATGCACCCAGAGCAGACAAAGAAGAGAATGAGGATTTTATGCAGGAATAACGGGCATTATAAAAAGCCTCAAGAAACACCACATCAACATTATACTAGGCGAATTTAATGCAAAAATCGACAAAGAAAAAGTAGCTGATATCACTGAAGGTTAGGGATTTGACACACTCAATTACAGGAGTGATCGTTTGATACAATTTTGCCAAGAAAAAGAATATGTGGTATTAAACACCTGGTTTAAACTACCTCCCAGGCGAATCTATACATGAAAATCACCCCAAGACAATATTCAAAAGATTGGACGGAATCAAATTGACTTTGCTTTGATTAATCATAGATGTAAATCAAGTATCCAGAGTGCAAAAACCTACCCAGGTATGGTCGTATAATTAGACCACAATCCAGTCGTTACCAATCTCAGACAAAAACTAAAAACAATACACCGAAATAAACCAAAGAAGTGCAATATTAAAATACTTCGTAACGAAGCTAATAGCAACCAAACTTAACGAAGACCTGAATCACAACAGAAGACGAAAAAATCGAAAACATATGGCAAACCATAAAAAATACCATAGTTGGAGTACAAAGAGAAGAACTTCGAAAAGTAAAGAAACGGAAAAAATGGATGGCGGAAGATATTTTGGAACTCATGGAAGAGAGAAGAAATCACAAAAACAACCCACATTCATATAAAGAAATCCAAAGAACCATAGATTTAAAAATCAAAGAAGCAAAAGAAAGGGGGATAAATGAAATGTGTGACTAAACAGAAAACATAGACAACAAACATGATATATTCAACACTACTTCAACGTACTCTACAAAAAATTAAAAGAAACCTCCAATAATACCAAGAAACATAATATACCCACTTTAGCTGACAACATAGGGAGAATAATTATAGAAAGAAGCGAAAAAATTCAAGTATGAGAAGAATTTATCGAAAAATCCTTTGCGGATGACAGACCTGAATTGCAACAGACGTCGACGGTGGAAATGGAAGGACCCCCAATCCTAGACGTACAGGTAAAACCTTCGATACAATGTGCAAAGAATTGAAAAGCTTGTGGACCAGACGAAATAGAAATAGATGTAATAAAACTAATAGATGATAACAATATAAAACTACTAACACATCCTTTAAACAACATATATGAAAGTGGCGTAATGCCAAAGGAATGGCTTAACTCATAGAATTCATAGCTATACCAAAGAAATCTAGCTCCCGGAAATGATACGAATTTGGGCTCATTAGCTTAATGAGTTACTTACTTAAAATATTCTTAAAGATCATACAGTTTAAATTTAGGAAGGCTCTGGGAAGAAGTAAGGCGCTATTTGTGACTCAAACACTCATTCAAAAATGCCTCGATCACCAGAAAAAAGTATATCTATTTTATCGACTACCAGAAGGCTTTTAATGGAGTCCAACATGAAAGATTGTTGTAAAAACTACAGAAAATTAAGCTAGATAGAATAGATCTCCGCATAATTCAAAACCTTTATTAGAACCAAGAAGCAACCTTAAAAAATTCCAATCACGCTACTATAACAAGCAAAGATGAAAGTACTGAGGAAAACTAGATGAGAATTAAAGATATATTAAAGACCTTCCAAGAAACAAAGTTAAGTGCAGTAAAAACGAGAAGAAAACAAGGATGGATGACAGAAGAAATACTGAGACTCTTGCATCAAAGAAGAGAAATCAGAAACGAAGATAAAAACGAATACAAGAGGATCCACGCAATAATCAGGCAGAAGATATGACATGGAAAACACAATGTCATAGTAAAGAATGTAATGAAATTGAACAATATGAAAAGAAACACGATACATTTCATCTGCACAAGAAATTAAAAGAGATCGCCGTAATCGAACGGAAACAACTATCGCAAAGTTTAGAAGACAAAAACCGACACAGAATCTTAGATATCAATGTACAGTTAAAAGAATGGAAAAATTACATTTCTGAATTATTTGAAGATAAAAGAGTAGAACATTATACACCGATTGCTATAACAGGTCCATCTATAACAGAAAGTGAGGTTACATAAGCAATTCAAACGGCAAAAAATGGAAAAGCACTTGACCCCAATTTAGTAAGTGCTGAAATACTGAAGGTTTTGGGAGAAAATGGAATTAAACATGGTGTGGTCTCTTTAACAGAATTTATGACACTGGGATATTACCAATTGGATTACCAACTTAAGTCGACATTTGTCACAGTACCAAAGAAACATACAGTGATTATGAAGATCTTTCTGCGGGTAATACATAGCAGAATATACACGATATTAGAAAAGAGAATTAGCAACACTCAATTCGGATTTAGGAGTGGCTTGGGTACGAGAGAAGCCTTGTTTAGTATCCAAGTTCTGATCCAGAGATGTAGAGATATAAATAACGCTAACACTAACACTAACGCGTCGAGAGGCAGGGAGTGATTTCGTCGAGAGGCAGGGATTCACTCCCTGCCTCTCGACGCGTTAGTGTTCTGAGCTGTTGGACGTGAATCCCTGTCCTGGCATTTGGTTTTCACCTCTGGCTGCGTTGAGTAGTTGAGTTACTGTGACCAAATGCCCATCTTGGTAGTTAGTATTCGCCTCTGGTTGCGTTGAGTAACTGAGTTACCGTTGCTAACTACCCATCTTCCTGTCTTTTGTTTCTTTTTTGTTCTCCTGAAGAAGCTACATACAATTGTAGCGAAACGTCGAGATGAACCCACTTTTGGGTCACTCACAAATGACACGGTCCAAACCCGGAAGACGAATAAACTATAATTCTGACTCTGGCCGTGGAAGCCTACGATTTCATAAGTCCCTACCTGTTTATCTATTTATGGATATACTGAGGAAGAAATTAATGGAGAGGGCTCCTTGGTCAATGTTCTTTGCTGATCATATCGTGTTAGTAACAAAGAGCAAAGAAATGTTAAAGGATAAGTTGAAGGGTTGGAGACTATTGAAGAAGGAGGACTTGAGGTTAGCATGTATAAAAACGGAGTGTATGTGGTTGGGAGGAAGAAAAATGGTTGGGGACATAAAGGGAAAATTGCATGGAGAAAAACTAGGATGAGAAGGAGAATTTAAATACGTTGGATCCGCCTACATAGCGAAAAATGTCACACTAGATCAAGAAATTGGCCACAGGATAGAGGCTGGTTGGTTTAACTGTAAGCGAATGAACAGGGTAATCTGTGATCGAAAAATCAGAGAAGGGCTGAAAGGAAATATATATATAAGATTATGGTGAGACCTCCATTGGCGGTGAAATGTGGCCTGTAAAGAAGATTCAGGAAAAGAAGATGGAGGTCTTTTGTTTCTTTTTTGTTCTCCTGAAGAAGCTACATACAATTGTAGCGAAACGTCGAGATGAACCCACTTTTGGGTCACTCACAAATGACACGGTCCAAACCCGGAAGACGAATAAACTATAAAGGTAGGGACTTAGTAAAGAGCCTTGTTGCAAACCAGCCGTCACTGGAAAGCTTTCGGTCAATCCAACACAAGTCCTTACTTTGGTGTACGCTTTCTAATACATATATTTTACAAGCTTATATACCTCTCAGGAAGCCATTTCTCTCTCATACATCTTAATAGCTCTTGTCTAGGAACTGTGTGGCACGCCTTCTTAAGATCTATAAATACCAAATGTAGCTCTCTTTTCTTCTCGCCGTATTTCTCTATCAACTGTCTCAAAGCAAACAAGGCGTCCATTGTCCTCCTTCCTGGCATAAACTCAAACTCTTCTTCTTCTATCGATGTCTCCCCTCTTAACCTTCGCTCTACAGTTCTCTCCCAAATTTCCATTCTTTCACTACCAAGTTTCTTTGTCTCTAGGAGGCCCTTTACCAAATGTTTTGCCTAGCACTTCCTCTCCCACTCGCACCACGACTTTACTGTTAGCTTCCCACAAGTCATTTACCGTATCGTTTTCCTCAAGCTCTTCCAGCACTCTACTCTTAAAGACTCTTGCCAAAGCTTTATCCTTTCACTTTCACCACTTTACTTTCTGGTGTCCTACTTGCTTTCCCTTCCGCCTCACATTTATATCCGTATCCATTATCACCGATCGATAGCTACATCCTCACCCTTTATCACTTTACAGTTAGGCACCTCTTTTAGCTGACTTCTTGTCCACAGCACAAAATCTATCTGAATTTTCCTTCCCTTGATATTATAGGTAACATACTGGTCATCAGTCTTTATTAAGGACCGATTATTGATCGCCAAATCCCATGCCACTGTAAAGTCAATTATACTATTTCCTTCATCATTTCTTATTCCCTTTCCGAAAACTCCATGAACTCTTTCTATTCCCGCTCTTTCTCTACCAATATGTCCATTCAAATGAAGATCTCAAATGAAACACTTTTCGTCTACAGAATCTCGAACATCTCGCAATCAAGGGCACTCCAAAATTCTTCCTTTTCCTGTTCTGCACACCCTACCTGTGGGGCGTAGGCACATATGATGTTCACGTTGGTATTACCTATATTCAGTTGGACACAGTTGGAAGTTTGAAATTGATAGCATTTTCCTTAATTTCTGCTACGCTAAATAATAAATAAATAAATTGTTGTTGGGTATTATTTTCTTTAGATATAATATTTAGAAATAATCCCGAAAAAATTGATATTAGTTCCCAAATGATACATTGATTAAGATAAAATTAATGTTGTAAATAAAATTACTGAATTTATTTAAATGTTGCTAATAGTGTAGCAACTTTTAAACTATACTGTAAGAAATTCCTAAATTAAGTAATTAATGACTCTTTAACCTAACCGTATGCCCCAAAAATACAAAAAAAGGTATAACCGAATCGTCTTTCTTTGTATTTACTTATCCTACTTCAGAATCTGACTTTCGTTGAAAATATTGTGACCCTAAAGCGTTCTTTAAATTCACATAATCCAAAATTTGCATGACGCTTTTTGTTCCAAGTCGTTAACACTCGTTTTAAAAATAACAAGTTCATTGATACTTGTTGAATAAAGAAATATGCTAAATTTGGAGTTAAAAACGTTATAAACGATGCTAAACCGATAGCTTGTTAAATAGATTATGTCTGGCTACCTAGTATTATTTATTCATTTATTATCTAACAATTTTTATAATATTACTTGATCTACTTGTATCTAGTAGTAGGGTATTTTTACATGTAATCAATGGTGTCATGAATAAAAAACAAAAACAAAAGCAAAATGGACTAGGCTTTGAATTTATTTCCTGTCGAACAAGTTGTTTACTACATATTTAAACATAAACATGTATGCCATGATTTTTTAGAGTTTACATATATCACATTGTTGTAAACTGTGTATATAACATCACTGGTACAATGAGATCATACCCCTCTGCAGCCTAAAGGTTTTCCCACTACACGTGAAAATAATTTATTGCTCCAGAAAATGCCTTTAGGCTGAGACAAGCTCAGTATTTAAGAGTCTGAGACCCGACTAAACACCTGGCATATCTCTACTGGAATCACTAGGAAAAGTATTGAAAAAAATCATCTACAAATCATCATCAAACATGCAGAAAGAAGAAGAATTAAATAAACGCCAATTTGGATTCAGAAAAGGAAGAAATTTTAAACTTTTGCCAGTGACACTACAATCCGCTCCAATAGGAACCAAAAAAAAAACAGGAATAGCCATGACAGAAGATTGAATTTTACCAGGAACAAACAAAAACTCAACAAAAAGCATCAATGGCAAAGAAACGAATTCATCCTTTCATTTTAAGGACCAGCCCTCCCTCGTAGGCCAAAAAGATTCAATTATACCAGGCCTACGTTAGAGCTGTGATGTTATATGCAGTCCCAGTATGGAGTTCAATGGCAGAGTCCAACTGGAAGAATCTACTAAGAACAGCAACGGCGTGCTACAGACTAATAGAAATATCGACATGGTAGAACCGAATTGCAAATACAACCATCCCAGAAAGGCTCCAGTACACACCACTGAGGGAGATGGCCGGGAACAGAACAAGATACTTCTTCCATTAGGCCACAAAAAGACTCCTTGTTTCTTTTTGTGGCCTAATGTCCTTAACATAAATCGAATATAGAGGGTGTACGGAGAAAAACATAGACTGATTGACCATCTAATCAGGGCCTAGCCAGGGGGTTGCTGAAGACAGCCAAGCAGGGAAGTAAGTACGATGCCAAAAATAGTACCTGCAGAAAAAGACGACCAGGAGTCCAGAGACACAGGTACCCGAAGAGGACGCGGTCCCACAAATTAAGCCGTACAGAAGCCAAAGGTGATTTTGTAAATATATGTTGCTTTTTTTTAAATTTTTTATTATTTATTTTTATTTTTTTATAAACACCTGGAAAAGTAGTAAAACAAAATCCATGAAGATATCCATAGAAATTATGGCTGTAAAAAATGTTCCGAATTCTTCCTAAATGTCTTTATAAATATGTGTGGCGCAATACAAAACTAAATAGCTCAAATCACAAGAGGTGAACTCACTTATAGACTATAAGCTCATTGGACATTTTTAAGGGGCCATTTGACTCACATCAGCATGAATCACATATAAATCAATAAAATTTTTATCGGTACAGGTGACTACACAGGTAAGGTAAACTTACCACTCAAGGGAGGGGGACGGGGGGGAATTTTGGTCAAACATGTTTGTACGGTATTGTAGGTAATACAAAAATAATGACCTGCGACCTAATGCCGTACAAAAATATTGGTACCATTTGAGATAATCTTTGATTTTCAGAAAATTTTGACCCCATTTTCGTCAATTTGATACAGTACTTCATTTATACACATAGTTTCGGATCGTTAATTTTTTGCAGTGTCGTACATATCGGTTCGTGCAGGGGTGACAAATCTAAGGCGCACCCTCTATTTTTAAGTAGTACAAAGTAGGTGATTTTAGCCAATATGCAACTAACTGATTGAAATTTAGTTTCAATAAGTAATAACATTTTTGGATATGCCATACATTTTTCACGGTACAAATACTTATGAGAGGAAAATTTCTGTACGGCAATTATACAAATTTCTGTACGGCATTGATATATTTTGTTAATATTGACATCAATTATCAACAAAAAAAAATGTCGGACAAAAAAATGGTTCTAAATGACTTTAAAATTATTACAGTCCATATATATAGTGAGGCCGCTTCTGTAGGAAAAATGTTTCTGATTCGGTTGCTTTACGGATTCCTATTTAAAAATGTCCACTTTAAACAAATCAGAAGATTGCCGGAAAAATAACCGGTTTTCGCTCCTAGAAACATTTTTTTCAGGTTTCCTGGGTCATTTTAAACAAAAAAATCTCTTGCCATTTTTAAAAACGTACTTGTGTAATAGAAAAAAAGCAGTTTAAAATGTTTTAGATTGTTTGCAATGTGAAAGTTTAAATTCAGCGTTTTTAAGGCATATTTCAAATACCTCAAATTTGTTACCAAAGCTCAAAACTAAAATTTCATGCTATAAGTTATGAAGATTAGGCTCTATTAACGGAAATTTCATAGTGAATGAATGTGATAAATTTTATCGATCTCATGACAATCATAAAAATGGCAATCATTGCACAACGTTTAATTATGTGACACCTTAATAAAAACTGACCTTATTTGGGACAAAATACAAAATTGGATACGAAAGCTACTTTTTTCATCTTTAAAACGCATTTTGAATCTTGTCGATAGGACACTCTGATCAAAAGATATAAAATTTTTACTGTCGAGTTGATACAAATTTTATTTAAAATTAATTTCGCGCACGTAACTGTCATTCAAAATCGCCGGCCAATGCTTCAAGTATTGTTTCTGAGAGAAAAATTCATTGTACATAAAAAGTACTAATAAATGTTTTTTTTTAATTATCTAATCTTGTAGGATTTCTATTTCCTTTCGTATGTATTAAAACACCGAACAATATTTTCAATCTTTTTGCGTCGCTGATTTTAATAATATAAGCAATTTAAGTTTTGTTTATATTAACACAGATTGGTATTTGTTTAGTATTTCTTTGATGTTGATTCCGCTTAATATTGCGTGTCAAATAAATATCCACTTAGGTTGGTGGGGAAAGGCATGCGGGGAGATTATTATGTCACTCTGCAATATACCACGATAGGAGTTGGTTTCATTGTGTAGTTCGGATTTTTCTTCTTAAAATTTGTTATGTTGTTTGTTATTCGTTTTTGTCATGGAAATATAGTATAAAGTGACAGTAGCAGTTAAATGTGGAGTTTAAGTGAAGGTTAAGATTTTGATTCGGAAGAAATAATTTGCGGCGTGTAGTTCTTTAAAGCCGGCAATTTTTTTTTTGTGATGAGCTAAATTTGTTGAGTTAATCACCGATTTGTTGTGTTGTGCCATATGTGCGAGATTTGTAAAGCAGCGTTACAACAATTTGACAAGGTCCACATGGTTTTAAGCAGGAGCGTTTGAGAGGCCGAGTTTTGAAAAGTGCAGTTTGTTGTCATCCAGGATAATCCGAAGCCCGAATCAGTGTCTTACCTCCGCAGGACTTTTTGTTGTGTTCCATGGTCGTCCCAGACGATTTACAGTTCGTGTGGGACAGTGTTTTTGATCCAATTCCAATACCAAAAACTTTTTAAAGGAAATACCAACCAGAGTGACATACGGTACTTTTTGTTAAAAATTTTCAAAGTAAAAATAAACAATTTTTCATTAATAAAAAATTTGATTTCATGACAAACTAAAAAATTGTAAATAAATGAAATTATAAGTTTTATGAATTAGCTCATATTGGACTTTTTTTAAGTGCAATTGATTTTAAAAATTTAATTAATATTTCATTGCGACATATGACAGTCAGTATTATCCTTTTCGGACATTTGGTACATAACCATGAATTTGAATTGTTTTGTTTAAAGGTTAACCTCAATGTAAGCTCCTTTGAAAAATCTAGAAATTTTTATTTTAATAATAATTTAAATTTCTGTAAGTGTCCCCAACATCTGGAGCTTATTGTAAATCGTTACAAATAGTGCCATTGTAAGTTTTGTTGATAAATTTTGTTAATATTATTTATAATAACTGTTGATGTGAAGTAATAATAAATATGTAATGTTTATCTCTAAACCAGCAGTTATAGAATTATTTCCTTTAAAAATATTTGCACCTTTTAATATTTTTTTAGAAAAGAAAAGCCTTTCTTTCCATCCAGCGAGAAGATTCTTTTAAGCGGCGTCCAAATTCAAATAGTTAAGGAACCTTCTTGTGTGTGTTGCCTAGGAAATCTCTGTAAGTATCTTTTGATTTCTTTGTAGTTACCCCATTCAGTCCCTCTTTTATTCACTTACTTACGACCCAGCTCTCCAACCAAACCAAGAGTGGCCGTTCGCAAACGTTTCGGTCTGTTTGCTTACCCAGCCCAGTAGTTGCTCAGTTCCCATTTTCAACCCCCTATAAGTGATACCCAATGTGGTAGGCAAATTATACCGCTTCAAGATACATTTTTATTTGAAACTTTTTTTCTACGGCGTACAGATTCTTGGTAAATCGATTTCCGTTTTCCCCCGTACGAGGGCGGGTTTTAGCAGGAAACCTAGGATAGTACTGGTACATTTTTTGCAGATTTTTTGGTGTCTCAAAAATTGGTGAAATTCAGTAAAATTTTCAGTAAAATTCAGCTTGTTCGTATGATTTATAGAGGTTCAGTGGCATTTTCGACTCTGACGACTGGAATACTGCTGCTTTCGCTTCCTTTTTTGCGACGTTATGGTTTTGAAGATTTGTATCCGACCTATTTTTATACCACTGTATAGTTTTCTTTTCTTCTTTATTTTTTCTTAAACTTCGTTTGAATACTACCAGGTACTTTTTTTCTCAAACTTCTTTCCTGAGGTTTTTTCAAGAATTTTAATAGGAGTAACTCTAAAAATACTACCCACATTCCTCCAAATTGTACTAGGACTTCCTTTCATTTTCCAGTACATTTCAAACCATGACTGGTCTAATTTAAATGGAGAATATTCTTGTCATTTTGTGTCTAGATTTGTAAAGTATTTACCCTGTAATGGATACAGTTTTTATTTTATTGAACCCATGACAAAATCCAGAGAAATGCTATTGATACTATTCCGACACAATAAGATTTTAAAACAAAGACACCAAAAATTAAGAACTTTACAATAAATGCATATTTGGCTTAATTCAATGTAATTAACATCCAAAAACCTGAAACAATTTTTACAAGCCTATCGGTACAGGAGTATCTGGATTTTAAACAAATAAAAGTCCTTGTAAGTTACGTAAAAAACAACAAAAGTTATTGGCCCGGGATGTGGTCGCGAATTTCAAAGAATCAACGACTAACAAATACAAAAATTTGTTTCCACGAATTGAGTCATCCAAAGCTGCTGTTAGAAACAGTTTTAAAAATAAACGGGTAAATAAATTGCGTTCTATTAAACCTCAAGATAAATTTGCCTGTGGAGGTCCTTTATAATTGGAAATTTCAATTTAATTAGAAACTTCTAAAATCTCAGAAAAACTTATTCATTTTCTTTGTGTCGTTGTTATCTCTGCACGGGTTTCTCCATATTAAAGTATGTGTCAAAAATATGATTTACTTATAAAAGTATTAATACTGAGATAATAATATCATACAAGGCAATGAATATTAAGGAAAAAATGAAGATGATGAACAAAAATGGGATATGTTCATAAATAAAATCACCAAAAATGAATCTAGAAATATGGCACAAAAGAAAGGTTTATAAGGAAAAGACTATAAAGGCTAAATATGCAGAACTAAATATGACCTAGCACTTATTTTGAACACAAGAATATATACAAGTACACACGGTAACCTTGACGTCTCCTGATGTAAGAACAACGAGTCAGATTGATCACATCTTAATAGATTCAAGGCATTGAACAGGCGCAAAAAACTGCAGAACAAATAAAGAATAGAAGAACAAACTGCTAGAATAAAGAAAGACATTAAACCAGTAGCGAAAGATAAAACAGAAATTTGTGCCCGTAAAAATCGTTGGTTTGGCGATGAATGCAGGAATGCAACAAAAGAAAAAAAAACGAAGCCTACAGAAAGATGCTTACACGACGAACTAGAACAACTGTAGAGAATTACCAGACAAAGAGAAGAGAAGCAA
The DNA here is from genome assembly GCF_040954645.1 of Diabrotica undecimpunctata. Taxonomy (NCBI): domain Eukaryota; kingdom Metazoa; phylum Arthropoda; class Insecta; order Coleoptera; family Chrysomelidae; genus Diabrotica; species Diabrotica undecimpunctata. The sequence continues at coordinate 74,196,047 of NC_092812.1, forward strand.
AAAGGATAAACAAAAAAAAAACGAAACCACTTAAATAAGGAACTTAAATATATAGAAAACTTCCAACAGATGGAAAGATTTCAGAGCATTCTATAAGAAAGTTAACATCAACAGAAAATAATTCAAGGCAACCACAAGACAATGCAGAAATCAGAATGGCGACCTATTAACAACAAGGAAAGATGTATTGAATAGATGAGTAGATTACTTTAACCAGGCACTAACTATAGAGGAAGAAAAAAACCTGGAAGACGAAAGAGATAAGATAAGGGGAACAGATGAGAGGGAAGAGCAACCACCAACGATTCTTGAAGTTAAAGATGCAGTTAAAAAAACTAGCCAGAAACAAATCACCCGAAATAGATAATCTCCCAGCTGAACTATTTAAAGAAGGTGGCCATGATACCAGAATGGCATTACAGCAGCTTATAAAAAAAATATAGACACAGAAATCCCTCCCCAATGATTGGAATATTGGAATACTTTGCGCCATACACAAAAAAGGGGATATCTTTGAATGCTCTAACCACAGAGGAATTACGCTTCTAAATGGAGCGTATAAAATATTTTCCACAGTACTATGTCACCGTATGGCACCATATGCAGAACGAATAGTAGGAAAATACCAGGCTGGTTTTAGGGAGGTAGTAAATCGACAATTTATCAGATTGCAACCCTGAAACAAATTTTAGAAAAAACACTGGAATATGGCATTAATACTCATCACATATTTATAGACTACAAAGAAGCCTACGACTTTTTGAATAGAAGAGAAATGTTTAAAGCAATGAAAGAGCTAGGAATACCAAATCAGTTGGTAAAGTTAACAAAACTAATTCTTGAAAAAGTTGAATGTAGAGTACGAATTCAGGGGGAACTATCTGAACCTTTTAAAACAAATAACGGGCTGCGTCAGGAAGACTCTCATGTATACTGTTCAATCAGTGGACGTATACCTGGGAGCGCTCCTTAACACTGAAAATAATACTACTGCAGAGATAAACCGCAGAATTTGCACGGCCAACAGATGCTATTTTGGGCTCAATCTTCTCCTTAAATCCACAATTATATTGTAACCTCGGAAACCTTTTTTGGATGGTGCTAGAAAGGTCACCAATGGAGACACTGCGGACGGCAGCCAGATGGTTGGTGGAGAGCGAGTCGTGGGTTCGGAACTAGCTTTTGGAACCAGGAATGGGTCCAACGGACGAAATAAGTAAAGATACGATAGGAGATATTAGAAAAAGATACAGAAATAAACAAAAAGATAGATGGGTAAAATTACCAAAGATAAGATAAGATAGGGAACAGGGCGCCACTTAATTTTTTCGTCACTTAAACTCCTGTTTAAGGAGAAAATTAAGAAACCTTAGAAAAGAAAAGAGATAAGGGAAGATATTTAGGTTCAGAGATCAAACCTAAGAAAAGATATCACAGTTAATTACTAAATAAATTTGGTCAACACGCTACATAAACAAAAAATAAATATATAAGGTATTACACTTACTTACCTACGAAACTTAATCAGCCTGATCTTTCTACTGGTCAAAGGTATAGTTATATTTAAAGGTAAAAAGCAAATATTCTGAGTTATGGTTATATCAGGGAACTTTGTTAGGAGTCGACAAATAAAATACATACATAAAACAATAACAATATATTCAACAACAAAATTATGACGCTGCTGAATGCAACACAAGTAATAAGAATACACCAACAACTATGAAATGGTGGTATACATATAAAAGTAAGCAGAAATATAATTAGAAAATACCTTTACAAAGATATATAATATAATCATGCACAAATAAAGTTTTGGCGTATCTCGAGATATTACAGCAAAAAAATGAATAAAAATTATAACAAACACCAAAGATAACAAAAATTAATAAAATCTAACTTTACAAAAATACAAAAAAGTTACTGAAGTGAAAACATAAAAATTTAACCAAACCGCACTTGGTTAAGTCGATTATTTGGTTCGTAACAAAATATTGACTGTTCTTTAAATTTAATGCAAAACTCAGTAGTTACTCTCAACTACATTTGAAGACTTGTATGAACTTTAGGTACGTCCAGATAATGGAAGATGATATGATGCCATCCAATGTTACTTGTCCAGATAGGTGGAGATATTAAGATTATGTTAACTTACAGTAATTCCTGACGACTGCTGCATTAATTCACAGAAGTTAATACTGTACTTGTATTAAACACTGAATTTATAACTATATTTAATCTAATATAGTATAAGATCAAAAAAACTCAAAATAACAAGTGTATACACACTTATAAAGAAAATGCACAGAGAACGGTACGATAACAGAGATACAGTAAGATCTAGTCCTTATGCAAGGACTGTCCCACCAAAAAGTAACCTGTTTTCTCTACGAGTGCCCACCGAGAAGTGAGTTGGTTCCTCTAAAATTTTTACCAAACTACCCAAGAAAAGGTGAGGGTATCTTCCACTCAAAAATCATAGGCCAGTTGTATATATTTCTGAGAAGGTAAAAAGTTCTAACGATAGAGAGGCAACAGCGCGTTGTGCGAAATAAAAGTGTTAAACATTTTTACCAGTGTTTATTCCGATTTTTGAGGTAATAGTGAGAAATAAAATCCAAACTATACGTGAAAAATTGTATGAGGACATAAACTCTCTGCAGTGCAAAGAAAATTGGCAAAAAGTGACCTGTAAGTAAGTTTTAAAACATTTTATTGTATTCAAAACAAAACGACATTTAGAAATTCCAGTTCTTTTAATAACAGATAAGAAGACAAGTCTTGATCAAATTGAATGCGACGTTGCCGGTTATCCAAAAAGTTTCAAAAATCCAAGAAAGGAAATCCGCTAATTAATAATATTAACTAAATAAACAAAATTTAGAAGAAATAAAATATTTAATAAATTTAAATTTCATACTCAATTATTGCTTGAGAAGTTCTAGAGCTTCTGACGGGTTGACCGGAGAACTAGAACTTACCGCTTGCTATAATATAGAGTAAAAAATACATAAAAAAGAAATAAAAATGGATAGCGATGATGACTACACCTCAGAAGACAATAAAAAAAGAAGTCGAAAGGAAGATGATGAAGATATTTTCAACAAGAGCAAGAAACTTACCAGAACACCAACCAAACAACAGAAAGATGAAAACAAAATAGATCAGCTTTTAAAAATGATGCAAAATTTAACAGATCAAACAAAACATCTAACAACGGAGGTAAAAGGAATAAAAGAAGAACAACGAGAATATAGAAATGACCTCAGAGAATTAAAAAAAGAAATAAATGAATTCAAACAAAGTAACCAACAACTAAAAAAGGAAAATGATGAAATGAAGCAGGAACTAAAGATAGTGAAAATGAAGGTAGAACAGCTCGAGAAAGAGAGAAAGGCTAACAATGTTATTGTCCAGGGTCTACCGATGGATACAAATAACCCAAATGTAGTCAGCGAGATTATGGCAAATTTCGTGGAAAAAGAATTAGGCATTAAAGTAGAAATAGAAGATGCTTATAAAATAGGCGACAAAACATGTCTTGTAAAACTAAAAAACAGAAATGAAAAAATTAAAATCATGAAGAACAAAAACAAACTAAGGGCATCAAAGCCAGAAATATACATCAATAACGATCTAACGCAAGAAGAGATGAAGATCCAACAAGAAATACGGAAAATTGCAAAATTTCAACAAGAAAAAGGTATGAACACCAGAGTAGGTTATCAAAAATTAAATATTGACGGGGCTATATGGAAATGGAACAAAGAGAAGAATGAACTGGAAAAGGCAAACCAAGACACGCCAAAAAACCGATAAAACAACAAATATCGTACACACAACAAAAAACGGAAACGAAAATGACAAAGGAAAAGGACATGAATAGATTAGATAAGATAAAACAGACGAGCAGGAAAAAATATAATAGAAAAATGAAAAAACGCGATGAACTAAAAATAAGTACGTGGAACATCAGAACAATGCTTGAACCAGGAAAAATGCAGGAGATTGTCTCAGAACTAGAAAGATACCAAATTGATATTGCAGTGATTCAAGAAATTAGATGGGCAGGTCAAGGAGAAATAAATAAAAAAAACTACACACTACAGTATTCGGGACATGGAAAACAAGGTCAATATGGAGTTGCTTTCATAATTATGGGAAAAATAAAAAATAACATTATGCAATTTAAACCAATAAATGAACGTATGGCTTACCTGAGAATTAACGCCAAACCATTTAATATATCAATCATAAACGTATATGCTCCAACTGAAAGTGCTGCTGCGGAGGAAAAAGACAAAATGTATGAGGAACTTGAACGAGAAATGGAGAATTTACCTAGAGAAGACACAATACTGGTAATGGGAGATTTTAACGCCCAAGTAGGTAAGGAAGACTACATTAACCAAGTAGCAGGTAAACACACATTACACGAAAAAACAAATGACAATGGTCAAAGATTATGTAACCTAGCAGCTAGTACCAATATGATTATCATTAGTACAAATTTCGAACATCCTAAATACCATAAAGTAACATGGATTTCCCCAGACCAAAAAACATGGTCCCAAATAGACCATATTCTGATTACAAGAAGGAAACAAACATCGGTTACGGACGTGAGAACTTACAGAGGTGCGCATGCAGACACAGATCATTTTATGGTGACTGCAAAGGTAAAACAAAAAGTCAAAAGAACTCTAAAAAACACGACAATGAAAGACAAATGGTACGTAGAAAAACTGAATGCTCCAGACATAAGGATTAAGTATGCTGATGACATGAACAAAAAACTAAAGGAACAGTGTAAATATACAAAGGATATAGAAACAGAATGGAGAAATTTAAAAAAATGTATAAATGAAACAGCGGATGTACACATAGGAATAAAAAGAAACAAAAAAAAACAAGAATGGTATAATGAAGAATGCCATAACATGCTAAAAAAGAAGATAGAAATTAGACAAATGTGGATAAGAACAAATAGACAGGATTATAGGGAAGAATACAATAGAATAAGGAATGAATGTAAGAAAAAAATAAGGAAAATTAAACGTGCCTGGTTAGATGATAAGATAAAAGAAATAGAAAAAGAAAGTAAGAACAGAAACACAAAAGCATTTTATAAGAAAATTAGCGAGCAAAACAAAACTTTTAAAGGAAAGATAAAAGGCATAAAAGATAAAAATGGAAAAGTATCAGAAAATGATGAAGAGTATAAAGAAATTTGGACTCACTATTTTAAAGAATTATTAACAGAGCAAGAAGATCAAGACCTAAATGAAAACGTAGAAGAAGAGACAATGATGTTAGGAAACCAGCTAGAAAGACCAACAAAAGAGGAAGTTGAGGAAATTATAAATAGCAGCCGTAATGGTAAATCTTCAGGATCAGACGGGATCAATATGGAACTTATAAAATATGGTGGTGAAGAATTAAAAGAAAAACTGTACAATTTAATAAAAGACATATGGGACGAAGAAAAAATGCCGGAAGAATGGAACAAAGGACAAATTATCACGATTCATAAAAAAGGAGACCAACAAATGTGTAATAACTACAGAGGACTGACGCTATTAAACACAGCATATAAAATTATGTCGACCTTAATACATCGAAGACTGACCAACGCTATGACGAATATCATAGGACACTATCAATGCGGATTTATTAAGGGAAAGTCTACAACAGATGCCATACATACAGTTAAACAAATTATGGAAAAAGCTCATGGATATAAAATAGAAATTGAACTGCTTTTTATAGATTTTCAGCAAGCATTTGATACAATAAAAAGATCAAAATTAATGGTAGCTCTGAAAGAAATGGGAATACAAAACAAATTAAGACGATTAATAAAAATGACAATGAGTAGAACTGTAGTGAGTATAAAAACTCAAGTAGGAGACACAGAAGAATTTGTCATAAATAAAGGGGTTAGACAAGGAGATTCGTTATCAGCAACCCTGTTTAATCTTGCCCTGGAATACATCGTCAGGAAAATAAACAAAGGTACCCTTAGAACTAGAGAAGGACAAATAATAGCATACGCTGACGATATTGTGCTAATAACAAAAAATAGAAAAACAATGGAAAAAATGTTAAATGAAATGGTAACAGAAGGAAAAGTAATGGGATTAAAAATAAACCAAGAAAAAACAAAAATAATGAGATTTGATAAAAACTTCGAAAACAAAAAGGTTAGACTAGGCGAATACATTTTTGAAGAAGTCGAAAAATTTAAGTACTTGGGAATATTAATAACAAACAATGGAGAAAGAGAAACAGAAATCAAAGAAAGGATTATTACAGCAAATAAGACCTTCCATGCAAATAAGAAATTACTAAAAAATAAACTATTGAGTAAGAAATCGAAAATGAAGGTATACAAAACAATAATTCGACCGACGATGATGTATGCAGCCGAAACCCTCAGCATGACAAAAAAACAAGAGGAAAACCTTAGAATACAAGAAAGAAAAATACTAAGAGCAATACTGGGACCAATAAAAATAAATGAAAATGAATTTAGACAAAGAACGAACCTTGAGCTACTGGAAGAAATTAAGGAAGATATAGTGTGTAAAATAAAACAACAAAGAGCAAAATGGCTAGGACACGTATGGAGATCAGGATCAACTACGACGATATTCTCAATATTGGAATGGACACCAGCTGGCAAAAGAAGACGTGGAAGACCAAGATCTACATGGTTACAAGAAGTTGTAAATGATCTCAACAAGGCGGGCATACGACAGTGGAAAGGAAAAACCAGAGATAGGACACAATGGAGAAAAATAACTGAGAAAATTAAATAAGGAACATGAGGACTGATCTACCTCAAAACATAGATCTAGAGAGCGTAAGCGGCGTAACCCCTAAAGGGGTGTTTAGCCACATATATATATAAAAAGTTCTAACTAACATTGAACATAACGGTATACTTCTACCTACCAACGTGATGAAATATCAAATCTCCTAGATTAGGTTTTTCCCGAAAAACATTACAACGGGCGTTCGACTACAATTACCGAATTTATGACAAAGAACCCGGAAAAGGATTAACTAAGGATTCGCCAGACCGGCGTCTTTAAATAAATACTTAGGTAGATTCTTCAGTCATATTTCGGTAGTTTCCCAATAAAAATTTCTGATCGTAAACACGACCATCAACGTATCATCCACATGGGTAAAAGGAATTAAAATTAATTTAATATATTAATTTAAAAAATGTTACAATATCGAGAAATACAAAAATAAAACTCAACAAAACAATAATACGCCCAATCCTAACATATGGTTCAGAGACCTGGACTCTAACAAAAAATAATGAAAACATGTTGGAATGTTGCGAAAAAAAAGTACTAAGGCAAGTCTATGGAGCGGTAAATGACAATGGAGTGTGGAGAAGACGATACACCTTCGAACTTTATAGAATATACGAGGAACCTGATATCGTAAAATATATTAAGATATAACGTCTGAGGTGGATAGGGCATGTAATGCGGATGGAACAAAGTGACCCAGCTAGAAAAACGCTCCTTGATAGAGCCATTGGTCAGAGAAGGAGAGGAAGACGCAGAACAAGGTTCCTTAATAATATTGATGAAGACATGAGAAATATGGGAATACATGCTTGGCGGAGGAAGGCGATGGATAGTGACGACGGGAGAGAAATTCTTGAGGAAGCTAGGACCCGCGCAGACTATAAAGAATATTTTCACGCAAATGAAAGTGTGTACAAGAAAACCTGCAAAGTATTCCTAACTAAATCACAAGAAAACATACCTGGACGAATACGTATATAATGAACGTTTTAGATTACAAAAGAACTTACCTCTTACGTCCAGAAGTGGACAAATTTATAAGTTGGATGATAATGATAACGACATCTGCTTGATAGATTATCACAAGACTTTCACATAGACACGCAGCATCACTAATGGCAGATATAATAGAAGTAACATCTAATTTTCCTTATAACTGAGCTATACAACCATACAACTGGATCGATAAAAGTGCTTTATATAATGTCTTTACAATTATTGAATATAAACATGTTATCAGGAGAGCGCTGAAGGATATGAAAAAGACATCTTACTAAATAGATGCAAAATAAACAATTTGCGCACTTATTGTGAACGTCTAAGACATCTTGCTCGATATCATATGACTAGTTGGAAATGAGAGACAATATTTGGTCTCAAATGATTTTGAACACAAAAATCATAATAGTGGATAAGGATTACAACCATCATCCACACATCACTAAGATTGGCCGTTTGACGTTGTAAACTCATACTTGCATCTAGGATCATGAATCATAAATACAGGAACATTACTCGAGTAGATAAAACCACCGAATATACGCTCATAAAACACTATTTCTTAACAAAAAAGTGTCCCTAGATTCAGATGGTTTAGGACTGAACACAAACAAGTTTTGTAACCCGGTCGAGAAAGGCGCTGATAATTAAGTTTTGCGCAGTTGATATACAAAATTTTGATAGTGGTTGTAACATGAAGATTTGGACGAGTGGTGGAGCGTTCGTCTGTTAATAAAATTATAATTTCGATCGGATCCTGTATTAAACATTTTTTTTTAATTATTATGGTTAGGCTGATATATAAATAAATATAAATTTTAAGTATTTATAAAACAAATAAATAAAAATTTCTCGTAAATAATGTATTAAATCCAGATCATTTATTTTTTATTTTTGTTGAACTGAGAGCTAACGGCAACAATGTTAAATGTCAGAAGTGAATTATTACCGGGGTCATTTTCATTGTGTACGCTTCGCCAATGTGGATAGGTGAAAAGTAAGATAGTTCCATGAAATTTACCCTCGTAACAATATACTTTCTGAATACAGGTGCGTTTCAAAAGCGAATAGTTAAACAAGTTCGTTGTATACTTTGAAACATCGGTAAACTTATCAATACTTCGCTGGTCTATATATTAACGTCCTTGGTGCGAATGGAAGAAATAGTTTATTCGTTCGGTTTCTTCATCATTAAGCATCCATATCTGCATAGGTGTTTTGTTTCTTGTGAATGTGCCTTTATTTTATATTTATTAAGTAGACTATATTATATTTAAATAATATAATTGTTGTTTACTCTTTTTATAGCATTAACATGGATGCCGTAGCAGGTCAAAGTAATGTTCAAAGAAAGCGGAAGTTTATGTCGGTAGAAGAAAAGCAGATGGTCTGTAAAGTGTATGAAAATTTAAAAAATACACTTTGTACAGTGGAAGCTGTAGCTCACTGTTCATTTTTAACGGGAGTATCCATGTTGACAATTGAGCGCATTGTACGTGGAAAAAAGGTGACTGGGGTTGTGCAAGCTCCAAAAGTACATAGCCGTGGTACAAACAAAATTTAAGTGGACCAGTTTCTGAGAATACAGCGCCAACCCTCGAATCCATTACGACAAAGGTGGTGGAGAATAATCGCATTCCAAAAAAGAACAAAGAGTAGTTAAGGATAATAATATGAGAAGATTTAAAATTTATATATGCCAAACGATCCCGTAAATCTGTTTTAATAGAAAGAGAAGATTTAGTCTCATGGCGACGAAGATATCTTCGCTCTATTAGAGAAGTTTGTTCTGCACACAAAAAAGATTTATTATCTGGACGAAACGTGGGTGAATATTGGTCATACACTATCTAAGATCTGGCAAGATACTACTATAACGAGTTATCGTCAAGCATTTGTGGACGGTTTACTAACAGGGTTACGAGGACCAACGGGCAAAGGACAACGACTGATTGTCGCCCATATAGGTAGTGAGAGTGGCTTTTTAGACGATAGTGCACTAGTTTTTTATCTAAAAAAACGGGGGATTACCACGAAGACATGGATGCCCAACGCTTTGAATCCCTTCTTTCACGAGTCGAGCCAAATTCGATAATAAACTATGGCCACCAGAAAAGCAGACATGCAGAGTTGGTTAGGACAAAATTAAATTCCATTCTCCGATGACATGATTAAGACTGAGCGTAAAGTGTCATTAGACAGCATCGTGACAGATATCGCTAGCATTTTGTAGATACAATGGCTCGTGCTAAAGGCTTCATCATTTTAAGACTTTCTCCTTACCATTGCGAGTTAAACCCGATAGAATTAATCTGGGCCCAAGTAAAGAGTTACGTAGTTCGTGAAAACCTAACATATAAAATTTCTGATGTATAATGTTTGTTAGAACTGGCAATGGAACGGACACGGAAAGAAGATTGGACTAATGCCGTAGGCCATGTGATCAAGGAAGAAGAGAAAATGTGGAGATTGGACGGAATGGTAGACACTGTTTTCGACAAAATAATAATAGACTAAGTCTGACTGGGGATTCCTCTTCGGACGAGTAGTTGGATTCCAAAACTTCATAAGCATAACTTAGGTAATTATTTCTTTGCGTTATAGTTCTCCTTCTATATAAATGGAATATAATAATTATTTTACAAAGTTTTCTGTTTTTTTAAGCATTGTATTAGGCACAATAACAGCATACCTGTCAAACACACATGATAAGTTAATAATTATATCGGTCCTAGATTTAATTTTTACGTTAAGTTGATAAAGGGAATATCGGTTGGTCGCTTGAAGTGCGATGTTGCCATTGAATCACCTTCAATTGAAAATTGTTATAGTATAGTCAATACTGCCATGCATGACAAAAATCGTGCCAAATATTCACTTATTTATAATAGTCGTCGATATTCGTTGTGTTATTAATTATGCATTAATTTGACTAAAGCAAAACTATTTGATTTATAACTCAGGTACTTCAATTATCAGACAGCCAATATCGTAAAGCACGCAGAAAAATTGAGCCAAACATTCAGTTGTGTATGAGAGAAATGTTTCATTTAGTAAAGTTATCATATTTCAATGGTATAAATTATTATTAAATTGGAAATATTTAAGTTTCATTATATTTTTTTGTAAAATTATATTAAAATTAAGAAGATTTATTAGTCTAAATAAAGAAGTTTGTCAGAAGTTTATATCAGTTGTGCAAACAATTTGATTATCAACGTTCTATCGACCGAATTACAAACCTTTTTTATTTACATTTAAAATAGAGAGCATCGTCTCCATACGTGGTAACCGTTTATGAGCGTCTATATTTGTTGATAAAACGTAGATATGATCTAGCAAAATTCGGTATGGTAACTATAAGCAAAATAGGAAAGAAAAAAAGCTCTCAAATTACAAAAACTGCAGAAATAAGATTAGTCAACTTTTTAATATTGCCAATACTGACATGTAGATCTAAATCTTGGGCACTAAAAAAATCAAAATGGAGAAACATAGGCGCCACTGAAATGTTCTGCTGAAAAAGAATGATACGAATTCTATGAACCGACTATGGAACAAATAATTCAATTTTAAAGGAGCTAGGTGCTGTATTATCTAAATCGTGCAGGACATAATACTGATAGAAAGGGCATTCAGGCATTAAACGTCCTAAAATCTTTTTAAGACCTAATAATTGAAAGACCTTCTTTAATGTAATAAAAATTATACTGAAATGATGGCATCTCCTGAGGTAAAATATTCTTGAAGCAAACTGAGCTTCCGTTCGGATTTCCGGATGGGGACTATACCAGGGTAACACCATTACAGGTTAGCAAAATTAGGATAGAGTCTTGGAATTTTGGTAGCCTTACAGGTAAAAAAGTGGAGTTAGTAGATACACTTAAAAGAAGTAGAGTACTGTAATCTTAGATTATTAATTGAGGGATTAAATGTTGGTATAGGTATCTGAGGAATTGTTCTTTTGCTGGTAAGAGCAAACCATTAAAATCTCCGGTATATGCCTAACTGATAGTAACGAATGGGTCACAACTGATCTAAAAAGTCAGCCAGCTCAGCCAATTGCCTTCGGGCAATATATGGCGTACTATTGGAGCACGTTATATAGAGAAGGAGAAGGTTAAAAGGCGGGTTTTAGCGCCTTAAAACCGGAAGACATCTGCAAATTCTTACCAGCCCGCACTGAGCCAGATTGGTAAGATACGCCTCAAAACACCTAACATAAGAGACCCACTTAAATCATGGCTCCCATTCTCCGTAAACCCAAATGGCCCCGAACTTGGAAACTTTTGGGATCAAGCCAGGAGGCAAAGGGTGCTAAGAATCTGCGGAGTCTAAACCGCTACCCAAATAAAACAACGCTTTATATAGCGACATATAACTGCGCCGCCCGCTATCAAATCAATCCAGACTTGTAGAACTAGAAAAATAAACTAAAGATATAAAATGGGACATTTTAGGAACCAGCGAAGTATGACGAAAAGATCAAGAGCTATTGGAATTAGCATCAGGAAACACATTCTACTATGGAGGAAAATCAACGGGCCGAACAGTGGGTATTGGATTCCTAATCAACAAGAAATGTAAACAAAGAGTAGTAGAAATAGCGAGTATTTTGAATAGAGTACATAGCTTAACTAGACAATTATCAAAGAGATACAATATACAAATTATACAAATATACACATCAACGATTACTTACACTGACGAAGAAATAGAGGAACTCTACAGTAACATAACTGAAGCATTAAATAATAATAAAAGTCATTTCAAGTATTTAATTAGTGACTTTAATGCCAAAGTGGGAAGTTTGCTACAATAAAAGATGTCAGTGTAATAAATAAATATTAAATAGGCAGTGACCATAGAGCAAATCAGAGCAAAAATGGTTCTATATCTAAAACTAGAAAGACTAAAATTAATGACAACACCAACAGTAACCGGTATAAATATTAAAAATCTAAAAGAAAACTCAGATCGCTAACAAAGAGCAATTGATGAAAGATGCATGACCAAATCGACAGCTCTCAATTAATGGAAATCATCCTTGATAGCGACAAAGAAATCGGAGGTCCGCATCAACAAAATGAAAATAGCAAACTGTCTAATAAAACCAAAAGAATACTAAAACAAAAAAGGGAAATGAAAATAAGTAGCAAAGTACAAAGAATATAATACACAGAACTTAAGACAATAAGGAAGACATAAGCTAATACAATGAAAGCAGGTAGAAAATGCAATCGAAAACAGGAAAAACTATAAGAAAATAAAAAAAAACATTAATCATTAGGAAGATGCAAATCGTTGCTCTAACAAACGAAAACACCAGAATTACAGACAGAATTACAAACTATACAAAGCCCCTGAAAGACGTGAAGAAACAAACAGTAACCTAGAAGATCTACCAGAACTACTTCCAGAAGAAGTAGAATGGACAAATAGAAAAATGAAAAACAGTAAAGCAGCTGGAATGGATGGTATAGCAGTGGAACTGCTTAAATATAAGCTGCCGAAAAAAACCTGAAAAATCTTAGGCCGGCCTATTTACGAACTGTCTAAGATCAAGATGCATACCAGACCACTAGAATATAGCAAACATAATTCTCATTCATAAGAAAGGTAGTAAAGCGGATATAAAAAACTACAGACCTATAAATCTACTATCAATCATATACATCATATAAAATTAACCAGACAATCCTAGATAAATATCTTCGCCCAACAACGGTTAAAAAGAAAGAGTTGATTACTGATAAAATCCGAAATATGATGGAGAATAGAAGAAGAGCTAAAAACAGAGACATGTGGGAGTATAAACGAATTGACAAAGAAATAAGAAAAACTATTAGAGAAACCAAAAACAAATGGTTGGAAGATCAATGCAGAGAAATAAAATCATTGGAAAGTAGACACAACTCGTTTAATCTCCACAAAAAGGTAAAAGAGGCAACAGGAATGTACAAACCCAAGAGATCAGGATAGATGACTGATGATCATGGCGACCCGGTAATATAATTTGAACAAACAAAGAATATATGGAAGAGATACGTTGAGAAGACATTCGGTAATGACAGAGATAACAACCAGATAATTATGGAATACGACACATGATCACCAATCACTCAAGAGGAAGTCAAAGCCGCAATTAAAGCAACCAAAGCAGGTAAAGCACCAGGGCCCGACAACTTTCATTCAGAATTTCTAAAAATCATGGGAGACGAAGGAGTAAAATGGCTTACGACAACGTTCAATAAAATCTATGACTCGAGAAAAATCCCAGAGAGGTGGTTAAAATCTACATTTATTGCTATACCTAAAAAACTTAATGCAAAAAAATGCGAGGAACATCGTATTATCTGTCTAATGAGCCACATTCTTAAGATCTTCTTAAAGATAATACACAGAAGAATTTATCAGAAATGCGAGTCACAGATCTCACGAACGCAGTTTGGATTCAGGGATGCGTTAGGTACAAGAGAAGCCTTGTTCGCGCTTCAGGTATTATTTCAAAGGTGCAGAGACGTCAACTGCGATATTTATGTATGCTTTATCGACTACCAGAAAGCTTTCGACAGAATCAAGCACGATAAGCTCATGAATATACTAAAGGCAACTGATCTGGATAACAAAGACCTTCGAGTAATCAAGAACATATACTATAACCAATCAGCAACCATTCGGGTGAAAGACCAACTAACAAAAGAAGTTGCAATAAAGAGAGGAGTAACGCCAGGGCTGCATACTCTCTCCCCTATTATTTAACGTCTATTCGGAACACGTCATGAGTCAGGCCTTAGAGCATATCGAAGAGGGTATTCTCATAAATGGTGAGCGCCTGAATAACATCAGATATGCAGACGACACCACCCTCTTTGCAGACAGTTTAGAAGGTTTACAGACACTAGTAACGCAATTGTGGAGAATCGGTCAAGAATACGGGCTTGATTTTAACATCAAGAAAACAAAGTACATGGTCATCAGTAAGAAGCATATTCCACCTAGTCAATTACTGGTAGATCAGCAACAAATACTCCAAGTGCCCCGTTACTACTATTTAGGAACCACCATAAACGACCAATGGGACCACTCAGTTGAGATAAAACAAAGAATTGAAAAAGACAGGTCAGCATTTGTCAGAATGAGCAAGATATTTACGAGCCACGACCTACCCTTAAAAACGAAAATCTGTTTATTGAGATGCTACGTGTTTACAGTGCTGCTCTATGGGGTTGAATCATGGACACTAACCGAGGCATCCATGGGAAAACTCGAGGCGTTTGAGATGTGGTGTTATAGACGGATACTGAGGATCTCTTGGGTGGACCGAATAACAAACATTGAAGTTCTACGTTGGATGGATAAAACATGTGAAATTATATCCACAGTGCAACAGCGCAAGTTAGAATATCTTGGACATATAATGCGAAACGATCATAGATATAACCTGCTGCAACTTATATTACAGGGGAAGGTCTACGGAAAGAGGGGACCAGGAAGAAGAAGAATATCTTGGCTCCAGAATTTACGAAAATGGTTTTCCTTGACCGGTTCAGGACTATTTCGAGCTGCGGTCAATAAAGTTAGAATTGCCATGCTAGTAGCCAACATCCGTAACGGAAAGGCACCACAAGAAGAAGAAGAATCATATACAAGATATTCACAAATATCATTAACAACAGGTTAACAAATGCATTAGATGTTGCACAGCCAAGAGAGAAAGATGGTTTCAGAAGTGCATTCAGTACTCTGGATCATATCCATACGCTTCGAGAACTAATAAGAAGAGCTATAGAATATAAAATACCGTTAGCATTAACATTGATATATTTCGAGAGGGCTTTCGATTCTATATATCTCAAGGCAGTAATAAAAGCTTTCAACAATCAAGGCATTGACAAATCGTACATAGAAAATTTATGAAACTACTCCAAAATTTCCCACTACCAGAGGCGTCCAACAAGGAGACGCAATATCACCAAACCTCTTCACGGCAACTTTAGAAAATATATTCACCAAATTAAACTGACAGAACAAAGGCCTATCTATTGATGGAGAATAACTCAGCCATCTAATATTTGCAGACGACATCGTTCTAATTGGTAATAATCCTGCTGAACAGCAAGAACTGATAAGCGACCTAAATGCAGCTAGTAATGAAGTTGGCCCAAAAATGAAATAGACAAAAACAAAAACCATGTACGACGAGCTAGTAGATGTCGTTCCACTGCACTTGAGACAGTGTAGACGACTATGTATAACTGAGACAATTAATTCATAAATCTGGATCCTACTCCCAGAAATCAACAAAAGAATGAAACTATCTTGGGCGTCTTTTGATAAAAATGCAGTTATATTCAAATCCAGGATTTGGCTTTTACTCCACCTAAAGAAAAAAGCATTCGATCAGTTTATACTACCAATCATGACATAGGGCTGCGAAATTTAGACCGTAAAAAACTAGCGAATTAGAAGTCACTCAAAGGTCAATAAAGCGATGTATGCTAGGTATAACAAAGAGAGATCGAAAAAGAATAGAGTGGATGAGACAGAAATCCAAGGTCACTGATGTAATCCACAGAATTAAATCTTTAAAATGGCAGTGGGCTGGAGATTTAGCGAGAAGAACTGACAATAGATGGTCCACTATAATTACACTGTGGTATCCAAGAGGCGTCAAGATACCAAGAAGACGTCAAAATTTGAGATGTGACTATGACATAAGGAAACAAGCCGGTACAACATGGCACATAAAAGCCAATATGAGACAATCGTGGGCAGAAATGAAAAACGACTATGTAAGGGAGGCTGCACCATAATCGGTAGAATACGCTGAGAATTATGATGAAGATGAAATATATATATATATATATATATATATATATATATATATATATATATATATATATATATATATATATATATATATATATGTATGTATATATGATCGAATATATATTTAAGTATAAGATCGACCGCTATTACTTTAAACAATAGTTTACCGATTTAATATCAAAGATGTAAGGGGTTTTTCGTTTGATCAATCAAAAATCTTCGTCAATATCATAATTGTATAAATTTAAAAAGAAGGTGATTCTCCTATGGTCTTTCAGGTGTCATAAATGACAATAATGAATTTTGATCTTATCGCCCCTACTAATATTGTGTGACAAACAAGCCCTAAATAAATTGTTGACAAACATAATTACGTAGAACTCTCTCTAATGACTGATATAACCCTATTAACGGGTTTTCCAATTCGAATCTGGATGGTTTCATTTTTATTCGAGAATGCACTACAGAAAGTTCCATACTCAGAAATTGAGGACACAAACATATTATGCGTCTTGGTAATCTCACGTAACTACATATTACTGATGTGGCCGCATTTCCTTTAGGTCTCCCTTTCGCCGCTTTCTTCGTTTTGCCACTACTTTGCCGGCTCGCGAATTGTAGGTCACTATCTCAATAATACTTTTACATCCTCGCTGGTGTCTACTGTTTGGCCCGCACTTACAGTGAACCACTGCTCTTCAGACCATTCGCTACTCTCAACTCTGGCCTTGTGCTCTAGTGAAACCACTAAGGACTTTACTTCGCGTCTCTTTTAGTATACTGTGCTCGCCGGCGCTGCGGTTTTGTGTTTTTTGTGTCCTGTGTCGTTTAAGGCCTAATCATTGCGCTGCAACAGCTAAGGCCCTCTGCGGTTCCGCCCCCGAACCTACCCGTCGGCCCTATTCCCTTCAACATGCCCATGCGCACTGAAAACGGATTAATTTTCTCACAGCCCTCAGGTAAGCTACATTTTCATCCACTAATAAATTAAATACCCTACTAATAATTCAATATACCTATAATCAGGTCACAAAATTTTACCATACTTATTAATTTAAAACATACGTTATATGTTATACTAGCACATATTTTCAGGCCTCTATCAGAATTTTTACACATTATTAATCTTAACAGGAAATTAGCGTTAATTGAAACGCTGATGTAAACACTTTGAATAAAATCAACCCTTCAAAAAATTTTGTTGCTAACCGATGTCCAGTGAAATGTCCTCGATATTTACCATTTTGACCCCCTTTAGCCATCATTAAATCAACTTTCGCTGTTCCATCGAACAAGGGTCACTATCAATATTTAATTTTCCTGGTGCTTGGCCACACAAAGTAAATTTTTAATTGACCTAAATTTGGCATAATATTGTTACAGTTTGTTATCAATGTTATTGCATACACAGGCATTTTGTTTGTAGCGTTTCATAACAATTTTGAAAATTATCAGTTTACTTTTCGTTTTAAAAATACAAAGACCTAGATCAAAACAATCTTTTAATCTGATAATAAAAATGGGACAATGAAAGTCTTTGTTTTCAAGGTTAGTTGTGGTAGGTCGGAATCGCAACTACAACCAGAAATAGCTAAAACAAACTTGAACTTGCCTAAAAAAAATTTAAAATAGTAACGAAACAATCAGCTAAAAGAGGTAGTTTGTTATACGCATATATTGACATTAAAACAAATAAACAGCTTTATAGTAGTATTGACAAAAATAAGATTATTTGCACTTTTTTTTTTTAAATAGAAAACCCATATTAAAATAAAGTTGGGGCGGTTTATACAAACCGTTGTGCCTAAAAATGATTTGAAGAATGATTTAAAATTCAGAATTTTGAAGTAGATTCCACTTCAAATTACCTAAAATATTTTAAAATACAACTTTTCAACAATTTAGGTTGGACTATTACATAAACTAATTTTTTTAACAGTTAGGCATTCTCAAAGTTAAACAAAAGAATAGTTTAAGGAACATAACTGTAGTGCTGGTATAATAAATCCTTTGTTGTGGCGTTTACATCAAATTTGGGTCATGCTCTACTTGTCTTTTGTTGTTTCTGTTAATGGTAAAGTGGCAAATATCCTTCAGAATATATCAAAATGCAGTTCGGTTTAAAATTAGTCTGGTTTGGTCTGAGACTTTCATGTTAATACAGTGTTACTCGAAAAGTTGAATTTGCATCGTTAACAATTTTCGAAAAGTTTTTTTCTTTTTATTTATTTTTAATGTACAGACACACGTTTTTTTTTAATTCTGAGTTAGGGATGGAATAAATTATCGTTTCTACATTAATAGTTATTCAGTTTTTATTAACTCAGATTAGACATTTTTACTATATATTCCACTTCGTAGAATTTGTTATTAGATATTAGTGTAATGATGATATTTAGCATTATACTATACTAAGAATTTCATCCAGTTGCTAAAGAATATTCCAAGCAAGACCTTATGAATAACATTGAGTAAAATAATTTAGAAGAAAGAAAACAGTCCTCCTTTGATATAATTTTTTCGGTCTTTAGTATGACCAAGTTGTAGTTATTGGAAAGTTATTCAATTATCGATCATATAAATGTTTATCATTGAAATTTTATATTTGCAAAAAAACTAGATCGTGCAAATATTTTCCTTCTTTACAGAGTTCTATTCAATAATTGGCCAGATATCAATTACCAAGTTACTGATTTATTACTGATGCATTTTTGCATACAAAAAGGTTTATTTTTCATTATTCTGAGGGTTAAATCAAGATTCTCTTTGACCTATCATAAATACTTGCAATTAAGAAAGAAATGTAAGAAATCCTCTAAATATTAATATAATAATATATAATTATTTCTCGTCAGCTTCTATCGAATTAGGGATTTATAGAATTTATGGACAAACAAACACCGTTTACTGTACCAATAAACATTATTGAGGCCTTAAAAAGTACCAACTTTTTAAATTAATTATGTAAAAATTAAGAGATTAAGATTAAGAGATTAAGAAAACCTACTCGTTGTTTCTCCTAACCCAAAACTCACCCATCTTTCCCTCCATATATTCCCTTAAGGATCTGTCTCTCCCAAATCTGTAGCTTTTGTTTTTCTGTCTGTCTCAACATCTATGTTTCACTTTCATAGAGAACTATGATTCCTGCTTGGATATCATTAAATTTTTAAAACGTGAAGCTTCTTTTCAATATTCCTGTCTTTATTTGTTTGTTTTTATCATGTTTCTGTGATAATCGTACCGAAGAAAATTTTACTATCTGCTCTTTATATTTTCGTCCTTTTTCTTTATCTAATTCTCCTGCCAGCTTCGTTTTTTGTCATATCCCGATGTAAAAGCTGTTTCTGCCAGTTTTTTTGAGTTTTTGATTCAGTTACAGTTCCAATTTTCATTACCACAAGTTCACACAAGTTATACACCAATATTTATAACTCTGCCCTTGAAGTCCACGTACCAAGGTATTAACTTTTACCAAATTTATATTATATTAGCTTATGAAACTTGAAAAGTCGTAAAATAATTCATATGAAACGTTGTGCAATTGTTATTTCTATGCAAATATTATGTTCTAATATTCACCTTGCTACATATTATTTTGACACAAATTAAAAATTTTAAGTATTAATAATATTAGTCGTTAAAAGTCTTTAACAATGACCATCATGTTTGTATACTATCGAGATTTGATGGTCCCACTTAACGATTATGACGATTGTCGTTAAACCGGCATTTTGTAGGCACGAGTTCATTTTTTTTCAAATAAACAATTCTGAGTTACGTGAACCTCTACACGAGTACGTTGCCACTAAAATCCACGGTTGACAATAAAAATTAATTTAATGTAAATTACCAAAATTCATTGACCAAGGTTGACCAAGGTCGATGAGACCTTGCTACTTGCTACATCGACCAGTTGCACTTTTAAATTGACCGCCACTTTTCAAGGCCTGCGATTGGCTAATTTACCACATACGTAGCGAAATAATAATCTTAAAAACGCTTTAATTCGAGAAGCTTACTTTGGTTGAATGGTGTTGGGAGTTTTAGGGATGTATCGGAGGACTTATAAGCATATTTCTTGGGAAGTTCTCTACATGTTTGGACACTGCACTACATAATTAAAAAAATATTGTTTTAAAATAATTAATTTCTTTATAAAAAAATAATTCCATGTACAAATCTGACACTTGACTTATAACAATTAAAATTTATATCAGACGATAAAGTGTAACAATGTTTAAAATGTTTTTCTACACTGATGGTGAGACTAAACTATTTTGCCCAATATCGCCGCCGCCAATTTATATTTTACGCCTATTACGCTTTTACCTTATTTTTTTATATTAGGTCATAGTAATATTAATGTGCATTACAAAAATGTCTTTCACTGTGTCTTCTTTGGCCTTCTTCTACTACCACTACTGTTAGTGACTGGATCCTCACAAATCCTTTGTATTGGAATATTATCCTTTTAGCGTTAAATCTGTGTTAAACATTTTTTTATTCTTTTTCATCTCAGTTCAGGCGAGACACTACTTTTCTCTGATACTTGGTCATGAAGGTGTTGTATCAAACGCTTCTTGTATTAAACTCCATCAAGTTCTGCCCTGTTAATAAAAGCTATCATCTATCAGGAATTTGCCTGGTTAAATACTAGTTTTGCCGATTTATACCTACATCATGTCACTAAGCATTTCACATTCACAGGGAATGTATATGATGGTTTTTCCTCCATCTGTCATTTCCTGGGCTACAGTTCATTCTTTCTACCTGTTGTCGGAAGGCATTTCCTCAATTGACAGTGTACCATCTCCCTGACCATCTCCAGCTCTTGTCTGCTAAATGTCTTAAGATTAGACGATAGACTCTTGTCAATGTTGTAATTATTTTCTGAATATCTCTCCATATGTTGGTATGATTTTTGGATTTCATTGCGTGAAATATTCCAGTAAAGTCTTGCTTTGTTAGCGAGATATAAGTTCGAGTGTAATATATCAGTGTTTAAACGTAAGCCTGGAACACTATACAGTGTCTCAAATTACAGCATTCCCTGAATTTAGTTGTCTGTCCAAGGAAGCCATGAACAGTTTTTGACCAGACTTCTTCTTTAGGTTCCAAGTTATATCTCTCGTAACTAAGGATGTTTATTACTTGTGTAATATCCCTAATAAAAGTTTTCAATCTATACCCATTTTCCTTAGAGCTACTTCTTTTCGAATCTTCAGCTTGCGGCAAAATACCCACATCTCAAAGCTTTTTCATGGTATATACAAAACATAGAATCATAACAATGCGACCTTCCATCAATAAGGAAAGATCGCATTCTTAGGAAAGCGTTTTTGCCTGTTCTATCCTGCTTTTTATCTCTTGATCAAGATCTAGCGTATTATTGATTAGACAGACAAGGTAACTGAATCTTTTCAACTGCTCAATGGAACGCCGGAGGATATTGTGGGAGGATTATTTTTAGATATAATCGTTAGGTTTGTTTTCTTTTCATTGGCTCTGATACCATATATTTCTCCTTCTTGTACAATCCTATCAAAGTTTGTAGATCCTGTAAGTTATAGAAGGACTTTAAATATTTCCTATGAATATAGATTCGACAGCAGATGTGATAGAACACAGTTGTGTGTAGACTTAAGCTCCATTAGCATGAGAAGTAAAATGGATTACTCAAATCTAGTGCCAGTGATGACGATTCAACATATTATTAGGTTTCCTCTAACCATCATAAGTCGTTCAGTGGACTGTAAAATTTATATTTCAGTGTCATTATGACACTTTTCTGATACACCAATATCTTTCTTCTACCTGCTTTAACTACACTCGTTTGCATCTATTGCTCTATTGCTCTGTAATACCGATAATAAATATATGACAAGGGGATTAAAAACAAATGACAAGGGAATATAAATAACGTGGACTAACAAATGAAATGTAAAAATGAATAAAAATTGCAAAAACTCCAAAAAACATCATTCTATTTTAATTTCCTTTATACTGCTGTACTCTTTTCTGGAACATTTTGTATTTCTTTAATCATAACACAATATATTTCCTAAAAATATTCCTTTCTTTATCTTACTGGGACATTAATGTCGAAGATGATTATCTTGACAAATATATCCTTTTTTTTGCTTTAAAGTAATTGTCTGCACTATAAAAATATGCCGCGGAGTTCCCATCGCACATTCTTTAAGCTTAAAAAAGGTATCCTTGCAGTTTTCGTTCGGGTTATAAAATCCCTTTACGTAATTCTCCAGAATAATTGTAAATCAAATTACATATTTTATTGACGTTTCGACTTCCAGTCTAGAAATCGTTCCCAAAATACAAATGAACAAATAATAAACGATGTTTGTGTCTGACTTAGCAGTAATTATTTTTAGGAGAAGAAAAGAAGCAGTAACCTACCAATTTTCCGCGGCAAGCTGAATCGCTGTGAAACTTTAGTGTTTTCGATTCAAGGAAATGTCAGGAAGTTTGTAAGCAAAATTCGTGGTGATAAAATAAAAATTGCATTTTCTGCATAAGAAAAATGCATTTCTGAAGTGCATAGAAAATGAAAACTTTGCAAATTAAGAAAATATCGACAGGAATGAGTTTAATTTTGTCACTCTTGGGTTTTCGAGGTCGTTGAATACGAATATTAGGACGGCGATATCATCGAGCTTCCTAGTACCCAGTGTGGACCTCGTCTACTGGTTTGAAATGAAAATAACATAAACCTACAGGAGACGTGGTTTACCCTCAACCATGTAGATCGAGAACCATCGACGTCCTAATATTCGTGTTCAGCCACCTCGAAAACTCTCTAGTAATAAATTTCGACTGATTTCGAATGATAATAACCAAAAACTCCAGGAGACGAGATTCACCCTGGGCGCCAGGTAGCTCGAGGACCATCGTCGTTATCATATTTGTCTTCAGTGACCTCGAAAACTATCAAGGAATGACTTTCTACTGATTTAGAATCAAATTAAACTACTCCAGGAGACAAGGTCCATCCAGATCACCAGGTAGATCGATAACCATTGTCGTTATCTAATTCGTGTTCAGCGACCTCGAAAACCCCCGAGTAACAAAACTGAACTCATTCCTGTCTATATTTTTTGATTTTCAAATATTTCATTATCTATGTACTTTGAAAATGCACAAAATTCTTATGCACAAAATGCAATTTTTTTCATTTTACCACCATTAATTTTGTTTACAAACTTTCCTGACACTTTTCCGAATCGAATGAAAAAAGTTTTATCATCAAAAAAGCACAGCGTCATCTTGCTGAGGAAAATTATTTCCTCGCCTATTTGCGGTGATAAATTATTTTGATAGTTAATTGTTGTTGTCTAATTGTGTTATTTTTTAAAAAATATTAAACATTTTTATTATTTTCTTCAGTATATATGATGTTGTTGATCAATATTCCTTGAGCATAAAACTATTTATTTTAGGTTTGTTTTCTCCTGGCCGTGAATTTTCAAGATTACTTTATATTAATAATAATATTAAAGTTTTTTATTAATCCTAGATCCATGCCATAAACCAAGAAAATTTAGATAAAATTATATTAAAACTATTGATACACTTTGGCAGGTTTTCTTGGAAAATAATAATTATAATTTTACAGTTTGATGCAAAATGTATTAGAAATTCTATTTCGTCAATTGCATTTATTAAACATCATATGATCGGAATAATTTCGTACATAATGCAATTACATTGAAGGAAATTTAGAAAACAATGGTTCTCAGTGTTGTTTCTAGATTTTTCTAGTATGTAATACGAATATACAATAAGATTTTTTACATTTTACATTTTTTTTTTCAGTTACGTATCATTCCATTGTTATAGTTTCATCGATAACACGGTTTGATAACACGATAAAATCTACGAAATAATTCGTATGATTTGGTTTTCGTATTGATTGCCAAAATTGCTAAGTTTATATAATAATATTGGTAGTTATTTAAATTTAAATTATGTCAAATATATTCATGATCATCATCATCAACAACCTTGGCTCTACAACCTATCGTGAGTGTTGGCCTGTTTCAGAATCCGTCTCCATTTAGTCTTATTCCTTGCCTTGGTTTTCTCTTTTCTTGCTCTCAATACTTTTTAGCTTTCCTCCACCTGATCCTTAAGTCGTGATCCTTCTTTCGCTCTCCATCCAGTTTTTGGTTATAAATGCGTTTTGGATGCTCCAACTCATTATATCTCTCTATGCGGTCTAACTACCTCAATATATTTATTTTGATGGATCTAATGCCATCAGGTTCACCGCCAGAACGGTAGAGCTCGAAATTAGCGCATTAACTTCATCTTCCTGCATCCCTTTGTATATTTTCTTCTTCTACTTTTGTCGTCTTCTAACGAAAGTTGGCGATCACTTCTTTAAACGCTTTGCTATCTTTTGCAAAATGAAATATCTGTTCTACACTAAGGTTAGTCCAATCTCTGATATTATTCAGCCAAAATTCCTTTTTTCCCCAAGTCTTTCGTTCCATCCACTATTCCTTGCATTCTTCAAATAAAGTTAAAGTTTCCTATTGTGTCCAATGCATCTTATTACTTCTTTATTTGCGATTTTAGCCATCCAACGAATTTTAAATATACGTGTTAAAATAAAACATTTCAAATGCCGCTAATTTTTTATAGCTTGGAATTTCAACGTCCAAATTTTTTACCCCTCATAGCAGCTGCAACTAAACATTGCATTCTACAAACCGCAATCTAATGGCCAAATTTAATTTCTTATTCATAAGCGTCGAGTTGTTTTTTTTTCAAATCATTATCAGGCTATTTCTATTCCGACTTTTATCTCCTCATCCTAATTGAAAGTTTATGATTGCTCGTAGGTATTTCTACTTGTCGATCCTCTTTAGCTGTTTATCTTC
Organism: Diabrotica undecimpunctata; assembly: GCF_040954645.1. Classification (NCBI taxonomy): domain Eukaryota; kingdom Metazoa; phylum Arthropoda; class Insecta; order Coleoptera; family Chrysomelidae; genus Diabrotica; species Diabrotica undecimpunctata. The sequence goes on from NC_092812.1 coordinate 74,221,614, forward strand.
GGGTATCAATTTGTACGCTGTCGATAGGGATTTTTGAGATCACCTTGTATTTTGTTTTATTTAAATTCATTGTCAACACTATTTTTTTTGCTTTTATTGTTAATTCTTTCTAAAAGGACTTGTAGATCTATATTTTCTGCCATAATTACGGTATCGTTTACAAATTTTTCTGGTTTTTGCTCTTACTGCTTTAATTATTGTGGTTTACTGGTAAGCCTAGATATATGAACCTCTAACATCTTCGCAAGTACATGCTCCGATCACTTGTCTTCGAATTGTGCTTCTTGTGTGTCATTTGTTAATTTAATATACTGCATTTTACCTGTAACCCCATTCCTTTTGTTGCTACCTCTAACGCCATGAATGCTTGTATTAGGTCTGCATTTCTTCTTGCTATGATGTCGATGTCATAAAAGCATTAATCATTGGGATGAAGCAAATTGTTGCTCTAACAAACGAAAACATCAGAAACAATCCAGAATTACAGATAGAAATGAAATAATACTCGTAACTAAATTCTAAATACTTCTCTGAAACACTTGAAGAAGCATTCAGTAACCAAGAAGGTGTACCAGAAGTCCTTCCGGAAGAATTACAAAAATGAAAAGCAGTAGTAAAATAGCTGGAATAGATGACATAACAGTGGAACTGCTTAAATACTCGGGAAAAAACCTGGAAAATTTCTGCAGGCATATTTACAACTGCCTAAGATCAAGATGCATACCAGGCCACTAGAATACAGAAAACATAATTTTCATTCACAATAAAGGTAGCAAAGAGGATATAAAAAACTACAGACCTATACGTCTACTACCAATCATATATAATATATATACAAAGATCATTAACAACAGCTTAACAAATGCATTAGATGCTGTACAGCCAAGAGAGCAAGCTGGCTTTAGAAGTGGATTCAGTACCCTGGATCATATCCATACGCTTCGAGAACTAATGAGTAGAGCTAAAGAATATAAACTACCGCTAGCATTAACCTTCATAGATTTCGAAAAGGCTTTCGATTCTGTATATCTCAAGACAGTAATAGAAGCTTTGGCCAACTAAGGCATTCACAAACCGTGCATAGAGACTTTAGTAAATATATACATAAAAGCAAAACCTAAGGTAAAAATTTATGAAAACACTTTTTGAAAGAATTTTTCACTACCAGAGGCATCCGACAAGGAGACGCAATATCACCAAAGCTCTCCACTGCAACTCTAGATAATATATTCAGCAAAATGAACTGACAAAACAAAGGCCTATCCATTGATGGAGAATACCTCACCCATCTAAGATTTGCAGACATCGTTATGAATGCTAATAATCCTGCAGCACTACAAGAACTTATTAGGGACCTAAATGCAGCTGGCAATGAAGTTGGCCAAAAAATGATCTTGACAAAAACAAAATCCGTGTACAACGAACTAGTGAATATCCAAGATGTAATAAAAAACAACACTGTACTTGAAACAGTAAACGAGTATGTATACCTGGGACAATTAATACATAAATCTGGTTCCTTACTCCCAGAAATCAACAGAAGAATGAAACTGGCTTGGTCATCTTTTGGTAGAAATGCAGTGGACAGATCCGATGTAAATATCAACATATATTCAAATCGAAGATGCCACTTCACCTGAAGAAAAAAGCATTCGATCAGTGTATATCACCAATCATGATGCAAAACTTGGATATTTAAGAAAGAGATAATAAGAGAAACTCAGTCACTCAAAGGTCAATGGAGCAATGGAGCAAAGAGAGGTCAAAAAAGAATAGAACGGATCAGACAGAATAATGTCATCACCAATCACCAATATCACTGATGTAATGTATAACATGGCACAGAAAAGCGAATATTAGACAATCGTGGGCAGGAATGAAGATCGACTATGTAAGGAAGGCTGCACCATAATCAGTAGAATACCCTGAGAAAGATGATGAAGATGTCGGCATGGATAATTAAATTAAAGAATGTAAAAAATTATAAGCACTTTTCGCAAATATTTTGAAGAAGGGAAAATCCTTTAAAAAAACGTGTGTGAGTGGTAACTGATGATTCTAAATTTATTACTTTTTCCGTGAGTATTTTTGCCACCATAAGCCCCCCAATTACGGCTCCCTTGTTTTTTCTTTGTGACGTAATGACTGTAATGTGATTAAGGTTTTGTTTCGCTCGTTCGTTAACAATGCCATTTTCATGGTTGTCCCCGTTTCAGCGAGTGTTGTATTTTTATCTGCCCTAAATGTAACTGAAATAACATTTTAATTTATAATTTTGGACGGTACCCATTACACATTTCGTTCAGCTTTACTCATTCCGAATAAAATACCTCCTGTTACACATTTTCGGTCTACTTTCGATATATAACGGACAAGTGAAACCTCTCGTAACACTCATTAAGCAAATATTATACAGGGTCACCATGAAACTGTTCTTGGAAGTCATGTGTGTGTATGGTTAATAAACGCATGAGTGATAGCAACCAGAGACGGATCGGTCTTTTATGGCGGCCCCTAAACTTCAAAATATTTCTCTTCTACTATAATGATTCATTATATATATTGAAAAAAATGCTAAAGTATACGTAAAAAAATAGAGAAAATAAAAAATTTGAGATTCAAAATTTTCGATATAGAAAAAAATTAACTTTATAAAGTGTATAAATTGTATATTGCTTTATTACAGCTTTACATCTATTGTTCATAATTAAAATATTACTGTTAATGTCCAGTTGAGGTAAGTTGACCAATTCTTTTGTCCTGGAAGCGAAATGCAGTGTGAATGCATATGTGGACATGAGAAGTGATTCGTTGTTAAATCATGTGCCATACATATTCAATAGAATTGAGACCTAGGGATAGTGCTGATTGTGGAAGTTATGGCAAACAGCAGCTGCAAACGGATGAGCAATAGATTGAGGAATAGTATCGAAGTACTGCTGAGCTGTTTGGAACCGATTTGGAAAAACGAGGAAAAAAAAGAAGTAAAAAAAACTTCACAATACTATAACAATACCAATAATAACACAAACAAGTGAAAACTGGATACTTAACAATAAACAGGGAACAAAGATAAATGCAATAAAAATTAAGCAAATTAGGAAAATAGCAGGCAACACTAGGTGGGATAGAGTGAGAAGTGAAGAAATAAGAAATAGCATCGGCCAAGAACCAATACTGGCAATCAAAAAGAAACAAATGAACTGATTCGATTACGTGGTCAGAGGATCAAACTTGACTGGTAAAGAGAATAATTGAAATGAGAAAATCAGGACCAAGAAAAAAGTGGCTGGACCAAATAGAAGAATGTGGTAAAGAAAAAACCGTAGAAGAGATGAAGGAATTAGCTAAGAATAGAAGAGAGTCAAAAAATGGATAAATGATAAACAGGAATCACATTTCGACACCTAAAAGGATATGGGGAGCGGGAGACGAAGTTAATGAAGAAAGAAAGAATTCCTCAAAGAGACCTCAAAGGAAAATTTGGGTGGTATTTCAATTTTCAAGAAAATTACAAACTCTGCTATAAACCAGCTTATGCCACGATATGGTGTCCTAGTGTCCTAGTGGTTAAGGAGTCAGACTTGAAATCAACTGGACTCTACCGGCCAATCCTGTATTAATCATGTCTAGGTTTTTATTTTTAAAGTTTAAAAAAATAAACTACGATATAGTAACGGATTTATAATCTATTGGAGAAAAAGTTGGTACTAAATATGTAATATTTTACTTCAGGTTATGACAGTTATTAATAATCCATATGAAGAAGCCGTTTGTTGGGCGAACTACTTATTTAGTCCAAGTGTCAGAGATTTGACCTCTAAAAATCATAAGAACAAGTTGAATTTTGCTGAGAATGTCAATTATGGGACCACAAAAAAGATGTAAAATGGTTTGCCATTCCTAACTCCCGGCTTCTCCCTCAAACCCCCCTCGTAAGGGAAGAAACACGGGAAACATCGATTTACCAAGAATCTATACGCGGTGGAAAAAAAAAATCAAACAAAAATTTTTTGAGTGATAGCTTGAGCACATTATTGTTTAACTTGATAATGCACAAACTAATAGAAGAAGTAAATAAGTCAGGAACAGAACGGATAGTCAACGCTTTGGAAGCTAACCCAGAAAAGTTTAACCTGAAAATATTGGCACTAAAAACAAAGTCCCTAGTTATTGTGTATCAAATATCAAACACAGCCGCAGTTTACCTGAGCGAAAGAATATGGAGAAATAAAAATATCAGGAAAAAAATGAAAGGCAGAATTTACAAAACAGTCATCAGACCAATAATGACATACGCGGCAGAAACACGCCCTGTCACAGAGAGGACAAAAAGGATGTTAGAAACAGCAGGAATGAAAACACTAGAAAAATTGATGGCAAGATACTATGGGACAGAGCTAAAAGTATAAATTTACGTCATAGATGCAAGGTGGAGAACATTAACGACTGAGTCAGAAATAGAAAAGTAGAATGGAGTGATCATATAAGCAGAATGACAAAAAATAGAGTAGTAAAGACAGCAAGAGACGGTTCCCAAAAGAAAGACGATCAGTAGTAATACCACGAAAACGATGGAACGGCAACTTATTGGAAGCACATTAAGGCACAGGCATATCTACATAAAAAGAAGAAGTATCGAAATTCAACTATCTGGGAACGTAAATATCGTATTATGGAAACATACATGGAAACATACAAGCTAATAAAGCAGTGTACGTGTCGGAATGACTACGAGACGCGATATGGAGAAATAAGAACATGAGTATAGAAGGAAAAACATGCATATGTAAGACTTGCATACGACCGTCATTAACCTATGCTATAGAAACAAGAGCAGAAGCAACAATTACAAAGAAAATTTTAAGAACAACAGATGTGAAAACAATGAGAGCAATAGCAGGTAAAACTTTAAGAGACAGAATCCCTAATATACAAATCAGAGACGTAAACTAAATGATATCGTCAGATGGGGACGCCAAAGAAGACGAGAATGGAACCAACGCATTAACAGAATGGGAAGAGAAAGACTTGCATGAGGGTAGGAGTGGCATTTTCGTCTCTACGACTGGAGTAATTTAGATCCATAATCATTTGTCAACATTAATATTGTTCCTTAATTATATTGCAATTCCTCAAAAGCAAAGATGTTGCGTTTTAAAGCCTGCTTGTCGCTTCTGTTTATTTGTTAATCACTTTGACTTCCTTGATTTTTATCTATATTTGACATTATTTTTCATTCCAGGGATTTATTTTAAAGTAATGAAGCTGTCTTATTACAATTTTTAGTTCCTTCTCTCATATTTTTGCCCATATAATGTTCTTCTTGTTACAATTATCCTTATATTGTTCTTTTTCTATTTAATTATGGACTTACATTTTTTCAGTATACGTCAATGTTTTAGGCAACACCTGTTCTGATTTTCCATTTAATTTATTCCTTTTTTATTTTTTCCATTTTAACGATACCGTATTTGTTTCGCGTAGTTTAGAGGCGAGATAGAGGTTAAAAATATTTCGTGGAATAGTTGCGTAAATATATTCATTTTTATTATCGATATAAGGACTCGAGTAAAAAAATAAATAAAAATAAAATTATTGTTTTGTTAATCAATGGATCTTAAAATTGTTTTTAACCTTTATAGGTAAATAAATATTTAACCTTTATACGAATAATAATAGATAACGTAATCCTGTGATTTTTTATCGGGTTATGAAACAAATTATAATTATTATTTTTATCAGCATCACTATAAAAGGCAGGAGGTACAGTATGGGAGACATGTAGTCTAAGATCGGAATTATTTCTTTTATCAATTTTTGTACTGATATGCACTGATATATGTATTTTCCTAGAAGATAAATCTGATGTAATACACTACACATAAATTTCGTGGCAATAATAAATAGAAAAAAGAACCGCTTATTTGATACGATTTACGAAATACAAAAAAAAAGCAATGAAACTAAAATAAAATTCCTAAGGAAGTAAGGATATTGGTAGAAGGAATATGATTGATTTGGCTATCAACAATTATGGAAACAGAACACCATTTGGTAGGAAACAGTAAGAGAAGAGAACTGGCAAGAAAAGTAAAAATAAACACATGTTACCTGCAGATATCCCAGCCGATGTGAGTAGCCGTAGAATTTAACTTCGAGCCCGTCCTCGGGTAGATTCTTTACGGCTTGGAGGATAGCTTTCTGCAGCTTCCTAAGATAGTCGTTATCTATTAGCTGTACTGGGTTTCTACTGGTTACAGGTCTGTAATTCGTCACCTCGGTTTGGAAGCGTTTTATCTGTGCAATCTCAGGGGTGCTTGCATCTGACCCGACTCTTTTTCCGGGAGTTTTGAACGAAGAGAGTTTATGCCCTTATTTCACTTTATCTTTCCTTTTAAAAGGTTTCCTTGTTTACAGAACCGCTTTTAGTTTTCTCATATGGTGTTCCTGTTTTCAGAAGTCGGTGTAACTGCTTTCGTGCTGCTCCATTGAGTCGTTTTCTTTTTCCCTCAAGTTTATCTTAATCAATTTTTTCTTTTTTTCACAATGTCACCAACACATGCATGGTTCTATACCACACATACACCGGCATGGCCTTTTACATGACCGTGTTTAAGATCACATATGTTGTCTTTGTTTTTCCTAAATGTGACAATAACTTATTCTTGGTCCAGTATTGCTTGTTTGATAAAAATTACTTCATGGTCCCCTAGACAAGAAGAGAGTGACGTTGTATATTTCTTCGAGTGTTTTAATCTATTAATTATCATTCTACATTTTATTAGAGATAGAGATAACATTGTGTATTTGTGTGAATTAAGAATCTATTGAAACGTGTGAATAAATCAGAATTGCGTGTTTCTGTTGGTAAAATGACTATTTTTGGCTTATAAATAAATAAAACAACGTATTAGTTAGCGAGTTTTACACATACCAATTTCAAAATTTGTACACTTATAGAACTTTATAAGACGCTTCTTAAAAAAAACAATGCATTCGGTTTATTGGTTGGCGAGATATAGAGGCTTAAAGTTGGAATGCATTTACCGCCTAACCATACGTGACAGAGGGCTCGTTTTTAAACAAATATCCTTGTCTTGTCATGTACTTTTATATAAAAATGTTTGCGTAATGCGTCTCGTGACAATATACATCTTAAAAAAGACAAAAAAAATCGTTTTACATAAAAAGTTGTTCAAAGTGCATGGGAGTTAGGGTGGAGGTAGCCTATTTTCTCGGCTTCCTGTCATCCAATTTTTATCTTCTGTTTCTTTTAAATCGATGTCGCGGACTATAAGGAATATTTTCATATATTTTCAAACACTTACCTATTTTAATTGCAAAATGGGATATTTGCAATAAACAATTTTATGTCATTCAATAATCACATTTTCTTTCTATGCAGTTTTTGTTTCCGAACTTGAAAATTACATAATAAGTGAATTTTTACTTTTAGTAAACATTATTAAGTTGAAAGCTTAAGCCTTTCTTTTTACGTAAAAAAAATTTAGCCTATTTAAATTGATTTTTTGGGGCCGGCATAATTTCGCAAATTTGCAATTTTTTTGCCGACCCTGGATTTCAAAATTATTATGCAAAAACTATTTAACCGATCCTAACGAAATTAAGCACACGTTTTAAAAGTACTATAACGCTTTTCTAGGCAAAATATGAAGGTTGTAAGTTATGTTTAAGAGGTCGAAAAAATTTAAAGGAAAAACTCTATATTTTGCACTTTTTTTTCTCAATTATTGCTAGTTTTTAAACAAGAAACATTAAATTTTCAATTTCTAGTTAGTCAATTATGAAAAATTTAAAAGCGAGAAACTTTGTATAATTTTTTTGTAGCGAGAATGTCTATCGAATTATAGGCGAAAATGTGAGAGCAAAAACCTAAAATTTTCGGTTTTTTTCAGATTTAATTAAATAAAAAATTAAGCATAAGATTTGCGGCAGGCATATATCGTGATTACTAATACAAGGTTCATGGTCTGCTTTTCGCCAGATCCCGCCTGGACTACTAAGATACGCTACTGTGCATTCCAAGTTACGCTACTTTATTGTACACTGCAAATCTAATGATAATGATGAAGTCAACTCGTACCGAATCATAAAGCTTAAAGTAATGAATTTGGGTACGTGAACTAAACCATTTATATATTTTTTCATGATGAAGTTGTACATGTGGCGTAGGATTATATGACAATTAATACCCCATTTGCAAACTCTTATATCACTCAGCATGTGTTTTGAGTTTTGTACGATTTTGCAGCGAAGATTCAAAATGGCGACAATTCAATTTTCAGTGGTGATGAACAATGTCAAGAGCACCATGGCTCACTTAATTTCCATAAGAAATTTAAGCGGATTTTAAAACATTTGCAGCTGCGAGATATAAGATTGTGGTGCGTAATTCAAAATGCAAGTGAAATATTTGCACTTGCTAGAGAGAGACAATTATTACAGATAAATGGCAGATGAAAGTCTACACGCTGAAAAAAGAGTATCAAATTTGAAGAATGTTCAGAAAATAGTACGGGGAGTATATACAGTGTGTCAATTTTAAAACTTACAATGGGCTATATCTCACGAACAAAAGCTGATATCGAAAAATGCTTGAAACCGATTCTAGGATAGTAAGGGGGAACTAAAATGACATGAAAGAGAACTTCACCACCATCAACCCCCAGGGCCCCACCCACCACAACTAAAAAAGTTTAAATTGCAAACCCCTACTTGTGATACATCATTAAAAATACTATAAAAAATGATATCCAATGATATAAATAATAATTATACAGGATGAACCAATGATTGTGAAACTTTGGCTTAAATGGAAAATTTAATGAGGTTTTTGTTGAACTACAAATTTGTTAAAAATGTCAATTAAGTAAATGTTCAAAGTGGGTTCCGTTGTTTTGTAAACAATAATAAAGCCTATTTTTAAATTCTGCCCGAACTTTGGCAAATGTTGTTCTAGTAATAGCGCGACATGCTAATTCTTAATTTTAGTAATAGCGCGTAATTCTTTCTCGCAATTGACCAAGTGACGCAGGTTGAGTTTTATAAACAACTGACTTGAGGTAACCCCATAGAAAAAAGTCAGGTGGCGGTAGGTCTGGTGACCTCAGTGGCCACTCAATAGGACCTCTTGTTCCAATCCATTTGTTTGGATAATTAGTATCCAACCAGTGCCTAACTGGAGCTGCATAGTGAGAAGGTGTTCCATCTTGTTGGAAGTGCAGCAAATCTTCGTCTAGAGCTAGGTTGCCTTGATCGGCTCTTTGGTTCTCTAATTCATGCTCAATTAAAGGTTCGATGGAGGTAAATGTCTCCACTTAAATTGTCTGGTATGAACAAAGGGCCAATTATAGCATCGCCTAATATTCCTGCCCAAACATTCAGTTTTTTAGGATATTGAGTGTGACCTCTGAATCGATGCGTGTTCGCATCACTCCAGTACCGACAGTTTTGTTTATTTACATTACCGTTCAGCATAAAAGTACATTCATCAGTAAAACAAATATTTTTTAACATTCTCTGTTCAAAGTGAATTCTCTCAGTCATGAGTTCACGAAACTCAATTCGTCGATCTGGATCATCATCGCCTAGTTCTTGAAGAATTTGTGTTTTGTACAGGTGAAACTTATGTAATTTCAACACCTTCCTAACCGACTTATATAAAAGTCCTGTCATTGAGGATACTTGACGTGTTGATGCAGTCAGTTCTATTGCAAAATTTCCAAAGACCTCAATCTGGGATGCTTCATTCCTTTTTTATTATTTTGCACTGATCTCGTTTCTCTAAACTTTTCAACTAAATCGAGGACGTACACGTGACTTACATTTTTGTCCAGATGCCTTTCATGAAATATTTGAGTTGTTCGTAAATAACACTCATTCTGGGAGACAAATTTAAAAATGATCTCCACGCGTTCGGGTATACTGTAAACCATTGTGACAACTACAGCTGAATGACAATACCGATCGTACAAATGATGAAAACTAATGTCATTTAAAATTCTCAAATAAACCAAAAATTATTGAATCTGACAGAACCCAAAAAACAGTTGTTCTCAACTTGTTTTGAAAAAACGGCAAATTAAGTTTTTATTTAACAAAAAAAATTTCCGACGGAAACTTATAATTAAAAATAATAGTCCGGGAGATAGCATTACAAATACAAAAGTCATAGTAAGCCGGCTGATATTAACACCCTGCATAATTATTAAACAATAATTATACAGGGTCATCAACAAAAACGTTATTAAATTTTCCATTTAAGCCAAAGTTTCACCATTATTGCTTCACCCTGTAAAATTATTATTTATACCGTTGGATAGCATTTTTTATAGTCCTTTCAATGATGTATCACAAGTAGGGGTTTGCAATTTAAACTTATTTGGTGGTGGTTGGTGGGGCCTAGGGAGTTATTGGGGGTGAGTTCTCTTTCATGTTATTTTAGTTCCCCCTTACTATCCTAGAAACGGTTTCAAGCATTTTTCGATATCAGCTTTTGTTCGTAAGATATAGCCCATTGTAAATTTTAAAATTGACACACTGTATAGTATATTATTATAAAAGAATTTAATTATTTTCTGTCTATTATTCCAGATGCGTATATCTTTTCGATTTGTTGGCATTTTCTCAATCATCTTAAACTTCCAAAGACCTAAATAACTTCTCAAGCTCACTTTTGTGTTAATTCTTTATTTTAAAGTTGTAGTCTCTCAAACTGCGTTTCTCGTACATTTTTTATATAGTTGTTTACATAATGTGCGCATTAAAACTTATCTTGACAAAATAAAAGTTATTTTTAAAAATACCTAATCCAACGCCCCGTTTGATCCGCTTTATCAGCAGGCCTTATATTTTAAATAACATTGTTTATTGACTAAACGCTAACCTAGACAATAAAAAAATTACCGACATATATTAAAAATAATATACAATCGCTTTTTATTTGCGCACCGTCTTGTAAATAAAATATTTTTTTGTTTATCACGGTTAGGTCAGTTACATTACGACTTAGCGTCACGAGGCAAAGTCTATTTTTTTTAAATCGTTGTTAACACAAATAAGTACATTGTAATTGTGAAACTTGACGTAACTGGAAAATATTCCGAGACTTAAATTATATTTGTTCAAACAAAAAGCGTTAACAGTGCTGAAAATATCGAAATTAAACAATTCGCAACGCTAGCGATAACAGTAAAGTACCTTATTTTATGTTTGATTTTTAAATTTTTCAATATTTACACTTCGACAAACGTAATTTTAATAAATGAAAATTCGTCACAATTATTTCACAGCCCACAACCAACCCATTAATTCATAAATAGTTGAGCACATGAATGATAAGGAAATCAATATCAGCCATGGAAATTTCAAGGATCTTATCCGTCCATTGCATCGTTTTATAGGATCTTTAGACCTACATAGAATCAGTTTAGCAATATTGCGTGATATCTGAAGCATTGGATGGTATCCTATCCAATATACGTGTCTTCTAGTGGCGGGATAGAGACAACAATACATTGGCTGACAGGACAGTCCTTGCAGTACGGAAAAATTTAATGCGGGGTAATACTGTACTTTGTTTAAATTGGCAGTGTTCAAAAATTTCTCTCCAGTCGTCCCTATCCATCGCCTTTCTCCGCCAAGCACGTATTCCCATATTTCTCATGTCTTCATCGACGTTCTCAAGGAACCATTTTCTAGGTCTTCCTCTTCTTCTCCGACCAATGGGTCTATCAAGGAGCGTTTTTCTAGCTGTGTTATTTTGTTCCATCCGCATTACATGTCCTATCCACCTCAGACGTCCTATCATGTTTTACGATATCAAGTTCCTGGTATATTCTATAAAGTTCGAAGTTGTATCGTCTTATCTACACTCCATAGATTCGCCTTAGTACTTTTCTTTCGAAACATCCTAACATGTTTTCATTATTTTTTGTTGAAGTCCAGGTCTCTGAACCATATGTTAGGACTGGGCGTATTATTGTTTTGTAGAGTTTTATTTTTGTATTTCTCGATATAATTGTGGATTTAAGGAGGAGATTGAGCCCAAAATAGCATATGTTGGACGTGTAAATTCTGCGGTTTATCTCTGCGGTAGTATTAGTTTCAGTGTTAAGGAGCGCTCCCAGGTATACAAATTCGTTCACTGCTTCGATGTCGTCGTTTTCTATAACGAGTGGCCGTAGGATTTGTGGTTGCGTGCTTATTTTCATATACTTCGTTTTGTTAGTGTTTATTATTAAACCCATTTTTGTAGCTGATTCTTTTTAATGCTACATACGCCTCTCGTACAGCATTTTCCGTTTTTCCAACAATACTGATATCATCAGCATAGATCAGGATTTGCACTGATTTATTAAATATTGAACCAGTGGTTGTGATTTTTAACACACGTATTACTTTTTCCAGAGCCAGATTGCACAGTATACAGGAGAGAGGGTCTCCCTGGCGCAGCCCATTATTTGTTTTAAAAGGTTCAGACAGTTCCCCCCGAATTCATACTCTACATTTAACTTTTTTAAGAGTTAGTTTTGTTAAATTTACCAACTGATTTGATATTCCTAGCTCTTTCATTGCTTTGAACATTTCTCTTCTATTCACAGAGTTGTAGGCTGCTTTGTAGTCTATAAATATGTGATGAGTGTTAATGCCATATTCCAGTGTTTTTCCAAAATTTATTTTAGGGTTGCAATCTGATGAATTGTCGATTTACCACCTCTGAAACCAGCCTGGTATTTTCCTAGTATTCTTTCTACATATTGTGCCATACGGTGACATAGTAGTGTGGAAAATATTTTATATGCTACATTTAGAAGCGTAATTCCTCTGTGGTTAGAGGATTCAAAGATATCTCCTTTTTTGTGTATGGTGCAAAGTATTCCAATATTCCAATCATTGATGAGGGATTACTGTGTCTATATTTCTTTGATAAGCTGCTGTAATGCCATAATGGTATCATGGCCTGCATCTTTGACTTCAAGAATCATTGGTGGTTCCTCTTCCCTCTCGTCTGCTCCCCTTACCCAATCTCTTTCGTCTTCCAGGTTTTCTTCTTCTTCCTCCATATTAATTGCCTGGTTAAAGTATTCCACCCATCTATTCAGTACATCGTTCCTTGTTGTTAATAGGTCACCATTCTGATTTCTGCATTGTCTTGTGATTGCGTTGAATTCTTTCTTTCTATCTGTTCAGGTTTTCTATATATTTAAGTTCCTTATTTAAGTGGTTTCGTTTTTTCTTTTGTGTATCCTCTTTTCTTCTCTTCTCTTTGTCTGGTAATTCTCTACAGTTGTTCTACTTCGGCGGGTAAGCATCGTTTTGTAGGCTTCATTTTTTTCTTTTATTGCATTCTTGCATTCATCGTCAAACCAATGATTTTTAGGGCACAAATTTCTGTTCCTATTTCATCTTTCGCTGCTGCTTCAATGTCTTCCTTTATTCTGGTCCATTAGGAGTCTATATCTGTCTGGCTTTCTTCATTAACATTTTGATTTCCTAGCCTGTTGGTGATGTTTTCCGAGTACCTTTCTGCAATTGTCGCATCTCTCAGCTTTTGCACATTCCATTTTTTTGTACCCATTTTATTTTCTGTACTGGTGTTTGAAATTCTAGCCCTCAATGTTGAGATCACTAGACAATGATCTGAGTCTATGTTTGCGCCTCTATAACTTCTGCAGTTTATTACATCTGTTCAATGCCTTGAATCTATTAAGATACTCGTTGTTCTTCTTGTGTTAAAAATAGGTGCTAGCGACTGTCATATTGAGTGCTGCTGCTAAGTTTATCAGTCGTAATCCATTATCGCTACTGATGTTCTGTAGTCTATGCTTTCCTATCGTGGACATAAAAACTCACTCTCGTCCTATTCTTGCATTCATGTCACCTAATATAATCTTAATGTCATTTCTGGGACATCTTCTGTAGGCTTGCTCTAGGTCTTCGAAGAACTGTTCTTTAATTTTCTCTGGTTCGCGCTGGGCATGGTACTATAAATATTCCAGTCACTTAGGTTATTCACCTCCTAATTTTGTCGGACTGAATCGATTGACTTGAAATTTGGTAAGTTGATGGGAAAGTGCCCAAGGGTGGTTGCCATCTTTTCTCGGGGGTGGAAATTCTTTTGCTCAAAATAATCACTGGAATCGATAGATGATTAAATTTTAGGCGATTTTTGTTCTATAGAGTTTTTTCAGGAAGTTAATACTGTTTGAGCTATTTATGGTTAAAAAAAGCGAATTTTCATTGAAAAAATTCACGGTTTTTAAGAGTTTTTCATGAATAACTCAAAAACTATGCCTTTACACATTAGTATACAGAATCAATTGTTTTTTCAATATTATTATAATTCTGATTTATAAAGTTCCATTCCTTAAGTAGCTTTATAGAGATTTGAGGCGCGAATTGCTAAGAAGATAAGATGATAGAAAATTGAATGAAATAAGGAACTTTTAAAGATAATTCAAAACGGATTGAATACCATAAAGATGATTAAGGACCCACTTTTAAGTGAGCCTTACTAAATGTTAAAATTAGGGGAAGTATCGATTGATTGTAAATGAAGAATAAGTAAATGTTTTTAGTTAAATAGACCTGTTAACAATGAATTTATATAAAAAATATCCATAACCATTTCTAATGTCAATGCTCCAATAAATAAATTAATTCTCATGAACATGTTGCGTGAAACTTGAAAATACGCAACATGTGTCACAGACTACGGATTGCAAAGAGACATAACATGACCTGGCGATGGCACGGATAATCTTATCTAAATGTTGTCAAACAAGTATCTACAATCGAATGATTTATTTAGTATTTTTACTATCTGGTTTATCAATTTTGTTCATTTCTATTTATTTATTAATTCAATTTATACCTAACAGCATTATTCGCACATTTTCCTTTTTAAAACTTTATTTATTTTATGTTTAATAGAACTTTTTCCTTTCTAAAACTTAAACAAGAATTATGAGCCTAATTCTTGTATCTTAGTATCTTTTAATTATTAAATATTTATAACACAAGTGATTAAGTGATATTTTATTGACTTGTCTATCTCACTAATTGCTAAGGGCGAGGTAAAGTGGTTCCTGATCTACTCGGATCAATCTCCCTCTTCTTCTAAATGTGCCTATCTTCTAGAGATGTTGGCGACCACATTGACCCATCTTATTCTATTCACAGCAGCTCGAAATAGATCAGCTGACGTTAGACCAGTCCACTTCCTAAGAGTGGCCAGCCAGGATATACGTCTATATCCAGGGCCTCTCTTACCCTCAATCTTGCCTTGTAGAATCAACTGTAGAAGTCGGTATCTCCCTCATCCCAATGAATTGTAGCACTTACATGTTATTAGGGAGTTTTTGTAACTACCTAACGTAACGTATCTTGTCCTCATCGAATTAGTGATTAACTAATAAATTGTCAGTGCCAGTCTTGTCCTTGTCATTTAACCCTATTTTTGATATTCAAAATAAATAACAAATATTTTTTTGAACAATTTTTAATTTTTGAGATGGACGCGATATTAAATGTAGGTGCCGTTATTGATGATGAAGAAGACGAAGACGAAGACATAGAAGATGCCCTTCTTCTCCACATCTTGCACGACTATACGGCCGCTTTAATTTTGATACCATTAAAAATATTTTTCGCTTTTTAATTAAATTCCACCTTTCTGGATGATCGTAAGAGTTCTTGCCTACGACTTCCTTCAACAAGAACAAATCATCTTCATTGCTGAATTGAAGTCGTTTTCTACTGCTTTCCATTATTTATAAAAATCAAAACAAATATACTTAACCACAAATGTAAAAATACACGTACCACGTGTGATTATGAAATGTGGATGTTGAAATTTTGGTAATCGGGTAAGATTCCCTTGCGCATTCGGTTACCTTCGGCTCGATAGGGATGCGTATGAACGTAACGTACCAGCTCGTTACGTTAGGTAATACGTATCTAGATACGTTATTTCAACCATTAATGCGCATGCTTATATGTCAAAAAGATACGTTACGTATACGTATTTTGCTTGCACAAAAACTCTCTATTTTCTAAGGGGTGTGTATGTCTCAAATGCCGGGTTCGATTTTATTGCTTACTGGGATGACTTTATTGAAGGATACTTCATTTGTTTACAATAAATACTCTTTACACACATGGCTGTAAGATTCATAAAGATAAAGCAGAAATAAAACCATAGCAGTTTATTCACAATATCGAACATTCTACTGAGGAATTTGGTATATAATTTGCTGCAGCTTATTAGATTTTGGTTTTTTTACTATCTGTTTCTTTCAAGACTATTGATAAATATTTCCACTGAACGAAATGTTCAAACTCTTTATCTTTAATGTAAGATTCATACTTATTTATTTTAACTTCAATGTGAAGGTTTGGATATCTAATTTGAGTTTATAACCCCCTCTCAATACCAAATAAAGTGTAACTCAATCATGATGTTAACATGTTCTTATGTTTCACTTTTTAACCTGTACGTTTTCCTTCTTTCCATGCCTTTTTATTTTATTTTAGCTATAGTGATTAACAAATATGATCAAAACCAAAATTATATTTACTGAAATAAATTAATTATTAATTATCAAAATATTATTTTTTAGTATATTTAAGTCCCTTGTTTTGTTGACGGTTTGGTATTTATTTATTTTAATACTTTTGGAATTGGTCCAATATTTTTGTCAGTATTATTTAATGTCATGAAATAATAGTATGTTTTTCGAAATTTCTGAAGCAGGAAATACCAATAAATCCAGAGAATAAAAATTCTAAAATAATTTGCCAAAACATAGTTCCGGGAAACTTTTCAATGATTATTAATATATCTAGGCGCAGTTTCTAATAACTTTATGATACAATCGTATAATCTAAAATATTTATTTACGACAAACAGAAAAAATGCTATTTGAACTATATATAAATAGGTATTATTGGTTTTCAAAATTTCCTGGCGGTGACAATGTTATCGGGTAATAAAAAGATAGCAGTTGATTTAATTTCTAATTGTTTATCATATTAATACACGCGTGCATTCTTTTCAGTAATAAATTTACAATAATACCTAAAATTAACACATTAAAGATGTCTAAGGAAGACAAAGTTTTTTTCTCATATATACATCAATTTTGATTGGATTTTAAAAAGTGACATAATGTTATAATTCCTGATTATTCAGAAATGAATTCGTCTTAATTTTAGTATACTAATTTAATGAAAATTTTCAACATAAATGTCAATATAAAACATACAAATCTAAGAACAAATGTGTTCTTAGCTGTGAATCTAAGAATCTAAGAATATAAGAACAAATGTGTTCACCTTCTGACGTGCTTAAAATTAAATTGTCAATTTCGTTTTGAGGCAATAGGATCTATTCCTAAGTAAGAAGATCTTGAAGACATTGTCTAGTATGAACAGTGTGCAGATGAGGAGCAATCCGTCTCTGAACCATATCCCATACATGTTCGATGGGATTAAGATCTGGCGATTGTGCTGGCCACGGTAAAAGCGTAATATCCTCTTATCTTACTATTGCTACAGTACCTATGTAGTCTTACATTATCCTGCATGTAACGCAAATCGCAAAACGCAAACGTGGCAAATGGAAGAAACAACAGCTTCTAAGATACGATCAATATATTGATATTTATTCAAAATGCCTTCCATAAAAACGGGAACAGTTTGATATGAAAAATGATTTCAGCCCACATCAAAATTTCCAGACCACTATATGGACGAACACCCAGTACATGCCTTAGTCTTCCTTGTCGACTAGGTCCTCTCCAAACTCTTCCTCTTCTTGAATCAGAATAGAGGCAAAACCTAGTTTGATCTGTGAATAACACACAACTCCATTCTTGTAAGCCCGAATGCACATGTGATTGTGCCACTTTAATCTGAGTCCACGATATCCATGACGTCACATGGGAACCCTCAAAGGATATCTGGTGTGCAGCCCAGTTTCACGTAATCTATTCTTCAAAATTTGGTCACATACAGTAATGTTGTGGGAATCTTATTTCTCTAATGGTTGGTTCAGACAATTCCAGTAGTTTAGTTGAGTGGTCGAGTAATTTAGTACTAAACTCACTCAGTTTTAGTCCCTCTGATAGGCAGAGTCAAGTAAACGGGTCAAGTAGAACTCGTTAAATACTGGCTGCGTGTAAAAAATTGGTTTACTAGACTTGATTTAGTACACTCTACTAATATGTGAACAGTAGAGTCATTCGACTAAATTCCTCTACGAAATTATTGTCTATGTCTGAACCGACCTTTAAGGTCAAAGAAATATACCAACGACGAAAACGTGTTACACGATATCTATGAATTTCAACACGTAGCAAAATTTTCCTATCTAGGCTCTCAAATTAACATAACAATTTGAATAAAAATAATCAATAATTGGATCTATTGTTACGATGCATGTGATGATCTTATCACTCATATGCTTAGTACAGACAACGAAAACTGGACATTTATTTTAAGGAACCTTTGAAGATAACATTACTTGACACGCGAACTAGAAAATGATAACAATGATATAGATGCTATAGGAGGCGCAGTAAAATTTATAAAAATTAGAAGATAAAAATGGTTGTCATAAAATTCGAACAACACCAAAACACTTGATATGGTTGAACACAAGCGACGCATTGCCTCCAATGCTTTTTAATCTTGTTCTTGTAATAATATGTAATTGACGGTCAGCAGAAATAACATCTTACAAACAAATCCACCCAAGAAACTTTTTATGACCTTGGTATAGTCAATTGACTACTTTGAAATTTGTATGAAACTTAAGCTGAATTGAAATTAAATGCAGAAGTAGTAGGGCTAGCAATAAACACAAATAAGACAAGTTACTCGTTCAAACCAGCTCAAAAAGACCAGCGCAACAACAACACTCGATATATGATAGCACGTAAACAGATTCGCGTACTTAGAAATGGACAGTAGGAATGGTCACAAATAATGAAGAACCTAACATACATAAAAGGTTTACGGTAGCTAATAAAGTCTATTTGGCCATGGGATACATATTAGATGTGTTTGAAAAATATAATGGAAGATACTGGGCCCAATTAGTGAAAATAGCAACTGGCAAATTAGATATAATAAAGAAATACACGAACGATATAACGAGTTTAAAAAACTGCTTTGCTATGTTGACTCGGTATATATATTTTATACGTGGCGAGCGAACGAGTTGCTTTAACTTGTGAAAAATATAGATGTATATACTAAGAAGCACGATATGATTCTATCTTTGCGGACAGGTAAACGAGATTTTTATATAGATTATTAAGCAAAGGGTGATTTTACGATCTTGTTATGGTTGTCTAGTTTTGTAAATTTAAAAAGCAATAAAATGTTTTACGACTCGCTATTAAAAAAACCCTTTTAGTGATAATATAACAATAAAAAATGCAGGTGTATAGAAACGTTCAAATTGTCTTTGATTGTCTTTTAGAAACTCTAACCCAATTTTATTAACGCCTCAGGTTGCCGCCTCAGATATTAGATAAATAATATTTCTTGGAATATAAGAAAGGCTTTCATTTATGAGGTAATAAAAATTTACATTGAAGACATTTAAGGAATCTCGAATTTTTTGTAATAAAGTATTAATTTTGTGATACATTTAGCAAGAAGAACGGACAATAGATGTTCCACTAGAATAATACTGTGGTAGCCAAGAGGCGTCATTGTCATCTCCAAAAAGGTACATTGACATAAGGAAACAATCTGGGACAACATGGCACAGAAAAGAAAATATTAGACCATCATGAGCAAAAATGAAGAACGACTATGTAATGGAGGCAGCACCATAATTGGTAGAATATGCTGAGCATGATGATGACGATAATGACGTTGTAGACATCTTCTTCTTCTAAAGGTGCCTATCTTCTAGTGATGTTGGCAACCACATTGACCCACCTTATTGTATTCATAGCAGCTCGAAATAGATAAAATATGAAGGCTCTTACGATTCGACTGACCAACGGCTAAAATTACTCGTGTTCATATAAACGTTTTCAATTGCTGTGAAAACTGTTCATATGTGCACAAGAATTTTCCAACAAAAATATATGATAAAATAAAAAGTATATATTTATATAAAAGTAAATTATTTTACTTTCGGTTACACAATGTTTTCATTGCAATCTCCGACGTATTTCTTTGTCACTTATTATTACATTATATATCTATGCTTATCAAAATTACTATTTAATTTTCAAGATAGCCCTAATTGGTTAATATAACCTATAAATTATATTTACAATTAAATAACACTAAATATTTAATTATTTAGGACAAAATTTAATTTCGTATAATTTTTGAACTGTTAATTGCATGTTTGAAAAGTTTTGTTTTGTACAAAAAAATGTATTACATTTGATTAATGAAAGCCTCAATTAGCCTTTCGAAGCCTTGATTATCTACTTCCTGGAGATTTTTTTATTTTTGATCTACAAATTACTTTTCCAGATCACTAGGCAGATCATTGTTTAGTAACTTGTATAATAGTCAGACTGGATAATGAAACACATAAAAACATACAGCAGAATGCATTCGACAAGCTAGAGGATTCAAACTTTGAAATATATTCAGAAGAAAACTTCTAGTTTTGGCGAAAAAAAAACCAACTCTACTCAAAATAAAAATACTAGCAACAAAAATACAAATAAGGATAAAATTCAAGAACAAGTAAATGAGAGGTAGGAAAGAATTATGACAATGGAGTAAACAATTGAAAAATGCATTATCATCATCATCTAGCCTTCTGCGTCCAAAGTTGAACGTAGGCCTCCCCTAATTTCTTGTGTCGGTCTTGAGCTTTCTCCAGCCAATACCCAGCGATTTTTCGGACGTCCCCTGTCCATTGTGTAGGTGGTCTACCTCTACTTCTTCTGCCAGCGCGTGGTCTTCACACTGTAACTGTTTGGGTCCACGGCCCGTACCCGATCCATGCTGTAGCTTGAAGTTTGGTTGCTGTAGCCCGGTTTAAGAAAATTGTTTTGTATAAAACAAAATTCCAAAAATGAAATTTTTCAACAATTAGTATTATTACTATTAAGTATTAAAAAAAATAACCAAAAAAGAAACAATCATAAATTTTTGGTATCAAAAAAAAACATAACTTCGCATTGATTTAATACTAGAACGAAAAAAATCTTATCAAAATAAAACAATTGGTATTTGTCATGGTATACAAAAATAGAAACACAATAAATAAATCAGTATTGATTAGTAATTAAATAAAAACAATAATTATTAAGTTAAATTTGATGCACTAACAAAAAAGTCCAACGTACAGCTATCCAAATTTGCTGTTGAGTTACATTTATTTTGCCAACTGCCATCCTCTTTTTTTATATTAATTTTGAGACCTTTTCGACGGATCGGTTCATTTATTAAGTTTAACAGTGTTTGTAGATCTGCTACACTTTCTGTAAGAATGGCTCATCAGCATATCTGATATAGTTTGTTGAATTGATTGTTTCTCCACCAATTTTACTCTTTCTGGTCTACGATCCAAGACTTTCTTGAATATTTCCTCGAAAGATAAATTAATAAGATTTGGCGATAATACATAGTCTTGGATAACGCGATAATACAAAAAACTGCCTGTATAACGTGAAACATTGTCATGCTTTACGTTATACAGGCAGTTTCTTGGTGCATCTTCAGTTTGGACAGATGCTACTTGGCTATAACGTAGATATTTTAGTAGTCTTAAATCATATTTATCCAATCCTGCCGTTTCCAAGCCTTTAAAAAGTAGGTCATGTTGAACTCTAGCAAATGCCTTTTCGCAGCCAATACAACAGATATAGAAGTTCTTGCGAAAACCTCTCTGGTTTCTAAGCAATTGCTAAAACCAAGCTGTTCATCAGCCATTTGGATTTTGAATATCCGGAATGTGCGATTTTGAATACTAGCATCAAAAAGATTTTAAGTACGGGACTTATCGGATAATAAGTCTAAATTCGTCGCATTTCGTAAGTTTACACTTATTTGGTAATGTTATGAAGAGAGACTTAGGCCAATTCTCTGGAATTTTGCCTTCATTGCAGGTGATACAATAGCTACTCCGGCCCAAATCGATGATTAAACATTCGAGGGCTTAATAGAGAGCTAGCTAATCATTCACAAGAAAATTAAAACGGCGTTGGGAGAAATATCAGAACAGTTACAGGTGAAATGGCTTTACCTAATCGAATTTTATTATCCGAGAAATATCTTTCTCAAATAAAACTGTGACTTAAGTGTGCTGTTGGCGCGGGGATGGGCGCAGGGGTCGGCGCGAACATTTTTGACGACAGGATTTTGATTGGAGGATGGAGCGGACGATATTTTCTTTATGAGAGGTCTCCATGTCAAAAGTAACTGGATGCCGTCATCTCTTTTATTGAGACAATTTGGCCTTTTTTCAATTTCTATGGCTTCTCGGTTAATTCTTGGTTTATAGAGGCGGATGGGGGATATGGTTCTGGAGTTTTGAAAATCAATTTTGTGCCCTGTATGAAGATGGTGTTGACCTAATGCTGAAATTGAATCGGAATTGGGAACAGAAATGGAATGTTCATAAATCCTATTTTGGATTATACGATTTGGTATTTGGTATATTTGGATTATAAGATTGGGGGTAGTCTGCACAAGGAATTGGCAAGAAATTGGCAATTGCTAAAAAGTATTGGCATATCTTGCAAAAAATAAGAAAAATAAAATGGGTGTATAACGTGGAAGGTAACCGTCAATACGTATTTCTGCCTATTTGGTCATCATCAGTACGAAGCAGAGAAAGCCTAAGAGAGTAAAATAACACCTTATTTTACAGCAATAGGTTTAAGACAATTTTTGTAAAATTTTGTAAAGTTAGAGTTGTTGTAAACATTGTAAAGTTAAAATACATTAAGTATGGTAAAGGAACAGAAACAGGAGATACAAAAAGGGTACAGAATTTTTTTAGAAAAGGAAAGGAATAGGAGATACTTTATTTCTAAATCCAATAAAAAATTTCTTTCAAAAGTGAGAGGTGTATTGAGATTAATTACTTCCAAGTGTTATCTAAAAATCTTTTAACGTAAATTCTCCATTCTTAAATATTAATAACCTGAACTGAGTTGGTCATTGGCTATCTTCATTAACCGCTGCACGTAAATATACACAAGCTGACATTGGGAAATCACGGGTATTGTGATGACTATATATAAAGAAGGCACACCACATCAGTACCAACATCATCCTTTAATACAGAGGACTCAAAGACGATGGAAGGAGACCAAATATCGAATTAATGGAAAAATGTCACAGTCCTTCGATAATGACTTAAATTGGAACTCAAAGAATAATGTGGCTGCGCAATATGGAGAGAATACATTAAACGAGAATGACTATATCTCATTAAAAATAGAAACGATGAGACTGAGAGCAAAAGGAAGAGTAAGAGGAAGACTTGTTCCTATAAAGATTAAATTCTTAAATCATTTAAACCTCCCCCTTATTTATTCATTATAAATCACTGATCCAAATATTAAACAAACTCAAAAATTATTGTTTAATTCAAAAATTCTGTGAAAACGGTAGGTTGAATACTATTTATGCTTCTGTTAAACGTTTACATAATGCTTAAGTATTACTCATTACCTAAAAATTGTACTTAACTTTGTTTTAAACATAACTTATAATAAATATACGATTCCCATATCTCTAGATTTCGTAACAAATACACGTATGTCTGATATTCAAACTAAACTCTATTTTCATTGAATGATTCAGTTTTACCAAGAAATTATCAAATGACAATACCACTATTTACTTAATACCTTATCTAGTTTTTAATTATTGCGTTACTTAACCAAGTGTGGAGTCTTGCATAATTGCTTTGTTCTGCAATAAAAATTGAACAGTTTTTATCTTTTGGAGTGTATGATATCTTTAATTTTACGGGCAGGATGTTGAGTATTATACATTTATTGGTGTCACGCTAAAAATAAACAAACTGATAGTAACTCCTAATACGAATCTAAAGCAAAACAGTTATCAATAAGGGCTAGAATAAGCAGATCACTATATTTCTACGCAATTATATAAATCAGGTATAGTAATACTTGATTTAATAATACCATTTAGTGCCATGTAATGAATATATTCATACACATATATTTAGTATTTGACGCTTTCGAATTTAGAGCAATCACTAATTGACTGTAGAATCCGCCATAGATATTCGCAACGCATTTAAAATATCCACAAAAACACAAACACAGCCATAAGGCTCCACAAAGGTAATAAGAATCTAAATATCTGAAGAAATGTCACGAAAGATGGCATCATTAGTTTGGAGAAATAAGAATTTTCTCGTGACATTCGTTGATACAGGTATTTAACAACTGCTTTTGTTAATTTTTTGTTTTAAACAGTTTTAAAGCTGTGGTTACTGCCTCCCTCCTTATGCAGAACTGCAAGGCAGAAAGGTTCAGCATCGCCTATAGAGCTGCAGTGGGGCTCTAGGGCCAATCAATGTTGACATTGCTCGTGTGATTTCCAGACATTTTGTAGCTTGACGTTAGTTGTTATTTCTTTTCAATGACCAGAGACTCATTTTGGGTTTTAGGCCCCAAGTCTTTCCAAATGTCTTGCGGCAGGTCCAACTTGCCACCGAGGATCTGGATAATATTTTTTCAATATTACTATTCCAGGTGAGTTTTTGATCTAGAGGTAACACCAGATTTTTTACTTCTTTGTATAGTCTAAAGGTGGGTACACATATGCGAGCCGAACTGTTTGCGAACTGCTCGTGAGCTGTTCGCGAAGAGTTCGTTGAAAATATGTTTATGTTCAGGCTATCCAATACCCTAAGTATCTAATAACAAACCGAGAATTAATTTACTTCGTTATTCTAAACATTTTGGTATTTTGTTTACATTATCTGTTATTAATGTCTCTCGTTACTTTTGAATAAGCCGCGCTCGTTCAGCAATTTTGTTTAACCGAATGATCTCATCGCACACTTAGCAGAAACAATTTATAGTCTCGAACTCCGTCCAAATTTAACTGCGAACATTCTTTGTGTTCGTCCCAAAAACCGACAGGCTGTGGTTCCTGACGAGCAACGAATGAACAGCTCGCAAGCGGTTCGTCCCGTCGTACAAATTAACGAATATAGCGTTCACAAACGGTTCGCGAACAGTTCTGCTCGCATATGTGTACCCGCCTTAATGTGATGCCATTCATAATTGGAGCCTGTAAATTGTATTTACATCTCCTTGTAAAAGGTATCAAAGTCGTTTTGCCGAGGTTGACATTTGAGCCCTCCTTCGAGCACCAACCTTTAATTTAGCCAAGAGCAGTTTGCATGAGACTATACTAGTCTGGCCATGATTGCCTCTAATTGTAACAGTTAGGTCAGCTTTGCGTAACCTTGGGTTGTAAAACCAGAGTGATACAACTTAGTGAGGGGGTCATCCACGACCAGATACCACAGCAGGGGCGATAGTACTCCTCCTTGAGGGCACCTCTTTACTGATGTCACAATCAGAAATTCTCCTCCAATAATCGCAATGATGATTCTGGTTTTAAGCATTGATTGAACCTATTATATTAGTCAGGTTTTAATGTTCCTCTTCACTAGTACTCTTTTCATCGATTTAAATGAGGTATTAAGTAATGCTCCCTCTATGTAATTGAAACCACAAAGAGCTATTTCTTTTGGCACTATTGTCTTTTCAATACTTCAGAGCATTTATCCCGTCTGGTAGCCATATGCTTATTGTTTTTAGGAGAAAGGAGGTGAGGCAGATGGGACGATAAGAATTCGGTTCGTCCGTAGGACGTGTCTTCGTCTTTGGTATAAATACCACCTTTGCGCTCCTCCAAGTTTTTAGAATGTGACCTAATACAAGGCTTGCTACGAAAAGCCGCTGTAATTGCGACTGTATTTGCATTAAGCCGTTTTGGAGTAATTCAGAAAATATTTCGTCCTTACTCGGGGATTTAAAAGGTTTGAAGCTTTTTACGTCACATTCGATTTTGTTTTTTGTAAAGATTTTTTCCGCTAGTTGCTTGCTGGATCTTTTGAGGCGTCTTGGAGCCTCTACCAGCTGGATACGTTGCGGTTTATCTTCTAGTACTTATTCAGAGCCAGGAGAATGAGTATTTAACAACTCTCTAATGGTTTCCGTTAGGCTCTCAGTATAATCACCATTCGGCTTTTTGATTAGTACGATTTCATTTCATTTTCGATTTTATGGACTAATTCGATTATCCCCTCGCACAGTTTCCTCCAAGAGTTCCTCTTTGATTTTCTGAGTTCTTTGTTGTACTCAGTAAGGGCACTTCTGTAGAAGTCTAGCTACCTGTACATTTTGCCCTATTGAAGAGTTGTATGCCCTTTTTTCCAAGTTTAGCCAACTCTTTGTTCCACCAGGAAACATCCCTAGTGGTTGTCTTATATTTCAATGGACAACTTGATAGTCTTCGATATTGAGGCTTGATATTCGAGACATGCCAATTGCATATTTTATTTGATATACATGAACTGGTTAGGGTTAAATCAAGAACTTTTTGCTAATTGTGTTTATAAAGGTGGCTTTGTTACCTCTGTTTGCAATAACTAAGTTGTTAGCAGAAATAGTCTAGGAGGTACTTACCCCTGTTATTGATTCCTGTGCTACCTCATACTGTGTGGTGTGCATTTGCATCAAAATCTAGGACATAAGATCAAAAGAGAAGCTATGGAATAGATAAGAGAGTGAAATGGTAGCAGTCACGCAAAACTTAATGGGCGCCCAAACTTGAAGGTGAGCAGCGCATAGCCAGCAACACCAGACAGAATAACAGAAGGCCGAATTTACGCAACATTGGAAGAAAAAATAAAAAACAAACATTTGCAAACAAAGAAAGCATTGTATATAATTTATAACTTACACAAGAGGAGAAAGAAACTTAAAAAAAATATCCATGTAAAAAAATAAGATGAAGAAGAAGAAGTATTTGACACTCAACCAAAGGTTAGTAAGCATTTTTGAAAGCTAATGAAGATAAAGCAATTAAAACTAGTTTTTATTTTCACAAAGTCACAATATTTATGCAATACATTAACTGGAAACAATCACGTCATGCTCTAAATTTTTGTAATTCTTGTTTCAGCTGTTTTTCATAGTGTTCCGGTTAACTCGACCAATAATTATCTTTTTATATCATCACTTAGAAAAAGATTTAGTTACTTTGAATCGTATTTTTTAAATTAAAGTTGCTGGAACTCTTTCCAAAAAAATGAATCATAAAAATTCTGTTGATTCTGTTTAAAACCAGGCATAATTTGGCTCATTTCCAAGGCGTGTGCTTAGGAGCACATATACAACACATAAAAGACAGTGTAACAATAAATATTAGTGTTTTATTATGTGGCTAAAAATAAACTGTTATCAGAATTTAGAGGAAATTATTACGAATTGCCTTAAACACCGTGTAGCATACGTGATTTGTTACAATTTTATGACATCTAAAGAATGCAACAAAACAGGTAGCAGATTCTAATATCGATTGTAGCATGAGTTAAGTACGATATAAAGTTGTTATAAAAGTGTATTAATATTTGTCACATGATTAAATCAACATAAAATATTCATTGGTCCAGAAGTAATCTTCCAGATTTTGGAGGGACCACTTTTCTTAACTTATCAGATTCATGCTAATTGGACGATGCAATATCAATGCGATTATATAGGTATATGCTATGAGGATACTAAAATTCTAGTATTTTCAAAGATACCAACAAACGGACATTTGCATGTCAAGGGACAAATAATAAAACAGGTAACTTCCATAAAATCTTTGGGAGCAAATATAAACAGGCAGTATAACCCAAAAAAAGAAATCGTATCAAGAATAGAACAAGCGAGGAAAACACTCATGAACACGAAAACATTTTTTACAAGATCAGATCTTAGTCTGGAGCTCAGAATCCGAATGATCAGATGTTACGTTTTCTCTGATTTGCTATATGGCTGTAAAAGTTGGACAATGGACTCTGAAACAAAAAAATAATATATGCCTTGCGATGTATATATACAGACGAATGCTGAGAATTCCATGGGTACAAACAGTTACCAACGGGGAGGTACTTCGACGCATGAGTAAACAAAGAGAATTATTAAGCATGATGAAAGAGAGGAAAATACAATCCTTGGGTCATGTGTTGAAAGGAGAAAGATATGAATTGCTCCTGATCATAGTGAAAGGTAAAGTGCAGGGCAAAAGATCAATTGGAAGATGCCAGCACTCGTAGTTGAAAGACCTGAGGAGATGGTTTAACCGCTAATCCGCAGAAATGTTTCATGCAGCAATTTCCAAAGTTACAATTGCCATTTGGATCCCCAACGTTCGAAAGGAGACGGCGCAATAATAAGAAGAAGATGCTAAGAGAGGTAACTGGTGTTATTCACCTGCAAGAATACAGTTTAAGCATACTTTTTAAAAATTAGTCGCTTCTTTCTCTAAACTTTTAATGGTTGCGTCATTGCAATACATTCACTATACTTTAATCAAAAACGACGGATCAAAAGACTATAGTGGAGTTACAAGAAGTGCAAAAGTAAACTTACATACTGTTAGTAGGTAAGCATGATTTTATTGTGATAAATTTTGTAACCATTCATTCTTTTTCAATTCATTGATCTTTCCACATCATATGATATAGTTCCTCGAGAGATTCTGTGGTGGGCGCTCAATAAGAAAGGAGTCCGTGGTGAATATGTAAAGATTGTGAAAGACATATATGAGGGAGTAACAACTAGTGTTAGGACAGCTGTAGGAAAGACATAAATTTCATGTGAAAGTAGAATTACGGCAGGGCTCGATGTTTAGTCCTCATTTAGTCTCATTATTGTTATATCAGATAAGGGGACATTAGATTTCCGGAACAAGGTGTTCTCATGTTCGAAGATTGAAGAGGTCGGTACGTCCTTGACCCCCCAAGTTACACCCCAATCGAAGACATAACGTTGGGGAGTCTTTGCTTGTTTTTGATCTTGGATGCCCTGGGGAATGGGCCACCCGAGAGGTGTTATGTACCTTTCTCCCTGGTTATAATTATATAGTTGATAATTGTAGACAGATAGCAAATTGGATCATATCATTTAAAAATTGATAGAGTGTTTGTAAGCATCTTAACAATAAAGATATGTTAATAATAGAAATAATGATACACTATTATCATTCCTGCTTTGATGATACCTACTAATGGTACTTTAAATTACACCAGATAAGTAACCTCGCGCAATTTTTTAATAGCACTTATTAACTACTAGTACCTAAATACCAACTTCATCAAAATAAAACGAGAGAAAAATCATGAAAAAACATAGTGTTTGAAAATTAAGTTAACTTAATGTGTTAACGTTATGTTATAATTACTAAAATTCATTCTTTCGTGCAATACGTGTTATTTATCAATGTTGTCTTGATAATATCCCATAAAACTATTGTCCTTGACATTGAATGTCGATTATTTTTTTCAGGACTTATTTTTAACCTTTCTCATCGTGAGCAGTGTATTCAAGTGTTTACTTCCTCGCAGTTTATCTAGTAACCTAATGATTCACCTTGGATTTTTGAAACCGTTTCATCTAAATAGTATGACATAACAAAAGTGTTCTTGAAAGTTTTTGATCAAAATATCCAAGTACGATTGGGAGATTTGAATAATAATATTGCAAATAATATTATTCTAATTAGGGATATAACAATAATAATAAACAACTACTGAAAGGTGTTCAATGGCGTAATCTACTACGTTTTTTAAAACGTCCGTGTTTGTAAATAGCGAAGTATATTTTCAAGAATTTGTTCATAAAATGTTAAAAAATCATACTACAATTTGAATTATACTGTTCAAAGAAGAAAAATTATAAATATCGATATCTTCTTGTGGGAAGGGACGATTGCTCAGATGCATGGTCCGTCCTCGATAAAGGGTCCTTTAAGCTATGGGCACGATTTCAATTTGGTCCTAATAAACTTTTAAACATTTTTATAAACAATTCAACATCTCGACAACAAATTGACCGATTAGTTCTTACAAAGTCTCATTCGATTTATAATTTAAAAGAGCTGAAATATAATAATTTTTGCTATAATAATAATGTAGAAAAATTGACATTTCTGAGCTTCAGTCATTAATTTTGCACAAAATATTGGGTCTTTAATGTAATATAGCTCAAATTCAAGCTTTCTTCAAAAATTCACTAATTAATGCTTAAAATCTATCATTTTTGTCTCTGCCGCTTGGATTATCACTAGAAATTTAGCTCTTCTATTTAAGTTTGTATATTGCGTAAAGGTGTGAAAATGATTGGAATTCAAATTCTAATATAGGGCACTTAAAATGGCCTTTTGGTCTAATATTTTTAGTGCCTCACAATGTAGGAAATTGCTTTGTGTGTGATTTCTTTCCGAAAAATTATAAGATGACCTACTCACAGCATTCTTGGACCATCTCAAAGAAAATTATATAGACGACGATGCTCGTTTTCTATCACATATGTAGGCCTGTGCTTCAGCGTCTTCTAAAAGAACAACGAATTGCTGTGAGTCATAATAATAGTTTTTATATTTAGTTCCATTTTTAATTATATACCTAACCTATTTCGTCCACTATGCATTACGGTGCAGTGGTGCGTTCACACAAGTAAGACATTAAGATATTACGTCAACACGGGAGTTAAGGGCAATAGTGCCCTAAGCAAAACACATCTCAGGTAAAATCGGCGTACTCGTTCATTTAAAATATATATCGATTAGGGATGCGCGATGTTCATCGATGATTGAAAAACATCGATGTTGAACGCTCGATGGTCAATGTTTTGCCATCGATATTTAAGTATTCGTGAACATCGATGGTAACATCGATGTTAAATGAAAACATCGAACACCATTTAAGTATAGATTACTGCTTTCACTCTCTGGTAAATCCCAGCAACGAAACAGGCTAAAAGGAAAGCTGCTATCAAAACTGTTATTTTTACAAGATATTGATAAGCATTATTGGGCCTTATAATTTTAATATATTACTTATTTGTTTTTTTTTTCAATAATTTGGTTGTGTTTAAGATATCTATGGAGAAATAATTTTTAATTCTTTAATATTAGGTTAAGGTTGCACAGTTACACCATCGACGTTTTTTGCAATGCATTAATCGAAAAGCTTGCATCAATGTGTTTCGATATATCTAATTGAAACGTCGATGTTTCCGATGCATCGATAAAAACATCAATGAAAACGAGTGTAGCTCAAAATATAGGATAGGATAAAATAAAACATTTATGAAATGATGATAAAATCTAAAATTGTAATGCTCTTTTTTTTATTTAATTTTAATAATAGCAAGTTCACGTCAAAAAATTTTAAATCTGACATGAAAGTCGACTAGAAAAATAATATTTGTTTATGTGTTATGGGTATATCAGTAACAGTAGTTATATTAGATCATTTTATAATCCTAATAAAGTATAACACACCGCTAAATTTAATCCTGAAATGTAAAGTAAATATTAATTATGATAAGATTCTAGACTATTGCACGACTGATATATTTTCTGCTCTTGCACTTGCGAAACTATATTAAAAGCTCGGCATTTATTGTGTGGCGTAAAGTATTACGTTACTAGTAAGTGTAAGTTAATGTAATCTTCAATACAGACAGACTGGCACTGGCACCCACAACGGTTTTGTTGTCGCTAAAATGGTTCCTGTTGAAACCTGCGCTACGAAACATCAGAATAAAGATTCTGCTAGTTTTATGGGGATTACCACAGCTACAGCGAATTCAGTTCATGGACTGGACAGTAGTTGTCTTGGTATTTGCCCGAGCTACATTTTCTTACATCATATTCGTCAGTTTAAAGATTAAATTGACGTCACATTTTGCTAAGATTTGGCCGAAATAAAGATATTATGAGAAAGTTGCCAAATGAAGAACACCAGATGAGAGACAGAGGATACGGGATCTCAAATGAGAATGTAATACCAGTGATAGCGAGAGATGAGGTTGTCGAGTCGTTAAATAGGATGAAAAATGGTAAGGCATTAGGACCCGATGGTATACCTGTGGAGGTTTGGAAGGCTCTAGGAGTGGAAGAGATTGATATTTTGTGGCAAATGATGAGTAGAATATGTTAGGAAGAAAGAATGCCCAATACATGAAGAGAGAGTGTGATGGTATCATTGTATCAGGATAAAAGGGATATTCGGGAGGGATAAAGTTAATGTCACATACAATGAAAATTTGGGAGACAACCGTAGAACGAAGGTTAAGGAGAGAGACATCGATAGGAGAAGAACAGTTTGGATTTATGCCAAACTGGGATAGTTGATAGAGAAATACGGCGGGAAGAAAAGAGAGCTCCATTTGGTATTTATCGATCTTAATAAG
Source organism: Diabrotica undecimpunctata (assembly GCF_040954645.1). Lineage (NCBI taxonomy): Eukaryota > Metazoa > Arthropoda > Insecta > Coleoptera > Chrysomelidae > Diabrotica > Diabrotica undecimpunctata. The sequence continues at coordinate 74,254,097 of NC_092812.1, forward strand.
GCGTACGACACAGTCCTTAGACAAGAGCTTTGGAGATGTATGAGAGAGAAATGGGTTCCTAAAAAGTACGTAAGGCTCGTGAATAATATGTATGAGGGAGCGTACGCCAAAGTAAGAAGCTCTTGTGTCGGATTGGAAGTTTTCGAGTGACGGTTATTTTGCATCAAGGCTCTTCACTGAGTCCCTACCTGTTTTATCTTGTTAAAGATGTACTGACAGAGAAAGTTGTTGAATGTAGTGATCAAGGAGGGAGCTCCTTGGTCAATCATCTTTGCTAATGATATCGTATTAGTAGAAGAAAGCAAAGATATGTTGGAGAAGTTAGAGGGTTGGAGAAGGGCTAATGAAGAGAAAGGACTTAAGATTAGCAGATCCAAAACGGAATATATGTGGTTAGCAGGTACAGAAATGGTTGGGGACATAAAATTGCTTGGAGAAAAACTAACTGAACGAAAAAGAGAATTTAAATACCTTATCTTCTACATAACGGAAAATGGCACACTAGATCGAGAAATTGCCCACAGGGCACAGGCTGGTTGGTATAACTAGAAGCGAATGAGTGGGGTACTTTGAGATCGAAAAATCGGGGAAGGGCTGCAATCAAAGAAATAAAACAGTGTAGTGAGACCTGCGTTGGTATACGGCGGTAAAGTGTGGTCTGTAAAGAAGATTCAAGAAAAGAAGATGGAGGTACCTCAAATGAAAATGTTACGGTGGATGTAGGGTAAGACTAGAAGGGACAGGATCAGGAACTACTTGATTAGGGAAGAAGCCGGGGTGACTACAGTCTCGAAAAGATTCAAGAACAAAGACTGCAATGGTTTGGTCATGTCAGACGTAGAGATATCCACTATGTGGGACGAATGATAGAGCTGTTATTGATGGAAGGAGAGGTAGAGGGAAATCGAGGAGAAAATGGAAGGACTGTATGGCAGAAGGTTTGAGAGAGAAAGAAGAAGAACATTCGGGCAGCACTATCCATTAAGATTTTGTGTCTTTTATATTTATTTGATGTTCAAATAACGGTCCCTGTGGGTGAGATTTTGACGCTCTCAACCCCAAAAGTCATGTACCATTACAAATCACCGTCACAAGTGATAAAACGTGATTTTCTTTTTGAAATAAACTTTTTAGAATTAATGTTTGTGTAGATAAAAACCCATTATAAAAAAAAGGATGTTTTATTTTATTTATTATAAAATCTTGGGGGCAGTATTAGACCTACAGAAGCAGAAGAAAAAAGTGATGATGATCACAACAGAAATCACAAATTGCTTGAAACAACTCTTAAACTGCTAACAAGTATATTTGGAATTGGAAAATAAGATTAATGAAAAACACAATAATCAGTAAAGAGTAACAAGGCTTTCGACAAAATTGAGGAACTAAAGATGCTATATTAATAGCTAGACAAATTAATCAGAAAGCATTGGAGTATCTGAAAGTATAAATATTCAGCTTTAGATATTATAGAGAATCCTAACTTTAACGAAAATATAAGAAAACAAGCAAATAAAGCAGCTTATAAATATATCAGGATGTCTAAGGGATGTCTGGAATGATAAGGATACGCGATTAGGGAAAGTACGTATGAATAAATCATGTGTAAGACCAATGATGAATTCGACAATACCGTACACAATAGAACTACGTTTAAAAAATATTTTTGACATGTATTATTTAATAGTAAAAAATCTTACAGGTCGGGTACACCCAATCCATCTAAAATCAAGGTTGCTGATAGTAAAAATTATTTGTAATAATATAAAAAACCTTTAACCGGAAACGAATTGGCTGTGAGGTCAGTATACAGCGAGCCTTGTCACTTTGAGGTCAGCTTCTTATTCTTGGCAAGTACGATACATACGAATGCATAGCTACGAAAGAAATCTTTTTGGGGACACATGAGTTTACTTGTAATACACTGCTTTCACAAATCGGTATCCGTCGAACTTAGATCCGCTTTGATCAATAGGTTAGCGTTAGTAAGACCTCGTTGCTTATATTTATGTCTTTGAACTAATATTGATACATTTCTAATATTCTCACGAAATCTTTCAGAATTTTTTACCGTGTTTTAAAATTTATTCTAAGGTTAGTTTTCTTATAGTATTTGTGTATTATAAATTGATTCCTGTCAATTATTTTGACTTGCTTTCATCTTTAATTTTATATAGCTATCTTTCGCTTTATCTGTCTAAGCTATTTTTGACTAGACACTGGAAGTATGTATAAGTATTGTGATAATATAAACTGCGAGGCAGAAGTAAGGGATATTGCTTAATATTAAATAAACAATAATACAACAATTATACAACTGTATAAATCAATTAAGTCACTTATCTACATTAGCAAATGACACTAGTTTTTTGTTTCATTTTTTATTCAAAGAAATAAATAATTAAATTCAATTAAATTCAAGAAACGAAAAATCACTTGAAAAATCTAAAAAGTACTGTTGCTATTTTTTAACTGAAATATCTGGGGGAATTCAATACAAAAGGCGTATTATCTTATAGTTATCAAAACTTTTACTGCGTCATCACATTTAAGCAAAAAAGCGACTTTTTTCATTCATTCCAATATTGAGAAAAAACTACGGCATTCTACATAAAAACATTTAAAAAGACGACTTTCTTGAAAATGTTTGCTCTTTAAAATGAGATTTTCTAAATTAAATGTTTATAAGCAAAAAAGTTATTGCAAACTAAACTCGAAAATAAGCATGTTTTTCAATTGTTTATAACTATCAAAATAAACAATAACAACATTTAAAACACATTTCATAATGTGAGTTTTTATGTGGTTACTACATTTGCGTAAGTTGGGCACAATCGGTCAAGTAGTTTTTAAACAATTATATTTGTTTATACCATTTGGGAGAACAAAGGTCATTTTCAAATGACTTTACAGGTGCATTGTCAAAATTTGAAATGTTTTTTTTGTTCTGATTCTCTTTATAAGGTCTCAAATTTTCATGCTTTTTAAAAACTATAATAATTTTTAATTGTTTACTTACAAATAATTGATGCAGAATGAAGTATCATTACCATTATATTGGTAACATCCCTAACTTACACCGCGCAGTATAGTTATATACATACTTATATAGTTTATCTTGTCCATAATGTCATTATTGTGATTTAGTTTTATTCTTAGCTGTTATTCTTATTTTTATTTATTACTCTTCTTTTGCTTAAACGTTCAGAAGATATAATTAGGAAACACCTAATTATTTCTTAAATGGATGGCTCGAATTATACAAAAACCGGGATGCGCCTATTCTGCAATATGCAGATTTCCAATTTGGTGCTTGCAATGTTGCCATATTTACCATTTTTTGATATCATTGGTCACTTTAGTTTTTAAATACAATACTCGGCATTTTATTATTATTGGAATCCCCACTTTCCCTGTGGAAATTATTGGAATCCTCCAGACGAGTTCAACCACTTGGTGTTTTATTTAGTCAGGAAGGTCTTAAATAAATAAAATTTCTCAGTGCTAAATAATTTTGAAGTAATTCAGTAAATATAGAATGCTGTGATTTTGACATTAATTCATAAAACTAACAATAGCGTGACGTTTACTGAAAAGTTTTGTAAAATAAATTGTATTAATAACTAAAACTAAAAGTTGTTTTAAGTGTTTTTAAAAGCTCTACAATAAAGATGGTTTTTAATTAAAAAGAGCGAATTATCGTTTTAATAATGAGGGACTAGAGGGAAAAAGATCTTATAGTGAAGTGGCCAACTTGTTCAACAATACTTTCCCAAACCATTCTCCTATCCATAAGACGACGGTACAAAAAATTGTAAAGCACTTTGAGGAAACCAGACGAGTGAAAGATGGCATTCGAATAGGTAGACTAAAAACTTTCGATTTAAAGTGTAATATTAGAACTACTGAATGACTTTATGGTGTCAGCAAGTTTTAAGGAATGTTAAACCCCAAAGAAGACCGATTCTTGCGCAGCAGCAGATTTCTATATGATTTAGTAAGCTCGTAAAATTGCTCCCTGTAGAAGCGAATAAAATGTTCGGAAAGGTTTCCGCTGTTAGTACAATTAAAAATAAAACTAAGTTTAATATTAAGTATTACAAAAATTAACATTAAACTCACCAGTCTTCCGGGTAAACCGCGTAGATTTTCACTGCGCCGAGCTTTTTGCCGAGCATTGCAGTAGAGCAGTGAGTAGTGAACAGTGCAGTGTCTGCGGGATCAGAAGACTAAGACCTCGAAAGCCCTAAAAAAGACAGAGAGGATGTCAAAAAGCTTTCATACAAATTTGTAGATTGTGGTTATTGTAAATAAGCAGGCTTGGGCTTTCTTTGCTCCTGTTTGTATGGTTATAAAATGCTGCATGATTAGTAAAAACAGCTCTGAATTCATCCAGACAGATTTTGTAGCTGGGGCTAGTATAGGGCATCTGCAGTCATACGTTGCTTGACATTTACTCTAGGAAATATAATAAATGGACGTAATACAAATACAAACCTTTCTGCGCTGGTAACTCTGAAAACTTGCCTTTATTTAGTTAAATTTACTTACGTTACGTTAAGTTTCCTATCAATGTTGCAAATTTCATTTTAATGTAGTGTTTGATGTGCCGGGAAAATTTTTTAAATTGACATTAGCAAAACATAAGCATTACGTTTAATTTTTAAGGGGTCACACAATCACTTTCAATAAACTGGTAATTTTTCTCAAGAATAGAGTTAATATGGAAAAATTATCATAGATACCTGAATGGCAAAATTAAAGGTTTGTGGTATTGGAAGAGAGAGGGTTGTTGCTCGTTAAAAGATGTCCCCTTTGGAATAAGAATCGACCGTTATAGCATTTTCACAAAATCCAATGAATATTACCAAATATCAGGGATGCCTAAAAGGGCAATCCTATTATTGAACGTATAGCGACATACAGCATATCATATGACACTATGGATGATAATATAGACATATTTGCTTTATATATAAAGTATATGGTAAATATAACGTAAATTTGCTTTATTGACCTAAAAGGGCCTCTGACTGATTACAAAATAAACAACTAGCCTAATACTAGCATATGACACATCAAATCAAACCACGTGATACGTATAGTACATATAATGTACATATATAGCGTGCCATCATATATACCTATATATATATATATATATATATATATATATATATATATATATATATCTTAGTACATATTATTTAACTGTTATAATAATAAATGCATAAGGCAAATATATCAGATACTTAAACATTTGATAGATAATTCTAAATACCCATGACGAAATCTTCTCGGAAAATGTTATTAAATGTTGAATTACATCATAGTATTTAGTGTTATCAAATATTTATCAACAGAATTATTTCCTAAATTAAATTATATGTCCTAGACACCATTTCTCTATACGCAGAATTATGATATAATGTTTGCCTCTTTACAAAAACAGTTATGATAGAGTACTTACGAACCAAAATATTACATAATCTAGTTATATTTTTGTTATCTGTCTATTTCTGAATAATTTCGTTATTAAGTGACAAAATAATCTTTCATATCCTCAAAATATCTCAAAAATTAGGTATTTATTTTTTCATGTGCACTTTGATTCTTCTTCTCTGCTAGAAACAAGACACGAGTTTTGGCATTGGTCTATTTAATTTAAATACGGGTAATTAATTGCGAGAAAAATAGGACAGACAGAAAGCGATCACAGATTCTGTGACTCGACAGTTTATTGAGCTAACAGACACACTAAATTATAAGTAGACTTGCATAATATATGCAAAATGCATATATTGCATATTTTGTATATATTATGCAAATATCTGGGGATTTTGCATATTTGTACAAAAAATTGCATAAAATGCATAAAGTTAATTTATTTCGAATTGCTCATTTTAAATAATATTTATCTAACCGTTCATTTTATTTCAATATTTTAGTCTTCAATATTACCAATAGTACCTGTAGATACTACCTAATATTCTTGGTATTGTTGTAGCAGGTAACCGATTGTAATCCCGTAATAAAAGGGTGTTTTATAAGTTTATGTGTAACTCACTCCATAAATCCCTATCAGACGAGCAGGAAAGCTTAAAAAACGGCTCAATATATATTTACCACGAAAAAGTAGTTATTGTAAACACTAAAAAATATTTTATGTAAAAAGTTAATTTTTTTTTCTTTCTCATAGATACGTTGTTTCTCTTGTAGTGAACCTTTTTAACTGCTAGTGATTATCGTTGTATGGAAGATGTCTTACAGAATATTTATCCTGACTGCTTTATCTACAGTCATGGTTTACGCGGTTTTTCCATTTTATTTTTTTACATTTTTACTAGAATGTGTTGAAGAAATTTACAGTTTTCTACGGTTTTCAATTTTCTTTTAAGATCCTCACAATACCAGTTCCTATTTCCACAACTTTATTGGCTAAAATTGGCAAATTGGATATTGGAAAAAAATATTGAGCGACTAGCATGCAAAAATAGACGAAACAACCTCAGAAGATCACCAGAAAGGGACAGGTTTGAAATAGGCAAACTAAATAAGAGAGAAGAAAGGCTACTACAGTTTGTCATTGACAGTGAACTTAGTATCATGAACACGATGTTTAAACATCACCCGCGAAGGTTATTAACTTGGACTTCGCCGAAATATAAACTGAACCTAGTAGAAGAACGAGGAAGATTACGCATCAAAATTAGCAGAAACTGGAAAAAAGGTAGTAAATGTAAGTAGACGAATAAAATCATCTAGCAAAAGAGAAAAAAATAATCACATCAAATAAAACTAGAAACAGCTAGAAGAGTACGTCAACAGTCAAGAATCTATAGAACTATTTTAAAAAGGAAAATACTACATCAACGAGTTCAATCCACAAACACAGATCATTAAAGATAAGCTTAAACAACCATCGCCAGAGTAAATAGCGGTGACATGGAAACAAAATTCTGAAATAGAATTGTTTAAAATCCGAAATAGAAACCACAATAAAGAAATTAAAAACTAGAAAATCTCAAGAGTAATTAATCACGTAATTACGGCGAAAGCACTTAAGGAAATGGGAGACATGGGGATTGCAATATTGTTCAATATGTTAAGAAATGTTGGTGTAAGCTCACTTCAATATCTATCTCAACCTGAGAGTCGGCAAAATGTGGCGGCAAGATATGTCAATGCTGCAAACGTAAGGCCGCTATTAGACTAGGCGACTGGTGGCGCCACCAAGTTGCTCCACTAGTGACTAAGTACGTCACGGGACATTTAAGTAAATGTGATCTATTAGACTACGTCAACGTTGCGCCACCAGAAATTGTTGTCGTTCTGCTGACAGAACCCGGCCACCAGACGGGTGAGTTAACAAAAGAATGTATATTCCGATAACTTCAAACTAAAAGCGCTTCCCCACGCTATTCAATATATACATACATATATATATATATATATATATATATATATATATATATATATATATATATATATATATGCTGTCACTATTTTTCCGGGTTTGACTCCGCGTTGTAAAAAATCAGCACAATCTCCGCTATGCAGATCACATTTTAATACTAGCATCTTTAACAGATGAACTTGAACACATTATAAATAGACTTGATACTATTAGTCATGAATATGGTCTTAAAATTAATGCACAGAAGACAAAAGTCATTGATCGAACAAGAAATGACCAGCCGGAAATAAGAAATGTATCATGATATGAAGGGGTAAATCGTTTTAATTACTTAGACTCTGTTATCACAAACAATGGAGGATACGAAGAAGAAATACGTCGACATCCTGCAATGGCCAGATCAGCAACAGTCAAACGTACTAAGATACGCTACTAAGAAACTAGCTTTCCTATCGCTAAAGAAATTTGGACCATCAAAAAGTCTGACGCGCAAGGTATAATGGCCTTTGAAATGTGGATCTATTATTGAATAATGAGCATATTCTGGATAGCACACCGCACATATATCTCAATATTAACAGAATTCTGCTTTATAACTAGGCTTACCACAAACATCAACCAAAATATACTGAGGTATTTTGAACACACAGCCTAACGAAGGGAAGGTAAGGAGAGAGTGATGGTTGAAGGACAAGTAGATGGTAAAAAAACTCGACGAAGATTGCCACTTCGATGGCTAGAAAAAACTAAAGCCCCAACGGTTACACTCTTTCTGAACCACGCGCAGGAAACCGAAGAATGGATAGCATCAATATGTTGAATACCATATCGTCACCACATCCTTACACAGGATAAACGACAGACGAGGAGGATTGGCTAATACTTAGAACGAAGAAACTTGGATTATTTATCCCATCCTCATTACAGTTGGTATCATTCAGACATATCGCCAATCTATGTGATCTGTATGTAATATAATATAAAATGAATCACTACTCAACTTAACATGTTTCTTAGAAATTCTCTATTTTCTTGACTAAAACATAAGATTTTCCAGCAGATTAATTGTAAACTCAAATTTTTTTAGTTTAAAATTATTTTTGAATATTAATAAAATGAAATGGATGGATCCGTTTTTTTTAAATAGTATAATATCACTGTTTTAGATTTGAGTAACAGTATCAACTCATACATTTTCCATCATTACAAAATTTTCCGGTGTGTCTTCATAGCTGATAAAAAACAATGTTTTTTGAAGTAAACAAATACTGTTACAAATAATATTTAGAACGATGGCATTGAAAATAATTGACAACATATTAATACATTAAACAAACCGAGCAAACATCATCGGGTGAAAAAATGCATTAAGATAAATAATGTGGGTTTATTATGTGTGTCAATTATTATAAAGAACGTTGCAAAATATTTTTCATTTGTTAACATTGTGTTTTCCATTTAAATTTCCTATCTGAGGTACACTACAATAGTAGAACACAAACAGGATATTCTGCAGGATAGAAACATAAGACAAATCAGGACGAGAGTGTTCAACTTAACTCAATAAATAGTTAAACATTTTTAAAATACCACAGGGATTTGTTATCGAATGTATTTTTACTTACATTTTTCATTCGTCGTAGTGTCAGTAGTGTGTGAAAGAATGGAACATTTATCAATTTGATATACTCTAATTACTAAAGAAGAGCCAATTTCTTTTCTACTTTGCTCTTTACTATCAATATACAGAGATAAAATCTTAGTAGCAGTTCTAAAAGGACCTGTTCGGTATATTTATAAGCTGCCTTACTCAGAGTAAGTCTTTGCTGAGTCCTCTTCTTAATGATCTCTTTCTTCATGGGCGCGTTCCACTTTCTGAAAAGGCAGGAGATATCTAACCAAGGCACCTAAAAAATCAGCATATAAGACAAGAGAAAATAAAATTTCAGACGTCTTTCAAAATCTGTCTAGTTCATCTATTATCCGTCAGTGTAACATAGCTATTATTTCAACTGCATCCATATCTCCTGTTCTTTTTCTTATTTCTATGTTTAGTATTTTATCAATTCAATTACCTAGGAGTAGAGATCACTAGTGACAGGGATATAAGAACAGAGATCACAAGGCAAGCATCAAAAGCGGCAAGAGTAAGTGCTTGCCTCCGAGAAACCATATGGAGAAACAAATATCTGACCATGGAAAGCAAAATGAAAGTATACAAGACAACAGTAAGACCAATCCTAACATATGCAGCGGAGACAAGGATCGATACAAGAAAGACGAAACAACAAATCAACAATATCGAAATGAAAGTATTAAGATCAATGGCGGGTATATCATTAAGAGACAGACAAACCAACAAAAGTATACGCGAAAAAATGAAATAAAAAATTCAAAATATTAACAGGTGAATAAAAACAAGAAAAAAAACTGGAACGAACATGCAAACCGAATGGGACCAGATAGATTAGCGAACATCTGTAAAAACAACAAGCCGTATAGCAGAAGACCCGTTGGAATGCCGCCAAAAAGTTCAACAACGACTGAAATAGAATAAGAGGTAGACAAACAGGAGTAATCCTAGTCGCGCGAAGAAGAAGAAGAAGAAGAAGGAGTATTTTATCTCTGATGGTAATGACCAACATTGGTCTTTCCATCGCATATTGTACAATTGTTTTATTAATTATTGTTTTTTGCGTCAGAGTTAGTGTTTCTGTATCATATGTGAGAATGGGTAGAACATGTTGGTTAAAAACCTTTCTCTTCAAACAGACTGGAATATTGGACTTAAAAATGTTGTTTAATCTGCCAAAGGCAGCTCATGTAAGACTCCTTCTTTGTATTCAGTTTGAATCTCATGCTGTAGATATTTATAAGCTGTTTCTTCGTTTACGCTATGTTCTTCAATTTGAATTTGGTTGCATACTACAAGGTTGGTTATACACTTGGCCTTTGAGATGTTCATTTTAGGACCAACTGTTTTTGACGCTTCATAGAGTGTTTGTAACATTTTTGTAGCTTTATCAATGCTATCAGATATTATAATAAGACGATGTCATCGGCAGATCTTAGGTGGTTCAGATCCTCTCCATTTATATAAATTCCCATATAATCCTCTCTTTCCATTTGCTTGAACATATATTCCAGTAGAGCTGAAAGAATATCAGAGAGATAATACCACCCTGTCTAATTTTACGTTCTATCCGGAACTTTTTCGTATCTTTATAAAGTCGGACACAAGCTGTACCTGTTTCGTAGAGACTCTTAATCTAGTTAATATAGGGGTCAATGCGACAGTCAGCCAATGCTCGAAGCATTTTATGCTAACCTATAGTATTAAGTACCTTTTCGTACTTTACGAATATAAGAAAGATAGGCTTGTTGTATTCTGTGCATTGTTCTATTAGCGTTTTAATTAGTGTACTGTACATTAAGATTAAATAATTAACAATAAATGAAGTAAAAAATACCATTTACAAAGTACAAAGGATGATATTTTTTCATCGCAAAAAGTAATTTTTCATTGCCTTTATTTATAATAAATTATATTTGGCAAGCAACTTTTCATTTTGCAAAACCACTCATACGATGATGTCAACACGTTGGTGATATGTTACTTTCAGCTCTCTTTATTAAAATACATTACACTATAAACTAATTCAACTGTAAATATGAATCTAGCAACCAATTGTGGAGAAAAACTTGATTATTGCTTGGTTTAAATTGCAATTTGCTGTTCCTAGTTAAATATTAAGAAAAAACATAATGTTGCTATTTCATTCTACATTTTAAAAGCAGTATTTATGAAGAAACATTCGCAAAACAAAGAAAATTGATCGCTGAGATCAATACAAGGTAAATTTAGTAGAAGTTTAAGTAGAATTTTGTATTAGTGCCGACAAGAACTAGTTACCTTCTTTTTAATGTACTACGGTTGTTGTTACATATTAAACATAATTATTTCTTCGAGTCTGCACGCCATACGCCATAGTAGGTGTTCTTGTTAATAAATCTTAGTGAATTCGTGTCACCTAACTGATTCTATATTACTGTATTCCCATTCAGCCGATTTAAGTAGGCCTTGTAATACCACAAAGTGGGTGAGTGAAAACTCCGAAAATTATAGAATTTTTACGATAACTCTACACATCTTGTTTAGACGAGAGAAAGTAAAAATAAGTTACATGCAGTAAGTAGTAGCAACAACGATATCAATGTGCTATTATTAGAATGAATAGCAGAGGCGGCTTTACTATTAGACAAATGTCTTCTAGTTTTATATACTAAAAAGTTTTTAAAATCGCATGTTTTATTTTGACATTTCAGTCTCCAACCCGTAAATCGTTTAAAAAAAAATAAGTTATAAAGATTGATATAACCTATGCGATGTAATGTGTCCTTGATATGTTGTTACTTAATTAGTATTAGTGAATTTCTTTCAGTATTGGTAAGCAAGTCTTGCTGCATTTTATTAATTAGTTTAGTAATTCAAATATCGGTTGATGTGTATTGGTTTTCTGTATATTTTGGTTATCCTATATTACTTTAGGTGATAATTAGTAGTGTATTTAGAATTATTATTGAGATATATGTTATTAATTGAATCTTTTCTTTTAGTTGGGTGAATTAAATACAGTTAGTTAAACTACTACTTCGCCTAATTCCTGAATCCACAAAAAAACGCAACAATATCAATTTATCTTTCATTTTACTTTTTATATCTAAACTTTTGCTGTCTCCATTTTGAGCTCTTAAACTATATTGTCATCGCTAGATCTTTGTTTAAATATTCCACGTCTATTTTTATACTATTCCTTTTCTAGTTACGTTCTTAATGTTCTTGTTACATGAATATATCATGCTTCGTGTCATCAGTAGCTCAGCAGCTAATACACTGGCTTTTCTAAGACAGAGTGAACGAATTCGATTCTCGGCACCAACATTTTCATTTCTAAAAATGTTCAGAGCACGTAAAGCCGTCGGTCTCACTTGGGTAACCTGCACCAGCATTAGTGACTCGAAACACGTAAAGATCTAATTGGCCCCGGAAAAATCCGGATTTTCCAGTTGGCAACACCGATGTTTTCAGCATCCTGTGTTACCCCGTCTATCCACCTCACCTTTGGTCTGTCCCGTCTTCTTGCTCTGGCTTCGCTATTAAAATTTTTTTATCATGTTCGATTTCGGAGTCCAGGCTACATGCCTGGACTTACGCAGGACGTTGCAGTAGGTTTAAGCTGCAGACGGTTTAACTTGATTATATTGGTAATCTTTTCCACTACAGCAATAGGAAACATATTTGACTAAATTCATCACAATCCGTCATTCAAAATAACAAAATCACTTAGAAAACTGGATAAATACCGCATTATTACGCATTAAATACGAAATAAACCAACTATTAAAATAAATAACTGAAATATATATATAAGTTACTGAAATAACTAAGTTGTTTGGGATAAAATCACTTTGGTCAAATGTCATCAATCAATGGATAGATAGTTGTGATTAATTATTTGAATACATTAAGTCAATCAGGCAATATGATCTTTCAAATTTTAGAAGTGCGTATAGTAGATATGTGAAGAATTTTACCAGTTATGAAATAAATTTTCCATTTTTCGAAGTAGGTACTTCAATAATAATTATATAATTCTCAAATATTCTTTGAAACTGATGGAATCTTTTAAATCTTGCAAAGACCCGCATTTTCTCCTAGTCAATATCTTAAATCTTGCAAAGACCCGCACTTTCCTGACCCGAGTGAACTAACTGGTTCTTTTAAGCATTAAACTGTGATTCTACCAAATAGTTAACCCAACTCGTAAATAAAAATGCCCTTAAAAAGTAAAGGAAAGAGCATACAAATTTCGTAACTAAACAATCTAGGAATGTTTTTTATCGAGTAAATATGTAATGAATATTAAAGATCAATTTGTAAAATCGCTTAGTCCGGATCTGTTCAAACGGATGTGTGAAGCTTTAGGTTATGGATTTAACCGTTCACTTGTCTTCTCTTTTCATAAAAACCTACTTTTTCTATTGATTCAAACTGTTCTGCGTTCTAACTATGGGAGAAAGCTCGTGTAACTTTCCACTGACTGTCGCTAATTTATAATTTGTTGGACTAATTACGCCTTACTCATCAAAACATTATTCTATAATATAATAATATCATTTATTTATTTGGAATTACAAGATATTTCTCATGAGATCTGATATACGAGGTGATGTTAGTAATGGGATACAGAATAAGCAATTCTTAATCCTAACATAATCTAGCCCTCTCTGCAATCTCTTTCACTTGTAGACCCGAGTGATTTACATGGAAATTTAGATTTAGGTTATACTTATATTACACTTCAAAATTATACTTGTGCCGTTGATTGCTTTTTATTTTTTAGGGGTGAAAACCACTCTTATTAGAAAAAATTATATAATTGTAATTTCAAGCAATTTGGAATTATTTAATTATACAGTGACAATAAATTTAGATTTCTTTACTGGTTTAATTTGTTACCACATCACTTCCACCCTTATTAAATCCACCCTTTGCGAAGAAATTCGAATAGTTGTAGTATTTTTTTTTATTGAAACTATAAATAAAAAAATATTTTTAATCAAAATGTTATTTTGGCTAAGACCTATGGCGACTAAATAAGCACAAAATTTCTGTCTTCTGAAGATTTTTTTCAGACACTTGGTCTTATGTTTGTTTATGGATTTATGATTTATGGTACGTTTATGCATGAGAATATTATACAATAAATCGTAAGCAATAAATCAAATTGTACAGAGCAAATTTTATCGCGAATCAACGAAGAATATGTTAAAATAATTTAATAATATACAATTTTAAATATCCAACTACCATAGCTTACTATTATTTCCAAGTACATTGCTAATCTTTTAATAGTTTATATAAGTTTAATAAACTTTTACAATCAGTTAGTTACCAATGACGCTAATTGTTTATAGAATTTCTACGTTTACATTTCATATTCTATTTTGTTTAATAATAGTTGTGAATGATCATGCCGATAACATGTGAGTAGTTCATTGAAACTTAGAAATGGCATATTCGGATCTTTGTTTATTTCAAAACAATTATCAAATTCGCGTGAACCGTAAAAAGCCATTACCCGATACTGCTTCTATTTGTCGTTTCACAGTAGCGGAGGCCATAAGCCACGCGCACAGACAAATTGATCACAAATCACACGAAATATGTAAAGCAACTCATTGTACAGTAAAGAAGATCGGCAAAAGACGAATAAGCTGACTTGCAACATCAGATCTGCTAACTCTCAGCAGGGTAAACCGCTTAAATTCACACGTGCTTATGCATAACCAATCCAGTGAAAACTGATGTTACAAAATATTGAGAAATGTTTAAAAATTTGGAGAAAACAATAAGTTTATTACTTCCTAAATCTAGTAAGTTGTAAGTTATGATACAATTAAAGTTTCTTGTACGGAACGATAGATATTATTGACCTCTACCTTAAACACTGTCTGGCATGTTATGCATCGTTGTGATATGAGCTCTTGTGTAGTTAGTTTATTGGACACTAAATGTTATTTTCAGGCCATGGCTGATGCATTATACCTTTTGCAACCTTTTGTTTTACCAAGTATGATATACTTTGTAACAATAGCAGTAATTTGAAGATATTTTTTAGCGTTAAAAAATTTAACAAAAGACCAATCACACAAGGATGAACCTAAAAAAGGAATCAAATTATTGAAAAACCAAACATAAACCGTGTGTTTTGCAAATATAAATTACAACAAAGGATTTCTATTAGTAGAAAAAAAAGTATAAGTCTAAAAAAAATACTTAAAAGAAAGTGTGAACGGAGAGACGAACTCAACTTCCAAAAAAAATGGGATTATCCCACAATCATATTAAAAATATTTTACATTTGGGATCAAAATATTAATTAAACAATTCAGAATCATATGAAGTACAATGTGACCAGCTCACTTGATTACGAGACTTTAATGCCGCAATTGGGAATATAAATATCCCAAAAATCGTCAGTCCATAGGCAGAAAAATTCTGCAAACTCATAAGAAATTTTGGAACTCCTAATATCCTTACGCGAGGTCGGTTTCTTTTAGGATTATCTTTGACATCCTCTTCTTTTTCATTCTCATCACTTACCCCATCGATCTCACTCTCTGTGCCTTTATAAAGCGACTGATGCTTGGTTCGTTATACAGTTCCTCCAGCTACTTGTTTGTTCATCGTACCCAATCTTCCACCATGGTTTGGCCCCCATATGTAGCTCTGAGCATTTTTCTTTCTCATCTTTCCAATTAACCGTATTTGCTTTTTTCATTGACCATCTTTACTATCATACGTCACTGTGCCTTATTACCGTTTTATATATCCTTAATCTTGTTTTTCTCGATACATATTTGGATTTCATCAGTTACCTTAGGTCTCCCCTTTTTTTATTTCCCTTTGGCAATCTGGCATTCAGTTCCCATTCTACCTGACCTTTTTCTTCTACCTATAGTAACCACCAGGTACGTAAAATGGACCACTCTCTCGAAGTTATATTCCCTTGATTCATTGGATATGAAAGTATACTGTCTCTTTTCTTTTTGCTCCGTATTTCCGACTATCATGCACTTTGATTTTTCCTGGTTTATTTCTGGGTCAAAATATTTTGCCTCTTTTTCTAATCTTTTCTAAACATTTCCTATTCTTTTCTTGTTTTCGTTAGAATGGTAAGATCATCAGCGAAGTCCAGACATTAATGTTCATTGTTGAAGATGGATGCCGTCATTTTAACTCGTCTATTTCTGATTATTGTTTCCAATACCAAATTAAAAAGCACCGTTGATAACGGATCTCCTTGTCTAAGACCTCTGTTTACGTCAAATTTATCCGATGAGAATCCTCTTCATACTACATGATTTCGTGTGCTATTCAGAGTCATTCTTACTAACCTAACCAGTTTTGCAGATATGCCCAAGGAGCACATTGCTTCATACAATTTATTCCTTCTTATCCTATCCTATGCTTGTTTAAAATCTATGAACAATGCTTGAAGGGTTACCTTATGTTCCTAGCAGGTAGTGCCCATTTCTTTTAGTGTAAAAATCTGATCTGTCATTGATCTGCTAACCCTAAAACCGGCCTGATACTCATCTGGTTTATCTTCAGCAATCTTGTAACAAGTATGCAATATCTCTCTTTTCCTATTACTCTTTAATTCTTATCCTAGACACTTAAAACTATTACTTTTCACAATCATTTCACCATCCAACGTTATCATTTTATTTGTAGTAACTTCATCTTTAAATGAACATTCTAAATACGCTTTTTTTCCTCAACCGCTCATCTTCATTGTTCCAGTTTTGCCTACCAGTATGAGTTCCACTAATCCTATTTTCCATCCTATTTTCACATGAAATGTATCACTCTCTCCCACAACTGTCCTAACACTAGTTGTTACTCCCTCGTACACGTCTCTCACAACCTTTACATAGCCACAAGGGAGTCTTTCTTATTGAGCGCCCACGACAGAATCTATAACACACACAGACGCTCGCGGACTAAGATATAAATCTTATACAAGCAAATAGCAAGCAAATAAGAGTCACAATATGTCTAGTCAGCATAGCAAAGACGAAAATGACTCTTATAAGAACAATTGAAAAATTAGATAAGGAGAAAAAGAAAATAGAGATAGAGATAAATCAGCACAAAACAAAATACATGACAATAGGGAAGGACTACACAACAGCTCAGAAATATCTAATAACATAGAAATATAAATTTAAAGCTGTATCCACATTTAGCTACTTAAGAGCAGCAATAGGGAAAACGGGAAAAGTGAGAACAGAGGAAAGAATTCTGAAAGGCAAAAGAACATATGGGGGAGAAAGAAGAATGAAAACAAATACCGAAATTGGAAAATAATTAAAGGGAGAAACTGGTTTAATTACATATACAGTGCTAGTCAAATTTTGCACATATACAGTGCTCGTATCTTTTGAACGGTTATTGTTATAATAGTGAAATTTGGAAGGAGGTAATAAACAGACAGAGACTTCCTATACCTATTCAGTCATAATAATTTTGTTTGAGTTTAAGCTCATTTTGATGAATAAATTAAATAAATACTAAAATTGTAGCTTCTCATTTAATTAATAATGTGCTCCATCTACTTCCTGACAGTAATGCATCCTATTTCTAAACTCTTGCCGTACTCGTTCAAATGTGTCGGGGGAAATTGCCCTACATTCGTCAACAATTCGTTGTTTCAAAATGTCAATATTGTCGGATGCAGTAGAGTAAACTTTAGATTTCAAGTCTCCCCACGGAAAAAATCTAATGGTGTGAGGTCCGGTTACCGAGCTGGCCATTTTATCGTACCTCGTCGTCCAATCCTTCTACCACGATATTCCTCATTTAGGTAACGTCTTACTGCACCATAATGGTGTGCAGGAGCACCATCTTGTTGAAACGTTATTTAAAAGTTGTCGAATTCATCTGGATTATCCTCCAGAATTTCAAGTATTAACGGTTCAATTGCATTTTGTAACATCTCCAGATACACTTCACCGGTTAAGTTAGTATTGAGAAAAACAGGCCCAACTATGTGGTTTCCCAAAATACCGGCCCAAATATTTTTTTTTTGGAAATTGACTATGTGTTTCATGAAAGACGTGAGGATTTGTGTCCCTCCAATACCTCACATTGTGTGTGTTAATATTGTCATTGAGAGAAAAAGAACTTTCGTCACTAAAAAAAATTGTTTTTATGTAATTGGTCTGTTGGTTAATTTTATTGGACATATTTTCACAGAAGTCTTCGGTCGGGGACATCATCTGAAAGTTGGTGCACAATTTTTAATTTGTATGGATGAAATTTGTTTTCAGCCAACACTCGGTGTACTGTCTTTTGACTGATTCCATATATAGATGCAACTTGGGCTGTAGAAGGTTGGGTAGGGTTCACTACCATTTCTGAAATTATGTCAAATTTTTTGTCATCACTAATTGTTGGTCGACCAGATCGTTTGACATCTTGAACACTATCTGTTTGTTTAAACTTCCGAAGAAGCTTCCTCAAATAAGCTCTCGATGTAGGGCGATCAGGATACCTCTCATTAAAAAGACGTTCCGCTGCATGGAAATTATTTCCACGTTCACCAATTATTAACACAGCTGCTACTTTGTCGGCTACAGTTCGTACTATTCTGCCTTGGTAAAAACTTAAACGTCTCGTTAAACAATAATTAAACTAAATATTAACTAAGAACAACTAACTTAAAACAATTTACTAAACTTGAATTGACTATATGAATTTGAAAGAATTGAAAAACGTCAACTTTTTTGACAAATAACCAAAGTCGGACGTTAGAATTTTTATTTATTAGATACCAATCTAGAATTTTAGTATTTATTTAATTTATTCGTCAAAATCATCTTAAATCCAAACAAAAATAGAATGATTGAATAGGTATATTAAAAAAATTGTAGTTTCGCATTTAATTAATAAATATTCTAACGTTCGCCTCTGGTTAGCTGTCAAAAACGTTGACGTTGATGTAAAACAATTAGAGAATTGAAAAACGTCAACTTTTGACAAGTAACCAGAGGCGGAGGTTTTAATATTTAATAATTAAGTGCGAAACTACAATTTTAGTATTTATTTAATTTATTCATCAAAATGAGTTCAAACTCAAATAAAATAAAATATCTGTCACAGTGGCGCTGTATCGTCATCTGTCACTATTACTTGTTATGACTAGTTAAGAAGCCTACGTCTGTTTATTACCTCCTTCCAATTTTCATTATAAGTATAACTGTTCAAAAGATACGAGGGGGGGAACGGACTTTGACTAGCACTGTATACAATAATTAAATGAGGATAGTATAAAATGGTTTTATCGGAAGAGATTAAGCATAATATTGGAAGCATTAAAGACCAAATATCATTAAAAACAAAAATCAGTTGACGAAGTAATTAGAAACAAAGACTCGATATAGAAAAATAAAAGAAATGGGTATGTGACTCGAGGAGTTAGAAAGCGCAATAAAAGAGAAATAAAAAGTATATAAAAAATAAATTATTAACCTCACCGAAGAGAATACCGAAGATTACAAAAAAGCATTAACAAGAGGAGCACATGCCGACTCAAGAGACCAATTCGTAATCAGAGATGGAAGACAGACGAATCATAAAAAGAGATGAAAATAAGAAGAAAACTAGAATAAAGTATTTCAGCATAATATACAGTATCACACTATTATGATAGCTAGATGTTGTTTATTATAAATCATCGTACGACAAGCTCCGCTGTCAAGGAGATTGACTAGAAAACAATTATTGAGCTCTATACGAGCAGTTCCGAATCATGTGCAAAGCGTAATCATTTCTTTTTACTTTTATATACTATTAAATAGCTAAAAAAGCTAAGTAAAAACACGTCTAAATTATATACCGTCTTTTAGTTCATGTACTTATTTCTATATTTTTGTTGCCACTTTTGACTATATGTCGTGTTTTTTAACTCGTATTACCTTCTATTTCTACTAAAAATATAAATAAATGTAACATAATTAAAATAACTCTGTTTACAAAAAATAATTTCCTAATTTTACTACAATTTCCGATCAGATATCAAACCGCGTTTCACAGGTAATCCGTAACTCAGAGTTACATGGAATGAAAAATGTTTATGTATCAAATAGAGTTTGGAGGGATCCATTAACGTTGCTTTGAACTTAGCACCCAGATCGATATGTCTGGCTTGTATTTAGTGTTTGTGATGGGAATAACCTGCCTCAAGGAGAAACGTTCCATTGACGATTGAAAGCACAGCGAAGAATGTTAGAGGTAAATATTTTAGGACCGTTATTTTTTAATAGCTCTGGAAAAGAAAGTAGAACGGAATAGGCAGTACGTAATGTTTATAGATCTTAATAGAGCATATATCAATATACGCATTTCTTAATTATAAAGAAGAATAGATAAAATTATTTAATTGAGTTATGTTAAAATACAAAGTTACTACATTATTTTTGACTGAAAGAACTACCTTAATTTCTTACTTTTTTAAATCCACTTAAGTAAATGTAACAAGTTGCTTAAAATAAAATAGCAACATTGGTAAAACACGAAAAGATAAACTATGGCGGATACATAATTAATAATTTAGAATAAAATATTCATACCAACAGATCACAATATTTTTGTAGGAAAATAAGACTTAGACTGAAAAGGGTAAAAGGGAAAAGAGTTTTAAGGGCAAATAAGCAAATAAGATACAGAAAATAATATGTCAAATGATACCGTAAAACAAATGTACCGCAAAAATAGACAGGGTACTAGAACAAAAAGTAAAGTGGACATCAACCAAAGAGGAAAGTACTCAGGAAGACTGGACGAAAATGAAAGATATATTAAAGATCGTTCAAGAACTAAAATTGAATACAGCAGAAACAAAAAGAAAACAAGGTGGATGATAGAAGAAATACTGAGACTCATGGACCAAAGAAAAGAACTCAGAAATTAAGAAAAACACGAATCCAAGAGGATCGACGCAATAATCAGGCAGAAGATAAGACATGCGTAAGCGCTATTTCATAGAAGAGATTGTAATGAAATTGAACAGTATGAAAAGGAAGAAAATAACGTTTCACTTGCACAAGAAATTAAAAGCGATCGCCGTAAACAAAC
Source organism: Diabrotica undecimpunctata (assembly GCF_040954645.1). Lineage (NCBI taxonomy): Eukaryota > Metazoa > Arthropoda > Insecta > Coleoptera > Chrysomelidae > Diabrotica > Diabrotica undecimpunctata. The sequence goes on from NC_092812.1 coordinate 74,275,219, forward strand.
GGAAACAACTATCCCAATTTTTCGAAGGCAAAAACGGACACAGAATATTATTTATCAATGAACAGTTAAAAGAATAGAAAAAGTTCTTCTTTTTGTAGTGCCTATCAGTTTCGGATGTTTGCGACCCTCATGGCAATCTGTATTTTGCAAACTGCTGCTCTAAAAAGATTTGTGGTTGTTGTGTTGAACCACGTACGTAAATTTATCAGCCAGGAAATCCTTCGCCTTCCCGGTTCTCGCATGTCTTCTACTTTTCCTTGAAAAATCAGTTCCTCATTATGTGACCGAGGTATTCGATTTTGGCTGTTTTTATCGTGGTTAACAGCTCTTTTTCTTTTTGTATTTTTATTAAAACGTCCTGATTAGTAATGTGGTCGGTATGAGACATCTTTAGGATTCGACGATAAAGCCACATTTCAAAAGCCTTAAGTCTCTTGCAGGCAGCGTCTGTCAGAGTCCACCATTCAACTCCGTACAATAGTATAGGAAATATATATCATCGTAGTAATGTATGCTTTTACTCTCTCATTTCTTAACTGTTTACACTGATTCGTCCAAATTGCTGTTCTTTCTTAAAGTTCATATCTCTGACTTACTTCTGTTATCCTATTTATTAACTCCTGGAGGGCTGCATAACTGTTAGTGAATACCACCGTCAGCTTCTTGGAAGATTTTCTCAGAGTATATATTGAACAGCAAGGGTGATAGTATACATCTCTGTCAGACTACACGTGTGATTTCGATATCATCAGAAAACTTGAGGAATACGTTCATATTCTTCACGAAGCATGTTTTGGAGTTCTACAAGACTTTCTGACTAGCCTGGTTGACTTCTAACACTACGATGAAGTTCATCTCAAAGATATTCGATGATATTCAGATCAGGGCTGCAGGCTAGCCATTCTAGAGTGTTAATTCCTACTTCCCCATGTAATTTGTCACGATTATTGCAGTATGCGGACGTGCATTATCATGAATAAAGACGAATAAATGGACCAAATGGAACTACTGCTTCTGCCAAAACATCCTCTATATAACGCTGAGCATTCAGGAGGCCATTGATGAAAATAAGTTCAGTTCGAGCTTCAAATGAGATTCCAGCCCTAACCATGACCCAAACACCGCTAAACTTTTTTCTCTGGGACATATAAGCTTGGGTATATCTTTCATTTCTTCGTCTCAGAAGCCTCTCTCGGCCATCTCCAGATTTTAAACAGAACCGCGATTCATCAGTAAAGAGAATTCGGATTCAATCCTGTATATCCCAGTGTTAAAGTTGTCGAGCAAAAAATAAATCGATTCCTACAGTTTCTGGGTTGTAATTTGGGAACTATATTCGGTCTTCTAGCTATTAGTCCTCTTTCAATAAGGCGTCTTCTAACTGTTCTCTCGCTTACATTCACATTTCGAACCTCGTGCAGACTGTTTCTTGCAGCAATTGCACTGAAATGGCGATTTCTTAAAAGTTCCATCACAATATAATAATCATCTGTTTGCGAGGTAACTCTTCTACGACCGGAACCAGGTCGGCGTGAGTATGTACCAGTCTCTATAAAGTGATGGAAAGCTCTCCACTCTGTAGTTCGCGGAATGCCTTAAGTTTCGGATACATAAACTTGACTTCTTCCATCTTGTAGCAATGCAATAATTCGAGCAACAGCTACTGTAGGTAACATCATATTTTAATTATTCACTTAGTCCAAATCTACGTTTGAAAAGCTAAATTACTGTTTCATTAACTGTTTTGTGGCCGCTTTTTTTGCCGTTCAGTGTATTTTATTTGAGTTGAAGTGTTAAAATTATTTTTCGTGTGTCAAGCGTATAAAAATTAAAATACAGTTGGAAAATACCTGCCAAAAACAAAGCTCACACCTCGACTTGGTTGCTTCCCATCTTATTACCTACCGTAGGTTGTCTCGATTAGAGTTTTGTTCGCTTCGTTACCTTAGCGAAACGAATATTAAAATCTCTATTTAATTGCCCTACTTATTAGCGTAACGAACAGCTATTAACATTTTCAAATATTCTAAGATCTGTTTAAATCTTCTCGTTTTAATACTATCTAATAGTATTTATTTTTAAATGTAAATGTTAAATATAAGACTTATTTTTCCATTTATTTAAATATATCTTAGATTTCTATTAGTATAATCTTTCTAGTGTGTACCGTACATTTAGGAGCTATATTTGGTTTAACAGTAAGTTCTATGCTGAAAATTCGTCTGTAAAATCCAGATTAAGGAGACAGAATACACGACCGAGGATGGCTCCCTGCTCGTCCCTTTTATATTCTTATTTGTAGTTTCAAAAGAGTCTCTCTTCTGGGACATCTCTTTTTGCCTATCTGTCCATTTTATTCCCATTAGTTGCGACGAAATTCTGTCAAGCATTTCGTCCCAACTTATAGGCAGTGCGCCCACGCATCCCTGTTATTGGCAGTACCATTTTTTCCACTGTGTCATGAATCTGTTGGTTTTACACCTAGATATTAAGGAGAGCAGTTGTCGCAGAACAAATCTCACCGTATAATAAATCAGTTATGGTGCAGCTTTCTGGAAATTTATCGGTTGAGAATTATGTACAGTTATTGAAATAGCAGCTGTCTCTATGTCATGTTCTCAGTTGACTTATTTGGTTATACCAACATAAAACAATTTTAGACTGGGACTTTATGTATTTATGTCTAATATATTTTTATGTCATTATTCTTAATTTCTGTCTGACTTTATAAAATACCTTATACAGTCTATTTGTTTTCGACTGGTAGCTCATTACAAATTCAAATCTTCAAATAGACGTTAAGAGTTACATTCAAGGCCATAAACCATTGCCGTATGGAAGAATATGAAATTATTAAGATTTTCTTTGCCTGGGGTACCTGCCTACCTGCCGACCGAGTAAGGAAAAGTGTTGACGAATTTGATACCGTTCGTGTGACATCATCATTTCAATTTTTGTTGTTAAATTTCAAAACCGTGCGTATTCTTTGGGAAAAAACTACTGTGTTAAATGTTCATGACTCCCTTGTTTATCAACAACCTTTAACAATGGTTAATAATATAGTGACTATGTGCTCCGGTATGACAGGTGTGAGTAAAAGAACCATTTACAGATTTTTAAGTGAAATAAAACAAGCGAACATTATTGAGCCAAAAAGACATGAAAGAAAGCAACCAATGGAAATTGATGACGTTCATAGAAATGTTTAAATGTTCTGAATGGTGGAAATGGTCGAATATTAATAATCATGCACATTGGTAGCGAACATGGTTTTGTGTAGGTATCATGGTACATGGTATTATTTAGGTATTGATTGAATTTTCTACCAATAATGCTGTCGTTATTTTCGATAACGCCAGCTATCACTTTAAATTATTGGAAACGTTACCGAAGGTCTTATGCAAAAAGTTGATATAATTGACTAGCTCCAACGCAAAACAATACCGTATGATCAGACTATGTTTAAAAAGGAATTATTACGAATTGCAAGTCAAGATAAACCATACTATAACAAATATGGCATTGACAAAATGGCAAAAACAAAAGGAATAACGGTATTACGTTTACCAACTTATCATTGTCAACTAAATCCAAGAGTTAATATGGGCTCGAGTAAAAGGAGAAATGGCCAGACAAAATACAAATGTTAAATTGAAGGATTTCAAACTACTTTTATTAAATTCCACAAAAAACTTAACGAAAGATAACTGGACCAATTCCTTAAAACTCGTTAAAAAAGATGAAGATTGTGGACTGCTGATAATAATAGCATTGAAGAACTTTGTCAATTTAAAATCATTCCAATTGGGCCGTAAATCAGTAAGTTTTTAATTTATACACATTGCTTAAATATTAATATCAATACGATATATCCGCTTTAACATTACAACATTACATCCAACACTGACCCATCATTTTCATACCTGTTAGGTATATAATCCATGGGTTTGCATTGTTATTTCTGTGTAAACCGGGTGGACTCTTCTAAAAATAATATCTAAAACTAAATTTGACCACTTTGCCTGCTGTTTGCAGATAAGTGAAGATTTGCATTTGTAACGAGCTACCAGTTGCAAACAAATAAAGTATAGTACGTTTGTTTGAGGGTGCCGATTAGAATACGAAAAAATCGCGTCCATATTAAATCTAGAGGTACATTAATTGTAAATTTTAAATGTAAACTGGATTAGATACCCTATTCTGGTATGTGCTTTACAAGGACAATAAGAAAAAACAAATATTTGACAAATTGGAAAATTTGAACTATTAGATTTTTTAATATTAGCAAAAGAATCAACAAAATATTACATTGATTAATAGTTCTACTTAAATGTCATTTATGATTAGGTGTGCAAATTGGCGCATTTTCATGTCGACTTACTGGGCTAATAAGAGTGGCGAAACGATTGGAAGTTCGGCATTCATTCATTGGCGTATTTGCGAAGTATTAAAATTACTGCAAAGTATTAGTGTCATCTGTTATTCACAATGACTTGGGCCTGCGAGTATTTCATTTACACGCTTTAAAATAGATCATTTTAAAATAATCATCATATAAACATTACCATAATCTTATTATCATTTACTATATTTTCTTCCATATTATCTTAAACAGAAAATAATAGTCTACAGTAAGGACAATGGCTCCTGAGGTAACAGTAAACAAACAACAGGACGTAGAAATGTTTTTGTTAAAACCAAATATAATTCCTTCTATTAAAACAGTACAGTAGTGTCTGATATACATTTAAATTACTATGATATAAGCACCATTTTCAAATTTTCTTCTCTCTTTTAATTTTAATTTATTTAAAAATAAATATAGTCTTGGATTAATATGGCAATAGAAACTATATAAGTCTTAAACATCCTGTCAACAAGTAGCTTATCTAGTTATATTCCCATCCTGATTCTGTACAACCGTTGTTTTGTTTAGGAGGCTTTATAATTGCCTCCAGTCTTACTCCATTCGGTCTAATGCAATGCCATATTGTAATTTATGAGAATATGTTATTTATTTTCCAGCTCTTTGGTGTAGCGCAACCAACCTTTTTCTTTCGCGCAGAAATTTTATAGGAACTACCCTTCCGATTCATAACGACTTATTGAAAACAGTTAATTTCTTACGGTACTCATGTTATTATCGATCCAACTGTTGTATTCTATATCGTTGCGTTTTTAACTAAGTCAAAGATAATACTCTAGACTGTGTTGTTAGGCCATTGTGGTGCTTTGTTGCTTTGTTTGTTCTCGAAATTAACTACAACCTCTCTTCCTTTAAACGTAGAGAAACAATGAATCGCAGACCCACTTATAAGTTAATGCGTTCCTTAACTTTTTGAGACATACAAATAATAAAGTCAATGATTTCTTGAGGAATTAAGTCTCAAGGAACTAAAACTTCATGTTTTAGGCAACAGAAATAAGGCAGAAAGCATCGAGAAAACGGTAACATGATAGTCACGAATTAAAATCACCTCCTGTAATCACATGGTCTTATTTATTTCCTTTTCTAAGCATTTTTTGAAGTGACAAAACTATTGTTTCTTCTTTTTGTTTTCAAACATCAATAATGTCATATGACCTGTAGTATTTATGTCAGTATTTATACATTTTAATAACCAAATACCGTAATAATATTATAATACCATCATAATTCCATAATAGTTTAAATTTAAATCATCATTATATTCTAGAATATGTAGACAACACCGAAAAAAGTTTCCAGTTAAACGGTAAAATCCCCGTCCCACTTTTTCGAATACTGGAAACTCAACCAAAGATCCTTTTCCCATAAAAATGTGTAGAAATAAAAACTGAATTGATTGTTAATAGGATTTCGTAACATTTAATTTATAATTGGTTAGAAGATTTCGCGATAATCGTACGACCTTTCCATATCAGCTAAAATGCGCGACTGCTATTATCAAAACCTCAAAAAAACATTAATTTATTATATTTTTATACACTTTAACTGTCTAGAGATGTCGTTAATCGGATCCCATTAGTGATTCGGTACTTTTGAAAGAATCAATAACCAATATTTTTCCACTGTACCAATATTTATTTATAAAATCTTTATCTGTCATTATTTATAAATGAATTGAATTTTTTTCAAAAACTAAAAACAACATAACGAATTGAAAAGCATTTTTAAAGGTAAGCTAAGGTAAGACTAAGGTAAAATTTACCTGAATGAGACACTGAAGAAATGGAGATCATGTTCTGGAATGGATATACGATTAAACGACAAAACAACCTTATATACGCTTCATTTCGCGGACGATCAAAATGGACACGCTGAAACGTAAATCGAAGAATAAAGTATAAAAGAGAAAAAATAATAGGGGTCACCGTCATCTCCGACAATTCTTATTTCCAAGTGTCAACATCCACACCGTGAATCGTCCAATATTATAATATAAAATCGATTATTGTGGTGCCCAATAAGGAATGAGGAGGTGATAAATAACTTTTTAAATGACAGTCCTTTCTGAAAGACAAATATACAAACACATCACGATCATAACCTTTATATATTTCTTCGTCTGATATATCTTTCTGAGCCTTTCTCACTTTATTGGTTTATAATTGTGTTTATCCTTCTGATTATATGTTTTACATATTCACCTCATCACCTTTGATATTATCTGTAGAACAACCTCCTCCTTCTCATTCGTTGACCCCTTGTCAGGGCATGGTGATACCCTAAATGTTATTAGCCTCCTGTCTCCATTGGGTGCGATCCTGTACCATATGGACGGCTTCATGTAGGGATTTTTCCACCAGAGTCTTCATTTGGTCTGCCAATCGTGTTGGAGAGCTTCCTCTTGGTCTTTAGCCTTTCCTTCTACTACTAATAGTTCTCTGGCCCGTTCTTTTAGCTATGTGACTAAAGTAAAATAGGTATGCTCGGTTTACTTTTTTTAATAGCCTGTCTTTTATATGAAGCTCTTCCAGAATTGACAGGTTGGTTCTATGTTCTGTCCAGGACATGCTTAGAATTCTTCTATAGACCGACATTTCCAAGGCTTCCTTTCTTAAGTCCGAATTCTTCGCTTATCCTGCTTAGCCGTTCAGTGACGGTAATCATTTCGAGTTCATTCGCTGCTATTGTAAGTGTGTCATCTGCGTATCGCAGTTTGCTGATTTTTCTGCCTCATATCGTGATTCCTCCATCCCATTCGTCTATTACTTTCCTCAAAATATATTCAGAATATATGTTATATAACAATGGTGATAGTATGCAGCCCTGTCTAGTTCCTTTCTTTGTTTTTAACGCATCTGAATACATTCCGTGTGTTTTAACTTTGCTTAGTTTTTATCATATAAATTTATTGAATCCAAAGTCTTTATATAATCTACGAAACAGGTCATCATTAGTATGTTGTGTTCTCTCACTTTTTCTACTATCTGTCTGGTGTTCAGTACCTGCTCCTGCGTTTCTTTTCTTGGTACTAATCCGCATTGTTCTTCGGCGATCTTTGGAAGTAGAAAGTTCTTTATATGTAGCAGGATTTTGCTTGCTTGAGGAATAAGGGCAATAGTTCTGTAATTGCTGCATACGATTAGTGATCTTTTTTTATGGATAGGGTTAAAGGTTGATTCGCACCACCCATCAGGCCAATCTCGCCCATTGCTTTTTGAGTCTTCGCTGGTATGCTATCGATCCCGGCGGATTTTTTGTTTCTTAGTTGGTTGGGAGCCTTCTACAACAAAAGGTTATTATTTGTTGCCTGTTACCAAAATAAAGAAAATATCGTTATCGTCATTCAACTCGAAGATATGAGGTTAGTGTGATATTTAACGTAAAAAAAGTATCAACAAATCCAACTATTGTAGAAATTTATTTCCTGTGCTTAAGACACCTTCTTCATTACTTGAGGTTGGGCTTAATATTAGAAAATTGATCTCTGTCTTGCGCAGTTCTTAATAGTGATTGTGTATATATCATAACAAATCTCTTTTATTCTTTAGCCATAAGCATTTTCTTTTACCCGGATCAATTTTCCTTTAATATTTCCTTCTATTTAAATCGCTTCCCATCGCATTCCTATCGCTTGTACCAAATTTTCATTAGTTTCATATTTTTCAACCCGTTTTCTTTACTTCTTACTATTTTAACGATTTATTTTAGAGTAAAATTCAATATTATTTAAGAGACTACATCCTTGGATTCATTTCAGTTATAACAACTATCCTTCTTCTTTTTCAATTAATTTTCATTACAGTAGACAGGATTTTTAGCATATATAAAAATGAAGAAATTAGAATAGTTTTTATTTAAATTCATTGACTCGAGGAATTGACTCATTTCGTTTCTGTCTAACACATCTCTAACTCTGTGGAACAAATGGCATTGAACTTTTTGACGATCATATTTTTCAAATAACAAATACAGTAATATTATAAGTGGCTATCTTGAAACCGTGAACTTTAGGCTATAAATATATTATTAATCTTATATGCACAATACTAACCTATGTCAACATAATCTTACAAGTCGTACTTGTTAATGGTTGAATTTGATGACAAAATTTTAATTTAGCGTTTCTTGATAACTTGTCGAGTTATTTTTTTCAAATTAGCTTGACCCAAGCAGATATTTTGCTAATTATGCAATTTTAAATCCTGTCGATTTATTTTTAAACTCCTCTGTACTATTTATCTTAAACCAGAGCAATATTAGTGACTTTATAACTCTTCGATCCCTCACCAAAAATGTTTACGCCTGTTTTATTGACTATGAGAAAGCGTTCGACACTATCAAACATGAAAAATTCATAGAACTATTACATCTTTCTGGACTTGACACTAAAGATATCCATATTATTAAAAATCTGTATTTTAGTCAATCAGCCCACATAAATTATGGACATATGATGTTAAAGGGGTTATACAGCTGCATTCTTTCGCCACTTCTTTTCAACCTATACACGAAACAATTTTTTCTATAGGTACTAGAAGAGTAAAATGAAGGCATCAATAGTAATGGCGAACCAATAAGTTATTTTCGATATGCAGATGATACTGGTATACTGGCCGATAACCTCAAAGATTTACAGGTGATGCTCAATAGAATTAAATATTACAGGCCACCAATTTGGAGTGAAGATCAACACAAAGAAAACTAAATTTATGGTGATTTGGTAACGAGGATGCAATAATACATTTGCCAGTTCTCAAATATTGTCTTCTCAAAATATTTTCAGTTGGATTTTTAAAGCAATATATTAATTGTGGTTTAATCCCTGCTACATTTTAAATAGTAAAAAGATAATCATTGGTCATCTTCGAGTATTTCTTGTTCTTGAGCAATTGTAACTATTATAGCACACAATTTCTCTACAATATCAACACCACATTGGATACGGTTATATTCTGAGACAATTACTGGTTTACATTTTTCACCAATACTTTTATCTATATCGTCTTGGTCGTGCATACTAGAAACCAAGAGTAGATTTTTCTTCTTGCTTGGCATATATGACACCAGGGTGCATTTAGGTCTAAAGGCAAGCATACTACTTTTGGCTGGTCATGCTGTAGGTTTGGTAAACTCTATTAATAATTCAGATTTGTTATTTCTGATCGTTCCTATTACAGTCAAGCTGTTAGGTTTCTACATCAATTCTTCAACCGAAAATATTGACATAAACCAATTGGCAATCGTAAAATTGCGATAAGATGTTCGAATATTATCAGTAAGCCGTAAAACAACATCTTTGGCACTAGTTTAAATCTTGAATGGTCCTTCTAGGTGTTGTCCAATATACACTTCCATTCGGCTTGTATTATATGAAGATGCATCAGATAAAGCATATATTTTTACCCCGTATATTTTATTTAGTTTTGATGGTGTATGTTGACGAAAGCCACATCTACTTCGAAATCCTGGTAGCATTTCGTCAATAGTTCATCATCATCATATAACGGGGGTCCTACGGCGATTGCCGCTTCCCGCATTTCAGCCTCCATCTTTTCCTATCTCTCCAATCTCCCTCTTCTAGGCCTCTAGATTGCATTGTTTTTGTAATTTCTCTTCTCCAGGAATTTGGTGGTCTTCCCCTTTTCCTTCTTTCTGGCGGAACATACATTAAGGCTTTCTTTGGCCACCGCTCCTCCTCCATTCTCATCACGTGACCATACCATTGTAATTGCCTTCCTTGTATTCTATCTGAAAGAGTATCTCTAATTCCTGTACGGTTTCGTATTTCTGATTCGTTTCCTGATTCTTTCCATTCTCGATACTCGACATGACCTTCTAAGATAATTCATTTCTACAACGTCTCCTTTATCTCGTTCATTCTTTGTCATCGTCCAACATCGGCACCATATGTGGTAATTGGTTCTACAATTGCTCTGTATACGCGAAGTTTGGTGTGCATCTTTATTTTATTAGACCACAGTAATGAATTCAGTATTCGGATGCATTTTTTCCCTTGGGTTATTCGGTTTTGTATATCTATTTTAACTCTGTCATCTGCTGATATGATGCTTCCTAGATATTTATACTGGTTGCAGCCTTTTATGACTACGTTTTCAAGCCTCAGATCTGTGGTATTTCCTCCAATTTTTAAATATTCTCTTTTGCTTATGTTTACAGTAAGCCCCCATTTGGCATATTCCTCAAATAATTTTCGATTCATATAATTTATATCTTCCTCATCGGTTGCAACCACCACCTGATCATCTGCAAACAACAATGTATACAGAGTTTCTTGTCCCACTTCGATGCCCATAAATCTACATTTATTTCTCCAATTCCTCAATGCTTCTTGGACGTATATTTTAAAGAGTGTCGGTGACAAACAGCATCCTTGCTTTAGGCCTTTAGTGACTTTAAATTCATTTGAGGTTCTGTTTCCAATTTTTACACAACTAACTGCATTTTCGTACAATTTATATATCGCTCGGATATACGTCGAATCCAATCCGGACCTTTCGAGGACCTCAAACATTTTCGGGACACTATCATATGCTTTCTCAAGGTTTATAAATACCAAATGGGTCTCTGTACTTCTTTCGACACAATTTTCAATTATTTGTCGTAGGATAAATATATTATCAAGGCAGGATCTCCCGGTACGAAAGCCGCTTTGTTCTTCAATATCTTATATCAAAGGGCGATGGAGCGTGCTATGTTGGGCGTTTCACTACGAGACAAGATCCCAAATCGCCAGCTACGACAAAGAACAGGAGTGGCTGATGCAGTAGAGAGAGTAGCAACACTAAAATGGAACTGGGCAGGTCACGTGGCTCGAATGACAGACAATAGATGAACAAAGCGGATACTGGAATGGATACCAAGAGATGATGCCTACCGAAGTAGAGGTCGTCCACCAACACGTTGGACTGACGATCTGAAACGTTGTCATAGGAATTGGATGCAAGAGGCACAAGATCGAAATAGATGGAAAATTATGAGGGAGATCTATGTCCAGCAGTGGATAAGTGAAGATTGAATGATGATGATGATGATGATGATCTTGTATCTGTCTTTCAACCCTCTTCTTTAATATTCTGCCGTACAACCGGCCCACAGAGCTCGTCACACTAATACCTCTATAATTGGAACAGTCTCTTTTATTCCCTCTCTTATATATGGAGCTTATATAAGATTTATTCCAATCTTTAGGAATTTCCTGGTCTTCACACATACATTTATTGAAAAGGTCTACTATTAATTCTAAAAGTGCAGTCGGAGCATATTTAACCAGCTCTATGGGAATGTCTCCAGGCCCTGCGGCTTTTCCGTTTTTAACCTCTTTTAAGGTTTCCGTCAATTCATTCTATTCGTCAATAGTTACATATTCAAAATGACTGTTACCTTTTTGACAATTAGTTACTAAATTATCGAAAAGAGTTGGTATAGATGCCAGTTTATCTAGTGATCTTCTTTCTTTACAAGAATTCATGTCGTCAAAACGTAAACATTTTAGGAGATCTAAATCGCTGTAAAGACATGCTAATACACGAAATAACTCTATATCTGACCCATCGGTTTGTCACAAATCTTCAACGTCCTGGCGGTTTGCGTGATTCCGGTTTGCGGAGAAATTCCGGCCAAGTACAGTAGCTCCAAATCTCAATCGCATTTGAAGGTTCAGCATCTCGAGGTCGGGACAAATTTTGGCGAATAGACTCAATATATTGATTTGTAAATTGAATAGTCAAATTAATCATACCATCATCAATAAAGTATTCCCTTTCTGTAATGCCTTTCAAAGGCCTGATAATTCGTTTTGGAGAAGGAAAAATGTTTTACGTTACTGTTTACGTTAATCTATTGCTCTGGAATATCGTCTTCATCCCTATCTGACATATCTTGTTTAAATTCACTTCCTTCTAGATCTACTTCCTAATGGTCTGATTCTTCAGTATCTGACTCGTCATAGGCAGCTTCTTTTAACCTCTCTTGTTGTTTTCCGTAATACCTCATATCTGTAATAAATTATAAATCTTCTTCTTCTTCTTTTTATGTAGAAATGGCTCTGTGTTTTTTAGTGTACCTCCAGTAAGTTGTCATTCCATCGTTTTCGTGGCCGTCGATAAGGATCGTCTTCCTATTGGGGATCCGTCCATTCCATTCTACTCTTCTATTTCTTATCCAGTCCTTGATGTTCTCCACCTTACATCCACGTGGTATATCGGTACTTCTAGCTCTGTCCCATAGTGTTTAACCAACAATTTTTCCAAGTGCTTTCATCTCTGCTGTTTCTAATACTTCTTGTCCTCTCTGTGGCAGGTCGTGTTTCTGCCGCGTATGTTATTATTGGTCTGATGACTGTTTTGTAAATTCTGCCTTTCATTTCTTTCCCTATATTATATTTTTGGTTCTCCACATTGTTCCATTCAGGCAACCTGCGGCTCTGTTTGCTCTATTCACTTGATCTTTCAGTTCTGTTGTCTAGATATTTAAACTCCATCACTTGTTCTATTTTGTCTTTTTTGGAGAAATTAACATGTTAAATTTTCTGGCGGTTATATTAAATTGGTGCAGCATACGTTGTAAATTATCTTTACTTTGAGAGAGTAGTATTGCGTCGTCTGCATAGCAGATTATTTTAAGTTGTTTTTCTCCCATTTGCTATCCTTTTTTAGTTTTTACTTTTTTTATTATTTCATCCATAATCAGGGTAAACAATAGAGGACTCAAAAATCTCCCCGTCTTATCCCATTGCCAGCTTCAATATGGTCTGTTAGTTCTTCTTCTACTTTTACTTTTATTGTATTGTGGTAGATATTTTCGATCTTTTTGATTATTACTAAAGGTATCTCTCTTGCGTAGAATACGTGGATAACGTCCTTTAATTTGACTCGGTCAATGCCTTCATAGATATGCCGGTTTGCTGTATTCTAGTGATTTCTCTAATGATTTTATTCTCAAGTTCTAAATGTGAGCATAATTATAAATGTTTAAACGTGGATTATTTGGGAATTTTGTAGCTTTATAGACATTATTACTCCTTTATTGAGAGCTGTACGATAGTTTTGACGAGTGTGAATTCTGCAGGTTCTGCAGGTATTCTTTCGTGGATCAAGTTACGGAGCATTTTCACTCACCTGATCTGACACCGTCTGATTCACACCGTAAATTTGAGACATACTGAGGGAGATAGTATTTAAATTAGAATTCGTCAGCAAATATTGGAGAACTACGAAGAAAGGTAATCAATAATTTTTAGTAACGACAGTAAAAACTGTTAGTAGGTACATTATGTTTAATAATCTGCAAAATTGTTTGCACTGGAACGATTCACATTTTCACCACGTGGGTCGTAAAAAGTAATCGCTAAATACAATGTTTATTTTCAGTACTATTTATTTTGAGGAATACTGTATCTAAATATATTATTTTTTGGTTATATTTCTTTGTCTGATTTTTATAACATATTTATAGTTTTGCATTTCTACAAAAATTATTTTACTTCAGATTTTACTTATAATTATTTTGATTTTGCTTATCTGAATTAAAGAAGAGAATTTGTAATTTATAAAGCTATTTTGCCTGATCGGCTGACTTTTCGCGTCTTTCTGAATACGTGACAAGATGCACGGACGTTAGATCCAAGATTAGTTATTTCATTCGAAATATAATATATGAAATATTCGAAATAAATATATGTTACTATGTATTCATTTTTTGGTTTATTGATACTATTGCTATCATCTATATTTATACAATGTTTCATTCGTTCATTTTCTTCATGAAAAATTCCACAAGTTTAAATGCTCATTACGTTTATTACATTAAGGAACCATTATAAATTTACTAATGGTAGTTTCTAGTGGCATTGACTAGACATACCTATTTACAAAATTTGTTGCTATTTCCGGCTGATCATAATATAAGATAAGCTCAAGAACGATCAGGTAACGTTACGTAATTCAATGAATTCGATAATCCTTGTTCAAATAAATATTTGGTTAAGGAAACCACTGATTTATACCTGTGTGAGATAGCTTAAGTTAAATCCCACCGTACAATAGGGTATTAAATCGTTCATAATTATCTGTTTTTAGCTTTTACACAACTGATCATTTCATTTTAAGTCGAAAAGTACGCAGGTAAAGAAATAAAGTTACTAAAGATCACTACGAGGCATATTTTTATTTCAAGCCAAGGGAAATTTGATTTTTTAATTATCATAAATCATCCCTATGCAGAGTCGGCTACAATAATTATTTTTCGCCATAAGTTTTTATATTAGGTCATACTAATACCAATCCCCTTCACAAACATTTCCAAAGTGTGTTCTTTGGACTTTCTCTCCTTCTGGTTCTTGGAACTTTCATCTTGTAACCTCTTCAGATATTTCCCATATTTTCATGGTTTGACCATCATTTTTTATGGGTCTGTAGTATGCCCATTGTGGAACATCTTTGTTTTTGTAATAGGTAGTAATATACTGCTTCTCCATTCGTCTTGTATTTGTCTCAGTTTCATAATTCTATTAAATAAGCCTGCTAGCCAACTTGTTCTTGTATCTCCTAAAGCTGTCAACACTTCCACAGGAATGTCATCATGACCAGCTGCTTAAACTTTTTCTTCTTGAAGTGATTTAGCAACTCCCCGGTTTGTTAGTTCGTTTTAGTTTTCTGTCAAATTCTTCATTTAATAAAATGTCTAAGTATTTTTTCTATCACCTTTCGTCAATTTGATTATTTTTACATATAGATTTTTATCAGTTTTGCTTTAGCTTTCGCTACTGCTACTTAAGCGTCGTTTTTGGGGACTTTATACTTTTGAATATCTGTGTCACACCCATTTTCTTACCACTCTTTATACATATTTTCTTCTCTTTTATTGTTTGATCACCACCAGACCTCTTATATTTTCAAATTTCTTAGTCTAAATGGAGTAGTGGTATACCTCTATAGTTTTCGCACTTCCTTTTGTCTCCTTTTTTATAGATAAGACAAATAAGAGCACTATTCCATTGTTTCGGCATTTCTTCCTTTTGCCAAATTATTAGTTTCAAGTGAAATATCCTTTCCTTCAATCTTTCGCCACCTTCCTTAAAAATCTCAGCTGGGATACAACTTTCTCCTGGACTTTTGTTATTTTTTTGGTCTCTTATTATTTCTTTGACTTCATTCAGAGTTAGTTCCTCGCACGTCCCTTCATCATCTTCTTGTCAATTCTCATTTTCCTCAAGTTCCTCTTGTTGATCTGTATTTAATAGGACTTCGAAATATTCCGCCTATCTGTTTAATTTTTCTGTTGATTTACCTCGTTACAATATTTAACATAAATTTTTTAATCGTTAAGAGCTAATAATTTACTCATAGACACGTTGTTGATAAAAGCTTTCTGGGATAAACAATTTCAATTTTGCAATAACTGTGAAGCTTCTTGAAATTTCTATAGCTGAATATAAATATGTGATATTGTCCCTAACAGCACGCGAAATTAAAGTTTTTTGTGAATTTTTAGAAAACTAATTATTAACTTTTAAAAAATCGATCTTTGAAGATATTTTTGCAACATGGCAACAAGGATTTTCCATGCTTTTTCAGTAAAATTGTGTCACATTTTTATATAATTAGTAGCGGTCTTTTCCTAAATTATTTAAAATAAAATAGCGATCTTAAATTGTTTATAAGTAATAAATTACGTTTAAGCTTTTGCATATTTTGTTTAATACAGATTTTTATCACGAAATTTATCAAAAACAATAAATTGTTAAATACCTGTAATAAAGAGTGTCACGAAAAGACTTTTAATTTGTTAATTTCTCTGGTCTATAATATCATGAAAAATAGTATATTTAGGAATTATTGTCCTTTGAGAAAGATTCAGTAGTTTATTTAAGGAATAGGAAAATTTTAAAAGGTAATTTTAACAGTGTAAATTCACAAATACACAAAAATCTTAGAAAACAGTATCTTTCAATAAACAGATATTCATTTTTTATAAGCAGACATACATAAACATTTTACAGAAATTTAGATTATGTAAGAACTCCAAACAAAAACAAATCATGTAATGATTATTTTGTTAATTCTAACAAACAAAACAAAAATAAGAACTACGAAGTACTCTAAATTATTTATGTTAAATAATACAAAATAAAAAGCCACTAATAAGATTCTCTGAAAAATATATGATGTAAACAACATAACAATTTATTTCCATATTACATGTAGTCTTTTTTGGGTCTCAGACAACCATTGACCATTCGATCGTATTCTCTTACCTGAATTCCAAAAGATTTACACTTTTTATTCTTATACTACTTAGAACCTTGAACCCGAAAATGACTAACCTTGAGTCATGTCTAAACCTGCAATATTTTGTTTATCTATAATTAGGTAAATATGATCAAAATAAAATAATTTTATCAATAATTTCGTAATATTGGATCACATCCTTGTATTATTTCTTTTTTTTTGTGAGAATATTTATAGGTGGAAAACGATAATACAAAATGACATTGATTTTTTTTGTAAACAAATTAAGTAATTAAGAAAAAAGAGAATTTGTTGATAATTTGTATCCTTGTCTGTGCCTCTAAAATTCATATCTGATAAGCCGGCATGGGACAAAACAATGGGAATTTTGTCAGACAAAACAGAAAAAAATCTAATATGTGTACAATACCGAAGTTATCACATTATTTTTTGTTTTATTTCATATAAATTGATAATTTCACATCTAAATATGAAAATAAAATCTGCCAAATAGGTATGAGTTAAACATCTATAAATAAATCTGTAAGATTTTTCTGTGAAAAAAAGGGAAGAAAATATGAGATTAAATTTACAAAGCTTTAGCCGTTTAGCCTTTAATTTTAAAGTTGTATTTTGCATGGCCACTTCACCAATTATTTGGTTCTATATTAACTCTATTGGATTTAGTTGTGAGGTGGATCGGTCGATTATCGCGTTAAAAATAGTTCTTTTAAAAATATATACAAAAAAAAAGCAAAAAAAACATGGAAACACGGGATTTTTCTTTTTTGCCCCATAACTTTTTTTCAAGGGGGTATAGATATAAGCAAAGAATATAGATGCATATGCATCTGTATTCTCTCATATAGGCAATGCTTTACAAAAAAAAAACCTTCTCCCCTTCAAAATGACGTTTGATAGAAGTCTGTAGAATTCATAGTGTCCGTGATATCCACGGTTTTTTATATTTGGGGGCCCATTGACCATAATATGAAATAATAAATCCCCTTTAACATTGTAGTTCCTTTTAGCCCTATTTTTTTTTTAACATAATTAATAGCCTAATACGTGAGATCTCTATGGTCGGATATTTTAAGAACTTCGGCATGCACATTGTCATGACGACCTGGACTGTTTCGATTCTTCATTGCTCTCAGAGTTTGCGGAACCTCAGATTCAAGAATTTCTGGCCCAGACCATTCTTCCCAGTTGACAAGTGGTCAAGATCAACTCTCTGTCATGTTTCAAGGATTTTGTAGGTGCTTTCTTTGTGATACAAGCAATTCGCTTAATATTTCTAAGAAAGTTCTATCGTCATGTAGACCATGCCGCTTCTTGACATTCGGAAATTACCCAGTTTTCTTTCGTTTGTTTGCATTTTTGTTTAATAATTCTGTTCAGTTCTGAATACTTTCCGAATATGGTACCCATTTAGACATAAATCACCTTTAATTAAATTTCAAAACATTACACAAGAGTATAATCGAATTGTCTAATAGTTATACTTTGATTAAGATAAACGTTTCACAAGTTTTCACAAAATATTTAGCAAACAGTAAACAGATAAGTATAATATGAACCCTAGCACAAATATCTAATTTAGAGGCCCCAAATTTTAAAAGAGTCATTGCTAATCAATTATCAGTTTATAATCAATAATTAATAAGGGACTGTAAACAATTACAAAGGAACCCGTATCTAAATTCGCAGTAAATCACATGAGCAAAATAGTTTAGGTAGATAAAACAGATTTCTTGATGATAGATGCACAGTTGATAATTTGTTTACTTCAAATTTTTAAGGGGAAGAAACGAAATACTATTCTTACCTATCATATCGAAAGAAAAAAAACTTAAATGTCATAGCAATTTCATAAGATGACCAAGAAATATAACACTTAACTCGAAGAATGAAACTAGGAAATTCGAAGAAGCTTGACATAATCCCAGGGTAAATATATGGGAAGAGGAAAAGATGCCGACAAGATCATCAGAGCTAATTTTAGTTAATGCTGAAAAAGCAGGTGTGCCAAATTGTAATAACAACACAGTAATTACACTGCTAGGTTTAGGTGTAGCATATAAGACACTGGTCAATCTAAAGCAATTACTGCGTAGCGATTTTGAACACAACCTGGCCGCACATGCGCTGTTTATTGAATTCAAACAGACATACTATAGAATAAAAAGAAAAATAGTATTTATTTATTTTTAAAAGATATGAAAATCGGTGGGATCCCTATGGAATTGATAGAGCAGATGGCGCTAGACGACAAATATGGTTCAGAATCACAAATCAGAATTCAGAATAAATGGTCAGAAATCTTAAGCTCTCTCGATAAACAGAGGCAACATTTTAAGGCAAGGTAATATCCACAGGAACTTACACTACACACTATACTGCATACATTACGCAGACGAGGTTGTCAAGATTAAAAAAGAGCTAATAGACATAACCAAAACACTAAAGGAAGCGGAAACTAAAGGAAATCAACGAAACACAAACTATACATCTATACTAGTCCGTTTGAAAAGTATGGATAGCATTAGCATACGCTGTTGACATTGACATTATAGGGCGTAACAAGCAAGATGTTGAGAATATTTCGTAGCCTTAGAAATGGCGGCGAAACAGGTCGGTCGAATCTTCAACGAAGATAAAACCAAATACATGCTGGTTACTAAGGATCCTATAGTAAACGAGGAACGGGAAACAGTCTCTGGAAGTCATATCTTTGACGTGTTGATAGGTTTACATACCATGGCTTGTTTTTGATTATTATGAACAAAACAATTGAATAAATTAGAAGACGAACGAACGTTAAATATAGACTCCAAAAAAATTCCATTTGAGAAACATCAAAATAACTAAATATATACAAAAGACTGCTATGGCCGGTCCTTACATAGGAAGCGAAATATTCGAGCACAAATACTCCTCAAAATATTTGGAGCTATTAACGACCAAGAACAGTAGCGCAAAGATATAACTTCGAATTATACCAACTCTTTAATAAATCAGACGTTGTAACGGTCATTATAACACTGCGACGCAGATGGGCTGGACACATAATACGAATGACAGGCAATACGATTGCTAAAAAGCTAATGACAGGGACGCCTATAGGAAGAAGACGCAGAGGGGATTAGGGGTATTAAAAATCAGAAGATGACAACAGGTCGCCAAAAACCGAATAGAATTGCGACGAATTTTGGAGCAGGTCATGACCCACAAAGGATTGTCGAGCCAAAGATGATGATGATCAAAAGCCCAATGAAATTTAGGTGTTAAAAATATTTAACGAGATATAACATTGATAAAAATATGGTCGAAAACTGAGATATCTTGATAAATATAATACCATTAATTATCGAAAAATACTTTGAATACCTATTTGAATCCAGTTTTATAAGCGTCTCATGTCAATCCAACGTGACTCTCAGTAGACGTAATCATGTCATTACAATAAAAAATGATTTAAATAATAATAAATTGTTTGTTTAAATATTACATGCTACAAAAGGATAAAAATACTGTAAATATTTTCCATATAATTATAAATAGCGATTAACAGTAATATAGAGGTGTATTTTTTACTGAATCTCTGAAATGGATTGTTACAGTGAGATAGGAATCGAATATAATAGGAATCTGAATTAGTATGGTCCGGATCATAACGACTCGGACCATTGTAGAGCAAAGTATCATTATGACTATGAGTGTTTTTAAAAGTTAATAGTAATTATAAGTCTTTCTTTTTTTTAAATATACGTCCTAATGAAACTGCCTTACAATATAACAATAAACCAAACTCAATGTCTTGGTATTTGTCTTCAAAAACAACATAACTGACCATTTTCTGCTACTTTGCGAAAGGACATCTCTATAGTCAAACCTATACCACTGTAAATTCCCAGTAAATAATTGGTAAATAAAAGAAGCTAATAATTGCATAAGATTGTTGTATTTAACACAAAATATTTTTGAAACGTAATGGAAAGTGAGTACGTTAAAAACATTTCTATAAACAAACAACATATTATTTAAAAGTGGTTCGGATATCCCAACAGTGGCGTCCGCGATAAGACAAGGTTAAGGTTGAGTTTAAAATGCTCCAAAGATAAGTGTTATTTAACTATGAATTTTTAGTGAAATAAAAAGAGATATTAAACAACATTAATTAATAATAATATGCGCAATATAGTAATTTGCGCAATAGTTGACACAACAAAAATGTGCATCGAGATCGAGAAACCTCTGCATCCCAATGAAGTCAGCTATGTTGACAATAAAGCTTCAAATTGTGCGTTGACATCAGAAAAGTGTTTTCCGAGACGGGGGTTTCTTCTTTGCCATTTAGGATCAGAGATTTCAATAATAAATTATCGAAATATATCGCCAAAATGAAAAATGCTGATAAGAATGTCCACCTTAGAAACGATTTAACATCTTAGGGGGCTACCAGGAATTTATCTCAACTGATTATATGGGACAGCATACATAGGTAGGAAAGAGCTAGGTAATAAACTGGTAATTCTCCCAACCAACCATCTTTCATATTAAAAATATATCCCTGATATCGTGCTTGATAATGATAACTACAAGCTATTTTACATTGGGCCATACTGTGCTCACAAATCAACCAGTGGTACATACTAATAATTAGAAAATAACGCTGATAAAAAGTGTTATTGATGTGACGATCTTTATAGCAATTTGCTTGTTAAATACAATGAGAAAATCGTCAAGTACAGAGATCATGAGATACAGATAAGCAGACAATGGGAAATGGAAAGAGCATTTGAAAACAAGCAAGCAATAGTTTAACCTAGCCTGAGAGATCTGCATACCCCTTAAGTATGACAATACGGCGATACAATTCATTGAAACGAGGAGGATTAACTCGTGTAATCAGAAATCACTCTTCTCTCCGCCCCAATGCTCCAAACCATCCACTTCCCCCAGCTCTCTATATGGGTACAAGTTACAAGGCCTCCCACTTGAAATCCTACCCGAACAATGCAGGCCAAAGTAAGGCGCTCTATTCCCGCTATCTCTAGTGACTTATCATCGATCTATATCGCTTGTTCGAGCCTCGAGTCCCCGAACAGAGCGGAGGGAATGGGTTTTCTATCGTTTCTTAAAGTTCTTTGGAGCCTCCATAATACTTGCATATTTTGGTCATCTTCCTCCATTTCTTTTACGTAATTGTCCCACTTTTGGCTTTTATTTTCTATTGGTTCTATTAATGTGTCCTATTTTATCTTCCTGGTTTCTTGTTCTTCTGGCTCTCTTTTTGGCTTTGTTCTTTTCCCTTATCATTTCTTTTCTTTCCTGATTGATATCTCTAAATCTTCCTAGGTGAATTTAATATTCTTTTACGGTAGTGCTATTCCTTAGTGTTTCTTTTATGATGTTTTCGAACTATAGGACTTTTTCCGCTATTTCTTGTGAATTGTTTATTGTAGGAACGTTTCCAATTCCTATGCTCACTAGTCGTTTGAAGTTAGACCACTTCATTTTCTTTCTTTTCCTTGTTCTTTTGTTATCTTCCTCCGATGTGCCTTTCTTTACACAACTAAGTTTTGATGAACATATTATAAGGTGTTTATCTTGTATGATGATTCTTAATGATAATATCAGATCAGGTAGATACCTACATTAATGTTTTGAAATTATTGCAAAATTTAAGATAAGAAAATTTGAAATAATTTTTAAATTCTTTGTCATTTTTTATGATATTACGTTCTGATATGAATAATTTTCAAACGGAGTATAGTGAAGTTTCTTGATCTTAAATAAAAGGCTAGGAGACATCAATGCTACCTGACTCTCAATTTGTAACAAACAACTATTGAATTCGTTAACATTTTCATAAACCGGCAAGTCAATGATGAGAGATATTCCAAAAGAGGGGTTAAGTACCTTAGCAGAATTTGAAAACAAAGTTGTTTTTGTTGAATTTTTGTAAACGTCAATAACATGTTATTTATAATTGTCTGAAATGCATTACAGGTATGTAAAAATACTTTATAACCCACGCGAAAACAAAAATAAGATTGCATTGGCGGCGAATAAGGTCAAAAATCTCATTTTTTTTCGCAAATAAACTTGTTTATACTGGCTGAATATTTATCTCTTCGTTAAAACAATCAAAAAGGACCTAAATAAATTATGAAACATAATGTTTTTGTTATTACCATACTCGAACAGTCTTATAAATATTTAATATTACTAATTTTCACCAAACACTGACCTTCACCTCTCTTACCGAAAATGTTTTCGACAAGGTAGTGATATCAACTTGATTATAGCAAATATGTTTACTTACATAGTCTATAGCCAACGTATCTATTTTAAGACCTTTTATATTCAACGGAATCGGTACAATACGTAATTATTTTTAATTAAAAAAAATTACTGCAACGAAAAGAAGTTTTATTTACTAGAAGGAAGTTTCATTTACTAAAATATCTACCAAAGGATATTACATAAAGATAAATGTGTGGATCCAGCTTGACAAGATATTCTTCTTACGTATCATGTACTTCAATTGACATGCCTTGGATACCGTAAGTCATGGCAGTTTGAGATCGCATGAGATTTTTCTTAGCGAAGTTTACCTTGTATATTCCTTCTTCCTCTTCTTTCGGTGCCATACTAGGTCCCCCTAACGTTAGCAATTACATCGGCAAGCTGTTCACGATCTTCAGCTAATCGGAATAGTTGTTCAGCACTGCGTATTCATGTCCAATGGCGAATATTCTTGAGCCATGACATCTGCTTCATTCCAATTCCTCTGCTGCCCTCGATTTTAGCTTTCTGTACCGGTCCCCTTTAAGAACATGTCCTAGATATGAAATTTTTTTTATTTGAATAGTTTTCAATACCTTACGATTGAAATTTGCTCTATATAACACAGCTTTGTTGGTCTGCATCGATGTCCAGGGTATTCGCAACATTGTTCTATGCAATCACATCTCAAACGCCTTTAGGCGATTGATCGTATGAGCCTTCAGAGTCCAAGCCTCGGTAATAACACTGACCAAATATAGGATTTGATCATTCTTTGACGTAAGCATAGGTTTAAACTGTGGTTACAGAAGAATGATTTCATTTTTAGAAACTTTGTTCAAGTTGCTTGATTTCTTCATTCCATCTCTTTAGTTGGGTCTAGTTGGTCTGTAATGTAGCATCCCAGATATTTAAAGTGAGTAACTAACTCAATGTTTTGTTGATCTATCTGTAGGGTAGCGTTGTCCTGAGGTTGGCGACTAAATATAAATTTTGTCTTGGAGACATTCATTTTTAGGCGGTGTTTACGCAATCCAATAACTCTTAAAGTATTGGGCACTATTATATAAAATAACAGTGTCGTCAGCGTATCTAAGAATATTAATCAGTTCACCATTGATCTTCACTCCAAAAGTCTTTATCTTACAAAGCCTGTTTGAAAATAATATCCGAGTAGATATTAAACTGTCTGTGCCGGATACTTCTTTGAATGTACCATTCGTTAGTTAATCTCGCATAGACTCGTACGACTGCTTAAGCAGTCTTAGGGTAATACTAAACCTTCCCACTAAGGCGTTATTCTTTTTAGTAAAAGGTGGCAATGGTGTCTCTTAAAACTCCGAGAGTCGAAAGGCCAAAACAATGTGACTATATATTTATTTTCAAAATAAATATCAAAAAGTCAAACCATTACAGTGGGTGTCCTCCTCTAAAAGAATAAAAGTCTAGAAGACTAAAAAATGCACTTTACAGAAAAAGATGAAACTAGAGAATAAGAAAAGAATCAAAACAGATGTGAATCAAATTCCAGTTGTTAAAACAAGGTATCCTAAAACAAGGAGGTAGTTTCTCCTTCATATAGTCTGACCTAATTGAATTTTTGTGGCTTAGATCGTTTTATTTAATTTATTTTAACGTACACTGTCGTAGGTTTTCCTGTAATCAATAAAGAGCACGTGCAATTGTCAAGTAAATACTGTTTTCTTCTAATAAAATAGTAAATAATTGATCTGTTGTCGGTCTTGTTGCTCTAAATTCCTCCCTAGTGTCTCATTTTTTTCTTCTGAAGTGCTGAAGTGCTGAATCTTCTTTCAGATAAGACATTTTCCGATTTTTAATATTCTTTAGCAGTTCTCTATTTTTGTTGGTCCTCCTTAATATTTCCCCATTAGTTTTTCTTGTTGTCCAAGATATCTTCAGCATCCGTCTATGAATTTACATTTCCAATGCTTCAATTCTGTTCATAGTTGATACTTTTAGTATCCACACTTCTGCTCCATACAAAAGTACAGACCAAATATAGCACTTAACCATTCTTTGTCTTAGTTCTAAACTGAGATGCTTATTGCAAAGAAATGTCCTGATTTTCATAAACGTAGTTTTAGTAATTGCTATCCTTCGTTTTATTTCTTTCTAGAGTGCTGAATACTCTAGGGAATTTAAATTAAAAAAATTAGAAGTCTAGTAAATCATATGAGAAAAGAAAGCAGTCAAGCATAATAATAAATTATATTATGATTAGAGTGGATTTTAATGTTTCAGTCTCATAATTAGTAAATAATTGGTAAAATAATTTGAATTACTTTTAAAAGGTTATATTTGGATATAACATACTAGACAAAACTTGTTTTTGTTTGGTTAATTACTAATGACGTGTATGTCATAAATATTTGTTTCTTTTTTAAACATTGTTGCTGAGGAACAAAATTACATTCATGATCGAAAGTCTCATGAGTGAGCAAAGTTTTTCTCAACAGTAATTTAATGATGAAAACAATTTCTATGAGGAAGAAAATCCACTAATAATTTCATCTGTGCTCTGCTTGTACATTTTGCTGCATAAAATAAAAAAGTTAAAAAAGTGGGATATTACCAATAACGCTGAGCGATTTTCAGATCCGACAAAGACTTGTGTGTTAGCAAGCTCAATTATATGTCTCAGGCTCAGGTGATATCCAAGTTCCATTAGATTTCTCCTGGCGTGCCATTTCCAGTAGCTTCTAGTTGCGCTAAATCCTATATCCTATATGTAGCTTGTTATTATCCACACGCGTTAATATATGCATAAGGAGTGGGAAATCTTAAACATTTGTCTTACGATCCCGATTTATAACCGTGTGATTATCGTGTATTTGGCATTAATATAGGTAGTCCCTAAAAGAGCGTTAGTACAATTCGGACGCAGAAGTATGGATAACTGAAAATATTTTCTTTTGAATTGGCTGAATTAAAAATAGCTTGTAACTTCTAAACCGTAGTAAATTTCAGAAAAAAACTAAACGATAGTGATAATAGATTTGGCCTCAATTGAGGTTATATAAAAATAGCAAATATGATTTTAAATAAAAATGTTGTTCAGGTAACACCTCGGGGTCACTAAACTTATGCCTCAAGATAATAATAAATGATAGTTCAAAATCTTTTAAATAATCTGCCAGGAACATAATGTGGGAGTCCGGCTATTAGGCGTTAAGATAATATTTAAATTTATTTAGTAATATGTCACGTTCGCTTGCGCGCTAACAAAACGGTTTTATTGTTAGAATGAATGACAATGTTACGAATAATCCGCGCGAATAAATCGAATTAGGAAAGAATTTATCTCATTCAATAATCCATTTATGTTAGCTGGAAAATCCAGTACTGTGGTTTTATAAATGAAGATGTTGCAGTCAAAATAAAATAGACCCATGCGAAAATATTTACGTAGTTAAATGTGTATACATAAAAATATTCATTTGATCTTTTCATTTTCCAATTTTTCGAACGGGTACACAAAAACACGTTTAAAAATGAATGCATTCTGAGGTGAAACATCAACAAACTTTATTAGACAGACAGCATGTAGACTCTATATGATGTCCATATACAGTGTATTTTCTCGGCTTTATAGTCATAATGAAAATTATGCAAGTATATCACGCTTTAAATTTCCTTACTGCATCTGCGAAATTCCAATTTTTGACAACATAAAGCAACAGTGGTAGAAGGAGCTTTTAAAAATCAGTACTTTCAACTTAATGATCAATAGTAAGTTCTAAATAGTTTGTGATCATCTCCAGAAGATTGATTTTTTCTTTTCTGTTTTTAAAGAAAGTTCTTTTTTGAAAAGATTGCATAAATGGTTTTTAGACCTTGCGTTCTTCATATATGTGGTTGAGAATTCGGGAGAATCTCTCTATATTACAATTATCTACGGCTTTTAACAATTCAACTGGACTTTCACTTAGGCCCAGTGCCTAAGGTGTAAAGAAAAACAAATATAGGAAGTTTATAGGAAGTCGAACTCTCGGTAAGCATTTTCCATACATAATGAGAATTATTTATACCTTTCTCTCTCTCATTCTCCCTTTTTTCTGTTTTGATACTAAATACAGTGTAGGACAATTGTCTACGGGTAATGAATTAGGACACTATACCTACTAGTAGATGTCTACTACTGGTTATCTTTATTTTCCTGACATATAAGTATTGATTGTAATATAATATGTATACTATATTAACGATACTGTTATGTAACTGTTAAGAAACACTTTCCTAAACCCTCAATAATCTTAAATACGCCATAATCAATAATCACTCTACCTATTTTTATCCGTATATTCAAAAGCTTTTATTCCAAATCCACTTTTTACTGATACCTTTCTGAACGGTAGATAGTTTTTATGTCTGACAGTTTATGTTGCTGTAATAGTAAATTCTTGTGACGCAATCGTATTACTATTGAATAGATTTGACGGGCATTAGTTCTAACTATATCTAGTTACCGGGGTGCTTCAAAAACTTTACCGTACGTACCAAAATCAATTTAAGATCTATTATGGCTTTTCCCTTCTACAGTGTGGCTATAAATTTGTCCATAAAAAATAAAAAAGCATAGCTATTTTTATTATTTTTAAATAAAATAAGTATTTATGTTTCTCTTTAAATTACTGTTAATGGTGTACATGAATAGATCTTTATATTTGGCCAAATTGAGATGGCAAAGATTTGCATAAAAAGACCTTTTACTCATCTTTGAACAAAAGATCATCAAGTTAACAAAAGATCTTTTACTTTGTCAAGTTTCCTGCACTATTCTGTTTGGTTTTGTTCCGAATCTTAAAATTTGGAACATCTTAGTTGCGTTGTCCAAGGTATTACATTTAATATTAATCTACACTGTATTTGCAGTATTTTTTGTTTTTCATACGTTTCTCATTAGTTTTTCTTTTTAATATATTGTATTTTTGAGATTATCTATTATCTATTAGACTGCCCAAAATTGATTACTGGGGTATCACCATGGGCAATACGTTTTGTCATATAATACCATATTACCTTTTTAAAATCTACTTAAAAACCCACATATCTGATCCATATATCAGGAAAAGGATTCATTTTCCAGATCTATACATTGGAACTGGAAGTACTTCCAGTGTCTTACGAACAACAATAGCTTTGTAGCACTTAATACTTTACCGGTATAAAACATACTCGCTCATATATGTTATCGCATAAAATATAGTATTATTTTGGGGACAATTTTGACATAAATGTTTTGAAAAGAAGACCAAAAAAATTGATAAGTAATTTAAACACTACCAAAACAAAAACTGGAACCTTTGGCCAATGTATGAGAAACATCTCACAGTAACAGACAATATTAATAGTTCTTTAGGGAAGATTTACAGAATACAACGCAACTAGTAAGGAAAGATTTTCATGGGTTAAAAATCTATCTACCTGACTTCACCTAATGTACTCGTATAAACTACACATTTGTTTTGAGCTACTATTAACCTTGATGTGCGGTTCGACTCTATTTGACCCTAATATTTATCAAAAAGTACTAATGGTATTCACTGACTTTATTAGTTACTTTGTCGACTTTAATATTACAAAAGTATTTTATTTGTTTACTTTTATATAATATTAATATTTGGTCTCTTTATGACAGTGAAATAATAAAGACTGTTAAAAAAAAACAAGCCAGAGTGACAAAATCGTGTAAATTATAAACAAAAAAAAACTTAGAACATGATCTTTATGTGCACATTGAATCACCACAACAAATTCAGCGAAAAAAAGTATCATAAGACTTAGACAATATTAGACTACATTGCAATTAAAGGTATTACTGACTTTCTTGACTGACTAGTTAGTACTAAAGGAGGAAATTCAATTGATGGTCTACGATAATCTTTTACAACATGATAGATATTTTATGAACTGCTGTGAATCCAAATTGGAGCAACAAGAAAATATACAGAAAGAAGGTCATTTCTAGAAGAATTAGGCAAATCGTTAATAAAATTACAGATGGAGCCAAAATTCCTACCCAGGGGATAAGCTTGGGTGGTAAAAATCCAGCTAAAAAAGAAAAAAAAAAAAAAGAAAGTGGTACCTATTAATAATCTATGAAAGAAGGGTATACAATGATTTTCTCCAAATTGTGCTCCATAATGTTGTTTTTTTAATTTCTTAATTTCTGTCGATTTATAGTATTTTTATAACTAAAAGATATGTTTTTATTATAAATAATGATGCGGGTCATACAACGTGGTTAATAAAATGTAAATAGCTATAGCTAAATCATATTAGTAAACTACTACATTTTTTCCACATTGCTGTATGAAATGGAAAGCTGGACTCTTACGTAGACAC
The DNA here is from genome assembly GCF_040954645.1 of Diabrotica undecimpunctata. Lineage (NCBI taxonomy): Eukaryota > Metazoa > Arthropoda > Insecta > Coleoptera > Chrysomelidae > Diabrotica > Diabrotica undecimpunctata. The sequence continues at coordinate 74,304,556 of NC_092812.1, forward strand.
TAAACAATGAATTGGAACCTTTTGAGAGGTGGATCTACCGAAGATAACTACTGAAAATATGGGTGGACCGAATAAGTAGTTTTACAATGAATAATATAATACAGATATAATTGAATCAATAAAGATTTGAAGGGTGAAATATTTCGGGCACGGGATGAGCGCTATACACCTCATAATATAAGGTTAAATCGTCGGAAAAAGAGGCCCAGGCGGAAGGAGGCCATCCTGGTTCCGAAATCTCCGAGACTGGTATCATAAGACATCCTATGATCTACTTAGAACTGCTGCAAACACAATTATTATAGCCAATATGATCGTCAACGTTAAATAATCTGACACGGTACTAGAAGAAGACAAGATTAATTGTGATGGCGAGCACTCAAAGAAAACATATTTTCTAACAATTCGTACAATAATTTTTCGAACTAATCTCGAGCACTCAAAGAAAACATATTTTGTAATAATTCGACCAATAATTCTTCGAGCTAATATATTTATTTATTTTGAAATTTCGATAGACAAACAAAAAAAACTATTGCGCCTCCCTGGTAATCAGCGGAGTTGTCCCTGTTCTGATTGGTGAGTCACTGAGGGTGTTGTCCTCTGTCTTTCCCCACCGGCGACTTTGATCAACAGCACCACGCGGCCCGATGACTGCGATCATCGCGTAATACCCAACTCCCTACCAACTAGTTAACTACGATCTCTCGTGTTCAGCGCTCAGTTGTTGTCGATCGCTCATACAAATTAGACGTGTTTTTAGTGAAATACATTGTTATTATTGTGCCTTTGTTGACATTGTCAGTTGTTCAAAAGTGATTAAAATTTTTCTTCGGGACGTTGAAAAAAATTTTGCCATCACGTCGGCGAGTACAGCGGGTGAGTTTTCTGTAATTTTTGAACAGTTTGCAAGATTTTCCATTATTGTTTAAGTTACCTTGTCTGACTTAATACACAATAGATACGCTCTATTAATATTTTTGCACATCATTATTGGTGACAATATACAGTTAGTTGCTCTAATTTGCCCGGATTCTGTTTGGACAGTTTGTGTAAGATTGTGATGCAATACAGTAATTATTATTTTTGTATTTGAAATTTATTGCGTTTCTCAAATTATATGTGATGAGTTGATGAGTAACAACAGATTATCTTTACTAATATACGCTATTTATCACCGTTCTAAAAAAATTGTCGCGCAAAATTCATGGTATTATTATTATTATTTATGTTGGCTTTGCCTAATCGAGAAATATATTTTAAATATTTTTAAATATTTTTTGGCCTCGATGGGCAATCTAAAAATTATTAAATAATTATATAACGTAAAATATTGTTTCTTAAATTGTTTCATCTTTACTAGGTCAATATTAATGTCTTAACTAGCCTAGATACTTCACTTAGTACTCTTGCCGTTGGCTCTTCTGCATTTTCATTGTTTTCTTTGAACAAGCGGTGATTCATTCTTTTGTTACGGTGTAATAGGAAAATCCGCTTCTCAAGAAACCACGTATTTGTCACTTTTTTATTTCGGCAGCACTGACCAACGTAATTTCCTAGTAGGATTTTTTAATGGTACCTATTTATTGCTGCAGGCACCGCCAAAATACGTTTTTTTTATTTTGGCCACGTAGTTCAAAAGTTTTGAACAAACACCAAACTCCGTATTTTTTTCTTTGTTACCAAGATATAATTTTTCACAAACGATTTTAGATTTCTTTGAAAAATTCCCATTAAAGAAAATATGCCAAGTCTTCTAAGAAAAACGTGCTTGCGAAATAGGTAATTATCTCAAAATTTTGACCTGAATTTCTTTTTTTCCGAAATCAGAAAAAACTGTTACAAGAAATACAATGCAAATAAAAAGTGTAATTTGCTTCTATTATTTTTTCTTCATGTGTAAATTAACAATTATTTTCTAACCGTTTTTGAAATAATTTCTAACCGTTTTCTGTTAAATTCAAATGGAATAGTTGTGCCAATTTCCTTTTTTTATTGAGGTCCTTGAGCGGATAAAATTTTGATGTTATGTCTGAACGAATCTTTGCTCTTTTAACTATATGATAGGTTATTTACGTTAATTTGATTAAGAGGACAATAACATTTTGTGATTATTTTGCAGACGATGTTTATGACGTATCTACTGTTTCCTTTGTTGTTAATAGTTAGCTAGCTTAGTCATAATCAAAAGATAAAATTATATCAGTGAAAACTATTATCTTTAGATCACTTTGTATTATTTTTAAACTGATCCTAAGTATATAAACTACCAATAAAAAATTAGAGGCTAGTTTTGTAAGCTAGGTATGATTCAGTTTTTAATTCCTCTGTTCTAATTGAGACCAAAGTAAATGTAACCTTTTAGTTTGCTGGTATGATCATTGTTCCGGAACCGCAATAGATAAATTACATAATGAAAGCAACTGGTATCAAGTACACTGTCTTATAGTCCAAGAAACCAGAACCCAAGATAGTTTGATACATAAACTGTACTGGACAAATCGTTCAGTATTAGGACCGTAGATAACCCAATTCATTATTTGAACCAGTTCAGTAGGTTCTCAGTAATAATCCTTTCACAATTTTACTCCAATTCTGGTTCAAATTCTTCATGAATTGCAATTTTTTTTCTGCTCTTCTACTTACGTAAATTCTAGTATGTTGAGTCATGACTCTCAGTTCAAGTTCATTACAGGAAACAAAACAGCTTTAGCATATTACAAAACATTTCATAATATTTGGGATCCACAGAAATACCAAGATAACCAAAAATATTACTTATTTGCGAGAAGCTCAAAGAATATTTAATGATTTAAGTCAACCACAGAATCGTATGATTTTTAGATTACTTTGGATTTTTTACTTCATGTAATATACATACATACGATTCATACAATTAAATTTCTGCCAATGAAAACACTAGTGATTTATGCGACTTTCGTTCTTGTGACTTTTTTGACTCCCCTGCAAACTATATTCTAACAGGCCCCATAACAAAATTATTTTAGTTTATAAAAGTTTTAATACTTCTAGACCATTCTGCTAATAAAATCTCTTTCATCTTCTTTTTATTTTTAATAATTACTTTCAAGAAGCAATTCGCCTCTTTTTGACTGATGTTAAAATGTTAAATTCGTAAATTTTAAATAGTTTAATAGCAATGAATGTACATAATGCAAATAAAAGTGTCGTATATAGTGAATATTTGTTATTGCCTGGTGTATAATGTTTAACAATAGTCGTTTTCCATTGACTTCAAATTAAAAAAGAACAAAGTGTCCATATTGTGTTGGCAAGTTACGTGCAGAGCTATTCTATTTGAAAATAAATTAAATATGTTGACAAATATTCGTCTAACGGTTTAATATAGATCTACGATATTATGTAATAGACTTTGACCTAGTTTCCTTTTGATTTTAAGGAGGCCTGTAGGTTTTTCTGAATAGTACAACTCGTTTATTTATATATTATATCAATTTAGCGACGTATTTTTGCGCTACGTATCTTACCTCATCAGATATGCGCAATTTAAGTTGTTTATCATAAAATATATTGAATGATTCGAAAATTACAATGTGTTGGATAATTTCCCCGAAGCGGTGATGCTTTGTTCTTTGTATAGTTGATACGTATTCAGAAATTATTACGAAAACTGTTCCGGGAAGTGTTTTTCCACTTTTTGCGATCGATTCCAAAATGTGCATGTGCACTTTTTGTACAAAATTTGTCTGATTAATTGGCTAAGCCAATGTCAAGAAAAAAAATAAAAGCTTGGAAAGATTTAAAATTTTTGAGATGCATTCCTATCTGCCGTCATGTGTTTTTAATTTTTTTATTGCTTGCAGCAAGCAGATTAGTTTGATACCAAAAGTGTTGAAGAATCTTGAAGAATTACCATATATATATTTACTATTTTACTTTTATCAAATAGTGGACAAACTATGTTATTTTTATTTTTTAGTTTTGAATTTTCTTTTATGTGTTAATTAATTTGAGATACACATTATTTTAATAATTAATAAATTAATAACCTTTCGAATATAGCACTTCTACAGTATGTTCTATGGTATTAGTTATTGTCACCACTAAATTATTAACGTTTTTTTAAATTCAGGAAATCTCAGAATTAATTGTTTCGATGATATCGATTTAAAAACTTTTTTCATTAATATTTCACATTTAATAGCAAAATCCAATACATGCATCGAGTATTACGTGGAAATCCACGTGTTTGTATGTAAATTACATAATGGATTTAAAGGTCCCGAGAAAACTATAAACGTGTTAGCATTTTCCGCGTGTTAGGAGTCACGTTGCTCATACAGCTGTTTACGTAACAATACACATAGTAGACAGCAAAAAAGTCGCAAGATTAAATAATCTTATTAAAAAACGAAGTCACGCGAGAATAATAAGGTCTTTTGAACAGAATTGAAAGTAAAGGATAACTGGTTGCCAAAAGAATACGAAAATAATATAATTCGTGCATCAATAATCCTGATAATTGTATAGTGTACTTGATGTACCTTCGGCCTTAACCACCAAGTGGAAGAGCAAATCCTTGACTGAAATTGTGGGCAAAAACCAGTCTCCATTTTTACCATCCTCCTTTTAAATACATAATATATATTTTATGGTAGACTCTTTACACTTTTAATCTTTTTGTTTTTATAGAACAAATATATTAATACTGTTTTTTTTGTTTCAGATGTTATAAAACAACATATAATGGTTGCCGAATTCGTGGGCCGTGGTCAAAGTGGGTCCCCAGTAAATGGTGAAATACCACATCTCAATTCAAGTTTACCGGCCTCTCACACAATGGATATGATGGCCAGCACATCTACGTCTGGAGACGAATTCCCCCCTGGAAGCTACGGGATGTCCTCTGTCAAACATAAGGAGTTGTTTTCCCAACGCAAGCAAAGAGAATTTACTCCAGATAATAAGAAAGATGATAGTTATTGGGATCGTAGAAGAAGAAATAATGAAGCTGCCAAGAGATCCAGAGAAAAGAGACGATTTAATGATATGGTTTTGGAACAGCGCGTAGTTGAACTAACTAAAGAAAATGCCATTTTAAAAGCTCAATTGGAAGCTATCAAGGAAGAGTATGGAATCTGTGGAGAAAACGTTGTATGTGTAGAAAAAGTTTTAGCAAACTTACCATCTAGTGAACAAGTTTTAAGTTTGTCCAAAAGGCAGAAGCTCACTCATCCTGCAGCTCCTATTTTATATAGTCCACAGACACCTATCCCTACCCCAGTAATACATCAACCTGTTATGGGATCTCCTCCACCACAGCCAATTTCTCACTCCCACAGTGTCCTTCACGCTCCTCCTTCTTCACATTTGGAACCAGCATACAGAGAACCAGATTACCACCATCCTCATTACCAACTATCTTACCACACAGGTATTTCTTACGACTCTAATAACGCTCTGAATCTCTCTCGTTCCCGTTCACGAGTACAATCGCCTTTTGAAGTCTCAAGCAACTCAGGCGATGAAAGCGCTCCTGTGGCTTTAACGACAAATGAAGCCAACAATAGTCTACCTTTGAAACTAAGACACAAGTCCCACCTTGGAGACAAAGATGCTGCTAACGCACTCCTCGCCTTACAGAACATTAAACAAGAACCAGGTCCCCGCGCTAGTCCTCCATGGGATGGAGAAGGTTCCAGTGATGAACGAGACTCAGGCATTTCCCTTGGTGCCGAATGGTCAGCCGCTGCAACTGCCGCAGCTACTCTCCAAACCCTCAAACAATCCCAGCTAACTATGCAAGACAGTACGGAAGGCGACACCACCGCAAAACATAGACTGCACTCAGAAATAGTTCGGCTTTCCACAGAAGTCGAACACCTCAAGTCCATGATGACTAGGAAGGAGAAATAAGCAGTTTCTGTTTCCTCACTGTTAGTTTAGTTGTTGATGTGATGTAGTGGTTACCAAAACGCCACTGTTTTTGTGATGATTCTCAAAAGAGATTGGACATATCGTGCTCCAAAGGAGCATATTTATTATATTTTTAGTTATTTATTATTAGTTAAGGATTAATTTGACGGATATTTTGAAATAGCACAAATATTGCTTCATTTTGCCAATGTATTCCTATGATTATTTTGTATTTTATTCAAATTGATTGTTTACCATCGTCGTTTTAAACTATAATTGTTTCTTATTGTATTATTATATTACGTCATCACCAGCTGATTCACCTATTCATCTTGTCATAGGGATTAATGTACCTTTTAATATAAGCTGAAAATATGTGTGATTTTGTAAACTATTTATCATATATGTATAAATGTATGTAATTTTTGTTATTTACCACTAGAAACCTAGCGGTCCATCTTATGTTACGTTATCTCATTATTGTATATTTATAAATATCAATATCTATTGTAAGACTTAATGCTGGACGTTACCTCAACACTCTTTTCTAATGTTCACTTGTTGTCTATCTATCTACTACATATTATATGTATGTGAAAATTGTATGAACCATATTTGTCTTTTGTCCAGCTTTAACATAACTATGCATATTATCAACATAAATTATTTCTTCCTATTACCGAAGTGAATGTATCCTAATATCTATGTGTAAAAATAAATATGGCATCGTTTCAATCATACTGACTTTTAATTTTATCCAAACAAACCACACACACCTATAACAAGTATCAATAAGTTCCACAAGGGTATTTGTGGGAGGGTTATCGGTAAACTGGAGTGGAGACTACAAACGAAGGATATTGTTACTTCATACAATCAACATTTAATGCAAAACGATTCATATAATCAGTATACATCACCAATGAAGAATCGGATGGAAATGATGAGGAGCAAGTGGAAATAGTAGGGTAAGTCAACGACGCGGCGGAAACAATGGAGACTCCGTGGAATAAATAAGAGAAATCATATATAGCATGAAAAACAATAAAAGTACAGGCAGCAATGGTATATAATAAAGGAGATAAGCAGTGTGCAAAACTACAGGGGTAATCACTATGGACTAATTATTAATGAGCAAAAAAAAAGGTATATGATATGGAAATGAGGTAGACCACATATGAAGACTACCACAAACAACAAGAGTAAAGAGTATTGCTTCAAAAAGGTAACGGAGTTTGAGTATCTCGGAGTAACCCTAACAATTAAAGGGGAAGAACGCCAAGACATTGAGTAGTGGATTTCGAGAGGAGAAAGAAGGTCGGAGCTCTACACAAACTACTAAGCACGTATATATATATATATATATAGCCTCTGCCGCTTCTCGCATTTCGACCGCCATCGTTTTCTGTCCATCCATTCGTCTTCTTTGATGGCTCTATCTTATATTATGTGCCGTACATTTTCTTCCCAGGCAACTGAAGGCCTTCCCCTTCTTCTTCTTTGTTGTGGTATGTAATTTAAAGCTATCTTCGTTCATTCGCTTCACGTGACCATACCACACTAGTTGTATGGTTTCAATTCTGTCTACACTGGAATATACAGTATTTGTCCTCCTTCTCACATCTTCATTCCTGATATGATCTTTTTTGGATGCACCACACGCTCTCTTTCGACAATCCATTTCTACTACTTCTATTCTTTTTCTGTTTTTTCGTGATATGCCAAACTTCTGCCCCATAAGTCATAATAGGCTATACCAAGGTTCGATAGATTGTCAATTTCGTTTCTTGTCTAATATCTTTAGACCTTAGTAGAGAGTTTAGAATGTTTACCTCTTTTTTTCCCTGTTGCGTTCTGTTTTCGATGTCTCTTTTGGTAGTGCCTTCTTTAGATATAGATCCGAGGTATTTATATTCATGCAGGTTTTTGTGTTTCTAATTTCTAACTCTGGATCTTCTTCATCATCTCCTATTTTAAGATACTCTGTCTTTGACATATTCATACTGAGGCCCCATTTTTCATATTCTTTCTTTAATTTTTTAAACATGTAGTCCATGTCTTCCTCATCATTCGCTACGACTACCTGATCATCTGCGAAAAATAAAGTTTTTAGACATTTACCACCGCCTATGTCTATTCCCATTCCGGATACTTGTTTCCTCCACTGCTCTACCGATGATTGAATATATATTTTAAATAAGGTCGGAGATAGACAACATCCTTGTTTAAGTCCCTGTGTTATTGGAAATGATTCAGATATAAAGTTTCCTTCTTTAACGACACTTCTTGCATTTTTGTATATATTTGCGATATCATCCACATACTCTCTACTGAGGCGTACTTTCGTCAATGTTTGAAATAGTTTTTTCAAAAGTACCGTATCGTATGCATTCTCTAAATCTACAAACAATAGGTGGGTAGATAGATTCCTTGCCCTCCGTTTTTCGATTACCTGCTGCAGAACGAATATAACATCAGTGCACGATCTTCCTGCACGAAATCCATTTTGTTCTTCTGATTCGATTCTTTCTTTTATTATTCGACCGTACAACCTCCACACTAAGCTGATAACAGTTATTCTCCTATTATTAGAGCATTTGCGTTTATCCCCTTTCTAGAATATTGAGCTGATGTATCCAACATTCCAATCATCATGGATATTTTGTCCTTTTAAGCACTTGTTAAATAGTTGAACCAACATCTTATGTAATATTTTTGGTCCATACTTCACCAACTCAATTGGGATGTCTCCAGGTCCTGCTGCTTTATCGTTTTTCGATCTTTTGAGGGCATCGCTTAACTCTTCGGTTACTCAATTATGTGTGTATGTTCGGATATTTCTTCCATTTCGATCTCTTGAAATTTACATCTATCCTCTGCCAGTAAGACCTCATAATGGTGTTTCCACTGTTTTAGATCTATTAACTGTAATTTAGATTTTTCCTTCCCTCCGGAGAGACTTTATCACTCTCCACGCTTGCCTAACTCTTGTTCCACCCATATACCTATCCAACTCTGCACATCTTCGATCTACTACTTCTCTTTTTACATCTCGATTTAATTGTTTATATATCTTGTAATCTTCCTTCTTTTTCGTTGACATCCATTTCTGATAAGCAGTTTTCTTCTTGTTTACTAACGTTTGCATATTCTGCGATCACCATTCTTGATTTTTTGTTTTGTTTATCTTTATAACTCAAAGCTTCACTTGCAGCCTCATGAATGCATTTTTTAACTTGCTGGTATAATTCTTCTGCTGATATATTTTCTCGATACACATTTTGTAATTTTGTGGCCAGTCGTAATTTGTAAAGAAATTTCGTTGAATCTTCGTTTATGCTTTCTAGGTTATATTTAGGGTATTTAGGGGATATTACTTTTTGTCCCTTTTCTATATTCTGTACCTGAGTGTTATTGTTTTTGCAATAGTTAACTATCACTTTGGCCGTAAGTAAACGATGGTCGGCTCCACATTCTGATCTACGGTATACCCTTACGTCAGTCGTTTTCAGCTGGGAAGTTTGACGTTGGATTACCTAGTCGATTATCGAGCGCATTTTATACTAAAATGACGAAATCTCCTGCTGTAAAATCTTCCGAAAGCAAGCAAGCCGCCGTTCGGATTTTCGGGCGAGAACTATTGAGAGTACCAATTGTTTGCATGCAAGAAACGAACCGGAAGCGACAAAAGGACAAGGATACAAATTGTGTTTGGTAGGGAAAACTAATACTAGGAATGTGTTAGTATAATTGCTGATAGAGAAGTAAAAGAGAACACATAGTAAAAGTTTAAAGAACGAATGATGTCAGTGAAATTTGTACTTAATAAAGAAGTATTGAATGTTATGTGTATGCTCGTCAAATCGGTATAGGTGAGAATAAAAGTAAAACATTCTATAATCGGTTAGAAGATGTAATATAGTGGTAACTAGTGGGTTCGTAACCATTTTATATTAAGGTTCCATGAAGGAAGTCGATGGCAACAGAAAATATATTCTATGTCGTCTGTCTGTCATGTCATGTGGGACATAACCATTATTTATAAAAGCATGCAAGCGTTTGATGAGCCATGTACTTAAAGTACTCCTTACTATCATTCACTCGCGCATATATACCAAATTAGAAGAACACCTGAGTGAAGTTCAATTTGGATTCAGAGCAGGACTCGGAACGAGGGAAGCACTTTTTAGTTTGCAAGTTCTAATGCAGAGAGCCAGGGATGTCAAGTGCGATGTGTATGCATGTTTCATTGATTTCGAGAAGGCATTTGATAAAGTCCCACATGGGCAACTAATCGATATCATAAAAACATCAGGACTCGATGGTAAGGATATAAGACTGATCTCAAACTTATATCTCCAACAAAAAGCAACAGTGCGAATAGAAAATGAACTGTCCGAGATCTTCATAGTCGAAAATGAGTTAGACAGGGTTGCATATTGTCACCGGCATTATGTAACATATACTCTAAAAACATCTTTAGAGAGGCCTTGGACGAATCAGAAGATGGGATTGCTGTAAATGGCCAACTTGTAAACAACATTAGATAAGCAGACGATACAGTGTTGCTGGCAGATAGTGCGCAGGGGCTCCAAACGATGATGGATAACGTTGTAGAAACATGTAACAAATAAATTGCAAGAAGACAAAAATAACGATCATTAGCAAGAACACCAATATAAACGTCCAAATTACAATAGGCAATACACCGTTAGAAAGAGTGGAAAAATATTAAGGATACTTGGGATCACAGCTACGAAATAAAAACTCCATTAAAAAAACCAGAAGCTCTTTCAACAGCCTTAGGAAGATTCTCTGCAACTTATCTTTAAGTATCAATATACACATAAGAATTCTTAGATGTTACGTCTTTAGTGTCCTCCCCTATTGAGTAAAAAGCCGGAGCCTTACAGAAGATGCCATAAAACGATTAGAGGCATTTGAAATGTGGTGCTACCGACGTATGGTGAGGGTCTCATATATACACCACACAAGTAACATAACTGTTCTCCAGAGGCTAAGAAAAGACAAAGAAATTATTAACACCGCAAAGAACACAAATTTGTCTTGCTTAGGCTACCTCATGTGTAATAATAAATACCGACTTCTACAGTAGATTCTACAAGGCAAGATTAAGGGTAAGAGAGGCCCTGGACGTAGACGTATATTCTGGCTGGCCAATCTTAGTAAGTGGACTGGTCTGTCAACTGATCTATTTCGAGCTGCTGTGAATACAATAAGATGGGTCAATGTGGTCGCCAACATCTCTAGAAGATAGGCACATCTAGAAGAAGTAAAAGCATGTATGTCGACCTTTGGGAAACAGAAATAAAATATATAGTAATTGATGTCTTCAATATATTACAGTGGCGACGAGGTAAATACATTAAAATGACAGAAGCATCGGCAACAATTTATAGAGGTAACATTGGCTCCATAGGAGAATACAGGTTAGGCGAAGATTGGGCCATGTGGGAAAAGCGTCTAGAGCGGTACTTTTGTGCAAACTATGTGGAAGAGGATAAAAAGGTATCAGTTTTATTAACGTGCCGATATAGATCCTTTCGCTGTAGGATATGTAATAAGGTAGATCATTTAGCTCAAGTTTGTCCCCAAAAGGCAAATAATTTTGTATCAGTAGTCACTCGGTCAAGGTGAACCTCTGAAGGAAGAAACTGAGGCAACAGAGTCAGAAAGATTAGATTATATTAAAATATATTATGTGAGTAATGAATATGTTAAGCCATCTTAAGTAGAATTGATTATAAATGATCAATCTCTATTAACGGAGTTGGACTCTGGGGGTCTCTATGTCGGTAATACCGGAAAGAATTTTTATGGATAAATTTGATACTAACACAATAAATCCAACATAAATTAGGTTAAAATGTTATGATTGTTCAATAATTAAGCTAGAAGGTGAGGTATGGGGATAAGGTACATGATTGCAAATTTGTTGTTGTTAAAAATGGAAAAACTCCATTAGTAACCAGGGATCTGATGAAACTTTTTGATTTACAAGTAGTATTTGATAAAGAGCTATATACGAGGCATGTTTTTTAAGTAAGTACCGTTTTGCGATTCTACCGCCGCAGCGCTACGGTCGGCGTTCCGCGCATGAGCGCTGGTTACCTACATCTCTTGTCTACGCACTGACGCCATTACAGTCTGATTCTTCATTGTATACTTGTTTACTCCAGTCTTTAAGATGCCTCCAACAATCGTGCGTCACGCTGATTGTGAAGTACGGGCTGTTATACGATTTCTTAGTGCTAAAGGCGTAAAACCGATCGATATTCATCGTGAGATCGTTGAAGTTTACGGACAAAACATTATGAGTGATAGAATGGTAAGGAAATGGGTGAGAGCATTTAAAGATGGCCGCACAAATGTGCGTGATGAAGAAAGGAGTGGGCGTCCTTCGGTCGTTAATGAAAATTTGGTGTAGAAAGTGGACGAAAAGGTGAGAGAAAACAGACGCTTTACAATTTCATCATTGTCCGACTGCTTTCCTCAGTATTCTCGTAGTGTTTTGTATCGCATTGTTACCGAGAACTTGAATTACCGAAAATTGTGTTCACGTTGGGTTCCAAAAATGTTGACGGATTTGCACAAAACCCAACGTTTAGGCAGTGCATTGACTTTCCTTGAGCGGTACCACAGTGAAGGTGAAGATTTTTTAGACCAAATTGTTACTGCTGACGAAACGTGGGTGGCCTACGTCACACCAGAATAGAAACAACAATCCATGTAATGGCGACATTCATCATCACCCAAAAGAGTGAAGTTTAAACAAACAATTTCTGCCCGGAAAATCATGTGCTCAGTTTTTTGGGACAGAAAAGGAGTATTGCTAGAGGAGTTTCTGCCTCATAATGAGACAATCTATGCAGCGTCTTATTGTGAGACATTGAAAAATCTGCGTCGTGTACACCAGAACAAAAGACGTGGCAAGTTGAGTAAGGGTATCGTTTTCTGCATGACAATGCCCGTCCACATATGGCTAATCAGACCAAAGATCTCATCAAATCATTTAAATGGGAAACTCTAGATCATCCTCCATACAGCCCTGATCTGGCGCCCAGCGACTACCATTTGTTCCAGCACTTGAAGAAACACCTGGGCGGTCGGCGTCTTCAAGACGATAACGAAGTCAAAACATTTGTGATGCAGTGGTTAACAAATCAGGCGACAGAATTTTATCAGGAGGGTATTCAAAAACTGGTGCCACGTTATGACAAGTGCCTCAATATTCACGGAAATTATGTAGAAAAGTAGATTAAGGTACAGGCTTTCATGTAAAAATAAAATTATTGCTATATCTTTGCACGTCTTTTTTTAATTCCAAAACGGTACTTACTTAAAAAACACGCCTCGTACATTACATATCAATGATTTAAATAAACTCCTTAGGTACTATGAAGGTTTATTTGAGATGAATTAAGATGTTAAAAGTATGAAAAAAATGAACTAAAGTAGAAGCGGAGGTTAAACATATTCTTCATAAGCCAAGAGCAGTGCCTTTTCTTTTTAAGAAGCAAATTAATAAATAATTAGATGAATTAGTAGACAAGGATATAATTTCTTTAATAGATAATTCTAATTGGGGTAGCCTTGATAGACCTCACAGCGGCCTATGATACGATAATCCACAGAACCTTGCTAACTAAGATCTATAACACTGTGCTTGACTGGTAAATATCATTAGATCACTGTTGTGTAATAGACGTTTCTACGTCGTACTAAATGGAAAGAAGAGCAGATGGAGAACCCAAAAAATGGCCTACCTCAAGGAAGCATTCTGGCGCCGTCCTTATTTAACAACTACACCAAAGACCAACCAATGCACCCTCAGACTGAGAGTTTTGTCTACGCTGACGACCTTGGTATAGCCGTAAAGGGGAAAACACTGGCACAAGTAGAGTCGACAATGGAAGAGGCTTTAAACATGATGTCAACTTACTATAAATAAAACTCATTAAAGCCAAACCCTACTAAAACCCAAGTATGTGCATTCCATCTCAACAACCAACTGGCGCATGTAAAACTGAATGTTTCATGGGAGGGACAACGCTTGAAACATACTGATAGGCCCAAATATCTTGGAGTAATACTAGACCGGTTACTAACGTATAAATTCCACTGTCAGAGCACAAGACAAAAGGTTTCTACGAGAAACAACCTTCTCCGGAAACTTGTAGGGAGCAAGTGGGGTGCAAACCCCCAGGTCTTGAAGACAACAGCTGAGGCCTTATGTTTCTCAACAGGGGAATATGCTTGTCCCGTCTGGGGTAGATCTAGACACGCCCAACAAGTCACCACGGCGTTAAATGAAACATGTAGAATAATTACCGGTTGTATGAAGCCTACCCCTCTACCCCTACTGTACCGGGTAGCTGGATCCGCATCACCAGACGACCGTAGATGCGCCTCACAATATGTGGAGAAGTTCAGGCAAACTTTCGATGAAAGGCACCAATTATACGGATTTGACGAACCGCCAGGAATCAGCCGACGTAAATCAAGGAAAAGGTTTATGAGAAATGTCAGCGTCGAACCACCCGAACTGTTCCCCCTACATCCAGAACGACCTAATGGAATGAATCTGGACTGGAGAACCTGGCGGACACTCAATCGCATACGCACAGTTGTTGCCCTTGTAAAACAGAACCACATTAAATGGGGCATCAAGACAGACAGCGACGCACTTTGTGAATGTGGGGAAATACAGAACGTGGAACACCTGAGAGTATGCAGACTTTGTCCATCACAGTGCACCCTAGATGATTTATGGCTCGCAAATACAAAGGGTGTAGACGTAGCCCGATATTGGGCAGAAAAACTGTAGTCGGATCCAGACACGAAAAAGTAAAGTAAGTCTGATTGGGGTACGCTACTTGTGCCTCTCATAAAAGAAAATGGATAAATTCGTTTATGTGCATACTACAAGATAACAATACATAGGTTTTTAGAGGACTTTAAATATCCTTTGCCCCGAATTGAAGAGATTTTTGTGGCTCTCCAAGGTGGAGAGTATTTCTCAAAACTAGATTTGAAAAATGCATATAACCAATTAGAAGTGAGTGATGAAACGAAATTATTATTATCTTGGAGTACTCATAGGGATATTTATCAACTTCATAGGCTCCCCTATGGCACCAAACCAGCATGTACCATTTTTCAAAAAACTATAAAAAAAAGTATTACAGGGAGCTAGTGGAACTATTAATTTTATGGATAACATTGTAGTCACAGGGAATGATAGGGAAGAACACTTAAAACTTTTGGAGGATGTATTTATTAAGCTATATAAGGCTGGCTTTAGACTTAACTTAAAAAAGTGTAAGCTTTTTGAGCCTGAAATTAGATATTTAGGACATTTTATTAATAAAAATGGTCATACAGATCCAAAAAAGGTTCAATCCATAACAGAGGTACCTCACCCTACCAATGTAACAGAAGTTAATGCCTTTGCGGGGATGATTAACTATTATGCTCGGTTCCTCCTCAAATTGTCAATATTGTTGTCTATATATAACTTATTGAAGACAGATACACCATTTTAATGGTCAAGAGAGTCACCAATCAAATTAGTTTGTGACAGTTCAAATAAGAGACTAGAATGTGTGCTTTTACATATTTACCCGAATGGGTCAGAGAAGTTTGTTTTATGTTCAGATCACAAACCTCTTCAAGCTATTTCTGTGAAACGCAAAGAAATACCACAAATGGCAGCAGAACGTCTTCAAAGATGTGCTTTTTTTCAAGCGGATTTAATTACAGTTTTCAACTTGTGAAGGGAAGTCAAAATGGGGGAGCAGATGTGCTTTCGAGGCTTCATTTAGCCTCAGAGAGCGAAAATGACACAGCACAAGATTATTTTAATTTTTTGGTAAAGGACAAGGTACCAATAAGCGCTGAGGTATTAATTCGAGAAACACGAGTGAATAGAAACACAAGGGAAGGTATATACGTATGTAAGGGAAGGTTGGCCAGAGAAAGTCTAAGAAGATTTGTGACCTTTTAAGGGGAGACATCTTGAATAAAGTCTAGATAATGGTATATTATTGTGAGAGATTAAGGTAATTGTATCGGAAAGGATAAGGAAGCAGTTATTAGATGAAATACATGGGGCACACAATGGAACAGTTAAGACAATATTTTTGGTGAACACATCTGGATGAAGAAATTCATTTGATAGAATTCACTTAGATTTTTTAGGACTAGTCAGAGGAAAGATGTTTTTGATCATAACATACTCATTTTCAAAGTGGCTGCAAATGTATATAATGCATAAAATAGTTACCACAGCATCACTACAAAGAGATTACATGGCTAGGTATGGGTTGCCAAATACTATAATATCGGATAATGGGCCCCAGTTGGTTAGCGAAGAATTTGAAACATTTTGTAAAATAAACGGTATCATACATGCGACGTCTGCTCCGTATCATCCAGCGACTAATGGGGCTGCTGAAAACAGTGTAAATACTTTTAAAAATGCCCTGAACAAGACATGCAGATCAAATTATTAAGGTAGGGAAATTTTATGATGAAGCTAAACTTGGTGTGAGTAGGGAAACAGTTGTAGACAGACCGGAATTTCAAGGCAATAATACTCAAAATGAAACTGGTTATCCAATATGGGCTGGTATAGTAATTGATACAAATAGATCTAATGGTTTTAAGAATAGGTTATAGGAATGGAATGACTAGATAGAACTAAAAATCATATTGGAAACAGCAAACACATTTTTTTAAGAAGATTAAGATAACTTATCAGATGCACAAGTGGACAAAATCATTCTCAAAAAAGAAGATATACGTGAATGTGATAATTACGTAAGATAATAGTTAGTGACACTAGGAGCCAAAAACGTAAATGAGTTGTGCTGAACATGGAAGTAGATAATTCAATGAGGTGGCTTTTGGCCTATTTCACTGCGACCTATTCAGATATATTGTGGTGGTTTAGCCCTCGATTGCATGCTCTAGCCTGACCCATTTTAAAAGGTCTAATAATTTATAGACTGCACCTTCCATGTGGCTACTTACCGGTGGCTTTTCTTCGCCTAATGCAAAGAAGCGGACATTTGTCAAGCTATGCAAGCTAACATAAAATGTGTTTTGCTGTTTCTTCATTTAGGTAACAGAATTTGCATAGATCATCATCTGCCGATCCCATCAGCTTCAACTGCTTATTCAGCTTACAGTGCCTTGTTAACTGACCTACTATAGCTTTGACCGTTTTCCTGTCTTTGCTTATTAGGTCTGCCGTAAATTTTGACAAATGTTCTGTAATGAACTGTTTTGTCTTTCTTTGTCCTAGTGAATTTCTCCACCATTCCAGAGATTTGTGTGGTACCCACTATCTTGTAGATGTTCTTGTTACTGCCTTCGCAACGCCACAGAAGGGTTCGGGTCCAACGAATGGCTTTGATGAGCTTTGTTTCATTGCACTTTTGACACTGGTGCCCCTTTACCCAGGCTACCGTAATGTTGCTACGGTCTTTAAGTGTATTTAGGGCAACCACACAATCCCATGCTAGCTTAGAATTGGCCTCTAAAGACTTTTTTGCCTTAAGCGCTGCCTGACAATTAAACGGTACGTTCTTCACTGCCTTTCTATTTTATTCGCGCAGTGATGAATTGCTGTTATTTTCGCCTGGAAATTGTGACATTCTTAGATAGACTTACCGGGAAATGTATATCTTGTTTTGTCCCTACTATACAGACATTGAACTAACAAACGAAACTAAAATATCGGGAGGGTGGCAAATGGTGAATATTAAAAGAAGAGACAAAAGTTTATTCAGGGAAAAAATAATAGACAAAACGGACTAGATCATGAAAAGGCTTATTAAAAGAGAAATATCATAAAAAAATAAAAAAAATTTATTTAACCTAAAAATTTTAAAAAATGTTTGGATTGGACCACCCTTATCACTTAGGGATATGAAAAATATATTACGACCTATTCTCAGACCTATCCAATATACATATATAATTTCATAAAAATCGGGCAAGCCGTTTCGAAGGAGTATGGCGACTAACACTGTAACACGAGAATTGTAATATATAAAAGAAAGTAATGAATATTTTTATTTGAAAATTGAGAAATGTCAATTGGGCCTAAATACTACCAATTGATGTATTGATGTATACATAAGATCTGTTACGTCATCATGGGCGCTGTGACGTGATTACAATGAAAACAAAACTAAATACATCAGGGGGTGAAGGTTAGGTCAGATGAAAAGGTTTTTTATACAAAATTCAACGGTGTACCACAAGGAAGGTATTAATTTGAATAAGTATGCTAAAATTTCAATTTAATGTTTATTTTCAACAATAATCAATAACATTCAAAATGTGAAAAAAATGTATAGGAGGTGTTCAAAATGACCTTCTTCTGCTTTAACACAAGCATCAAACGGTCTAAGCAGTTCACGTGTGCATGCCGCAGGTATCACCTCTGGCGTAATCAGGCTGCACGCTTGTCTAATTTTAGTTTTTAAATCGTTTAAATCTATAGGTTCTTCGTTATAAACGATTCCTTTTAAACAGCCCCATAAAAAACTAGGGTGACAGCACAGGCGATCTTGAAAGCCATCGGGCGGGTCAATTAGTTCCAATCCACCTGTTTAAAAATGTGGCAATTGATTACAATATCGCTGTTATGTAGGGGTGCGACATCATTTAAGGAAACTACGAAATAATTCATCACCTGGATTAGACGGGCTCACCTCTTTTTTCCTCAAACAATGTGCAGAATCTGTAGCCATCCCTATATCTCTTATAATGAATGCTTCTTTTAATCAATGTTCTCTCCCCTCGTCCTGGAAATTGGCTTCGGTTACTCCTATATTCAAGAAAGGAAATAAACTTGATTGCAATAACTATCGTCCAATCAGCCTGGTTCCTATTGTCGGCAAGGTCATGGAATCGATTATTTCGGAAGCTATGTCTGAGTTTCTTCTTCAAGAAAATATCATCCCTCACCAACAGCTTATCAAAGGTCGTTCAACGATCACAAACTTACTTCATTGTGTAAATGATTGGTCATTATCTTTAAACAATCGGAATCCTGTCGATGTAGTCTACTTAGACTTCTCCAAAGCTTTTGACCGTGTTCCAAAACGTCGATTACTAGCTAAATTGGATCACTATGGTATCCGCGGAAAGTTGAACATTTGGATTGAATATTTTCTATCCGACAGATACTTCAGGGTTCGTGTTGGGGAAGACCACTCACAAGATAAGCCAGTCAAGAGTGGAGTCCTACAAGGATCAGTACTTGGACCGCTACTATTTTGTGTCTACACTAGTGATCTTCCGCTCATCGTATCCAGTAAGGTTTCCATTTACGCTGATGACACGAAATTATATGTGAATCCAACTATTAACCAACATGTTCTTCAACAAGATCTTGACGCAATATTCAAATGGTCCTCAGAATGGTTACATTGAAAAATGCGTTGTTTTACATATCGGCAAAAATAACCCATCACTACCGTACTTTATTAATGGACATCCCTTAAACTCGGTAACCTCCCACAATGATCTCGGAGTGATAATTAATAGTGACTTAAATTGGTCTGATCACATAGTGTCGGTGTGTAAACGTGCAAACTCGAAACTGTTTTTGATCCGTAAATGTTTTACACGTATATCTCTAACTTCTGTTAGTAAACTTTACACAATATACGTTAGACCTATTCTTGAGTTTGCCGGACCAGTGTGGAATCCAGATCTCATTCGCGATAAATTCCTACTTGAAAATGTTTAGCGTAAAGCTACAAGACTGGCATACGGTCGTGTAAGACCTAACTATGAGGATAGATTATCCATGGCTCATCTTACGACATTCGAGCAGCGACGTCTTCGAGGTGATCTAATTATGTCCTTCCGTATTTTAAAACATAATTTTGGGAACCTAAGCACCATATTCACTTTGAATCAAGACGAAAGATTAAGAGGCCATCGATACAAATTAAAAAGGGAACAAACTACTGCAAGGTCCAGGGTGAACTTCTTGCCAAATAGAATCTTTAATATCTGGAACAATTTGGATCAAGACACCATATCGGCAACTAGTGTTAACATCTTTAAAAATAAATTTGATAGTGGTTTATTTTATTTATACGATTTTTTTTCTTGGGCAGCATTATTTATTTCTTTATTTATTGTCTCACCATTCAACTTTTGTATGATATACTTAATTGTTTATGTTTACTTAACTTTATAATTGGTATTAGTTTTATAAGGATATTTTTTATTTTTGATTTTTGGGCATAATAGGAGCTCGCTCCTCTGCCCTTATTTGTAATATAATAATAATAATAATAATAATAATAAGACTACAAGAAGGCTTTTGATTCAGTGCCGCATGAATGGCTTATAGATATATTGAAAATATATAAAGTCGATGATAATCTCGTGACCTTTTTGAAGAATATAATGGCAGAGTGGAAGACTAAAATTCACCTTCAAATACCGGGTGAAATTAATATCGAAACTGAAAATATCCCTATTAACCGGGGGCTTTTCCAGGGGGACTCGTTGAGTCCACTTTGGTTCTGCCTAGCAATGAACCCACTATCTCAGCTGCTGAACTCTACTGACTCAGGTTTTAGCATCAAAAATAACAACACTGTTGTAGCGAAGCTTAATCATCTGTTGTATATGGATGATTTAAAATTAATGGCTTCCACTCGAAACCACCTAGATGAGATGCTAAAAACTGTAGAAAATTTCTCAAATGATATCAGTATGAATTTTGGACTAGACAAGTGCCGTATACTAAATATAGTCAGAGGAAAGATTCAGCCCGGAGGTTTCGACATGCAAGATGGCCAAAACATCGAGGCAATGGGTGAAAATGATATGTACAAATATCTCGGAGTAAAACAAGCGCGGAAAATTGACCATAAACAAATGAAAACTGAACTAACTTCGGAGTTCGTACGAAGAGTAAGACAACTAAATCGGTCATATCTTAATAGTAAAAATTTGTTTAAGGCATTAAATACGTACGCCTGCTCCGCGCTGAGCTACTCATTTGGTATTATAAAGTGGTCAAAAACAGATATAGAGGGTCTTCAGCGGAAAGTAAGAACACTTCTCACAAAGGCGCAAAAACATCACCCACGCAGTGCAGTAGAGAGAACAACATTACCGCGGTATCAAGGGGGAAGAGGACTTATGGATATAGGTGAGCAATTGGATAAACAAATTGCTAATTTAAGAACTTATTTTCAGGTACAGGCTGAGACATCTACTTTACATCGAGCAATTTGTGCAGTAGATGATACGACGCCGCTTAAACTGAGGGAACAAGAAATGCGCATAAACCACCTGACTAAACAAGACAAAATGCGCACCTGGATGAGTAAACCTCTGCATGGGCGACATCTCAATGAGATCAGCCAAGAATATGTCGACAATACAGCGTCGAACTATTGGTTGACATCAGGAAAGATGTTTCCCGAGACTGAGGGTTTCCTACTTGCCATTCAGGATCAGGTTATTCCAACTAAAAATTACCTGAAATATATTGTTAAAGATCCTCAAGTCCAAAATGACAAATGCCGATATGGATGCCAAGCCCAAGAAACCATCCAACATCTTACCGGTGGTTGCCAGGCATTTGTCGGTACTGATTATAAAGAACGCCATGACTCAGTAGGAAAGATTATCCACCAAGAACTAGCTGACAAACTGGGACTTCTCCAAACCGACCATCTTCCTTATTATCAATACGTCCCTGATAGAATGCTTGAAAATGACAACTACAAGCTATACTGGGACCGCACTGTGCTTACAGACCAACCAGTGGCCCATAATAGACCCGATCTCATACTAGTTAATAAAATTACTAGGCAAACAACACTTATTGATGTGGCGATACCCAACACCAATAATTTACGTGTTAAATACAACGAAAAGATCGCCAAGTACAGAGATCTAGAAATACAAATCAGGAGACAATGGAGAATGGAAAGTACCCAGACGATACCCATTATTCTTTCTACCACTGGAGTCATTCCGAAGAGCCTCCTAGAAAACATAAAAAAGCTGGGTCTAAACGAACATCTATATAAGACTATGCAGAAAGCTGTGTTACTTTCGACGTCCAGATGCGTACGAAAATTTTTGGGAGATACACCGACATACCAAGTCACCTAGGACTCGATAACATGGAAAGAGTCCCACCAGAGCTCAATCCTTTTGATACCGTAGGTATCTGGGATGAGTGAATTTTCCCCTTAGAGGGAGTGTGAGCCGTATGGCTAAATCTGGAATAATAATAATAATAATCTTATTGCCATACTATAACTCCTTTTTCGCGTAAAGAAATATACTCCAGTAACAAAAATGGACCTATTAAACATCCATTAAATAACGCACACCAAACATTAATTCCCTATCTAGTTTAAAAGAGTTTCCTTAACCAGTGCTGATTTTCCACTAACCAATAATGGGAGTTATGGCGATTATCATCCCATTATTATGGGATTGGGTCGCAAATGGTGGTTTTTTAAAATCCTTTGAACTGTAGTTGAAAACACTACAGTTTCTGTAGCAATGGACTTTATGGACACACGTAGATTAATCGTTACATGCTGAAACATTCACCAAGTGTTGTTCGGTCTGTATTGTTTTGACGTGATCTTTATGTTTTGCGTTCGGAAATAAACCATACTGCATCTTCTCCTCAACCATAGCAAAAGTGACATAAGACGGGAAATATTCTTTCGGGAAAGCATTCCATCTATAAGACTTGAGCATTTCGAGCATTTTTCTACATTCACCATAAATCAACAACATATCTACGTATTGATGAGATGTGAATAGGAAAGACATTTTTACGAATGTATAAACTCACGAGATTTCAAAATTCTGTTTTAAAACTATAATGAACATATTAGTGAATGAACACCAGAAATCTCATTAGCTATTAAGTACTATTTGTAGTTGTCAAAAAACGATTTATATAAAATCTCAAGCACAACTTGCATTTCTTGTGAATTTGTAAAAACTATAAAAATATGCTAGTTTCAGGTAAATTTGTAGATGATAAATGCGCCAATAAATTAAAAATTTAGCGTATTTATTAACATTAATACCCTCATTGTGATACACCATTGAATTTGAGACAAAAAAGACTTTCGTTTGACCTGACCTTCACTCTCCTGATCCACTTAATTGTTTTCATTGTAATGACGTCACAGCGTCCGTGACGACGTCGCAGATTTCATGTTTACATCAATTGGTAGTACTGTAGGTCCAATTGACATTTTCCAATTTTCAAATAAAAAAAAATTTACTTCTTGAATTATAGGCTATTAAAAACATCTCGGAACACCCTGTATACTCGCCTCGGGGCGAGCCATGAGGAACTGTTCATATTCTTACCTCGTATGGAGGATTATATGGGGACCAACAAATAAGCAATAAAAAGTATCTGCTCCCATTGTTCAATAATATACAAGGTGAGTTGTGAATTTTGACTGAAATTTCTATTTATCATAACTCTTGAATGGTAAGTTCGATATGTCTCATATTTTGGTCAAACGTTACACTACAACCACCTAATCAATTGATTCATTCAAACTAGAATAATATCAGGTCTGGTTTAAAAAAATTAGTTTATTTGTTTATAGAAAAAATTCCACCCTGTATAAAGTTTTTGAAAACTGTAATAAGAATTTTAAAAGTTAGACAAATAGGAAACTGAAATAACATCTTAATTTTTTCCCCATACGATTACTTAATTATTAATTAAAAAAATCCAATTTTACTATGAGTTTAGCAAAGTGCAATAGAGTAAAAAAAAATTAACATTTCTTACAAAAATAAAATGTTTGTGAACAAACATTTAGGTGATTTAACATTTAACAAACAATCCGGACCAGATTTTATTTCAGTCTGATTTATTTAAACTGGAAAAAACTCTAATAAAATTTTTATAAATAAGACAAAGAAGCAAATAAAATGCCATATTTTTTTTATTGTTTTCCCCACACGTTTACTTAATTTTTAATTAAAAAATCAATTTCTGACTATGAATAATTATTAAAAGTTTAGCACAGTGAACCATAGATGTAAAAAATGTAACTTTTCTTGCAAAAATTATTTATTTTGAACAAACAAAAATTTAACATTTAACAAACAAAGCAGACAAAGTTTGATTTATTTAAACTGGAAAAAATCAGGTCCGGTTTTAAAAAATTAATTCGTTTGGTTCAGAGAAAAAATTCCACCCTGTATAAGGTTTTGAAACCCATAATTAGAGTTTTATAAATTAGGCGAATAGACAATTAAAATGGCATACCTATTTTTTCCTCACTCAAATTTTTTCTATAAAAAAACGAAATAATTTTTTAAAACCGGCCTGACTTTTTCTAGTTTGAATAAATCAGTCGATTAGTTGATAGTAAGGTAACGTTTGACCAAAATATGAGAAATATCGAACTTACCATTCAAATGTTGAATGGTAAATGTGAATAGAAATTTCCGTCAAAATTCACAACTCACCCTGTATATTATTAAACATACACTTTTTAATGGTCATTTGTTATACCCATAGGGGCCTCCATACGAGGTAGTAGTATGTACAGTTCCTTATGAGTCACCCTGTATATATAAATAATAGATACACACTTGTTACACATTTTTTCAGGTATCTGTAAATAATAAATAAATCTTCTTTTTTATTATTAAATGAAAAATAATATTTAACAAAATTTTAATTTGGGCAATATAATGGTCAAAAATAAAGCTGTAAGTTGGTATTCATGATATTGAGGCTTATTTGTAATTTTATTGGTCGCTATTCTAACCTATTTATAATTCATCAAAATTCAATTGTTTTTTGTTTAAATAAGTTTTTTAAAATTATGTTTCAAAAATGTAAGAGAGACATGTATTAAACAAACTCATTTTTTAAAATAGTGTTTTTTAAATATATGTAGTAGCATAATTTTATTAACTAAAATAATTTTTTTTGGTGAGTTAAGTAATACATTTTTTTGCAAAGTTCCACTGTATAAGATATTTTGTATATTTTTAGCTCTTGAAACTAATTGTAAACACAATTGAAACTTTGAGTATAAAGAATAGTTACCTAATAGCCCCTTTTTATTGACTTATTGAACAGTATATGGGGCTTTAACACTATTATTTGAATTAATTACTATTTAACTGGGAATAAGCCACAATTAAAGGTTAAAATACGTTTATTGACGTTTCAATTTCCACTTCGGAAATCGTTCTCAAAATACAAAATAGTATTTTGAGAACGATTTCCGAAGTGGAAATTGAAACGTCAATAAACGTATTTTAACCTTTAATTGTGGCTTATTCCCAGTTAAATAGTAATTAATTTAAAATGCCACAAGAAAATAGCTTCAGAACAATATTATTTGAAGATTCAAGCTTTCGGAAAATTTTATTTCCTTTTTTAAAAATTTCTATAATGTAATTAAAGAAAAAATGCAATATGTACAAATACACTGCGCTCCAAAATTAACGCATAATTTTAAAAACCCTGGTACAACCCTAGTAAATCAAATAATTTTAATGTTTTGATTTTTGTGCTAATATATTATTGTTACCACCGGTATATTGTAAAATTTATTGAAAGAACGGTAAAAAACGCTGATGTTTTCAGAAGTCCTGATCTCAACGCAATAGAACATCTTTGGGACATCATAGGCAGACGACTACGACAACTACCAAATGCACGAAACACATTTGATGAACTGTTTTTGCGGTTGGTTTGAAATTTGGGATTAAATTGACCAAGAAGAAATCAGAACGATTATTCTCAGTATGAGAGATCGTTGTCAAGCAGTAATAAATACCAGAGGAGGCAATACTCGATACTAGTACACGGTACTGGTATTTTCTTCAACTTTAGAAATTTCAATTTCGTCATTAATTTATGTTAGTTTGTTTAGATCAGTTGTTTGTTTAGATGTTTAGATTTATGATGTAAAGAAATAAAAGTTTTTTATTTAAGATGTTCTAAAACAACCATAAAGCAGAAAAGAACAAACAAAAATTTTTTCATTACAACTCAAAATAAGAATTTTAAAATTATGCGTTAATTTTGGGACGCAGTGTATAATGGGTCTTTGTAAAAACTTACCAATTTAGATTAAAAATACATATTGGTTAATTCACACAAAATTAAAGCACACAGCAAAAGACTGTAGTAAATATTAAATAAAATAAAATTCTAACATTTTTCGTATCACAAAGATATTTGAAAAGATTTATATTAGAAACACATCACTTACGGAAAGACAAAATATATCTATTTTACAAAACTATGGTTTTAAATGAATATCTACCTAAAAGGATTGAAAAAAGGTGAAAACAAAAAACAAGAAAGCGTTGAGAGTTGTTGACTGTGATAAGAATTCTTGATTGTTTTTGTTTTAAAACGCAAACTGTAGTGCGTCTCACGTTTTTCGTTCAGTATGGCTAAATGGAAAAATAGAACAGTGTTGTCAATAGTTGCTTGATGTAACTAGTACTAATCACTTATAATCACCTCTGTCTATGTTCATGTTCTGTGTCAATATAACTCCTGGTTATTATAATTCTGTCAATGCAATAATTATAGGTTATATTGTTTGTTATTGTATATTCAAATAAAAACACCCCATTTAAATTTTACATTTATTCGGTCTCATTAAACTCAATACAGCGAAGCTAATACTGTTCATCGCTTGAATATGAAATGGTTTATTGAAATTAAATGTATCAAGCGGGAATAAATTTTGTAATTTGTATAGTAAAATAAACTTATACTATAGCAAAAGAATTTTTCTCATGCATTTTTGATACATTTGGTGTGTGAAAATTGTTGAATCGTGCTGCAAAAAAAACTTTTTGCTGCACAAAAAAAGTTACAGCCCTTTGAAGTTACAAAATAAAAATTGTTTTTTTGCATTATCTCCTAAACTACTGGAAATTTTGTAATAAAAATGGACACGTAACTTTCTTGTTCTGAAAGCATTTTTCATACAAAAGAAACAACAAAATCTAAGAGCACAGAAAAATTTTAAGGGAGGTGTGCAACCCTAAATCCCCCAAACTTTTGAGTACGTTCAAATCATATAAATGTTGTGGCATCATTAGTTTAACCATTATTTTTAAAACTTTTTTGCCTCTTATCACTTTTTCGAAAAATTAGGTTTTTCCTAGTTGGCCATAAAATTACAATTAGTTTCTACGGATATAATAATTACAAACAGTTCCATCAATAATAGTCAATAATTTGAAGCTATTTTTTATTGTGTGAATAAGATTATTATTAAAAATTTTGATATTACAATGGCCTACACATTTCAGGAATTGGCAGATACGCATTTAACTTTGGGCAAGTTGGATCAGATTAAATTATGATTTCAATAAACTATCGGGAATATCGTAGGTGAATGTCAAGGAAATAGTGCAGCAGCTGCAATGCGTTATGCAGTAAAATACCCCAATCGAAATACACCCGATAGACGCTTATTTCTGACCATTGATCGTCGTTTACGGGAAACGGGTACATTCCAACCGCAAGTTGCTGGCAATAGTGGTCGTCCAATAATGGATGCAACTGATGAAGACATTTTAGAAATCATTGAAGAAGTCCCTGGAACAAATACAAGGGTAATAACTGCTCAACTAAATGCTCCTCACGTAAGGGTTTGGAGGCGTTTGAAGAATCAGCTGCTTAAACCCTATCACTTAACAACGGTTCAAGAGTTATTGGTTGAAGATTATCCTAAAAGGATTGGATTGTGCAATTGGTTGTTAATGAAAAACACTCGAAATGTTCATTTTATTTTGTTTACCGACGAGGCTACCTTCACTAGAAATGGAATAACAAACCATCATAACGAGCACATTTGGTCCGACGAAAATCCTCACGCCAAAAAAACGACTCATCACCAAAGGACTTTCAAAGTTAATCTTTGGGCAGGAATTGTGGATAACAATCTAATAGGCCCAGTATTTCTTCCCAACAATTTAAATGTTGATAATTATTTGAAGTTCTTAGCAAACGATTCACAAGAGTATTTGGAAGAAGTGAATATTGCAATAAGGCAAAATATGTGGTTGCTACAAGATGGTGCTCCACCGCATTACAGTAATGAAGTCCGGGAATACCTTTGCAGGCAGTATCCTGGTCGGTGGATTGGAAGGGGTCGTGACGCACCTATTTCTTGGCCACCCAGAAGTCCAGGTCTTAACCCCATGGACTTTTGCTTTTGGGTTTTATAAAAGAGAAAGTGTATTCTGTAACAATAGAAGACGAACAACAATTGAGGGTTAGAATAATTGAAGCTTCAAATCAATTTCGTCAGAAAAATATGATTTTTTAGCGCATTCGGTTTTCCTTATTAAAACGATACCGAATGTGTATAGAAGAAAATGGGGGTCATTTTAAACATTTATTGTAATATCATATTTATAGAGGTTATAGACATTTTTTGTACTTGTTAATTCATTTAAGCCATTTATTTAGTTGCACGTAATTTTTTAAAGGTTAATGAAAAGGGCCGTAACTCAATAAAAACTGTTTTTTGAAAAAAAGTGATAAGAGGCAAAAAATTTTTAAAAATAAAGTGTTAAACTAATGATGCCACAAAATTAATTTGATTTGAACGTACTCAAAAGTTTGGGGGAATTTAGAGCTGCACACCCCCCTTAAAATTTTTCTGTGCGCTTAGATTTTGTTGTTTCTTTTGTATGAAAAATTCTTTCAGAACAAGAAAGTAACGTGTCCATTTTTATTACAAAATGTCAAGTAGTTTAGGAGATAATGAAAAAAAATTATTTTTATTTTGTAATTTCAAAGGGCTGTAACTTTTTTTGTGTACACTTTGTACTAAGGTAAGTTGGATTCTATCAATTTATTTTTGTCCCCGGAATGCGAGATTTAATTTATGACATACCTTTTTGAAACACCCTGTATTGTACTGAACTGTTCAGAAATTTGAACTAATTATTGGTACATGAGTAATATTTCATATAAGAACTCCTTCAACAAGATCCACTATCACATTGTAACTTGCCTGACTGATGTTTTTCATCCAACTTAATTTTGTAAGTGATAATGTTATTGAAACTATTTTGTATCAACACTGTTTGATTCTAATCTCGTTATGAAATTCTGTAAATGAATTATTACATACATATATAAGATATGTTTAAACATATGAATCTAATTGAGGAAAAAGGATTAAGGAATTATTAAAAAGGAAATTATGAATTATAAAAAAATAATATACACATAATAATCAGTAATTTAATTTAAAAACAAAATAAATTTTTCACAGGTTATTTTGCCTTGTTCTATTTGGATTCATCATCAGTTGGCGCTACACCCCTGGCTTGCCTCAAAACATTCTTCCATCCATCCCTGTCTAGAGTCTGTCTTCTCTATCCCATTACTCCAATCTCCAATTTAAATCGTCCAGATATTTAAACTTCTATTTAGATTACTTATATCAATATCTTGCAAGACTTTAAAAACCTTATGATATCGAAGAAATAACCGAGGATTTATGAAAGCTACTTAATAATTTATTGATGTGTTGTTTTCGCCCACTTGTGGGTATTTTTTCAAGTTTTCTGGTATGGTATGGTGCATTATTAAGGACAATAACTAAATTTTCTGGAATGTTGGACAGTAATTGTTCTACAAACCACTTTTCATAAGTATCTACATCCATTCGATGAACGTCTGCCTTATTTTTCTTACAGAAGAAAGTAAGCTAAGCGTTTTCTACAAAACCATCATTATCAGTGCAAAACGAGCTCCAGAGCCACCTGTTTCTTGTTTCCAGAAACCTGCTCTATAAGTCTGTGGAGACTGACCAAGATCCATGTTGGGGCATGGAGCAAAAAACTCTTGAAACAAGTTCTGAAAAGAAAGATTTGTGAAAAATAATACGAAATGTAATAAATAATAAAACTAAGAAACTGAAAGAGTGATGTAACAGTTTAGTTAGGTTAGGTTAACTGAATAATTGACAGACAATCCTACCCATAAAACACAAACTTTGACAGAACACTCACATGCTTGACAGAAAATAGAACTGGCAATAACGCAACGGTAAATATGGATAGAATCATTGAAAAATGCAAATAGTAAACGAGGTAGGTATATAGTCCATAAGAGCCCATATATTTTTGTTCATTGTATTAGTAGTCCAGGATGTGACGGTTTTCTGCTTAGAATTCTTTTTATACTCATGGATTTGCTTAAAATTTAGACAGAAGGTAGAAAAAAACTCATAGATCAAAATTTAGCCTATGCCAATATGGGCTTTTCCTTTGGGGGTGATTACCACCCCAATACGGGGGTGGAAAAAGTTTATCAAAAAAAATTATGGTAGTCACTAGAATAGTGAATTTTAAGACAAAAATGTTCTTTAGAGTTAAGAGCAGAAACTTTTCTTAAGATCTTAAGGAAACCTTTAAAATGACCACTAGTAAAAGCGATTTGCATGAAAATTAAGGTAAGTTATAACCAAAATAAAGTCCGCTTATATTTTTTGTGACGCAGAAAGTAACAAACTCAACCTGGTTAAAACTACTCTGGTTGAAACTCTTCGTCCTACATTTACAGTTTACTTCATCCAACGTACCATATCCCCTCCTAAAACCATATTGAGTGTATTGTCACAGTATATTGCTAAAGAATTCTTTTAGCATTAAATTGTGGTATTGTACTCGAGATACCACTCCAGCCTTGTTTTATCATTCCTTCAAACGTTTTGTTGTACATGACAGTAAGAATATAGGACATAGGACGATAGGAAGAAGCTAAGTTTCTATCTTTATTAGGTTTTAATGTTAAACAAATAGTGACTTGGTTAAAATGTTCAATATATTATTCATTTAACCACCAATCGTTGTATATTTTTATTATATATTCGATAGCAACCTCGGCTAGATTTTTAATAAAATCGTATGTAATAAAATCATGACCAGGGGCAGTACATCTAGAGGTCTTAATTGCAGCTTTTAGTTCTTCAATGCGGAAATGCGTATCCACATAGTAATTTAGAGTATTGACTTTGAATCCTTTAAGCATATTTGGTACAAAGCTAGGGTGCTACAATATCAAAAATTTGACAGAGACAACCTGTTTTTTGAAAGTTGAATTTTTGTTAGATATTTTTTTATGAAACTCCAAATTTTTAAGATTTTGGTATTTTTATTTAATTTAATAATGAAATTCTTCCAACATAGCTGCTGCAATAAGAGCAATTTAGCTTTGGCTTCAATATGCTTAAATTTAAGATAATTTTCAAAGTTTGTATTGTTTTTATATATCTTATAGCCCTCTTTTTTGTTATTGTTCTGAAGCTATTTTCTTGTGGCATTTTAAATTATTTACTATTTAAATGGGAATAAGCCACAATTAAAGGTTAAAATACGTTTATTGACGTTTCAATTTCCACTTCGGAAATCGTTCTCAAAATACAAACATTAGTAAATTAAACAAATTTTGTTTTTTGTTACTTAGTGAAACATTCTTCTAATAATTTAATTTTATCTGACTCATCTATATTGACAATTCAGACATACATTATACATTTTAAAGTAGACGACTTTAAAATGATATTGCCAATATTGTTGAGTTGCGTTCCTGGGACGACTTTACTTATAAGATAGTTCATTCGATTACATGAAATCAACTTTAACTTGAGAATATCCGTCAGAAAAGATCATAACATGTAATTCGTCTTTAAAAAGACAAATACATGCCATGATGACAGTAAAATTTTCCTGTTAGTGATTCCATAGTAAATTATGAGGGAAAAACCAGGAAAAAACCTCATAATAATATCCCGACATGGTAAGTATTTGATCGTGCATTTAGTTTACCTTCAATAAACACCAAATTCCGATTTTATATGTTTGTTATTTAAAAAACATAAATGATGTATTCTCTATATGTTACTGACTTACCAATACTGGTATTTTCCTTTTAATAACTTCTTCTTTCAATATGGGTAACCAGATCCTACTACATTCTGCCGAGGAATTCGCGTAACAATTGGTCTCATTTAGCATAATTAGAGCTGCTTCTTTGATTTTTCTCTTTTTACCATCCGTTTCTTTTAGGACTATATTTAGGGTTCAATGGAATGATTCAAATATAGTCCTAAAAGAAACGGATGGTAAAAAGAGAAAAATCAAAGAAGCAGCTCTAATTATGCTAAATGAGACCAATTGTGTCGCGAATTCCTCGGCAGAATGTAGTAGGATCTGGTTACCCATATTGAAAGAGGAAGTTATTAAAAGGAAAATACCAGTATTGGTAAGTCAGTAACATATAGACAATACATCATTTATATTTTTTAAATAACAAACATATAAAATCGGAATTTGGTGTTTATTGAAGGTAAACTAAATGCACGATCAAATACTTACCATGTCGGGATAGTATTATGAGGTTTTTTCCTGGTTTTTCCCTCATAATTTACTATGGAATCACTAACAGGAAAATTTTACTGTCATCATGGCATGTATTTGTCTTTTTAAAGACGAATTACATGTTATGATCTTTTCTGACGGATATTCTCAAGTTAAAGTTGATTTCATGTAATCGAATGAACTATCTTATAAGTAAAGTCGTCCCAGGAACGCAACTCAACAATATTGGCAATATCATTTTAAAGTCGTCTACTTTAAAATGTATAATGTATGTCTGAATTGTCAATATAGATGAGTCAGATAAAATTAAATTATTAGAAGAATTTTTCACTAAGTAACAAAAAACAAAATTTGTTTAATTTACTAATGTTTGTATTTTGAGAACGATTTCCGAAGTGGAAATTGAAACGTCAATAAACGTATTTCAACCTTTAATTGTGGCTTATTCCCATTTAAATAGTAAACTCTTTTTTGTTTTTAACAATTATAGTACATTCATTATCCCACCAGATGGGATCGACTTCGCGGCTGCGTCATTGAGTTCGTTAAGAATTTAAAGGAATTATTGTGGTTATATTTTTTATCAAATTGTAATATATAAATATATGAGGAGGTAAAATGCAAACAAGCTTAAGTCACAAAGAAGTAATTTTTCAGGAAGGGCGAAAAAATGTAGCTTTGCTCTGAAAAAGGATAATGAGTTCTAATCAATGTTATGCAACAGTATTGGATCCAAAAATGAGATTAAAACACTTATTTCAGTTAGGGTAGCTACAAAATAGTTTTAAAAATTGATTATGTTTTGGCAATAAAACCTTTTGCACAAACTCAGTGAAAATAAATCGTTTTGCCCGTAAAATGTTGTGGACATAATATGATTTGCATGTAAATAAAGTAAAAAAGCAATAAAGTAAATGAACAATGGTTTTCTGAACGAACTTCTATTTTTGTAAAATAATAATATGGGCCTTACTTAAGTGACAAACATTTTCATAATAGGTAGTTAATGCAACAAACAAACAGTTTTTTAAATATGGAAGTCACAGCGCTCATCGTCGAGACAGTCACTCATTACTTCCTGCTCCTCACCAGCAGCTAAAGTAGTGGGTTCATCAAAAATCAAACTCTTGTACAAACCAAGGTGTGGGTGAGAAAAACATTTTTTTCAAAAGTTTGTGAACATCTTTGTCTTTTCTTTGAGTAACACATGAGGAAGTGGTAGTTCTTTCAGTCTCACTTGTCTCTAAGATTCTTTTCCCTTTCTTTCTCAAAGATATAAAAGAGTTTTTCCTTCATATTTGTAGTTTTTCAAGCCTCTTATCAACACAATATTTTTGTAAGACCCTTTTTTCTGAGGTGTTCAATTTCTTCTTGTGTCCGGTAGAATATTTCAGTTCTCTTTAGTTCACTAATTGATTGGATGTCCTTATAGTATTCAATTAGCTTAGTATCAGAAGTGGCCAATTTTTCCCTAGTACTCTTACCTTGCCTATACCACTGATTGATGCTTTGTTTGTTTCCAAAAAATGAATCAGTGATCTCAGGACAATATTATTCTTATTTTGAGAAACACAACCATCAATAAACAACTTAGTACAGAACAGCCCTAAATATCAGCTTTTTCCAAATAGTTAAACAGAGCCGATGATATTTCCACACTGTCTTTTCCTATCTGCTTCTCTGTACAAGTGTAGAACATGTGGTTTTGAATTTTTAGATCTTAAGAGTTGTGGTTGAATTTGTTGAAGATCAAAGCAAAGTACTTTTAATGCAAAGCAATGCACTTTTAATTTGTTCTTTAAGAAGGCAGCACGTACTGTAAGTATCGGAGGCAGGTGACTTAAAACCTATGTTAATATTTATCTTAGTTTACTAATAGTTAACTCGCTACTCAGATATAATCTTTTGAACTCCTATCTTCTGTAATGTGATTCAGTTCCTCTGAGCTTTCTTATTTACTATCAACACTTTCCTTCTTCAGATAGTTCTTATTTTTGGTAGAGTCACCTACTCCTTTCCCTCCTTTTTCTTCAACAGCAACCTAAAATGCACTTTTTTGGCTATGTTTTTATTGTAGTTTCTACAATACCAATAACAGTGCAAAAAAGCTTTAAATATACCGAAGTTTTAACACCACACAGCTGGAAAAAAGTATTGTATTGAGTACTTTCGCTCATGTCCAGGTTTTTTATTTCTGTTTTTGTTTACCGACCTAGGCCTATGTCTTTTGATTTGTATTGTATGAATCAGACTGGCAATTATATTGTCTTGTCATTTCGTGTCTGGAACTTTACAAAACTCTTCTTAGAAAGCGTTAATGTAAATAGGCCTTATTTTTAAGCACGTGAAATTTTTATTTTGTGCTTAAACGGTGCAAAAACTAGGACTCTTTTAGGAGCTACATACCTGATAATTTGTTCACTTTTATTTTTTCCGCCTGTAACTCTTCTCTTTCTAGCCCCTGCATTTCCTTCAACAACACTTATACTTCTATCTGCCCCATCCATTACCCTTTAATTAATAAAGTAATTACTAATAATTGTTTTTAAATACTTTGGCAATAAATCCTCACACAACCTCAAATTTGTCTTACTGGGTCAGCTGAGTGGCAGTTCCAGAATTCCTATTGGTTGGTTGGAAATAAGCTGCTTAGAATGGACCAGTATAGTGGAAATAAGTTGTTTTGTATGTAAAGGTGATTTTTAACATGCTTTTACCATTTCTTAAACCACTTTGGCATCAACAGAACAATGCATTGGCATATCTAACTCAACTTTGATTTTTGTGTGACTTAAGGCTGTTTGCATGTTACCTCCTCATATATAAAATCCAGTCAGCTGAAGACTCAATCCATTTTCTGGCAGTATGATATAAGCGGGGGTGTATTTTCGAGATAGTGTGATATGAATAAAAAAAAATTATCCTTGCGCAGGGGCCATGCTAATCTTCTCTGTATCGTTCCAATTTTAGTATATATACCGCCGAAGCAAGTACTTCAGGACTCGATGGTAATTATATAAGACTAATATGTCATATTAAAAGCCAGAGTGCGATTCGAAAATGAACTGTCCGAGATCTTCACAGTTGGAAAAGGAGTTGCATAATGTCACCAGCAGTATTTAAAATATACTCTGAAAACATCTTTAGAGAAGCCTTGGACAAATCGGATGATGGTATTGCAGTACATGGTCAACTTATAAACAAGATTTGATATGCAGATGATAACGTATTGCTGGCAGATAGTGCGCAGGGGCTTCAAAGGATGATGGATAATGTTTTAGAAACATGTTACAAATAAGGCTTAAAAGTAAATTGTAAGAAGACAAAAATAATGATCATTACTAAGAACAACGTAAAGGCCCAAATTACAATAAACGATACATGAAAATTGCATATTTTTGTGTATTCATGTGTAGGTACATATATTTTTAATATATGTAAAGAAAAAATATAATAGAAAAAAGAGTAAAGGGAAAATATGAAAAGAGCAATGGCTGAAATAACTGCTCAACAGTTAAGTGCTTATGCATCCTCAAAAGCAAGCCTCAAAAACTAACATTTAATGACGAACAACTAAATCAACTTAAAAAATATGTGATAGATATAGATAAACGACATTCGGATTAACCAAGGATCAGTTTAGAAAAATTGTTTTCAACTTTGCTGTTCATTGTGATGTTGCTGATAGATTTAACGCTACGAAAAAAATGGCTGGTAAAGACTTTACACAATCCTTTATGAAGAAATTTAATCTATCACTCCGTAAAACAGAAGCAACTTCCGCTGGTAGATTAATGGCTTTTAATAAAGTTAATGTGGAAACTTTCTTTAAGGTATACAAAGAACTCTATCAAAAATATTTATATTCTGCTACTCAAATTTACAATATTGATGAAATCCGTTTTTCTTAAGAACCCACCAAGGATCCTAAAATATTAACCCCAAGAGGTAACCGTTGAGTGGTAAAGATTTCCTCGGCAGAAAGAAGGGTTAACGTGACTGATGTTTGTGACATGAAGCATGACTATTGGAAATTTTATACCGAGATTTCTAATATTTACGAGAGTAAAAATGCAACCAGCTCTTAAAAATGGAGCGCTCGAAGGGACCATGGCAGTAGCTTATCCTTCTGGTTGGATGACTTCTTAAAATTTTGTAAATATTTGGAATATTTCATTTAACACGCTCGTTCAAGCGAAAACAACCCTATGTTTGTGTTAATGGATAATCACACCAGTCACGTTCCTTTGGAAGTCATTACGCTATGCCGGAAAAATCACATTACTCTACTTGGTTTCCCACCGCATACCAGTCATCGTATACAACCATTGGATGTGTCAATATATGGAACCCTGAAAACAGTATACTCACGAGCTTGCGAAGATTTTTTGATCAGTAATCAGGGTCGTCTTATAACCATTGTATGACATTGCAACCCTATTTGGGAAAGCGTACTCAAAAGCAGCAACTGTTTCAAATGCTCTTAGTGGTTTTAGAGCTACTGGCATATATCATGTTGATATCCAAGTGTTTGATATATTTGATTCTGAGGCATCTTTAACAACAAATAAAGACAAACCAATTTCAACAGAAGTTCCAACTATGTCTGCTTTGGAAAATGTAGAGGTCGAAGAGGAAATACAAGATATTCAAGGAATGTCACCGATATCTTTAAAAAAAAAACAGGACCTCAAGAACCTGTTCAAATTTCTGACGAAATTTCAGATATTCATATTCCAACTACGCCACGTCTATCTACATCAGGAATAGCTGGTCGGACACCCCCATATGTATAAAATCATATATTAAATAAGGGTCTACCTAAATTACCTATTGCTGAAGTGAGAGCCAAACGACCCAGAAAGAAATTATTATCTCTCGTTATTTCCAGTACACCAGTAGTAGAGATTTTAGAAAAGAAGGAAGCTGTAAAATTACCAAAAGAGGAAAAGGAATATAAAAGAGCAGAAGTAAATTAAAAAACAAAATAGAAGCAAAAACTTTCAGCAAAAAAATGATTCAAGAAATTCACTCTGGATAAAGGTAAAGAAAAACGATTAAGAGAAAAATAAAATTTGATGACTCGTCAGTAGATATGGAATATGCTGACACTGATAACGATTCGGAGAAAGAGGAAAAGATGAGCTATGGTATTGCTGCAGCAGGTGTAGCGAATGGACTCATGCTGAATGTACTGGAATGGATAGTCAAGAAGCAAAGGTAAAACAATGGACTTGTGATTAGTGCTTTTATAAATGTAGGACCTATTACAACTTGTTACATTAGTTGCAGAATAAATGCATTTAACTTTAATTTGTTTACTTTATAATACAGCTGCCTTTCTTTTTTGGAATAGGCATACCTCGCCATCTTATCCTTCGTGTAATATGACGTAGATAGATACATTTTAAAATTTTAATTTAAAATATTAACCCTTCATCATCATCATCTTTGGCTCGACAATCCTCTGTGGATCTTGGCCTGCTCTAAGATTCGTCGCCATTCTTTTCGGTTTCTGACAACATGTTGCCATCTTCTGATTTTTAATATCCGTAAGTCGGTTTCAACTCCATCTAACCACCTAATTCGCGGTCGGCCTTTGCTTCTTCTTCCTACAATTGTTCCTGTGGTTAGCTTTTTAGCAATCGTATTTTCTGGCATTCGTATTATGTGTCCAGCCCATCCAAGGCGCTGTGTTTTAATGAACGTTATGACATCTGGCTCATCAAAGAGCTGATACAATTCAAAATTATATCTTCTGCGCCACTGCCCTTGGTCGTTTATAGCTCCAAATATTTTGCGGAGTATTTTACGCTCAAATATTTCCAAAAGTCTTTCATCTTTCTGCGTTAGAGTCCATGTTTCTGCTCCATATGTGAGGACCGGCCTCAGCAATGTTTTGTATATAATAATTTTAGTTCTTCTTTGAATGTTTCTTGAGTGGAAATGCTTTTGGAGTCCATAGTATGCCATATTTGTAAGATTTATTCGTCTTTTGATTTCTTCGCTTGTTTTATTGGTAGCAGTCAATAGCGACCCAAGGTATGTGAAGTTGTCAACACGTCCAAAGGTATGACTTCCAAAGACTGTTTCTCGTTCCTCATTTACTATCGGATCCTTTGTAACCAACATGTACTTGGTTTTGTCTTCGTTGATGACTAGACCGACCTGTTTCGCCGCTGTTTCCAATTCTAGGAGATATTGCTCAACATCTCGCTTGCTACGCCCTATTATGTCAATGTCATCAGCTAAGACTTGTATCGATCTATTGTAAATAGTAAATTTACAATTATTTACAATATTAACCCTTACGTAATCTAAATTTAATATGCAAAGTACTACTATCAGCCAATTACCTTGTAATTGCATGCATTCGATGCAAGAAAAAATATCAGTTCTAAGAATTTTTTAAGCTTACAATTGTCATCTTGCTCTCCTTTCCCTTACATAATATAAAAAAATGGTTAACGAATGAAAATATTGCATTTTCTCAGAATTATTTCAAACCATAATTACTACAGTTAGCCAAAAGGAATAAAAAACAAAAATATTTCTAGTAGACGAGATTATAGATAGTTTTGGATATAATGTGTTGTGTGTTAAGACTGTTCCCTTACCATTGTGAATTCAATCCCATTGAACATATTTGGGGAATACGGAAAGTTTACTACGATAACCATATTGAACGTAACGGTTACAGTGGCGCAGTAGTTTTGGAAACATGGCAAGAAGCATTGAATACCGCTACTCCTGCAATTTGAGAAAAAATGTGCGGGAATGTGAAAAGTTATTAGAAGAATGTTGGATGCATGAAAATCACGCAAATATTCGTGTTAACCCAGTCATCATTTCCAATCCAAATGAAGATACCGATGACACTAATTATGAGCATTGATATAATTCTTGACTACACTGTAATGTATCAAATTTTCAATTTTTTTTCTTTTCATTATTTTATCAGTTAATACTTTTACTACTAGCACTACAATTTAGAAACAATATAATTTGTACTTTTCTTCTATTTTTGCACTCATCATCCTTAAAAGTCCACTGCTGAACATAGGCCTCTTCCTCGTGTTTCCAACCCCGCCTATCTTAGAATTAGAAATATTAGAATAACCTCTTTGTCCACGGCCCATCCGTCATTCTAGCTACGTGTCCTGCAAATCTCCATTTTAGTCTGGCTATCCTTTCGATGACGTCAGTCACCTTAGTTCTTCTCTTGACCTGATTTTTGCACTAATAATTGTATATTTCTTTCAACGAATATCTTCTTCTTCTTCTTCTAATGGCGCTACAACCCTTTGTGAGTCTTGGCCTGCTTAACAATGTTCTTCCATTCTGCCCTGTCGGATACTTTCCTTCGCCACTGCCTGATGTTCATGGTTTTAAGATCCCTCTCTACGTTGTCTATCCATCTTTTACGAGGCCTTCCTCTTGTTCTGTTTCCTTGGGGGTTCCATCTCTGGACTACTTTTACAGCTCGATTATCTGGCATTCTTTCTAGGTGACCAAGCCAGTTTAGTCTTTGTGATTTTACAAATCTGACAATATCTGCGCTCTGCATTAGTTCATCCAGCTCGTGGTTCATTTTAATTCTCCACGAACTATCGCTGCATTGGGTTGGTCCAAATATCTTCCTTAGTATTTTGCGCTCAAATATTCTCAGTTGATTTTCATCAGTGGTTGAGAGGGTCCACGTTTCACATCCATATGTGACCACTGGTCTAATTACTGTTTTGTAGATTCTCAGCTTAGACTCACGATTCAGTAACTTACTTTTCATTAAGTCTTTGTATGCATAAAAGCACTTATTACCGCTAAGAATCCGTGCTTGTATTTCTTGAGTGATGTTGTTGTCATTTATTATTGAGCCTAGGTAGGGAAAAGTGGAGGCATATTTGTAGGTATGGTTGTCTACCTTCAGATTCTCATGTTCATTCGATTTTGTGCACTCCATATATTTTGTTTTGCTTTCATTTATATATAGACCAAACGTAGCAGCTTCTCGTTTCAGTTCTATAACTTTTTCGCTTAATACCCTTTTGTTGCGGTTTATTATGGCAACATCATCCGCATATGCGCATATTTGCATAGATCTTGTATTAATACAGCCGTTTATATCCAGTTTTCTAACAACAGCTTCTAAAGTTAGATTAAAAAGTGTTGTTGATAAGGCATCCCCTTGTCTAACTCCATTTTCAATATCAAAGGCCTGCGTCATATCTCCATCTATTCTCACCATAGCTTT
Organism: Diabrotica undecimpunctata; assembly: GCF_040954645.1. NCBI lineage: Eukaryota > Metazoa > Arthropoda > Insecta > Coleoptera > Chrysomelidae > Diabrotica > Diabrotica undecimpunctata. The sequence goes on from NC_092812.1 coordinate 74,345,162, forward strand.
GGAACCCTCCAGAGTCATTCGTATAAGTTTAACCAACTTATTGGGTATCCCTAACACAGATAGTTGCTTTAACATCTTTTGTCGATCTACTCCATCAAACGCCTGTTTGAAATCGATATACAAGTTGTAAATAGGTATGTTAAATTCAACACATTTTTCATGTATACCTCTTAACATATGTATTTGGTCTATATTTGACCTCTTTGGTCTGAAGCCACATTGGTATTCACCAATAATCTCCTCCGAAAACGATTCCAGGCGGCTATATATAATTCCTGATAATATCTTGTAGATGACATTTAAAACTATTATGCCCCTATAATTTTTGCAGAGTCGTTTGTCTCCCCCTTTGTACATAGGAAGTATGATTCCCACTTTCCAATCTTCTGGGATGACTTCTAGTGTCCATATGCGGTCGATTAGTTTATGGATACGCCTCCATAGCGCATGTCCACCATTCTTTATCAGTTCTGCAGTTATTCCATCTGTGCCAGGTGCTTTGTTATTTTTTAGATGTTTTATGACGTTTATCGTTTCTTCCAATGTTGGTTGCTCAACTAGTTGTTCTGCTGTGTGGTGAATTATCTCTTCATCTTCGTTTTGTTCTTTTTCTGGGTTTAACAGCTTTTGAAAATGCTCCTTCCACCTTTTAATTTTTTCCTCTTTCTCGCTGATAATTGCCCCATTTTTGTCCTTGCAAACTGTTGATCTTGTTATGTATCCTTGGGTGCATTGCTTGATTTCCTTGTAAAATTTTTTAGCCTCTCTTCTCTTATTATAATCTGTAATTTGTTGTATTTTTCTATTCAACATTTCTCTCTTTTTCCTTCTGCATATTTTCTTTGCATCTTTTCTGAGTTCTTCATATGCCTTTCTATTCGATCGGGAATCCCTTTGTAGACATTTCTGTCTAGCTATATTTTTGCTATTTATTACTTGTTGGCAATCTTGGTCAAACCATTCCTCGTTTCTTTGGCTTGAGGTTTCACCTAATGTTTCCTTTGCCATATTTGTAATTGTCGTTTTGATGATATTCCATTCTTCTTCAATGTTGTTTTGTTCTCCTCTTTCATTTAATATTACTTTTATTTTCTGCTGGTACTCATTCTTCTTTTTAGGATTTTTAAACATATATGTATTCCATTTTCTTTGTTTGGCGCCTTTCTCTTTTCTTACCATTGATATTCTTTGTTTTATCTTCGATATAACCAAGAAATGGTCCGAATCGCAATTTGCGCCTCTTTATGTTCTAACATCTGTTACGGAGGTTGCCCACCGCTTAGATATTAATATGTGATCAATTTGATTAAATTTATTAGTACCAGGTATCATCCAGGTTCCTTTATGAATATTTTTATGAGGAAAATACGTACTAACAACTCTTAGTTTGTTTGCCATTGCCAACTGTGCCACTCTCATATCGTTGTTGCTGGTAATATCATGTAAACTATGCTTACCAAAGGATTCTGCATATATTTTCTCTTTTCCCAGCTTCGCGTTCATATCACCCAAAACTATAACTGCATCTCTCTTCTGTGCGTTTTCACATTCTACTTGTAGTTGGTCATAGAATTGGTCGGTTACTAGTTCATCTGCTGCTTCTGTTGGGGCATGGATATTAATAATTGTAACATTATGAAATTTTCCCCTTAGACGTATTTCAACGAATATATAATACTTTATTAGTTAAAAACTGTGTTTTTGCTTGTCTTCAACAATGCTTCAAATATTGGGAAAGTTTGCTATTAACTTTCTCAGCACACCGGCCGTTTAGTCAAAGCTTTCATCCCTAATTCAAAATAGTCGCAAATTCCATATATATTCATACGAATTTCTAACTTATAAGTGATTAAATCTATCATTTATACATTGATCATATCTTTGTCAAACCGTTGATGAGATAAATAATACCTCTTGAGAAATTCAAGAAGAACCAGCAAGAGTGGATGAAAATCGAAATACAATAGAGAAAATTTACCTAAAAAGGATGCCTTAAAATTAACGGCTTAGTATTAAAATTTAGAAATTAAAGTAAAACATAAAGTAGTACTAATCGAGTAATACCGTAAACAACGAAATGCGTGACGTCAACATCTCATCGAATACAAATTGAAGTTTGTTAATGTTGTAACAGATAATCTTGATCTAGGAAATGAGGCCAAGTTTTAACTATGTTAGTTCATCATACGCTTTGTTTCGAGTTATTTTTACGGTGTTACCGTTACATTTTACCGATGAATTGAATTGATGATATGATAAGCGTGGATCATTTAGTACAATATGATGCAATGTCGTGCTCAATGAAAATATGTTACACGTGCGTTAGGCATCCTAAAGGGGTGGTACGTGGACCTAAGCGTAACAAATAATTTGTTTTCAATCAATAGATTCTTACAGGTGTTCTTTTTTAAGTTGATAGATAACCTATGATTTCAGATCAGATTTTGAAACTATTTCTGCATCTAATATAATATACAGGGTATCCCATTAATAGCGAGACATAGAATAATTGAAATATATACAATATATATATATATATATATATATATATATATATATATATATATATATATATATATATATATTGTGACGATTGGGGTTTATAGAAAATAATTTATAAGTTATATACTACATAATATTAGATATAAAAAGTATTTGATTATTTTAAGAAGTTATATACTAGAGAATTTAATAAAAATATATTTATGTGAGGGCATTTTTAATAAATTAGCATATAATAATTGTAAAAAGTTGTATTTTAATGTTGTAAATATATTTAAGTGAGCCATGTGCATAGGCAACCAACTATACAGTGAGTGATAGACAGATATACATACTCTGAAGTGACGTTTAAGAATATTTACGAATATAAAGTAGGGTTATAATAATAATGTTAGTTTAAAATGTGTAATTTATATATATTTAATGATTTAAATGTTTATTCTGATCTGAAAAGCCTAAATGTCAACAAAATTATTAATAGAAAAGAATGGAATTCTCTGGATCACCGGAGATGGCCATGTTTGAGAAATGGTTTGTTCCAGAAAATTCAGACATGTATTAAATAGAACTAAATAGAACATGATATCTTACCAGATGATTCTAGAATATCCAAAAAGATATAAATACCCGTGATTTGGATTCAAGATGGCAGTTTTTAGTCAGAAGTCAGGCCAGTTTATTATGAAAGTTAGTAGACACATTTAGTTAGTGAAGTAAATTGTTCAGAATTTTCAAGAAGTCAGTCAGAAAAGTTTAGTAAGAAATATGAAAGTTAGTTGGAGTCAGTGAATCAGTTACAAATAGTCAAATTGTTTAATATAGTGAGTTAAATGAAGATTAAAAATTATGCATATATTTAATGCACATTTATAATTATACACAAATAATTATTGAAGATTATAAAAGTATATTAGAAGAATATTGGATGGACATTGGAAGGAATTAAAATTATATTATGATTGGAGATTAGTATAAATCAACTTATAATAATTGGATATTGGTATATTGAAAAGAAGAATAAATATAAATGGTGTTTGCTGGTTTGCTTGGTGGTGTATAAATGCTGGTGAAGAAAACTATATCTTAAATTGGTAGAAGCTGATAATTGGAAAAAGTAATTTCACAAAAACAAGGATAACCGAAGTACGAAGACATTCAGTGATGATTAGAATCTATATAGTGGAAAACAGTTCATTTAGGCATTCAGTGAAAGAAAGGTACAAAATTTTGTTAATATAATTTAGTTAGTGTCATAACAGTTTCAATTTTGAAGATAGTTTGTTTAAATTTTACATTGTCTATAGAATTTAATTAGTTTTATAAGAGTATCAATTTAAAGATAGTTTATTTTAAATTTACATTGGCTAGGTTAGATATATATGTGTGTTTCATAATAGTTATAATAAAGATAATTTAAAAAAAGTACTTACAAACTAATTCTTTGAGAACCGCGATAAAAACCCTATATTATTAAAAATACTCATTGCTCATCATCATTCAAACAAAAAACACATCATAACAATATATATATATATATATATATATATATATATATATATATATATATATATATATATATATATATATATATATATATATATATATATATATATATATCATCAACTAGCCTCTAACGTAAAAGACGCAGGAGAACATGCTGATAAATTAAAATCGCTTCGAGCTTCGCAGGACACAATGCCCGACTGAAGGATAAGAGATGGAACCACGAAATACAACAGTGGAGGCAATGGTTAGGAAAGAGAAGCAGAGGAAGACCACAAATGAGATGGGCTGATGATATTAAGAAGATCGGAGGACACAACTGGAAGCAAGTGGCGCAAAATAGAAGACACTGGATTGATTTGGGGGAGGCCTATGTCCAAAGTTGGATTACTGAAGGCTGAAGAAGAAGAAGAAGCCTCTAACGTCCACTGCAGAACATAGGCCTCTCGCATGCTTTTCCACTTAGTCCGATTTTGCGCCATCTGAATCCAATTTGTAGTCACTCTTTTTATGTCATCTGTCCATCTCGTTGGGGGTCAACCTCTATTTATGTTAGCTTGTATTCGGGGTCTCCATTCCAAAATTCTTTTTGTCCACCGGTCATCAATTGATCTTGCTACATGACCTGCCCAGTTCCACTTTAGTGTTGTTATCCTTTCAATAACGTCTGCTACTCCTGATCTTTTGCGTATAGTAGCATTGGGTATTCTATCACGTAGAGAAATCCCTAACATTATTCTCTCCATTGCCCTTTCCACAACTTGTAGTTTACTCACTGTTGTTCTTGTGAGTGTTAGTGTTTCTGCGCCGTAGGTCATTACTGGCAAAATACACTGATTAAATACTTTTCTTTTCAGACACATTGGAATCTTAGACCTAAAAATATCCTTCATCTTTCCAAATGCAGCCCAAGCGAGGTTTATTCTTCTTTTCAGCTCGATTGTTTGATTGTCTCGACTTATTCTGATCTCATGGCCCGAGTATTTATAGGAGTCAACTGGCTCAATATCTTTGGCTCAATAATAACCTTTAAGCGGCCTGGAAAAAGTTGCAAAATCTCACCTTCTATGATAGTGGGTTCTCATATTCATTGTTTTTTAAACTGGGGTAGCTCCAGAAAATAATAAGAACGGATCTACTGTCACCTCCCAGACAAATCGTAAAATCCCTAAAAAAAATAAATGAATTAATGTTTACTAATATGAAATAATTTCTTTGGTTTGGACCAAAGAAATTAGGACACGCATTGAAATAGCACGTGCATCATTTTTTAAACTTAAAAAGTTTCTTTGTTGTCGGGATATAAGGTTAGAACTACGCCTGAGAATGCTTCGATGTTACGTGTTCTCTACTCTTCTTTATGGCTTGGAAGCGTGGTCACTTAAACAAGTCCATCTGAATAAGTTGGCCACCTTTGAATTTTGGTGTTACAGAAGAATCCTACGAATATCATGGATTCAAAGAATGTAAAACGTGGAAGTAACTAGAATGATAGGAAATGGGGCGAAAATAATATTAACTATCAAAAGACGAAAACTTGAGTACTTAGGACATGTGATGAGAGGGCAAAAATACGCATTATTACAACTTCTTATGCAAGGCAAAATCCGAGGAAAGCGAAATGTGGGAAGACGAAGAATATCCTGGCTTAAAAACTCAAGGAAATGGTTTGAATGCAGTAGTGCAGAACTTTTTAGAGCGGCAGTCAACAGAGTCCGCATAGCCATGATGATTTCCAACCTTCGATAGAAGATGGAACTTAAAGAAGAAGAACATGAAATAAGTAATATATTAGTTTGTTTTATCCTAAACCAACATACCACGTTTTATTTTTCAAAGTAACATTTTTATATGTAATTAATTAAATAATAATTATATTCATTTAATCCTTGCCAATTTGCTATTTTCTATGTTTTTTATTGTCTTAAAATTGTAATTATTTGCAATCTTCATATGGCAAGAAAATATTTAAAAAGTTATGATGGTGCTAACACAAGGTTCTATTCTAGTTTTTTTTGCTCTTATTAATTTTTTTTGTACACCTTTTGGTGGGACATATCCAAACCACATGGGTGGAACTCCCTGAGCCTTGAGATCTTTTAAGAATTTTCCAAAACATATGGTCGACCATAAAAGAACAATTGCAGCTGCTATTCAGAACCTAATGGTTACCTGAAGATACATTATGCTGGCATCGAGATTCAGCTACATCTGAAACCAACAACTACGTTTAAAATTTGAAGCCTACTATGCACTTAGCTGAATGAAGCCAATAGTGCCATCAGTATCAATTTAAAATCTTTGTGTAAAGCTATAGGCAGGATTTGCTTGTTTTTATTTAATATTAAAATTTCAATTACATTTTTCTTTTACAGTAAATATGATTAGTTAATATCTTGGTAATAGAAATGACAATGCGAGATTCCCAAGTAACAATAGACACCGGAAAAGAAAGAACATTTTAGAAATAATAAAAATAAAAAATGGAGTAAGACAGGGAGATGCGCTTTCAACGGTACTATGTAATCTATAACTAGACAAGATAATAAAAAAGCTGTCAAACGCAGGAACTGTAAACAAGAATGCAGTACAAATAATAGGATATGCGGACGATATAACCATAGTGACAACAGATAAAAGGATATTAAAGAAAATCTTCCAAGAACTAGAAGAGAGAATAAGCAAGAAAAATAAGATACAAATGACAGAACTGACAATAGATGCGCACAGTTTCGAATAGGTTGAAACATTCAAATATTTGGGAGTACTAGTCAACAGAAGAACTGAAAGAGTAAATATGAAAAGAAGTATGCAAGCGCGAAATACAGCGTTTTATAGAAATAAAAAAGTGTTTAGAGATAAGAAAATAAGTCGAAACACAAAAATGAAAATCTACAAAACGACCACAAGACCAATAGTAGTATATGCTGCAAAAGCGTTTACATTACCAGCAAGAGAAGAAGAGCAATTGAAAACAAAAGAGAGCAAAGAGGGATAACAAAGAGGATGCAAGACAATGGATGAATCACGAAATAAAAGAATGGATGGGTCAAGAGAACATAGTTAGAGTAATAAAAGCACAACGAATTAGATGGTATGGACACATAATGAAAAGAGAGAAGAGCGATCCGTTAAAAGTTATCACGGAATGTGTAGCAGTCACAACTGCTAACATATAATTAATTAATATAATTTATTATTAAAATCCTAAAACCCCTCAGAATCCCGTTTATGAAACGTTTATGGGCAATAGACGAGAACGATGCGCAAGTGTAACAACTACAGGTCAAGAGGCGCTCAGCTAAGGTCAGTTTTGGCCAACAACTCACACTGAGAGGTTTATTTCTCCAAGCCTTTACCGGCACTTTTCGTCTTAAAATCGGGTAGAAAATCTGGGATTGGATTTAATATTTTCCCCGAACATCAAGGGAGAAATTGGAACAAATGATAAAGAATCTTGATTGAAAAAAACCGGCTTCCAAATTTTCAGAAATGAATATTTAAAACCCGGTTTCCAAATCTACCGAAATAATTATTTAAAACCCAGGTGAGCAATTAAATCAGTTAGTTTTATAGGCCTATCATTTTATTGATATTTTCATTGTCTTTTGAAATATTAAAAGTGTAAAATCAGAGTTTTCTCATATGTATCATGTGGCCTTGAGCCTAGATCGTTAATTTATCGGACACCTAATTAGTTTTTTCTGTTTTTTTTTTGTATACCTACTCGGTATAAAAACTTTCATGCCTAATTTACTAGATATTCTTTAAATGCGCAGACGCAATAAATAGACAGGATGACAGTCAGCTGATGAAATAAAATGTTTGTTTATTGTGGTAATTCGATGTAAGAGTATGTGTTGACAGTCATCTTTGGGTGCCTTGATGTTTCTCTAAATGTTATTTTTTGTAGATTTCACCCGATTAGGATAACGTTTAATATTAGAATTAGTTTAACCGAACACCTACTTCAACCCATTGGTAACCAGGAACCGATTGTCTCCAGAACCACAGCGTTCTTCTTCATTCGTTTTTTTCGGAGCTTCAAGGACCGTCAGAGTCTTAAGGGGACCTAGCCAGGACAGCTGTAGTGTTGTGACAGACATTAATAACAAGTTTTTCAGGGTTAAGGTTTTTCTTGTCATTTACAACTTTGTATATGCATATACCAAGGTTAGTACTTATTACAGTTTTTGTAACATCTATAAAAAGTTAGGTAAATAGTTATTAACTAATTAAACTAGATTCATTGTTAGGGAAGGGGTTCATGATTTTTGTATAGCGGTTTTTAAAAGGGAAGGGAAGAAATTTATGTATCAGGTTTTTTTTAAATTATATATATATGGACTTAGATTATAGATTTACTAATACACCTTTTCGTTTGGCCCAGTAGTGGGGATATTTAATTTTGTCGTGGCTTTTTGGTCCTCGCATACCGTAGCCCCACTACTGTAATTATATTTTCTCTCTCTCTCTCTCTCTATATATATATATATATATATATATATATATATATATATATATATATATATATATATATATATATATATAGGTGAGTTTTGTTAGTTGTTAATATTATAAATATATTTGTTACAAGTAGTTTTGCTTTTATTTCAGTTCCTGCTTACAGTTATAATATAGCAGAACAAGGTCAATAGTGTCTTTTCAGTTTTTAAACATTACTACAGGGTATTAAATCAATAGTACTTTATTCCTTGTTGTTCATAACTTCATTTATTTTTTTTCGTTAATTTCCTTCAGAAATTAGCTGGCGCCCATTTCAGTATTTTCCTAGGCATCTCCGTATATTCTCTTATCTTACCCCTTTTATAGTTCCAGATTTTCCGGTGCATTATTATATTGTATTCTTTTGGATAAAAAGATCTCTTTTCCCCTTATCTCAAAGCCAAATTCTAGTGTAGTGAGGCTAGCCCGAATTCGTGCTTGAGGTTTTGTGTCTCTGTGTTCTTTTGAGCTAAGCCATTCTTTTTATTATAACTTCTTTGCTAGTTCTTCTCTAATTGATCATCTCCTTCTCCATATACCACCCCTAAATTTTATTTAGGTTTCAATTGGCGCTTTTGCGTTTGCAATTTGGTTAGGTTTCAATTGGCGCTTTTGCGTTTGCAATTGAATAGGTTTCAATTGGCTAGACCCAAACGTGGGGCCTCTTTTTTTTTGCACGTACTTTTGGCTTTATATCTTTGGGTTTTTTTTTCTCCCACTTTAATTTCTCGTTGTGTACCTTTGGTGTTGTATTTTAATTTTCAGCTGTTTTCTTTAACTCTTGGTTTCTTAACTGCAACATTGGTTTTGTATTTCAATATTTAGTTTATCTACATTATCTATTAAATATACCCGTAGTACCCTTGTTTTTGCTATATTGTGGGTAGACTGAATAAACTGCTTTTTTTTGATTAACTAAATATCCATATTGGATTAATAATAAATAACATAAGTATATATTAAAAAGGAAAATTATTTAAATATTTTAAATTTAACTATCTTAACACTATAAAAGTCCGGAGTAGCACCAGAGTAACTCACCACTGTCTGGAAGTAACATTTTTTGAAATTCCTAGGTTTCTCAGGGATTGTAGCCGTACCTTGCATCTGAGTTCACGACTGGATAAACAAGCAAACATTAGTGGTAAAATAATTCAATTATAATAATAACCTGGAAACATAGAGTAAGTTAGACTTTACCTATTTTATCATAGTTTCCCTCATATATTTTCTGGTATATTTCCAAGTTGTATAAAATGTCTGCTTTCAAGGTAGAGCATCTGTTAGGTCCAGAATTAGAGTACGAGTTGAGAGTCCGGCACTTTAAACGATCCATCTTTGACAACAGTGGAAAGGAAAAGGGTAGTGTTGCGTGGTGCATTAAAGCAAGCTGCAGCAAATCGGAGTTATGCTGTTCTGTCTGCTTCCCATCTTAATTTTAAGGACGAGATTGTGGAAATAGAGGTTACTCTTGCAGATCTGGTGGTCAAAATTGGTTCTTTTGTGGGTTCTCCTAGTGATACTGCCTATGCTCGCTATACTTCTCGCTTAGGTCATGTTGCAGCTAGAGTCCATCTGTTAGAAGCTACAACAGAGGAAGAGGAGGAAGTGAAGAGGTCTCTTAATTTCAGGGTTCTGATTCTGGAAGGTGAACTTGATTGTAAAGTGATTCCACAGGCACAGTCAACTCCTCATAATGCTAGTGTTTCAGTAAATCCATTTCCCTTCGTTAAGTCTGCTCCTATTCATAAATGGGGTGTCCATTTTTTAGGTCAAGATAATGAAAATGTTGTTAGTTTCTTAGAGAAGGTAGAATGTCTGCGTATAGCGCGTGGTAACAGCGAGGAAGAGTGTTACTCTTCTGCTGCCGATTTATTTAAGGATTCAGCCTTCACTTGGTATCTCAATAACCGAGGTAGTTTTGCTTCATGGCAAGAGTTAGTTGCCAAACTTAGGTCAGATTTTCTTCCATATAACTATGAGGAGAATCTTCTTGATGAAATTAAGTCTCGAAAACAAGCTCCGCAGGAGAAGGTAACTATATTTGTAAATGAGATTGTTAGTTTGTGTAAACGGTTGGAGACTCCTTTGTCTGAGTCACATATCATAAGGATCATTAGAAAAAATTTGTTGCCATCGTATCATTCTAGTCTGGCACTTACAGATATTTCTTCAATTGCTGACTTAACGGAAAAGTGTAAGAAGTTAGAGGAAGTTTTGTCATGGTCTTCTGACAACGTGTCTAGAGTCCCTATTCATCAGAATTTCAGAAATAATGACTCATCTTATTCTGATAGACCCAATTATTCACGGTCTAGTAATAATAGAAATTTCAGAAATAATGACTCATCCTATTCTGGTAGGCCTAACTATTCTCGGTCTGGTAATGTCTCTTCTTTTAATTCGAAGCTTACCTGTTGGAATTGTTGTCAGTCAGGACATGGGTATTACGAATGTCCTGAGCCTAGAATTCGGTTCTGTTATGGTTGTGGACGTCAAGGTGTCCGTAAATTTGAGTGTGAATCCTGTTCGGGAAACGACAGAAGGGGTGGGTTGGCCCTGGCTCCTACTCCTCGTCAAAATACAGGGAATACAAACACTGCCCAAACTCCTCAAAACCAAGGAACCAGTTTCTCGAGTCTGGATGCCCAAGCTTCCACAAGCCAAACATCTCACGCTCTACCGAAAGACAAAAGACCACAGAACGGCAAATACCAACCGAAGAGAGGACAACGTTAATTGAGCATGAACACCGTGATTCTTCTGTAGTTTCTTCAAGTAATCTCTTGTCTTCGTTTGTTGATTTAGATATAAACTCATTGTTAGTTCGAAAAAACAAGGATAATCGTCCATATCTTGAAATATCTATCTTAGGACATTCTTGTTTAGCTTTACTGGACACAGGGTCCAATATCTCTATTTTAGGTTCTCTAGGTCTGGAATTTCTCCAGAATTCAAATGTAAATATAGGAATAGATCAAAGTTTGCAAGTGACTACAGCTGATGGTCAAATTCAACCAATTTTAGGTCAATTCACTACTGAGATTTCTGTTAGTTTTTGTAAAAGAATGATTACATTCTTTGTTATTCCTTCAGTTAAGAATTCAGTCATCCTAGGTATGGATTTTCTGAAAACTTTTAATAGTGAATTAAATTTTACTGAATTTTCCTTATCTGTGTCTTCTTTCAATATCTCTTGTGTCAATGCTGTTAAAGATATGGGTCGACTTAATGCTCAGGAATTAGAGCAGTTAAATAGTGTCATCACATCATTCTCTTCTATCTCATCGAAAAATCAGTTAGGTCGAACTCATCTCATCGAACATCACATTGATGTTGGTTCGTCTAAGCCCTTCAGGCAATATCAATATCCCTTGCCTCAAGCCTGGCATGAAAGTTTAGTAAAGGAGGTAGATGAAATGCTTAAGTTAGGTATTATTGAGCCCAGTACTTCTTCTTTTTGTAGCGCTCTGTGGCTGACAAAAAAGAAAGATGGGACTTTTCGTGTCTGTTTTGACGGACGTAAACTTAACGGTATAACTATGAACAGAGATGCTTATCCTATACCTCGTATAGATATCATCCTAAGTAAATTACAGAATGCAAAATTTATTTCATCTATCGACTTAAAGAAGGCGTTTTTACAGATTCCTCTCAGCGAGGAGAGTAAAAAGCTTACTGCCTTTGCAGTAAATGGCAAAGGATTGTATCAGTTCACTACAATGCCTTTTGGTCTTGTGTCTGCTCCTCAGACTATGTGTCGATTAATGGATTTGGTAATAGGTCCTGCTTTAGACCCATTTTGTCAATACTATCTTGATGACATTCTTGTCATAACTCCTGATTTCGAAACTCATATCTCTGTATTGCAGCAGTTGTTTCAGCGTTTAAAAGACGCAAATTTGACTATTAATTTGGATAAAAGCAGCTTTTGTCGTGACTCTATTAAGTTTTAGGATATGTTGTAGATTCTCAGGGTCTTCGTACTGATCCTGATAAGATGTCAGCGATTCGGGATTTTCCTGTGCCTAAAAATACCACTCAGGTCCGTCGATTGTTAGGAATGGTTGGTTATTATAAGAAGTTTGTTAAGTCTTATTCGACCTTGTTGTCTCCTATCACAGATTTACTTCAAAATCGGAAAAAGGGACAAAATATTGTGTGGACTCCTAAGGCTAATGAAGCTTTCATTAAAATCAAGTAGGCTCTCACAAATTCTCCTGTTATGGTAGCCCCAGATTTTACTAAGCCTTTTTATCTGATGACAGATTGTTCTAACACTGCATCTGGAGGTGTACTCTATCAAATGGTAGATGGAGAAGAACACCCTATAGCTTATACAAGCAAGAAATTAAATAAAGCCCAGAAAAATTATACTACAACTGAAAAAGAGTTGCTAGTTATAATTACTGGTATTGAACATTTCAAATATTTTCTTGAGGGTCGTTCTTTCACGGTCATAACTGACCATAGTAGTTTGGTGTGGTTACAGAATATGAAGAACCCATCTCCTCGTTTGGCTAGGTGGATTTTGAAATTGGCACAATATGATTATAAGATTGTTCATCGTAAAGCTGCAGGTGTAGTAGTCGCTGATGCACTCTCTAGAACGTTCGATATTAATTTGTTAGATTTATCTTCCTTGCAACCAGATGACTGGTATCGAAAAATGTTGTATGATGTACAGAATGTACCAGGTAAATTTCCTGATTTTAAAGTTAAACATGGTGTTTTGTATAAACATGTCTTAAGTTCCATGGATGCCCTTACTGGAATGTCGGATTGGAAGATAGTCGTTCCAACTCCTAATAGAGCAGAGGTTTTGGCCACTTTTCATGACCATCCTACTGCAGCTCATTTTGGTTTTTACAAAACTTTCCGTCGTATATCGGAACTCTATTACTGGCCGAAGATGCGTCAAACTGTACGTAGCTATATCGCTAAATGCAAAATCTGTGCTACATGCAAACCGACAAATCTTCCCCAACCAGGTTTAATGGGTAGTTATCGACGGATTGATTTTCCATTTCAACTTATATCTTTAGATCTCATTGGTCCTTATCCTAGGTCTTATAAAGGTTCTCAGTATGCCTTGGTAGTTGTTGATTATTTTACAAAATTTCCTTTGGTTCATACTATGTCTAAGGCAACTACTTCATCCATTATCAAGTATCTTGAGAATGAGGTTTTCTTAATTTATGGTGTTCCACAGATCGTGTCTTGCGATAATGGACCACAGTTCACAGCTAAGGCTTTTCGCGACCTCATGTCTAAATATAATGTCCAAAAGATCTGGTACAATGCGAACTATCATCCACAAGTCAATCATACCGAAAGAGTTAATAAATCAATCGTGACTGCTTTAAGGTCATATTCCTTTCCTGATCAAAGAGCTTGGGATACTCATATCCACTCTATAGTACAGGCTATCAGGACTTCTTCTCACGAAATAACCAAATGTTCTCCATCTTATTTGATGTTTGGTCGTCATGTTCCTCTTTCTGGTGATTATTTTGGTACAATTTCAGAAAATGCCAATAACTTTCCCACTATATCAGATAAATTACACCGTTTAGAAGATATCCAGCATCTTCCTGATATTTATGTGGATGTTCGCAAACGTTTGAAAGCATCTTATGCTAGAAATAAATGCCATTATGACTTGAGAAAGCGAGAGTTATCCTTCAGAATTGGAGATTCTGTGTTGAAAAGAAACTGTCAAATCTGATAAAGTGAACTTTCAATCGGCCAAGTTATGTCAGAAGTACATACCTTGCACAGTTATTAAGGTCATTTCTCCTTTAATTTATGAGTTGAAGGAAACTTCCACTGGCAGGAAACTAGGAAGGTTTCATGTCAAAGACTTACTGGAGGACAAGACAGTAGGTCCACATAACTTGTCAGATAATTTGGATTCTTTATCTTCAGATGAAGATTAACTGGTCCCTTATCAATGCTGTACCAGTTTGGTTGTTTAAGATCGGTTTATCTATTTTGTTTACCTGGCAAAACAATAAGATGTTGTGCTATTTTGCCTTCTATTTTTTTTATCTTATCTTAATGTTGGTTATTATCTTAGTTTATGGACTTGTTAATTTTGTTGGTTGTTTTCTCTTAAAAGTCCAACTGCATATCATAGGAGTACAGGATGGATATATGGGAATTTCCCCATCTTGAGTTCTGAGTTGAATAGATATTTACAGGGATAACGCGGAAAACATTCCAAATATTTTCTTTAATAGTATTGTATGGTTTTGTGGACCATGGCCATAAAGCTTATACATTCATATTCACTTACTGTGTCGGTGTTTTAGCGTGGGTTCAGGATTGATCACCCTGGATGTGTGCCCTCACTTGGCTCAGAAATATATCAATACATATTAGTTGTTTCTTGAATGTCTCTTAGGTTGAAATTAGAATGTGTCATTTAGAATTGGATCGTTCTAATATTCAGCAATAAGTAAGTCTGTTTAACTTGGTTTGTTATCTCCTATGTTGTTATCTTCTCAAGAATTTGAGTTTAACATATCTTAGTATCTTGAGTTTGTACCTGTCTACCTACCATTCGTACGGATTGGTAGATGTGAGTTTATCTTTACCTTGAGTGTACCTTTATCTTTACCTTAATTGAGTTTATCTCGTACCTTTACCTTAATTGGTTTATCTCATACCTTTACCTTAAGTTAGTTATCGTTACCTTTACCTTGATAAGTTTATTTCTTATCTATATCTTATGAATATATATCTTATCTTGATTATGGAGTCCTAAAAATCTGTCCTTTACTGTTCTTGTCGTGAGTAAAGAATTGGACCACGTCAATAGTACAGTTTGGGTATTACAGTTAGGATCTCTTTTACCTTTCCTTCTACCAAGTGTATAGCTGGTAGAAGTGAGTTTTGTGCATATCCTCTACCATGAGTAGATCTGGACTTGCAATTATCTTTTACCTTTTGTGCATATTCTTTACTACGAGTTGGGATTGCAGTTAACTTACTTATTTTTTTTTAGCATACCCTATACCATGAGTATAGTGGGCTTGCTAGTATCTAGGCTTGCTAGTGCCTTTACCGATTGTGTGTTTTTCCTACCGCTGCTAAAGCAAGTAGATGTATTGAATTATCTTTTACCTTGAATTTTCGAATATGTTGCTGATATCCAGAACCATATCATATAGATGTTTAGGTTTGTAGTAATATAGTTTCAACTAGTCCTAATAAATTAAGCCCTCATTGAACTCTTGGGTGATTAATAGAATATGTTCGCTCTAGTGTCAACGTTGGGTAAACTTGATAGGACTTTGTTTGAGTTTGTGTTGTGAATGGTTCTTGGTCCTATCTTTTAGAGGTTGTTAACACACCTCAGTAGTGTAGTTTATTTATAGTTTTACTAATACTTGGAAATATAGAATTTAAGTATTGTCGAAGGTTAATTTACTCTATATAAGGTTGAATTGAATTATATTGAATATATTGGTATTGAGATTGATATTGCTATAAAGTTATTGAATTATATTTAGAAAGTACCAAAGTGATTGGGTTATATGTTTTTTTTACTTTTCTTAATACTTTGTCTAAATAAATTAAATTATTTTAAGTTTTTTTTGGTAAATTACACATTATTAAATAGATCACATGCTGTCTGTCTACTGTACGTCTGTCAGTGTCATTACTTTTATCCCATCTCCTGAGTAAACAGTGTGGCTGATAAGCTCAAAATCCTTGTGGTTGACACCACAACGTTTCGGCTTCATCATATTCATCGTCTGGTTTGTCTTTAAGGCTAGATTGTCCTAGACAATAAAAAAAAAGGAAACTTCTGGTAAGTGGAAAGTTTTCCTTTTTTTTTTCTGGAGTTGAGGGAGGATGTAGCAGTCACAACTGCTAACATATAATTAATTAATATAATTTATTATTAAAATCCTAAAACCCCTCAGAATCCCGTTTATGAAACGTTTATGGGCAATAGACGAGAACGATGCGCAAGTGTAACAACTACAGGTCAAGAGGCGCTCAGCTAAGGTCAATTTTGGCCAACAACTCACACTGAGAGGTTTATTTCTCCAAGCCTTTACCGGCACTTTTCGTCTTAAAATCGGGTAGAAAATCTGGGATTGGATTTAATATTTTCCCCGAACATCAAGGGAGAAATTGGAACAAATGATAAAGAATCTTGATTGAAAAAAACCGGCTTCCAAATTTTCAGAAATGAATATTTAAAACCCGGTTTCCAAATCTACCGAAATAATTATTTAAAACCCAGGTGAGCAATTAAATCAGTTAGTTTTATAGGCCTATCATTTTATTGATATTTTCATTGTCTTTTGAAATATTAAAAGTGTAAAATCAGAGTTTTCTCATATGTATCATGTGGCCTTGAGCCTAGATCGTTAATTTATCGGACACCTAATTAGTTTTTTCTGTTTTTTTTTGTATACCTACTCGGTATAAAAACTTTCATGTCTAATTTACTAGATATTCTTTAAATGCGCAGACGCAATAAATAGACAGGATGACAGTCAGCTGATGAAATAAAATGTTTGTTTATTGTGGTAATTCGATGTAAGAGTATGTGTTGACAGTCATCTTTGGGTGCCTTGATGTTTCTCTAAATGTTATTTTTTGTAGATTTCACCCGATTAGGATAACGTTTAATATTAGAATTAGTTTAACCGAACACCTACTTCAACCCATTGGTAACCAGGAACCGATTGTCTCCAGAACCACAGCGTTCTTCTTCATTCGTTTTTTTCGGAGCCTCAAGGACCGTCAGAGTCTTAAGGGGACCTAGCCAGGACAGCTGTAGTGTTGTGACAGACATTAATAACAAGTTTCTCAGGGTTAAGGTTTTTCTTGTCATTTACAACTTTGTATATGCATATACCAAGGTTAGTACTTATTACAGTTTTTGTAACATCTATAAAAAGTTAGGTAAATAGTTATTAACTAATTAAACTAGATTCATTATTAGGGAAGGGGTTCATGATTTTTGTATAGCGGTTTTTAAAAGGGAAGGGAAGAAATTTATGTATCAGGTTTTTTTTAAATTATATATATATGGACTTAGATTATAGATTTACTAATACACCTTTTCGTTTGGCCCAGTAGTGGGGATATTTAATTTTGTCGTGGCTTTTTGGTCCTCGCATACCGTAGCCCCACTACTGTAATTATATTTTCTCTATATATATATATATATATATATATATATATATATATATATATATATATATATATAGGTGAGTTTTGTTAGTTGTTAATATTATAAATATATTTGTTACAAGTAGTTTTGCTTTTATTTCAGTTCCTGCTTACAGTTATAATATAGCGGAACAAGGTCAATAGTGTCTTTTCAGTTTTTAAACATTACTACAGGGTATTAAATCAATAGTACTTTATTCCTTGTTGTTCATAACTTCATTTATTTTTTTTCGTTAATTTCCTTCAGAAATTAGCTGGCGCCCATTTCAGTATTTTCCTAGGCATCTCCGTATATTCTCTTATCTTACCCCTTTTATAGTTCCAGATTTTCCGGTGCATTATTATATTGTATTCTTTTGGATAAAAAGATCTCTTTTCCTCTTATCTCAAAGCCAAATTCTAGTGTAGTGAGGCTAGCCCGAATTCGTGCTTGAGGTTTTGTGTCTCTGTGTTCTTTTGAGCTAAGCCATTCTTTTTATTATAACTTCTTTGCTAGTTCTTCTCTAATTGATCATCTCCTTCTCCATATACCACCCCTAAATTTTATTTAGGTTTCAATTGGCGCTTTTGCGTTTGCAATTTGGTTAGGTTTCAATTGGCGCTTTTGCGTTTGCAATTGAATAGGTTTCAAATGGATACCACTAGATAAAAGAACTAGAGGCAGACTTAAACTGAGATGTGAAAGAAGACTTAAGGAGTATGGAAATCAAAGATAGAGAAGAATGGAGAAAAGTAGTGGAAACAGCTAAGTCACACCAGAACCTGTAAAACCAAACCCAGAATGGGATGACCCCTCACACAAAAAGGATTGAATTGCCATCTTGATTCCTATTGGTGATAGATTCCTCTTTTTAAGATTGTGTTTTTACCATATTTTCAGTGAACCTACTTAAAAGGGCGTGTTATAAACAATATTACAGTTATTAATGTTAAGATAAAAAGTCAGCCCTTTCTAAGCGGTTTTTTTAATTTTCATAAAATGTTAACAATTTTTAAATACATCTTAAAATTAAAGCTTCAAGGAATGGATTGAAATCTGCTGAATACCTCTAAACTCACTCTTTGGGCAAGTACAGTTGTTTAAATAATCGTTCTCCAGCATAAAGAAATTGAATAATTTACAAACTATTTAGTGGATCTAGCGGAGATTTAGCATACTTTAATAACTAATTAATTGCCATAATTTCAAGTAGTTAGATTACATGTCATTATTCAAAAAACAAAGTTATTAACATTTATAAATTACTGCAAAAATAAGAGTCTTTTTGCAATTATTTCGGCCAATTCTTTATAGACTTTAATTTAGAAACTCCCAAATTAAAGAACTTTTTAAGATCTAAAATGTTTCTTTAAACCATTTTTATATAAAACATATAAAAAAACGTTTCATAGGCAATGGATAAGATACAGAGGAATGATAAATATTAATTATTGGAGATCTTAAGGCAAAAGTAATAAATAACAGCAAAGAAAATATAAAATAGCGATTTCACGAAAGCATAATGAATCGTAACATCTGATTGAATTTGGCGTTGATAATATTTTGATAATAAACAGCACATTTTGCCACACAAACCCCAACACAAATACATTTGGCAGAATGCACAAGGTCAACAATCAACGAGAGACTAAATAATAACAAATAAGAAATAATGCCAAAACAAATTTTCGAAATCGACAAATATAGGGTCAGACCACAAACTAGTACTGGGCAAATTTCTATTAAAAATACTACTAATCATGGAAAACTACCCGAATATTCTGAAACACTTAACATATTAAATATA
Organism: Diabrotica undecimpunctata; assembly: GCF_040954645.1. Lineage (NCBI taxonomy): Eukaryota > Metazoa > Arthropoda > Insecta > Coleoptera > Chrysomelidae > Diabrotica > Diabrotica undecimpunctata. The sequence continues at coordinate 74,364,658 of NC_092812.1, forward strand.
CCACTAACCAAGAAAAAACTACCCAAATATTTTAAAAAACTAAATATAATCTACTAGTAAAATGAAAAAGACTTACTTAAATTGGTTTTTATTGCAATTACGATGAACGTTTCGGGCTCTACAAATACCCTTAGCCCATCATCAGGTCCAAACGTTAACAAATTACTTAACCAATAACCGTACAATGACTTCCAACTGTTACATTTACTAGCTAGACTTTCGTCAGGGCAATGATTTTTAAAGAATCAACCTAAATACTATGTTTATATGAGATTAAGCCACAATTGATTGTAATGAAAATTATTTTTTAACCCTCCATCAGGCGCGCGCCTTAGACTTACGTCGTTGGTCGCGTGTATAAATTTTATCTAACGTTTGGGGCGCTGTTCGATTTTTTCTAAAAATTTTTATGGAAAAAAGTAAGTATTATGTTGAAAAATCTTTTATTATAAAAAATTATACCATAAAACGTATTCATAAACTAATTAAATTGAATAAAAGATAATTTTTTGACATTTTCCAATAGTTTAATTTTTGTCAAAGATTTTACATTTTAAACAAATGAGCACTTTCTCGGATGTATGTTCTTTACGCCATGGCATTTGACATCGATCACATTTATTCTTAGTGAATCTGTTTTTTCGTATTGTACAAAAACCACATCTTGGTTCAGTCTGTACATTTTGTGAAATTAATTTCGGTAATGTTGTTTTGCGTTCCGGCAATTACGTTAATTTTTTGCCGAGGGGAAATTGAAAGGTTTGTCAAAGAAGCTCTTTTCATTATATGCGGTTTTATTAGCTCCTTTGCCAGTGATGTAATAAAATGCTGACTTGCTTAAAGTTTGCTCGTATTGGTTTTATATATAATTTGAGAGTTCATATATTTGCTAATAGTTTGCTATATTTAGCAAACTGCAAAACACAGTAAAAGGCCAACGGTTACTAAATCTACGCTGCTTTCATTTTGTCAGCCACGTTAACGCCTCCTTATGTACAATTTTACCACTTCCGGCTTATTTTCAGCCGAATCCTTTTCTATTTTATCACTTTTATGAAACGTTGAAAAAATAAGGACATTTTTATGCTTCTAAGAGACATATTTATGATGTTAGAGTACATTTATTTTTTTTTATTCCGTAAGTACACATAGTGCTGTGAACTTCTCACTTGAACGAATTCTTCCGGTATTTCCCTTTTGTTTTTGCTCAAGGTGCTCACTAAGTTAATTTTTGAATATGATACAAATCATTGGAAAGTGGAATTGAACTAAAATAATTATCAGCTGTTATATTCCTTCCTGATTTGTCTATAGGTTTAAGTCTTTTTACGACGCTGGCTGCATCATTTGATAATTGGTAATGTCCGGGAGGTTGCTTTTCTCAATAAAGTTCCGTATTACGAGTATGAACGTAAAAGGTCCTCGCATCAGTAAGGGTATAGACTTTTATTCCATACTTCGCTGGTTTGTTACTGATATACTGACAGAAGCAACAACGTCCTCTAAAAGCTTGCAGCATTTCATTAACGGTAACATATTGAGTAGGACTGTAACTGCGATGACATTTGGAGACAAAAGCATCAAAAGATTTCGAATGGGTTATTCTGGTTATCTAGGGTCAATCTTTCATGTCTGCTGTTGTGGTCGTCGAATCTGCTTGCCCGCTGAAGTAAATAGAAACGTTTTTTCGATATTTTACCTGGAAAATAGTCTGCTGCAGTACCATCTGTTGCCCAGAGTTCATACGTTTTCAAGTGATTTCCTCTTTTTACATCTGCTAAATAAAGCGATGCTGTAAACGCCATTATTTCTTATAAATTAGCAGGTAAACAATCTCGAGGATGGGTGTATGAGGCAGGTAATTCATCAAGTTTCTGTATCATAAAAGTAACGATTTGAGCGAGAATAACTATAGAAAAAAATATTTTTCAGCAGTCTACAACCTCTTTTACACTTTTAGCTTCACCTACCACTCCTGGAAGTTTAGTCGCAATATTTGGACGACGTGTTGTAGTTGAAATAAAGTTGGCTTTATGCTTTAGCCACTGGGTTTCATCTTTTCCAATAAACTTAGGCCCAATTTGCGGATTAATTCTAAGAATATTGTCTACAGAAACTTCTTCTTCTTCTGTGCCGCTGGAGGATTGTTCAGTATTGGTGTTATGTAAATTATACTCAGAAATATTATCATCAATATCCTGATCAGACTCGAACTCTGAAGGAGCTTCTTCGTGCCATTTTAGCCAAAGTGCCTCTGTTATTGGTTACACTGCCATATCTGTATATCTGTATATTTTACCTAACAATTTTCACATACATGAACAACCGCGCGTTATGTTCAGACTACTGCTCACCTTCATTTAGCTATCGCATGCAGAGACACGCCGTTATAACACCTCTATAGCATTACAGAAACCTGGAAACAATTTTTTGTTAGATTTTTTCTGACAGCACGACTGATGGAGGGTTAACTAATGTTGGACGTTTCGATTTATACTCCGGAAATAGTTTAAAAAAAAAGATTATTCTAAAAAGTTCTGCGAAAATGTATAGCCAACAAGTTGTTGTTGAAGGTTATGTTTTTCAAAATTGATGATTGCCTTACTTGGAGTCGATCTTGCAGGCAATAGCATATGCTTATGGTTGAAAACAATCTGAGGGTGGTGTTTTTACCCTCGGAATATCAAATTCTGACTATTTTGTGTGTTTTCTTGTATTATATGTTAGTGCAATGTCTACTTACGTAGATTATATGATTGTGAATTGTGTGTTGCATATGCATTATTTATAGATTGTAGATAACATGTCTCCGACTTCCTATTAATCCACTATTGTTAATATATTCTTGTTATTGACTTCTTCTTTTGGTATTGGCAATCAAAGCTGGTGTGATATTATTTCTAATATAGTAAAATTCTTAAATAATGATAGTCATATTTTTACATCTCTCATTGTGTAATTGGAATTGTTTTTAATCAAGAATCGGGGACGCTCTACATAGTTTAGTAAATACATAACTTTAAGAAACACTTTAGTTTTGCATAGTTGCAAGTAATCCACCATGGTCTTGCTTACACATACACAATATTGATTATTCACGTCGTAATGCAAGGATGAATATAAAAACGGAAAACAATAAATTGAGAACAGTTGAGTTGAGTTGAGTCGTAGAGTTAATAGAGTAGCAAATAGAGGAAACTCAAGAGGAGGATTCAACAGAAACGTAAGGTTATTAGAATTAGAGGATAGGCAGGTTAAATAAGAAAATCCACAGTTGTGGTTTTAAACAACCAATACCCATACAAGACATAGTCAGAATTAGAGTACTACATCTACAACTTCGACTTAACCTAACAAACTTCGTAAGAATAAAAACAGGAATTTTAGGTCAAGTAAATATATTATTATAGACACAGAAGCGGATATTTATATACTTAAATACTCACAAGACTTTATGCAGGAACATGTAAGACGTGATACAAAAGCAAGAATTAAAGGAGTAACCCTTTAGAATTACAAACAATGGTAGAAATCGAAACAACCTTAGATGTAAGTGCCAATCTTTTTGTAAATACCTTCCAAATGGTAGAAAACAACTTTCCTATTCCAACGGATGGAATACTCGAAAGAGACTTTATCACTAGTTATTAATGCATATTAGATTACGCGAATTCAAAAATTACATCGGTACCAATACTTTGGATAATGTAGATGACAACACTATAATAACAAAACCAAGATGTGAAGTCCACAGAGTAGTTCAATATTTTTAAACGCTGAAGATCAATAGGGTAGTATAACAACAACTTGCAGACTAGACTTTGCAGATATATTTGGATTAAGACATGACCTACTGACATGCAACAACTTTTATGAACAAAAACTGAGATTAAAGGAGCACACACTAGTTTACATAAAGAATTATAGGACACCACAGGCCAGAAGAATTAAAAAGACAAGTACAATAATTAAGAGCACTACAAGAAGAAGAAGAACAAGAAACTAATCTCAGAGAAATTCCCGTTATCAAGAATAAACTCTATATTAGACCAATTTGGAAAAGCAAAATAGTTTTCAGTAAAAACTTAATGTCAGGATTCCACCAGATACCATTAAAACAATCATCAAGAAAATACACATCCTTTAGCATGGAAAAGGATCATTTCAATTCAGCAAGTAACCTTTTGGATTAAACATAACCCCAAATAGCTTTTTAGGAATGATGTCAAGAGCATTCTCAGGCTTAACACCGGAGAAAGCATTTATGTATATGGATGACATAGTGGTGATAGGAATATCAGAAAAACATCACTTAGACAACTTAAAAAAGACATTTGAGATATGTAGGAAATTTAAATTAAAGTTGAAACCAGCAAAATACCAATTTTTCAGAACAGAGGTCTCATATTAGGAAAGAGTATCACCTAATAAAGCAAAATACTCAACAATAGAGAAATATCCTAAGACATTTAACACCTAAGACATTGGACTAAGTTAAAAGGTTCGTAGCATTTTGTAACTTTACAGACGTTTTATTCCAAATTTTCAGCAGTAGAATTTTTTTGGTTTTGAAGAATTATTTAAAAAATTTAAATCATCTTTGATCAAACCACTAATTCTCAAATACCCAGACTTCAGTAAACAATTTATTCTAATAACAGACGCATCAAATGCGAGCTGCTCAACAATTTTAAGCCAGAAATACGACGGAACAGATTTACCCATAACTTACGCATCGCGCAGCTTCAACAAACGAGAACAACCTAAAATAATTAAGGAATTAATCGCAATTCATTGGGCAATAAATAATTTTAAAAGCTGTTTATATGGAGCACCAATATTTTTGGTAAAATCGGATCATAGACCGTTAACACATCTATTTTCAATGACAGAATCTACCTCGAAACTCACAACGAGAATTAGACTAGACTTAGAAGAATACGACTTCGAGATAGAGTACATAACAGTGAAAAATAACTACGCAGACAGTCTTTCAAAAATATCAATGAACTGAAAGGCTTATACATAGACAATGAGCACATCCTAGCTATAAGCAGAGCTCAATTAAAGAAGAAAGTCAAACAGACAGAGCAAAGGGAGACGAAAGATGAAATTAAATTACAGCCTGAGACCCACAAACAAACAGTAAGAAAGGTACTAAATAATTTGGACGTGCATAGACTACCAATTGTCTTTTGGAGCAAACCGAATCTCACCAAGATTGAGCATTCGGATCAAAAACAAAATCAAATGTAGCAAGAGTATGGCAGCAGGATTTAATTTTAATCACTTTGATTTAGGTCCATTGTTGGTACAGATTTATCAGCTGGTGGTAGAGAATGCATTACGTAAAGCAAAAATATACGTAAGCGATATTACTTTTAAATTGTGCACAATTGATAAATTTATAAATGAAGGAAAAAGGAAATGTAGAAATATACATATGTGAAGTACCAGGAACAATAGAGGATAACAAAGAAAAACATAGGATAATTGAAGATTACCATAACCACTCGACGTTTGGAGATCACGTGGAAAATAATAGACTTATAAAGAAACTAAAAGCAAAATTTAAATGAAAAAATATGGATAAAGACGTAAACAAAGATATTAAATATTGCCATAAATGTCAAATTAACAAACCAAAAAGATTACATGTCGAAGTATTTGTGATATCGAATACTTCTTCGAAACCATGGTACATAGTGTATATTGACACGATAGGTCCATTCCCTAAAAGTAGTGAAGGTAATATATATTGTATTCAAATGTTTTGTGAACTGACGAAATACCTAGTGAGTATTCCAGTGCGTAAAAAAGAAGACGAGACAATAACTCGTGGAATTTTTGATCATTTTATACCGACATACAAACTCATAAAACAAATTAGGATAGATCAAGGCATGGAATACAAAAATTCTTCTATAGCGCCACATTTCGAGCCTTAAGGCGATTTAGACCATTTTTATTACACAGTCCAAGACTCGACACCATAAAGTAAGACAGAGAATACGTATCAGCGAAGTAGGCGGATCCGCAATGCCAATTTAGTTGTTAAGCAGTTAATTAGAAAAAAGTTTAAAAAATCTGGCTCAGTAAAAGATTTTTCCGAATCATAGAAAACCTACAGCAGCTGAAAACAAATTCATGTTAGAAGTATGTCAATATTTGACTAGGAGAAAAATATAGCATTTTAAAAAACTAGTAAAGCCGATTACAGCAGATTCTCAAAATGTTGTCAATTTACTTTACAACATGCCATGCGATTTTTAATACGTTGCAATACATTTTACAACATCCCTGAGTGCTCAATTCTTCTTATATCTGTGGTAATCTCATTTTTTACCTGCTGAATACTGGCAGGTTTTGTTTTATAAACGATGTTTTTTAAGTAACTTCACAGGAAATAGTCTAAAAGATAGTCGGGTGATCGCGAAGGTCCTTTGATAAAACCACGCTTTCCAATCCATCTTCTGGGAAACAAATCCAAAACCTATAAAAATTTTTGTGCAAGTGTCAAATTTCAGTATATTATTAAACAATGGATACTTTTTAGTGGTCATTTCCTATGCTCCAATCGGCCTCGTAGGAGTATGTACAGTTATTCATGGCTCACCCTGTATATCCAATTGTTTCTTGTGCTGCGTATACAATATTTTATTTGTAAGTATATTTCTTCGACAGTCTTATTTTCCATTATAATCAATTGTAATTTAGTAACCAATCTCATTTTGTACAAAAATTGTGTGGATTTACGTTTTAGGTGTACTACTCTAATTGATTATCCTTTTTTCTTAATAGTTACGCAGTACCGTTTCCACGACTAGGTGGTGATCTAATCCACACATACTAACGAGTATCTTCACGAGTAACTCCAAAACTTTTAGGTTACAATGTTAACACATTATTTCCTAATCAATAATTGATCTAACTTGTCTTATAAGCCTGTATTCATGTATATTTCTTTACATAGATTATAAAATTTAGTAGGTAATAGGTAATGTACCGTTTGGATTGATAATCCTCTCTCTATATTTTTCAATTGTCTTGCTTCCTCACTCACTTAAAATGTATATTTCTTTATTTTTATTAATTCCTTCGGAACAATTCAATAGCTTTTCATACAATTCTTCTTTATTTACTGGCAACTCCGCTGTAGGCGTAGACACCAAATATAACTAGTTTATAGCCATTTTTTTTAATAGGATAATAATTGGTTCATTTTCAAACAACTTTTCGCCAGCTTTGTCTTTTTGGTACTTTAAACTCATGTATATCTACCGAATTTTTCATTCTCTGTACCAGTTTTCTTTGTTTCTGTTAACACTTCTTTTTATTTATTTCTTATTCGCTCCGTGCGTGACCATGGTAGGAGTACCTTGAAACGATGCCAGCGTGCGTAGCGGCGAAATATGACAAAATTGGACCTTTTGGATCTGTTTACGCATAAATTTTATCAGAAATGGGTGCAAATAAATGTTGCGTATTTAATTGTGCTAATAATAGCAAAAATAGTGAGTGTAGCTATTTTGCAAAATTTTACTTTTCTCTAATTATTAATATTAGTAGAAAAGGTTATTAAATAATAGGCAAACACTTAAAAATTTATGTATTATAGTTAGAAATAATAGGTTTTACCAGTAAATTTTACAAAAATAAATTTTTTAATATTTAATTTTACTATTTTTATTTATAATTGTACAAAGTTTATAACAATTAATTTGATGTTATTTAGTCATAAAAAGTAATTGTAAAAATAATAAGCATAATTCAAGAAAAATTAACAGGTGTAGATTGGAGTTTTAATTAAAAAAATAATTTTTTCTAAAATTTATTTTTAAAACCATTTATTTATAACTATAATACATACATATTTAAGTTACATATCTTTTTATTAACTTTTTAGTACTAATAGTAGGAGAAAGTAAAATTTTGCAAAATAAATATTTATATACGAAAATGGTTGCGTTTCGATTTATGGTTGCATTTATGGTTGCGAAAATGGTTGCGTTTCGTTTAATTGCTATCGACACATTTAACTTCATAAATATTTATTTTAAATTGTTTGAAAAAATTACTCGGTTCAATAAATAGTTCACAATTTTTTTTTTGTATTTGTGTAAAGATACGACATTCCGAATAAAAAAATTATCTTCCTATTTTTATTATTATATCCCTTAAGTTATTTTAAATGTTTATAAGCTTAAAATCACAGTACTTTTGTAAACCTATTTTACAATAATTAACTCAAATTTTTTAATCATTTAAATGATCTAATTTGATAAAATAGGCCTTTCTGTTCAATTTGGTGCTTTCAGAATTTACGTAGACCCAATACTTTACGCATAATAACGTTGTAGATAAAAGCTTTCTGGGATAACCAATTTCAATTTTGCAATACCTTTGAAATTTTTATAACTGAATACATGAGGTATTCTCCCTATTATCACGCAAAAGTAAAGTTTTTTGTGCATTTTTAGAGAAGTTATTAATGATTAAAAAAAAACCACTTTTGAAGCTACTTTTGCAATAATTAAAAAACAAATTAACAAAAATATTTTTACAAACACTTATTTGAAACGATTTTCTATGCTTTTTCAATAAAATTGTGTCACTTTTTCATATAATTTGCGAGTCTTCCCCTTTAGTATTTAAAATGCAACAGCGATCTTTAATTGTTTATATATTGTTTATAAGGTAAAAATGACGTTCAATTTTTTGCATATTTTTTGTATTATACATTGGTATCACCAAATTTATCGAAGCAGTTGTTAGATGCAGCTTTTGGGAACGATGCACAAAATTTTCGTTCAGAAGGCCAGTGCTAGTTAATGAAGACTTCAATAAGGTCTAATTAAACACCAATATGAATTAAGAAACTGGCAGACGATATATTTATAATAATGGGATAATTAATAAGGATGTATTTTTGAAATAATAAATTGGAATGCAAGTTAAATATAGCTGAAAATAATTCAATAAATGAACGTCTGGTGAGTTTTTTTTTGTATCCTAATTCTTTGAAGATGTAGGAATCACATTTACTGAAATAAATTATTTTTATATACAAATAATCCAAATCTATAATAATCCAAATCTAGCGAAGCTAATTTTAGAAACTTATTTTGTTCTGAATTCTTACGACGGACGAAAAGAAGAAAAATTTGGTTATCTCATTTGGGCAGTGGGACACTTCGATGATTAGCAACAAGATCTATGTCTAGCCGTGGACAAAAGAATCGTAGACCTACATAGAGCATTGGAGGAAATAATCGTAGACCTATGTACAGCACTGGAGGAAAGGATCGTAGACCTATGTAGAGTACTGGGCGAAAAATCTGTGTCGAGCACTAGACGAAAGAACGAAAGCTTATATGTAGTAGTGTATAAAATATAAAGGTAGATGTTGCGTCGCTTGGGGCTGGGAAAATTTTACCGACCGTGGGAAAAAGCGGCATCCTTTGATGTTTGCACCTGCTCAGGTGTTCGAGTGACGTCACGCTCACTGACAAGTCGAGTCATTTCTTCTTTTCCTTTCTTTCGTCTTCTTCTTTTCTTTAGCTAATCTGTTTTTCGTTTCATGTTACCTTCTTCTATTCACTAATTGAACGTCCACTGCAGGCAGGGGAACCCAATATTTTATACACTGCTACATATAAGCTTTCGTTCTTTTGTCTACTGCTCGACACAGATTTTTCGCCCAGTACTCTACATAGCCCGCTATTTGTTTTAAAAGGTTCAGACAGTTCCCCCTGAATTCGTACTCTACATTCAATTTTTTAAGGGTTAGTTTTGTTAAATTTACCAACTGATTTGATATTCATAGCTCTTTCATTGCTTTGAACATTTTTCTTCTATTCACAGAGTCGTAGGCTGTTTTGTAGTCTATAAATATGTGATGAGTATCAATGTCATATTCCAGTGTTTTTTCCAAATTTTGTTTCAGGGTTGCAATCTGATGAATTGTCGATTTACCATCTCTGAAACCAGCCTGGTATTTTCCTACTATCTGTTCTACATATAGTACCATACAATGACATAGTACTGTGGAAAATATTGTATACGCTGCATTTAGAACCGTAATTCCTCTGTGGTTAGAGCATTCAAAGATATTTCCTTTTTTGTGTATGGTGCAAAGTATTCCAATATTCCAATCATTGGGAGGGATTTCTGTGTCCATATTTCTTTTATAAGCTGCTGTAATGCTATTATGATATCATGTCCACCGTCTTTATATAGTTCAGCTGAGAGATTATCTTTTCCGGGTGATTTGTTTCTGGTTAGTTTTTTAACTGCATTTTTAACTTCAAGAATCGTTGGTGGTTCCTCTTCCCTCTCGTCTGTTCACCTTACCCCATCTCGTTCTTTCAGGTTTTCTTCTTCTTTCTCTATATTAGGTGCCTGGTTAAAGTATTCCGCCCATCTATTCAATACATCTTTCCTTGTTGTTAATAGGTCGCCATCCTGACTTCTGCATTGTCTTGTGGTTGCCTTGAATTCTTTTCTATTGATGTTCACTTCCTCATAGAATTCTCTAAATTCTTTTTCTCTGTTGAGGTTTTCTATATATTTAAGTTCCCCATTTAGGTCGTTTCGTTTTTTTCTTTTGTGTATCCTCTTTTCTTCTCTTCTCTTCTCTTTGTCTAATAATTCTCTACAGTTCTTCTAGTTCGTCGGGTAAGCATCTTTATGTAGGCTTCATTTTTTTCTTTTGTTGCATTCTTGCATTCATCGTTAAACCAATGATTTCTACGGGCACAAATTTCTGTTCCTATTTCCTCTTTCGCTGCTGCTTCAATGTCTTCCTTTATTCTGGTCCAGTAGGAGTTTATATCTGTCTCACTTTCTTCATTTACATTTTGATTCCTTAGCCTCTTGGTGATGTTTTCCGAGTACCGTTCTGCAATTGTCGCACCTATCAGCTTTTGTACATTCCATTTTTTTGTATCCATTTTATTTTCTTTACTAGTATTTGAAATTCTAGCCCTCAATGTTGAGATCACCAGGCGCACTAGGCTATGTTTGCCCCTCTATACCTTCTGCAGTTTATTACGTCTGTTCCATGCCTTGAATTTATTAAAATGTGTTTTAAAAACGTCACCATAATTAATTTAAAACACTTTAGAATACATCCCTGTTCTCAGCTACATCAGATTACCGCATGACAACTTAAAGAAAATCTACTGCTCTATTCATTTCGTCCAATGTTAAATCCATTCCATTCCATTGTAAACACAGTTTTTTTAACGTACCTACTAAACAAGAACTATATAACTAGACAAGGCAAAAAGCTTGGGTTCGTTCGGAAAAATATTCCCATGAGATTTTTCGGCATAATCACTTTTACACAATATATCCCAAAATAAATAAGGTTCAAGGGGTCTCCCAGGTTAAAAGTTGTTCAAATTTTTTTAAACCATTTTTTTACAAATTGTATCAATAAATTTTTTAGACTCGTATAAACTTTTTTAGGTTTTTTGGATCATTATGAACAAAATCCGTCTATTGCAAGTTTCCTCTAAAGTTGATCATTTTTGAGTTATAAATAATTTAAAATTGAAAAAACGCAAAATGACGATTTTCAAGGTTCAAAAACCCAAGTAAAAAATATTATTTTTGAAATCATTAAGTGCCTAAATTTAAGTTCAAGCCTTCTTCTATCAGATGCCGATGAAAATTGTGGGTTTATTTTATTTTAAAACATTTAAAACATAAAACACAATAAAAATTCAAACCAGAAAAATGTGTGCCATAGATTTTGTTTCTTTCTCCTGTCCATGTCTTGTCATAAGTCATAAGCGCTTCATTAAAAATTCAAAAACAATGTTTTAAAATAGAATAAGCCCAAAATACTTATCGGTACTTGATAGAATACGGTTCGAATTAGAATTTAGGTCCTTGGTGAATAAAAAAATAATATTTTTTACTTGTGTTTTTGAGTCTTGAAAACCGTTCTTAGTTTTAAATTGTTTATAACTCGAAAACGACCAAGTTTATAGAAAAATTACAAAGGACGTATTTTGTTCAGAATGATCCAAGAATTTAAAAAAAATGTCCGGAAGCAAAAAATTAATTGTTAAAATTTGTTTAAAACAAATTGTTTAAAAAAATTTGAACTTTTCGCCTGGGTGATCTCTTGAATCATTATTTTGGGGTATTCCAAGAAAGTGATTACGCATGTGAAAATTTTCCGAACGAACCCGAGCTTTTGGTCTTGTCTAAACGTGAATGAACTGGAAATTATCTGATATTTATTAAAGTATAAAATTTTTTTTTTCTCTCCTATAAATAAATCGATAAAACTGTCGTTATCAGGGCTGCGTTTTTTGTTATTTTCTAATGAACTTGAATGAGAATTTGTAAAAATAAAATATAATTTATACCCATCTTAAAAAATATTCTGTATATAATTTCCTTTTTGATTAATATTTATAAAAAAAAAAAGTTTTATATAAAATCAAAATTTTTTTTCAAGTTTTTTCAGAGGTAAACAAAAAGATATAAGTGAGTTTGGCATTAGATAATCACAATCTTATTTTCTCAATTATAAGTAAACAGGAAATATTTGACCTTGGTATTTCCAATATTCGTCTGTTTACAACATTTAAAACATCCTCGACTATAGCAGGAATAACGGTGGTGTTTTATATTGTATTTTGAAACTATGGTTAAGGTTTGAAGTTTGAACTATCACCGTAGCTATCGTTACGACTTGAGTGACTTATTTTTGAAGAATTTTCATTGGTGTTCTCTGTAGTTTTTCCCTTAGTAATATTATTAAAACTGCTTTAAGTTTTCCACTTCATGGGAATGACTTTTTTTTAATTTAGCAGATCAAATTTTCTTTATATATGTTGTAGAAGAAACCCTAAAACAGAGGACCAAAAAATAAAAATGACGTATATATTGTACAGTCTCTAAGATCTCTATTGAGATCTAACCTCCATAGCTACTAAAGTCTTTTCCGTAGTTTTTCTACATTTTTTGTTTGTTACCGGTCCCTTCTTGTCCCACGAGAAGCTAGAGAATTGACACTTCCGGTAGTCTTTACACCATGGAATTAGTGACCATGACCAAGCATGAAGAGCCCCTCCACCAATACAAGATCTCATTGTTCTAGGAAGGAAAGAAAAACCACAGACCCAGCATGTCTATATTGACATGCAAAACATAAAAAGACAAACAATAGATAAACCTACCGATGAGAGTTGGAAACCACAATTACGGCGAAGACTTACAAGAAGAGTACATCGAGAGAAAATGTCAATGACCAACCCCATTGCAGCAGTTATTGTTCTTTTCATGGCATCTTGTAACATGCCACGTTAGTTTGTTTATCGCTGTTGCCTGTAGCACTCGGTACCCAAGCAATAGCTCCGTAAGTTAGCATTGGCCTAATGACAGCAGTGTAGATCCAGGCGATTACCCTGGGCAAAAGGCCACAGGTGCGTCCGACCGTTCGTAGACACTGCTCATATGAAATATATGCTCTTTTAGCTTTACTATCTAAATGGAAGTTCCACGTTAACTTACTGTCAAGGGTAATACCAAGCTATTTCACCTCGTCAAAAAAATGTAGACTGTAGTTTAAAATCCTTGTGGGTGAAGAGGACCATCTTTCTCTTCTTAGGATTTATAGATAGTGAGTGTTCCTTGCACATTAGTCGGAAAGCAACTTGTAATCTCTCAGATAGTTTGTTCTCAAACTTACTGCTTTGCAGGACAGTAATATTGTCTACATAAGCTATTGTGTAGAACCCGTTGCTCCTCAGTTGGTCAACCAGGGTGTCTAGAACTATATTCCAGAGGAGTGGTGATAGCACCCCTCCCTGTGGACAACCCCTCGTGATCATGCCTCTAACAGAAACATCTTCTACATTTATGCTTGTAGCTCTATTAGAGAGCATACTGAATATCCATTCGCTCAGGACCAGGGGAACATTCCTGACATTGAGCTGTCAGACCCTCCCTCAATGTCTATGAATATACCTAGGGTGGATTCTGTATTATCCAGTGATCTTTCAATTCTACCCACTACTTGATGAAGTGCAGAATCGGTAGATCTTCACAAAGTATATGCATGCAGATTTGTGCGAATTATGTTATGCACCAGAATTTCATGCCTTATGTACTAAGCTTTCGCATAGCCTTTCCATCGTTTTCAAGAGAAACAATGTTAGGCTAATTGGTCGGAAAGCCTCTGGTAGGGTGTAGTCCATCCTACCTGGTTTTAGTATGAAGATCACACGTACCTCTCTCCACTTCCTAGGAATATATTTTAGAGCCAAGGTGGCTCTGAATATTGCCACAAGGTGCGGCAGAAGGATATCCAGTCCACCACCGTAGTAGGTCTGGATATATGCCGTCTGGTGACTTGAAAGGGGTGAACCACATTATGACCCATCTTACCTTTTCCTCATTAATCATTTTTCTGGCGGGATGTCAGTGCAGAGTGCTTTTTGTAGCCTGACAATCTTAGCCTGCAAAAAATCTTCGATTTCCTCACAATAGGCCTTCCAAGCAACTCTTTGTTTTAATCTGCAAGCTTTCTTAAACTCTCTGAGGTTGGATTAATAAGAATCCTAATCCTCTTTGAGTTTGGTGCGTTTTGCTCTATTAAAAGCTGTTCTTACTGTCTTTCTAAGGTGTTCCAGTTTTCCGACTTTCGTGGACCATTCTTATCGGACAGGATTTTTTATAAACGGAGCTTATTTTGTTTTGGATAGATACCGAATACCTTTCCAATTCTGTATTAGTTCCTGGAGTTGAAGTCTTTTCATTTCGAAGAGCATCTTCCAAGAGTCGGTTGTAGAGTTCTACATCCGTCCTCCTAGGGTCTCAAGATTTGATAGGGTTTTTTTCAGACTAATCGTATAGGTTAGCCAGCGGAGGTTAGACATAGAGATGTTTTCCGATACCTGCTATTCTGAATTTTATTCAATATTTCAGTTGTTGCTAGCGTGGTGTCTATGACTGATTGATTACTAATAGTAAAAGCGTTGTTATCTCTGCTGCTCCAGCCTAGATTGTGAGAATTTGAATCGCAGCCGATAATGAGTTCTACCTTCTGACTGAGACAATGGTTCCAAATCTTCCATCTCCTTTGTTTGTGTTAAGGTAGTTACATCTGCGGGTAGGTAGACCGATGCTAGTATCAACTCTCTATTTTTACCCTTTCCCCACGGCCATTTGACTTTAACCGCAGTTAAGTCTGAGGTGCAGAACTGCGCCATGAGGGAGAACCTTATTTTTTTTCGACGTCCTTGCCCATGGCGTAGGTGTCGTTCCGGTTCTTTTAGGTGTCTATTTCCTCCTCGCTTGAAGAGGGGACAGCCTTAGTCGTTTTGGCCTCTGCAAAGTTCGTTTCATGCTCGTTTATGGTAACACTTAATGGTCTTGTGGTTTCTTCCACATAGAAATTGTTGCATTCACAGGGTAAATGTGTGTGAGAAACCGCACTCTCTGATTTGACAACTAAGAAAGAACGATTTTTTACAATAATACCCTCTATTGTTTCTGCTTAATATCACTCGTGTTTCTCTTTCTTCCGGCACAGCTTCATATAATAAAATATATTTTTACTTCTATACACTATTTTTTTGTACTAGAACCTTAAACTTTCTGTTATTTCACTACATAAAATAATAACTATAAATATAGTAAAACTACGTAACCTGGGCCTACAACCTGTTAGGATTTGGTTATTGATTATAAAATCAAACATACAATTCGGAAACTGTGTTAGTTGAATCTATACGTTTTAACTATATCTAAGGAACTAAGAAAAAATATTCGTTTCTCGAAATATTTCTAAAACTGCGTAGAAATTACGCGACTTAAGTTCAAAGCAATTATTATCTTAATTGAATATTTTGGTCTAGAGCAAAATAATTTAAAGTAATAAACTTGTTGATTTATATGTATATA
This sequence comes from Diabrotica undecimpunctata, assembly GCF_040954645.1. Lineage (NCBI taxonomy): Eukaryota > Metazoa > Arthropoda > Insecta > Coleoptera > Chrysomelidae > Diabrotica > Diabrotica undecimpunctata. The sequence continues at coordinate 74,380,585 of NC_092812.1, forward strand.
TCTAACAGTTAGATTTATTCAGAAACCTCCCCGTTCATTTATACTCAACTAATGATCAGACTAATTTTATTCGCACGGGGTAAAAACGTGTTCTTTGGATCCCGTACTATTGAAAGGTTAAAAATAGATAAAATATATAACAAACTTGCAACGCATATATTTCGCATCTAGTGCACTGACCATGAAATTAATATGGGACACTGAATATTACGAAATAAATATAATATCTCGAGTACATTTATATCAAATAATATTCAATGTTTTTCTTAAAAGTTCGTAGAAATTAGCGAAATGTCATTGACCTAAGATAAGGCTAAAATATATTTTTTTGTTGCTCGACTGTTTGAATTATTTATTGCATCAGATTAGGTTCGACAATATTTTAAAATCATTCTGGGTTATTTTTGGCAGCACAAATTACCGCAACCTTTGAACTAAGTTACATAATTTTTATCTACGCTTAACACCATTTATTTCGCTCGCGAATCTACGCCTTTGTCAACACACTTATCCAAAATGGGATCATAGTTCGGGCTTCTAAACAAACTCTGTTTGGCAAAATTTTCCGTTACTGGACATGATTGTCTACGCCCTCTACGCTATCTATATTTCTCACTTCACTGCTGAATATTCCTCCAATACATCTCTTAATTCTCTAGACGAGATTATATAGTTCGTACCCAGTTATAGCCTAAGAGATAGAGCCGAAATTTTGGAGCGATCAGTAATATGGCATTATTACCATTATTTATTAACTTTAATAGAAGAAGAAAGCCTTTTTACAGTGCAGAACACAACAAAAACAACAGGTTTACAACCACTACGAATTCGAAATGAAACCAATACTTCACTCAGACAAATAAAAAGCGAACACTGGCAGAGCTTCAAAACACGACTTCTACGGAATACAAAAACAAATATGGAGAATGATCACAGGTCAAAGAAAAGAGATGAACGAACCAATGAAAGGAAACACATTCAGAAGGAAACATGGCCAGACTACTTTCGATGCTTGAGTACTAAAGATGACGGTAATGAACCACCAACACCAGAAATTACAAGAAACGAAGGAGAGGACAGAATACCGAATGAACTCCTAAAGTATGGAGTACCAGATTTCACCAAGCAACTATTCAAACTAATCCAAACAATAATAGAACAAAACAGAATACCACAAGAATAGAGGAATTTATTAAACACAACACTAAAATTAACAACCAATGTGATAACAAATAAACCGAATGAAATTATAATACTAGTAAAAGAATAACAAGGTTTTACAGGGTCAAACTAAAGGACGCTATCCACTTATTGAAAACAAGAGAGGTACCTCTAGCTCTAGATCAAAACGACCGAAAATTTTTACCGAAACAACATAATAAAAGTAAAATTAGAAGAAGAACTAGCTGATCCATTTGAGACTGGCAATGGGATAAAAGGGGAGGATTCCCTGAGTCCTCTATTGCTTAACCTGATTGTGGATGAAATAATAAAAAGTAAGAACTACAAAAGGCTACCAAATGGAAGGAAAACAACTTAAAATTACTAATCTTTCAAAAGTGAAGATGGTTTACAACGTATTCTTCCCCAATTTAATATAACTGCCAGAAAATTGAACATTAATATTATTGTAACATTATTATTTATATATTGAGGCAGCCTTCCAAAATGGGAAAAACCACTGTCCGGGAATGGGAATCCCTATAGAAAATGACGGACTATTCTCCCTGAACTTTGCGGATGACCAAGTCGTCCTAGCTCAAGATTCTTATGATCTAGAATTTATGATAAAGATAATACAAAGCAAATACAGAGAATATGTAAAATGGGGGTTACAAGTCAGCATGAAGAAAACAGAATATTTAGTTGTCAATTCAGATGAAAGGTTTGAAGTGTTGATAGACGAGGACGTGGAAATCAAACAAGTGGAAAAATTTAAATATTTAGGTGCACTCATTGAAGAACAACTTGGGAGAAACCGAAATTAAACACCGAATTAATCCAGGACGTAAAATTGTAGGATGTCTAAACTCCTTATGGTGGGATCGCAACATTTCCAGAAGGAACACAAAAGAATAGGGCAAACCATGGTTGAATCAGTTCTTCGTTACGGCTCTGAAGTATGGACAATTAATGCAGACCTGAAGAGAAGATCGTTGGTAGTTGAAATGGATTATTTGAGAAGTGCTAGAACATCAAGGTTGGAAAAGAAGACCAACGAATTTATAAGAAATAACATAAATGCTACAGAAACGGTCATTGACAGAATAGAAAGAAGAGGTTTAAAATGGTTTGGACACCTATTGAGAATGCCTGACGAACGTTGGCCCCAAAAACTTCACAGATGGAAGCCGAAAAAAAAAGGTAGACCTAGACGCTCATGCAATGAAGGAATTAGAGAGGTTTGGAGGAGGAGTATGCCTTGGACCGGGAGGATAGGCGGAGGAGAACGGTAAATGTACCGTATTTACAAGTTGGATCCTGTAATATATACAAACATTAGTAAATTAAACAAATTTTGTTTTTGTTACTTAGTGAAAAATTCTTCTATTAATTTAATTTTATCTGACTCATCTATATTGACAATTCAGACATACATTATACATTTTAAAGTAGACGACTTTAAAATGATATTGCCAATATTGTTGAGTTGCGTTCCTGGGACGACTTTACTTATAAGATAGTTCATTCGATTACATGAAATCACCTTTAACTTGAGAATATCCGTCAGAAAAGATCATAACATGTAATTCGTCTTTAAAAAGACAAATACATGCCATGATGACAGTAAAATTCTCCTGTTAGTGAACTCATAGTAAATTTTATATATATATATATATATATATATATATATATATATATATATATATATATATATATATTTGACTTTTTGTCGAGCTTTCGGAATGGTTTTATTCCTTTTTCAAGACACTGTAATATATATATATATATATATATATATATATATATATATATATATATATATATATATATATAAAATGTGTAAATATTTACAAAATATCACAATTTGTGCACTGAACATTCAAAAAGATATGATCAAGATCACCCAGTTTACCGCAATTTTTGCAATTATCGTCTTCAATCAGATTTATTTTGAGTCGATGACTTGGATAACACGCATGTCCAAAGCGTAGTCGATTGATGGTGGTTATATATTTTCGTGGAGCTTTAAAACTTTTAAACCAAGTAGTTTTTGGAATAACTGGTTGTAAAGTGGTATAACTTGTAAGGTTTTTAAAGAAATAAAGATTCCATTGATCTTTCCATGTCGATAGCTGATTTTTTTTAATCGTAATAGCATCTGATACACATAAAGAATATGACAATAAAGTGCCTGACGTTACACTGGTTTTAATTTCATATTAAATTCTGGCAGATAAATATGCACGAGACACCTTGGAGGACGTAACTATTAAATTCTATCCAAAAACTCCAGCGGCAGATCTCAAATTATATTTCCACAAAAAAATTGTTGATATATGGAATAGCAGATGGCACAAAAAACAGGCGAAATTACTTAAGATAAAACCAATATATCAACCATGGTCTGATAGTTCCACCAATCGTTTTTCTCAGGTGATGATCACGCGACTGCGGCTTGGTTATAGTCACCTTACGCATGGACATCTAATGACACGAGATCCCCAACAGGAGTGTTATGCTTGCGAGACCTCAACACCTAGTGGAGTGCCCGTTACACAGTGCGGAAAGAGGTGAATCGGAATCCCGGAGAATTTGAAAGAACTATTCTTAAAGTACGGTGACAAAGTGATTATTCAGTATTTAAAAGCAATAAACTATTACAAAATTTGATTGTTGTACTATTCTGTGGATGTTAATATTTTTTCTTTTTTAATAATAGCCATACAGGCTGATACGAATTTGTAAATAAAAAAAACATTGATATTAGGGTATTAACTGCTATGTCATTACAATTTTATACATATGTGAATGTAATTTCATAACACTGTGAAACTAATATTGTTTACTTCTAGTTTAGTCGCGCTACCGTATAAAAAGTTAATTAAAGCTTATAAAACATAATCGCTTTTAACAGTTTGAGATACAAGACAAAAAATTGTAGAAAATAGTATTAAGTATCCAATTACGAACAAATAAAGTTAATTTCAAGAGTTTTATTTAAATCTCTAAACAGCTGTTTTTAGCGATTGCCCGGTGTTAGTAATGAATAGACTCATCAAACTGAAACTGACCTTTCTCAAGGATATTTTTTTATAAATACAACGTCTGTTATTTTTTACCGATGCGATGCTTTAGTATATTGGGCACATTTTCTCTTAAAATTCTTTAATATTATAGCACACTAATTTTATTTTGTAGGATTATTAAAATAATTGTTAAAAATATGAGCTCTATTTAAGGTTTACTCTTTCGGATCGGAAGACTTTATCAATATAAAAACTCATCTGAGAGTATATTTAATTGTAGATTGTAGATTTTAGATTTCAAAATCGTCTTTCGTACTAGTCATCTGCTGGTATGGCTGTATCTTCCATTGCACCATTTACTTCTTATATCCACGATCTTCTTGGTCTATCCCTTTTCCTGCGGTTCGTAGAGATCCACTGTAATATTCGCTGTGGCCATGGTTGATCATTCATTCTTTCGACATCCCACATACACTCACAACAAAGTAAATCCCAGTACCAGTACCTCCGTGCTCTTCTTGCGTTCTTTCGGTTTCAAGCAATGTTCTTACTTTCCACGTCCGATTTTTTTTTAATTGCATGTATTATTCTAATTATTTTTTTTTTGTTTTTTTTTTAATGAGTTTGTTAATCTTTCTTTGCATTCTATATGTCCTTTTCATTGTTCTTTAATTTTTTTCTAATTTTTTGAGCCACTATTTGAATTTTCAATCAGCTGCAATTCTCTTTTATCCCAGTTCATCAGTTTGTCGTTGACTCCTAGCTTCTGGTATCTGATCTTCAGTTCAGCACCAGTTTTCGTTTCTCTTTTGTGATGTCTTTTAATTGTTTTGTATCTTCATTTCGTTGATTACTGTACTTCTCCATGAGTACTTAAGCTTTTTTCCCTTCCCAATTTTACACTTCTATCATAATTCTATTATTTTCTGTTCTAACCGCGTTTCTTAAGTTCACCTTCAATTGGACAAACCATTTGTCTAATATCTTGTCTGTGCCGTTCCTTAAAGTTTCACTGCATCCATCTCTATTATATGTGTTTTGTTATCGTTATGTTGTCGCGTATTTTATCGCTATCCATTTTTCTACCATTCTCCTCATATACAGCACCTTTTCCATTAAGTGATCCTTTACTGATGTCCACGTATCTTCCATCTTTTTTATTTCTGTCATAGTATGACGATCTTCTACTTTATATAGAGCCAATTCTACACTTACATGTTTTATACAACTTTCATACCTTTTATTCTTCTTTAATCTGTTCTTTAATTTCTCTTTTAATACTTGCCAAGCTTTCTTTAATTTCACTTCTAAATTGTATAAACTTAGAGATCTTAGAGTCTTCTTTTTTGTTGGAGTTTTTATATATTGTTAGTTTCTTTTTGAAAATATTGTTTTTCGTCTTTCAAATGTCGTAATACATTCTTTTTTGACCTTTTCTATCTTTTCTATCTATATCAAATATACTCATGAAATAATAAATACAACATAATGTCCATAATAATAATGAATGACCAGTAAGAACATTTGTGATTATTCCAATGCACCAGATCGAAGAAGTGACATCCTCGAAACGGAATCAGAGTAATGGTCTTTTAACTTTCAATTGTAGCTCGTGGCTTGTTCAATTTTTTTAAAAAAGTTTGCAAGGACTAAGTTCAAAGAGCTTATAGTTGTCATTACATCAATATGTTCATAGAATTCATTGTCGCACTGAAAATATGTTATAGCAGGGCAGTAGGGGAAAAGGTTGTAATGCTCTCTCGGAACTTCTAGCTAATGCAGTGTAAGCTCGCCGCTGTATCATTCAGTCCTAGTGTGATATCTTAATTTTTTTATTAAAATCTATATAATCTCTAATGTATCTTATAGAAAATGTCTGGATCTAAACAAGATGTGGACCTCAGAGTTACAAAATACAAAACAAGAATTCGAAATCAATATTCAACAAACTTCCTCTCCTTGTCCATATGGAACAGGTACCAACATAAGAAAATAAGGAAATGGCAAAAATGAGCAAAATAATTCATCTAAAAGTAACAATAGAGAACCTAAATAAGTCTGTAAAGTCCACTGGCAACCATAGAGCGACACAATTCACAATTCCTCGAAAACATCTTGCAAAGTGTGTAAATTGAGAAGGACCCCAGCTGGTGAGTAATAGGTGAGCAAGACTAATTTTCCTTTTCTTTTAGAGTACAGAGGTAGTCGATCCGTAAGTAAGGGGTTGATAAAGAGGAAAGGTCCTCCTAAAAAGAAGAAGAAAAGCACAAGCAGAAGGCCCACACACAATATATAATTCGACAAATAAAAAGAAGACAGCAAAAGAAAGCCCTCATGGGCCACCTCACATGAAAGGAGAAGACATAAATCTCAATGCAATGCTCATAGTTCGTTCGAGGTTCCAAAGAGAGGTCTTTATGCAAAGCATAAGGGGTGGAGGAGTACCAAAAAGGTCGGGCCTTCTAAATGTATGTGTATATGTGTGTGTTAGTGTGTGTATGTGTGAGAAATCAGCGGCCGTCCGGACCACTGAGTGATCATTCGTTCCGGAAGACAACTTCGGTCGTTGATCAATCTTCTTCCATTATGTCTGCCGCAACCACGTATGAAATGTGTGGAAGAAATAATTCCAGACCATGGTCTGTATGTGAGGAAAACAATGTATTATTACGTAGACACATTATATTGTGAATTAAGTAATCTAGAAATGCATTATACAAAAAGCGAAAGGTGATGTGACTAGATTAGCGATATACTTATCTCCTAATACATAAAAACCAGATTATTTTTAATATCCTTATTAAACTTGATAAAAATACTTTTGTTTTTCAACTTCAAGTGGCCATTTGTTTTCTAAAATAATAGATGATGTAGTTATCGATACATTTATTGTTTCATTATATCAATATAACAAAGCAAAATTGCAAATTTTTTGTTGTTTATTAAACATCAGTATTAGCAGAATTAATTTACGAAGAAATATTATTCCAGGATAATGACGGTTATAGACATTATCCTTATAAACGACGTCCTTGCTTCTTCAATTTATGATTAGTTATTTGTTTTCAATAAGTTTACAAGGTCTTTAAGAAGCATTAGATACAAATAATTATTTATATTATTTACGAATAATTTATGGATTAAAACATTCAACTGTTTACTTCTACGCCCTAATGAAGAGTATAGAAGCTGGTCAAATGAAAATAAATCGTTATTAGAAACTCCAACAACATTTCAGAACAATGTGGAGACCAGTCGATTTTTTATTTAATAAGAAATTATTTTCCGGCATTTTTAACTCAGCTATTATCACTCTCACTCCCAAGCACAGATCCCCATCAGGCTGTTCCACCTTGATTTAAATCTGTAGCCTTTGTAAATGTAACCTGTGTATTTAGGAGAAATTCTAAGAGTTATACATTATCTGTTTGCAACTGGCAGCAAATGCAAACCTTCACTAATGTGGAAACAGCAGGTAAAGTGGTCAAACTGAAATAACTCTGAAATAATAATAAAATTATTTTCTCTCCTGTTGAAAAGTAGTTTTAGATATTGTTTTTTAAAGAGTCCACCCTGTTCACACAGAAATAACAATACCACGCATGGATTATATACCTAACAAGTATGAAAATCATGGGTCAGTGTTGGAGAATAAAAAGGGACAGATTTATATGTTGAATAAAATAAAATTAATGTTAAAGCGGATACACCGTATTGATATCTAACATTTAAGCAATGTGCATACATTAAAAAATTACTGATTTACTTATAAATTATGGATTTCCATCTCTTCCTCTTCTTTTATGTCAGATTCGTTGTCCGGTCCGATTGGAATGATTATCGATTAAAAAAGATGTTCAATGTTATTATGAATTAATAATAGACTTGGAAATAATGAACTCTCTATAATGTTTCCAACGGGGAACGGACCAGGATTTGAAAACTATATAGTTAGCCAACAAATGCAAAATGTAAACAGCCAGCCAATGCCAATCCAGTACGAAACCAAATAAATTGTTACCCACTAATGCAGATTCCAAATAACAAATATAATTATCCACAAATCCCCTCACAAACACCAGGTATCCAAGATACCCAAGAAAATTAAACTAATCAAAACGAAACAGCGCTAAGAAAACCTAAACCACCACCAACATTTGTTTACGGTATAAGTGCTTCCCAGAAATGAGAAAAAAATTAACAGAAATAGCTGAAGCTGAACAAAACGAAACCAGGACCATGGCAATTAATACAGTCAAAATAAATTGTAGCAACCCAGAAATATACAGAAAATTATCAAGATATATGTGACAGAACTACATTATTCATCACACATATCAACAAAAGGAAGAAAGAGCCTACAGAGTCATAATTAAGTATCTTCACCTTTCAAATGCAACAGAAGATCAAAGAAAAATTGGCAAAACTGGGTCATAATGTAAGAAACATCATTAATGCAACAAAGGGTTACAAAAGAGTCCGTAAGTATGTTCTTTGTTGATCTTAAACCATCACACAATAACCAAGATATTTATAGAATTCAGCAAATAACAACACTGCAATATACAAATTGAACCACGCATAAAAAAAAAATATCATCCAATGCCAATTATATGGCCATTCAAAAACATATTGCAATAGACCATATGTATGCATGAAATGTGGACACACAGCAAATGACAGCACAGTACAGAAAGCTGTAAAACGAACAAGAACACACCAGCCACATATGCTTTACGTGGAGGAGATCACCCAGCTAATTATAGGATGCGAATATTATCGTAATTTGATAGAAATAAAAATAACCCATAAACTACATATAATCGTCATCAAAATATGTCGAAAGCACGTAACAGAAACTTTATACCTAATACAGTAAGACCAAATGTAAGCTATGCTAATGTAGTACATAATAGACAACCTCCTGCTGCTCCTGTAGATAACCAAGATTCAAACTCTACTCTTACAAAGTTTTTAGAAGAATTCAAAGCCATGTTTAATCAAATCATGCATTAAAATGGCGTGGTAAAAACATGCTAAGCAAACTCCTATGCAAATAAAAATCTTTCTGCGAATAGCTGAATGGAACGCCAATGGCCTGCTGAATCATTAGGACAAGGTAATAATATTTCTACAACAAAATCTAATTATATTATCAATAAGCGAGACACATTTTACAGAAAAATCGTATTTTAAAATACTGCATTATCTAACTTACCATACTAACCACCCAGACAAAACTGCCCATGGAGGTACAGCAATCTTAATTAAACAATCACTTAAACATTTCATGATGCAAAGTTATGTAAAAGACCGTATCCAAGCTACAGTAATTAAAATGTGCTCATTACCTTACGAAATAACAATTGCAGCAGTATATTACCCTCCAAAGTACAATATTAAAAAAACAGATTTCGGATCCTTCTTCAATACGCTAGGCTCAAAACTTATCGCATCTGGTGACTTTAATAGTAAACACACTTACTGGGGATCAAGGTTGATAACAACAAAAGGAAGAGAGCATAGCTTAATGCAAGAAAATAAATACTCATATTTATGAACAGAAACCTCAACGTACTGGCCAAAGGACTCAAAAAAGTACCAGACCTCTTAGATTTTTGCATCGTAAAAGAAATATCTAACACCTTTATGGACATAGTTCCAAGTTATGATCTATCGTCAGATCATTCACCAATTATTCCAAAAATTAGCACCTGCATAATTATCACACAACCTACTCCAAAACTGCATGGACTTAGAACAGATTTAGATTGGAACCTTGCTGGATAAAAACATTAAATTAAACGTAAGACTAAAAAGCCACCCAGAAATAGTAGCAGCTACAAATAACCTTATGACATTATTGCAAAACGCTGCAAAAGAAGCAACACCGAACGATGCATATAAAAATAAAATCGGGAATAGAATAAATATTCCACTAGAAATTAAAAAGCTCATTGCCGAAAAAAGAAGAGCAAGGCAACAAAGTCAGAATCCAGCGGATAAAACGTTTTACAATCGCTTAACCCTCCAGTACACGCGCTCTATTTTCTTAAGTGACTACACGCGTGAATTACATTTGTAATCCATACGTACTGGAGCTCTGGAAAAGCAATATTATTTAAAAATAATGTTATTGTTTTAGATTTCAAAATCGTCTTTCGTTTCTAAATCCTTGTTGCATAATCTTTCCCGATTGTTATTTGTTTCCTCATGTACCCTGTGATGTCCTACTAGTCATCTGCTGATATCGCTTTATCTTCCATTGCACCATTTACTTCTTATATCCACGATCTTTTTGGTCTATCCCTTTTCCTGCGGTTCGTAGAGATCCACTGTAATATTCGCTGTGGCCACCGTTGATAATTCATTCTTTCGACATCCCACATACACACACAACAAAGTAAATCCCAGTACCAGTACCTCCGTGCTCTTCCTGCGTTCTTTCTGTTTCAAGCAATGTTCTTACATTCCACGTCCGATTTTTTTTTAATTGCGTGTATTATTCTAATTTTCTTTTGTTTTTTTTTAATGAGTTTGCTCCTCTTCGTCTGCATTCTCTTTGTCCTTTTCACTGTTTTTTAATTTTTTTCTGTTCGTTCTCTATTTCATTATTCCATTCCATCAGCATTTTTTCAAAATTAGAGTCGCCGAATCTCACTTTTTTTGGTCCGGACAGTACTGATAACTAAAACAAAAATAAAAAAATAAATATTTATTACTCTTTTTCACGCAGAAAACTTACCTTAACTGCCGAATACAAAATATAATTTTTAGTTTAGGGTTACGTAAGTACACGCGTGGATTACAATGCTAACATAATCTATTTCTTTTACCTACAACACATCAAGCGACAGTCGCATACTAAAACATCCTTATACTATGCCCTGAAGGTATAACGAGATAGGCAACTTTATATACAGTATAGTCCGAATAACAATATTATAAAATTCAATGGATTACTTACGTAATTCGCGCGTGTACTGGAGGGTTAACTAGTAAATTAAAAACACAACTAAAAATTGCAAGAGAAGAATCAGTCAAAAAATACGCAACGCAACTTAATAGATATGACCATTCAATATGGAAACCAATCAAATCATCCTTAAAACCTCAAACAATATCGGGAATCAGTACGAAAATCGACAGACACACAGAACCAATGGGTAAGAAGCGCAAGCGTTAAAGACAAATCAAGATTATTTGCCGAACATTTAGCAACAGTATTCCAACCATAACGATAAATATCAAGAAATTATTAATTAGGTATTTAAATTTACGACAACCATCAGTAAAACCAATAAGACTAACAATGCCAAAAGAACTTATAAAAATCTTGTAAGAAAAGTTACTGATATATCAATTGCTTGGAAAACATAGATGAATGCAATCATATAAATAATCTCATATAAATTAGACACTGATCCAAGTCAAATTTGAAAGACCAACTGCAAATAGAGAAGATGACAAATAAAAATAATGATATATTTGGTAGTTTCCACCAAAAATATTTTTACAACTTTCTCCGAAAGTGATATCATTCTTTCTATTTTATTCAGAATTCAATGTCGTGTGGGAGTCCCATTCTATTTAAATTTAGGAGTTGATACGTGATAACCGACAGGCGAATGACTCACCTGCTCTGATTACGTGAAAAACAAAATATAAAACTCCTTTAATTATTAGTGGCATTCAAAACGCAGCTAAATTATAGGCGTAATCGTCACATTACATGTGTGCTTTCCACTAACTCATCCCATCAACATTTCTAATGGTGGTGGGTACACTATATAAAAATAGAACCACTTTTAAATTTGACCACAATGAATTCTGAACATAACAAATTTAGATATAGCTTATACACATACAATTTGATAAAAAACACTTATTTACCGGGGTCATCTTCAAAGTTTTTCATCGGCATATTTTTACTTATCCTCTAAAAACCAAAAATAATAGAAATAAAGAAAATAACGACGTAAAAATAAAAAATTAAATTAATATTACAAAATGGAATCTAATGACCTCTTAGAAAGGTTAGATAGAGAAAATCGAAAGTTATTTAAAAAGTATAGGTCTGGCATTAGAGAAGAGTCGTCTAATATATAAAGTATATAAAGGAATCTCATTTTTTCAAAATTGAGTTACTGATGTAGAAATGTTCTAAGGTCCCCGTTTGTCGTCTTAAGAAAGGTTTTAAGTGCCAGCATTAAAATTCGAGTTTTATGAACTTCTCATAGATATCGGTGGCTGTATCCACGGCACCATTTTCTTTAGGCCAACGATTCAGATGTCACGGAAGACTACACAAACGGAAGACTACTAAATAATTACATAGACAAAAACGACGACCAATGGGACTCATCGAACCAACACACTTCCCAGGAAATGGACTTCCCACTCACATCCACATTGTAGTTGCTAGAAATCTAGGACTCCAAACAGAAATCCAAACACTAAACGAAGGAACAGCAGATCACAACCCCATACTACTGGAGTTAGGAAAATGGGAGGAAAGTACTACCGAAAAACGGATAAAAAGAAAACAAAATGGACCAATTACAAAAGACTTCTGAGCACTGGAATAAACAACGTTCCAGTGATAAATAGCCCACAAGAAATAGAGAAAGGAGTCCTAGAGTTGGAGAAAATCATACAGGAAGCACTCAGGAATAGCACTACAGAAGAGGAAATAGAAATACATATGGGAAGGTTCAAGCATATAACCTAGGACATAAAGGACATGATAAGGAAAAGATAAAGAATAGAGCCAAACAGGGGCAGAAGGGCAAGGGACCAGGTGGACAAAAACAGGGAAAACTGGTTAAACAGAGAGTTAAAACAGCACTACAAGAACACCGTAGTCGTAACTGGGACAACCACGTCCAAGATATGGAGAAGCAAGGCCCAAATATGCAAAATATTTGGAAGCTTCAGTAAATATTCAATGTCAATGAATATAATATAATATATAATAGTCAATGTTAAGATATAGGCTCTTCCCGAATCAATGAAAGAAGGCCCATTTTATTATGAGACCAAAGCCAGGAAATAACAGAACGTTCCCGCAAAAATACCGGCCGATAAGCTTACTTCCAGCAATCAGCAAGATCATAGAGAGAGTCATACTCAGCAGACTCCAAGCAGAAACAGATAGGCTAGGAATAATACCAGAAGCGCAGTTTGGATTCCGGTCAGAACACTACAGCGAGCTACAAGTACTCAGAGTAACAGAGTACATAGCAGCTGTATTTAATGACAAACATTAAATATTTGGAGCTGAAGGAGCAACCTTTCTGGATGTAAGCAAAGCTTTCGATAGAGTCTGTCATAAAGGGCTAATTTACAAAATAAGAGGCTATGGGTAGTGGGGCAATGACGAGACTAATCTCTTCGTACTTGAGCAACCGGAGCTTCAGAGTTCGAATAGGACAAGTTCTGTCCGACATCGGAACCCCGGAAGCTGGAGTGCCACAGGAACCGGTCCTGTTACCTCTACTTTATACAATATACACCGCAGATATTCCAAGAACAACAGGAGTTTTACTCAGCCTTCATGCCGATGACACAGCGATAGCGACCAAACACAGAAGTGTAGATATAGCAGTAAATAGCCTACAAATAACAGTGAAAATTATCGAAGAATGGAGTATACAATGGAAATCGCCATAAACTCCGAAAAACGTAAGAAGTGCAAAACAACCCCATCGAATGGAAAAGCGAACATGCTATTCATTATTCAAGAGCTATTCATCCACTTCCCATCATTAACTCTTACCACATGGCCAGTCAGTTACACTTTAGTTTGGCCACTCCTTCGACAATGTCGGGTTTTCGACATACTTCTTCGTTTTTAATTATATTCCTGGTAGTGATTCCGAATATTGACTTTTCCATGTTTCTCTGAGAAACTCTCAACTTGTTTGTATGTGTTTTAGTGAAGATATCGGATCCGTTCAACACACAGAAGTCGTCAGAAGTCTTATGTTTTAATACAACTACAATATTGTTGTTAAATATGTACTGAGTTTTCCATATTTAAGGATATTCTTGTCTTACCTTCACAGATTTTACTTTATGTATTCATTTTTATTAGTCTTCTTGTGATTTTAACATCTTCACCTTCTTGGTTTATCACGGTTTTAGTTTGACCACAGTTCATCGTTAATCTTATTTTTATTAATTTATTATTCAAATATTCCATCATTTCTTGTAATTCTTCTTTTTACTGGATATGAGTAGGGGAAATGTGTACAAAATGACATATAGTTTTATATAACATAACTTATGTTACTTATTTTTGGTCCTTAAATTATCGAAACTAATAAACACTTTTAGTAAAAATCTATAGAAAAAAAACAAAAAATATTTAACTGAGATCAATCGTAATCCATTTTGTTCATATGCTTCAGACAAAATGACACATTGCTAATGGACAAAATGACATACATATAATAGTTACAAAATTATTAGCATATTTCGCAGATGAAATGCTTAGTGTGAGCCCAAAGCATATTGTAAGCACCAAAACCAGTGTTCTCCGGACTTAGATCTTAAATAAAGGTCGTTACAGTAAATGCAAGCACAGATCTGTTCATCGTTATGAGAAGTATTAGGAAAATCTTGTCCTTTTTTAGATTTTATTTTGAACATATTAGGGGTGCTCTGTTGAATTTTTGGTGTACGTTTCCCTTGTCCACTAATAAAACGTCCTTTTGGCACCGGAGAAAGCAACAATATAGAATAAGAACTAACAATGAGCTCGAAGAACTATATCCAGACACTAACATGATAAAAGAAATAAAGACTAGAAGATTCCAGTGGGCAGGACACCTCAGAAGACATTCTGACGAAAGAATAGTAAGGCTGGTATGGGAAGAAGCCGCAACTGGAAGAAAACCACGCAGGCGACCTCGACACCGGTGGAAAGATATTATAGCAGGAGACCTTAAAGCTGTGGATGTGGAGAATTGGATGAAGTTTTCAAAACAAACATGAATGGAGGCATATTGTCAAGTAGGCTAAAACCCACGAAAGGTTATTAAACAGAGAATAGTTGAAAATGTCGCTGGTAGATAAAAAGGCTGGAAATCCACAAAAGTGAAAATAAATTAAAGTAGTGGGAAAATTACATACAAACATAATTTAACAAAGAAAGAGATACTACCTTTAGAGCCAGTAACGAAACTCCGTCGATTCCAATAAGTGAAATAGAACTGTCTAATTTACAGTAGTACCCTCGTATCCCCTGTATCGCTATCCGCGGTTTGAATTATCCGGGATACATTACGGGCGGGCTAAGAAATATGTAATTTATTTGTTTTTTTGGTATGCAATTTTGAAATATTTGCGCTCCCCGTCATATTCAAACTATCCTACGATCTACCAGTAAAAATTTCTGATATGTAAGGAAGAACGTAAGTCTGAGACAAGCCGAAGTATTGGTTTTTTTATTAAAAGAAAAAGTGAAAATTTTGGATATGTAACTGATGGAAACGAAATTGATCGTTTATATTTTTTTATTTTCGAATGCCGTCTGTTGTAAACGGTACGTACTTCAGCAAGTTGGATTATTGTATATTTTCCATTCATTCTTGTTTACTGATACTCATTCCAGAATCCTGGAAACCAGGAATGTTGGATGTTTTGTTAGTTATTTGGTTACTTACCTCTTTATAGTCTGAGGTTTGTCTTTTTTTACAAAAAGAAACCAAAAGGGGTATCCATCCCTTTTGGTTATTATATACTTCTGGTTATTACAGAAATTACAGACAAAAGTCTCGCAGTGAAGCAAAATAGAGTTGGCTGTTCCAAGTTCTCTGAAACAGAGTTAGCAACTTAATGAAATAGCCCCATTGTATGCAGTTTCCTTTGATTGGGACTTGTATAATAAGGAAGCCTGTAGATTGATAATAAATTCTGAGCTGCTTACTGTTTGTTTTCTGTAGTATTTCAGCCCTTTTAGCGCTTACCCGT
Source organism: Diabrotica undecimpunctata (assembly GCF_040954645.1). Lineage (NCBI taxonomy): Eukaryota > Metazoa > Arthropoda > Insecta > Coleoptera > Chrysomelidae > Diabrotica > Diabrotica undecimpunctata. The sequence goes on from NC_092812.1 coordinate 74,396,751, forward strand.
TCAATATACATTTTCTCATGTGCTTAATCGGGTATATTTTCGGTTAAAAATATGTTATGTTCGAATCCAGGCAAAATTTTCCGGTCGAGGACGGTGGTTTTTGACCCTCTTACGGCCGGCCCTGTACCGAAGTACATATTTTGTAGTTGATGCTCTTCTGGCAATTTCATCAGCTGTTTCATTGCCGTGCATTACCCGGTCACCTAGAACCCATATCAGTGTGACACTGTTATGTTCCGCCAGTCTATCGAGTTCTTCCCGGCATTTCCAAATGACATAGAGATTACCTTAGGACTTCTGAGACCTCCATAGCCGCTCGACTACGTGTGCACATATTGATCTGCTCAAGTTCAAAATGCCATATGGTAATTTCACTTGCACAATGCAACATTTTATAAATCTATGCCTGGAATACAGATATGTATTCTTCCAGTGGAATTGAAATGTTCCCATTTCCACCACTACTCAATATACAGGTCCTGTACACGACTCTTCTGCTGTTTTAGACCCGTCTGTATACCAGGTATAGCCCTGCAGTCTGGGTTGTGTGTTTCCTCTGCCACATCCCTTTTGTTTGGAAAGGTACTTAAGACTTGTATTAGGGTAATTAATGATTAGAAGCAATCACCCATTCGGTATCTGTGATTTTATTTATAATGTTGCTATATCCTAATCAAACCATTACGTTACTCAGGTTTTCTCGCAGTCTATATCTCATTCTCACCTCCCCTTATAACGATGAGCAAAGGAAGGAGTGTCTCCATAGCTGTTGTTGGTGTCCTTCTCGGAGTCCCTACGTTTCCAAGGCATTCAAGTCTTTGCACCTTGCTTAGTTTGAGTATGACACTTTTTGCTGCATAATAATTGATAGTCAGAACTTACTGAAAGAAACCTCTCCACATAGTCTTCAGTGACTTGAAAATACTGAAAATACAACCTTCTATTACAATGATTTCTCAAGTAGAAAACATAGTGCCCACTATTAGAGTCCCACCAACGTTCATCAACCAGTGATTTGATACACCGATCTCTTTCGAACAAAGGATTTTTCACTTTCAGATGAAGATTCTAACTAACGTTTTCTTATTCTCAGTGTTAAATTTCAACATTTCATCATACGTGTAATCAAGTTCTTAAATAATCTGGAATCTATTTTCATACCAAAAACCGGAAAAACCATGCTCGAAAAAGTGTTGTGAATATACGCCAATAGTTCTTATGAGTTAGATTCTTAAAATTCTATTAAATATAATGTATAAAAGATTATATAAAAAATACGAAGAGAAAAAAGGAAGTAATCATTTTGGATTTCAAAAGGGTATGACAATCAGGAATGCACTCTTCTCACTTCAAGTATTATGCCAAAAGTGTTAATATCATTTCTGTGCCTAATAGATTTAAAAACAAACGTTCGACTGTAAGAGCCCTAAACGATTGCTGCAAGCCGCGGGAATTAAAGAAAACGTCAAATATTTAAGAATGATAAAAAAATTGTGTCTTTCTCCAACAGAATTAAAGTAAATTCAGGAGTAAGACAAGTCTGCTTCCTGTCTACTATGACTTTAAGCTGTATTCAGAATCACTATTCTGAAGAATACTATAAAAATCGACAGAGAGAATAAAAGTTATAGAATCTAAGTATTGATACAGTGCTCATCGCAGACGAAGGTATTGAATTACAAAACTTATCTTAAACCAGTTAAATGGAGCAATTCACGAGTTCGGAATGAAAATAAACAAAAAAAGGATAAAAAATGATAATCAAGACTAAACCAAAATACTCCCTGATTTTTGACGATGAATAGAGCCAGACAGAGTAGGTCGGGAAGTTCTCATCCGTGACACGGCACCTCCCAATGGCTAAATAGGGATATATAGGACATATATAGGAAACAAATGTCACTACCAACGTAAAGATATTTATGTGGCTCTCATCGATTACAAAAAGCTTTACGATAGGGTACAGCTGGAACGCTTTCGATCATATTAAAAACCAAAGGCGTTGATGGTAGAGACCTACATCTCATAGAAAACTTATAATGGAAGCAGAAAGCACTCATACGAGTTGATGGGAGATTAATATATATTCAAAGAGGCGTCAGACAGGAATGCAATCTATCCCCATTGTTATTTAACTGTCAACTTGGATATCATTTTTAAACAAGCTTTGCAAGATGAAGACTTTGAAATGAAAATCAATGGTGAACCAATTAGATAGATCTTAGATACGCGGAAGACACTATTTTCATATACGATACGCCTCTTCAAGGGCATCAAGAATTATTGGATTGCGTAAACGCGACAGGAAGTAAAATTGGTCTAAAAATTAATTTTTCTAAGACAAAATTTATGATATTTAATCGCTAGCCTCACGACAATGCTTCCCTATAGATAGATCGACAAAACATTGAGAGGGTTACTCACTTTGATATCTAAGATGCTACATTACAGACCAACGAGACCCAAGTAAAGGTATATATGCTGAAGCAAGTCTCACAACGTTATTAAAAATGAAATCATTCTTCGGTAACCACAGCTTAAACCTAAAATTACGTCAATTAATGATCATATGCTATATTTGGTCAGTGTTGTTACATGGAATGGAGACCTGGAATCTGGAAGTTGAAATGATCAATACCCTGGACCAATCCATTACCCTAGACAACTATGCTAGGTTAAATAAAGCAAATGCCATTAGTGAGTTATTGAAAACTGTTAAAATAAGAAAAAAAATCAAACCTAGGGCATGTTCTTAAAGAAGACCGGTACAGAATTCTTCAGATTATCACGAAAGGTAAAATCGAGGGCCGCAGGGAAATTGGACGGAATGAGACATCATGGCTCAAAAACATACGCAATTGGAGAACAACTCTCTGATGTAATTGCCGACATTAGGAGGACCTAATATGGTACCGAAAGAAGAAGAAAGCTACTGCATACCTCAATTCTAATGTGTAAGACCATCGCGCCCAGGGTATGCATGGCACAGAGGAAAAAGTGTTGCCTAAGCTTTGCTCAAGAGAACTGGCGAAGTCTGAGGCTTATAGCCTTGGTACGGTAAAGGTGCACTGCCATGCCTGACAGCATTTCATCTCAACTCGTGCGAATAAAAGGGACATGGAAACAGAAAGAAATGACCCCGAAGAGGACTCATATATGAGTGACTCCATAAATAAAAATGTAGAGGGAACAAGCAGAGTGACGACCACGGTCGAGGACTCTGTCTCTTCCAAAATAGATCTGAATAGCCCCAATCAGGATCCTACTTCCGCAAAACTTACTGATGGTATGGAAGGATGTCATTTTAATAAAAAAGCAGTGGGCACTCCAGGGCCAAATAAAAGATATATCGGATGTTGGCGGAGCGTTTATATATATAGCAGAATTGCCGAATTACCCAGGACTTGTTTAGTTAATGGAAGATGGGTGCGGTACAAAAGGTATAGAATAGATGGCTTCCAAAGGAGAAAAGCAAACGAATAAATGGAAAAATGCTACAGCAGATAAACACTTTACAAGTACTTGTGTAGTAGGATTAACAACATCATTCCTGAACAAGAAATAGAAACCATAATCTCTTAAGCATGGACTTGAACTTTTATTAAACTAAGAGACTTTCTTTAGGATTCACATCTCAATCTGAAGTTAAGATTAAAACTTGTAATTGTAAGATGTTAAATATAATCAATATTACTCGATGAAGTCGAGTCTAATACATCCTTCAATTAAGGATAAGGGATAACATAGAAGAAAGGAGCGGCATTGGAAGAAAAAAGATGCGCTAGATGAGATCAAACAATGAACCGAGATAGACTTCAAAGTACTCATACGAGCAGCAGAGGGCAAGAAAAATTTTTCCAGACTAATCGTTAACCTCAATTAATGAAGAAAGTACCCTGAGTAGATTTTTTCACGATTTAACTATTCGTATATCATAGATAAATGTTCAGTTGTTTCTTTGTTTTCTTGTATGGCTCCTTGATATCTCACTGTATAGTCTAAAAGCGTTATCAGTTGTTTTTTTTTACAAAATTTCACGGCATATTTCAAAAAAGACTGGTACATTTCAAATTTAAACATTTTTTATAAAAGATACTTTTATCAGAGATATTTAAGTACGCGAAACACAAACAAACGCATGTTATCATATTTGAGGCGCTAAATTTAAATATCCTAATGTTACCGTTTTACAGCCTCATTCGGATATTACGAAATTGTCGACCAGGGGTAGTTGTACATGTACATAATTAGTTTTGAATAACGTAGAAAATCGTCGTTCGTTCATCTTTTCTAAACTATATTCAAACATTTAAACAGCGGGCGCGGGCGGCTATGAACAGTCAGAATCCAGAATGTTTATCAGTGACGAAGCAAAAGCGGGTCCACGCGCTTTGACCATGACCACACTTAACGTTGCGCAATACTTAATTCTAGATTTGAGGGAATCAACATGGCTTGTCACGTCATGGGTATTTACGATATCTTGGCACAGTTGCCACATCTAGAATCAATATAGTATGCTTGTTTATTGTTAGCTGTTATACAACATATTATCAAATATTATTATAGACGGGAACGTCTGTATTTGGTTAAGCTATTAGAATCATCTAATCTCTGTTGAACATTTTCAACTTTTATGTATTTTATTATTTATGTATATCTGTGATTCTTTTATCGGACTAGAACTATTCTAGTGAATTCCAAAAAGCCGCATATTGGAAGATGTCCAAAAATGGGAAAAGAAACTCCTGGGAAAACATTCTTGGCCAATGTAATGCAAAAAGCAAAGTTTATTATAATTACAAAAAAAACATTTTTTTTCGCTCAATACGCAAAAATATTCTTCCAGCTTCAGAAAATTGAACTTGGATTAACTACAGATATCCGTAATGGACACAATCCACTCGGACATTACGACTTGATAAGGGTGGTCCACCCCAAACTTTTTTTTTTATTTTTTGGACAAAATTTTTTATTTTAATTTTTTTTATGATGTGGCATTAATCACCAATCCCTACAGGGTGTCCCATAATTAATTGGACAATAGCTAATGGGTGATAGCTGGCATTAAAATAAAGCGTTTGAGCTTAAATTCCTTAGGCAAAATGTTGCTAGTTTTCGTTCTACAGGGTGATTCATTAATATTTTTTTATATTATTTTTAGGGATATATTGAAAACTATTTGACCGATATAAGTGAAATTTGGTAACTTGCTATTATTTAGTATGCTTAATATAAAAATGATATTAGTTTTACCATTGACACTGGGTGGCGCCACCTACTATAACATTGGTTCATTAATGTGGCCATATTTTTTTTGTCCCCCTGTCTAAACATTCTAGGAAAAAAAAACATTAAATAACATTTAATTCTACATAATAAAGGTATTCTTGTTTCAAATCAAAAAAGTACACCGTTTTCGAAATAAACGTATTTTTTAGAGACGTGCATAAAATGAAAAAATTTTACAAAAACTTATGTAAGTTCAAACATTATTCAAAAGGTCTTAAATACCAGTGAATGTTAAATGTATTTGTAGTAGATAATTTTTGCAAACAAAATGCATATAATTGAAACAATTATTTTTATTAAACCTTTTACACAGTAACAAATTTTTAAAAAAACAGAAAATAAATTAAATTAAATAATGAAGTGAATATAAAACAATTGACAAAGTGAATAATTCAAAACGAAACGAAAAAAATACAATAAGTGTTTACCATTACATAAACTACATAATCTTAATCTTTTGTGTAAGTTTTGTCTTATTTTAAATAATGAGTTTCTTTGGGCCCTAATTACGTTAACTTCCTCTACAATATTGTGCCATAACTCTTGACGGTTATTTTTTTTTATATAAACAAGTGACTTTGGGTAGCCCCTCAAGTAAAAGTCTAGAGGATTTAGTTCAGGACTGCGTGCTGGCTATGGGTATACTGTTACGTAAAAATATGAGTCATATTAAAAACCTGTAAACATGTTTATGTTTTAGATTGTACGAGACCCTTCTATTTACCTGAACGGTACCTTCCAGAAAACGGTCGAAACGATGACCCGGATTGACCTTCTAGTATAATCAGGCTGAATTCTCGACCGGCTGTGTTTTGATATATAATAACGGAGCTTTCATGGAAGGAGCAGTTGATTTTGAAGACGCGCTCGCGATTTTAATTGTTACGTTCGGATATATAAACTATTGTAAGATAAATTAATATAAATAAAAATAAATTAAATTCGTAAGTGTTATAAATATTGAACCTTTAGTAAATTAAGATAAGAACATTAAATTAGAATTAATAAAGACATTATAAATTGAATAAAGACATAACAATTAATAAATTCACTACAATACATTACCTCTTCCAATCCACCTTTGAGGATACATTTCATCTAGATACCTTCTAACTTCTAGGCTAGAATGTAGTGGTGCACCATCATACATGTATCAAGAGTTACGTCTCAAATTTAGAGGTATGTCTTCTAAAAGAGTTGGTAAATCTTTTCTCAAAAAATTTAGATACGTTACTCCGTCAAGCCTAGTTGGTAATTCGAATGGTCCTACAAAACAATCCCCAAATATACCACACCAGATATTTATGGAAAACTCATGTTGAAATTAATGTTCTTGAAATGCATGAGGATTTTCTGTCGCATAGGTATGCTATTGCGCCAGTTAAACACACCTCTTCTAGTAAATGTGGGTTCATCGGTAAAAAAAATTTTATTATAAAACATTTAATCGTCTAAATGCCGCCCTATCATAAACTGACTAAATCGGAGCCTTGCTGGAAAATCCTGTGGTAAAAGATTCTGTACTGGAGTAAAACGATACGGATACAGAGTTTCTGTCCATAAAAATGAATTTTGCGGCCATAGCCGACTGACTTACCATAGCCATAGGAGTTAGCAGTGTCGACCGGGGTCACTCTTTGGATGGGTGACCGCTTAGGAACATGTCATGTTATTGCCTTGCTTATTTTTTTTTTATTTTCAGTATTATTTAAGAAAATTTTTAGGAAACTTAGGTAAGTATTAAAATTAATTTAATATTTAAATAATCGAAAATCGAAATCAGGTGGCCAAGCAGAGAAAGTCAACGTTGCTAGCTCTTCTTCTTCTAATTCCCACTTGCCAAAAGACCAGAAGACCTTGGTCCACAGCGAACATCTAGAAAAAGAAGAAAATGTAACCTCAGGCCAAAGCAAACATCGAGAAAAAGAAGAAATTGTAAACAAAAACAAAATAAACAACTTTGGAAATAAACATTCTGCTGATAATGACCAAGAATTTACCCTGGTACAGAGAAGAAAGGCCAGGAGAAATGACCAAAACTTTGTTTTGGGTAAAGCGAATTTCCAAGGAGATGAAAATTTTGCTAGTTCTTTTCATAAAGTTTATTTTTATCTTGGTCGCGTAAAAATGGGTATTACGCCCACCTTTATTGAACAACATGTTAAGAAGCATTGTCCAAATATTAGGGATTTTAAGGTTGAACCGTTACCAGTTAAAGGTGAAAATATTTCTTTCAAAATAAGCATCCATCCAGATGACAAGGAAGATTTTTCGAGGCCGGATATTTGGCCTAAAGGCATCATTTTAAGAAAGTTTTGGATTAGCAATAAACGCCAGTCTGAAAATTTTCAGCAAGATCGAGGAGATCAGACCGTGATATAAGTAAAAATGACTCCTTGAAATCAAAATCAAATGTATGTGTTTACTATCTCAACACTGGGGGCATGCGAACAAAAATACAGAGTTTCCAGCAAGCTTTGAGTTGTTCCTGCTATGATATAGTAATGATTGCAGAGACTTGGTTGAATTCAGATTATTCTGATACTGAATTGGGAGTTCCAGAGTATGAAATTTATAGATGTGATCGTGAAGTGGGGTTAAACACTCTAAAGACACGTGGAGGTGGTATATTAATCGCAGCTAAAAAGAGCCTTTCTACTCAAAAAATCATAGTTCCTCTTGTTGACTCTGACATATATCAGTTATACCTAACATTTAAAATCAAAACTCAAAATTTTGTTATTGGCTGTGTATATATACCTTCTCCATCACCTTCTCAGTCTTATTTAAGACATTGTGAAACTGTTGAATATGTTTACACTAATTTTTCAGATAGTCTGTTTGTCTTGGCAGGTGATTACAACCTGCCACAAGCTAAATGGGGCAATGATGAGTTGGGATTGACAGTGACAGGCACTGGAAATGACTCTGTAAGTATTGTAGCAAATTGCTTTAGTTTCTATAACTTTTTTCAAAAGAATGATATTTTGAACAGCAAAGGAGTCCCATTGGACCTGGTTTTTAGTAATTTGGAATCTATTAATGTTACTCCAGCAGAAGATAAAATTTTTGAGAATAGTTTAAATCACACAGCTATCAGTTTTGAACTAGTGTGTGAAGAAAATTTTGATGTTATGAATTACGAGGAATACTTTTATGATTTCAAAAATGGTGACTACTTTTCAATAAATAATTATTTAGCAAGTATAAATTGGGAGGGACTGTTTCTTAATGGTACAGTTGATAGTATGGTGGTCATTTTTTATGATATAATTTACTCACTGATAGAACACTTTGTTCCACTAAAGAAATATAAAACCTCTACCTTTCCCTCTTGGTTCTCGTCAGAGCTGCGTAATCTAATTATATGTAAAAAACAGGCCCACAAACAATTTAAAATTAGTGGTAGGCAAGATGATTATGACCGTTTTGTGGCTTTAAGAAACCAGTGTGAAATTTTAAGAGCAGACTGTCAGAAACAGTATTTAGATGGGATACAAAATAACATTTCTGATAATCCAAAATATTTTTGGTCTTATATTAAAAGCAAAAGAAATGGGTATAATATACCATCCAGAATGGTCTATAATGATAGGGTTAGCTTAAATATGAAGGACTCTGCCAATATGTTCGCGGAATATTTCTCATCTGTCTACTCAGATGAACAAAAAGATACTTTACCTTTTTTTAATTTTGACAGTTCGATTTGTTTGAGTTCTATAATACTTACAGCAACTGAGGTCTATGATACTATTGCAAATTGTAAAAACCGATTATGTGCAGGGCCGGATGGAATCCCAGCCTATTTTCTGAAAAAATGTATATGTGTACTTACAAAACCAATTTTGTTTATTTTTAACAGATCACTTGGTACTGGTAGCTTTCCCAGTCTCTGGAAGAAAAGTTTTTTAAAGCCGATTTTTAAATCGGGTGCAAGGAACGATATATCAAACTATCGAGCTGTCTGTAATCAGTCAGAGCTGCCCAAGTTGCTTGATTGTTTGGTTAGTAAGAAACTGACATGGAGTTTTAGAAGCATTTTTAATCCTGAACAATTTGGCTTTATGAGAGGGAGGTCAACAGATGCCAACCTAGTTTTGTATGTGAATCATATATACAACAGCTTTGAAGAGGGAGTCCAGGTTGACTCAATCTATACTGACTTTTCCAAAGCATTTGATCGGGTAAACCATGGGGTTCTCTTACAAAAACTAAGAGCTTTGGGTATTTTGGATCCCCTTCTTCAGTGGATTACAGAATTTGTTAGTGGCCGTACGCAGGCAGTTAACTTGGGAAGTGACACTTCAATTGAAATAACAGTTCCATCGGGCGTGCCACAAGGCTCCCATTGTGGCCCTGTTTTGTTTTGTTTGTTTCTGGTTGATTTAGTACAACAAATCAAAAATTGTAGTGTTCTTATGTTTGCTGACGATGTAAAACTGTTTAGAAAAATTCAATCCTGGAATGATGCTGCTATATTACAGGAAGATCTTAAATCGTTTTATGATTGGTGCACTTTAAACAAAATGTCACTCAATATAAACAAATGTCATAAAATGACATTCTCAAGGCAAAGAAATCCAATTGAATTTGTTTACTACATAAATAACTTGCCATTAGTCTCGAAAAATGAAGTATTAGATTTGGGAATCTGGTTAGACACCAAACTGTCATTCTCAAGCCACATCAACCAAGTAACAAATAGAGCGATGAAAGTGCTGGGATTTATCCAACGCACATCAGTGGACCTGTCTTTGTTTACATTTAGAAAACTTTATTGTGGTCTCGTTAGACCCATTCTGGAGTTTGGATCAGTTGTATGGTCCCCATCATATCACTGTTACATTCAACAGATTGAAAGAGTCCAGAATAAATTTCTGAGGGTAGCAGCCTATAAGAGTGGATACAGGAGAGAGGAATACAACTATCAGTGGGTAAGAGATAGTCTTAACTTACCAACACTTGAGTCAAGGAGGACATTGTTAGATTTATGTTTCTTACACAAAGTTATCAATGCTTTTATAGATTGTCCTCAACTCTTATCGCTTGTTAGTCTTAAAGTTCCTAGTAGAAGCAACAGACAATCAGAAATCTTTTCAGTGCCATTTCACCACACTAATTATGGTATCAATGAACCAACTACACGATTGGTCCGGAGTGCTAATAGCCTACCAAGACAAATGGATATTTTTGACTCCAAAATTAGTTTGTTTAAAAAACAACTAAAAAGTATCTTACAATAAGTTTGTTGTACATCTATATTATTCTTATATGTTTGTATTATTCTGAGGTGTTTGTTATTTTAATAATTTATTGTTGTTAAGGTGTAACTTTGTAAAACTTGTGATTGTTATTTTAATAATTTATTGATTGTAAGATGTAACTTTGTAAAAATTGTAAGTAAATGGATGCCGTATATAAATAAATAAATAAATAAAACACAAATAAACTGTTTAAAATATATTTATTTCATTAAAATCATATAATAGAAGTATTCGTCAAACTTCTTACCTGCGTACAAAGTACACACATATTCTTTTTTTATAATAATAGACTCGCACTGCACTTTCACAACGAATAGCAAACAAATTCGTACTTATGCCTTGACTTTGCCATTAAGTTCACAGCATACCTAGGTACCTGCTTGTTTTGCGAAAAATTAAATACAAACATGCGCATCATTAACCAAATACGTTTATTTCGAAAACGGTGTACCTTTTTTATTTGAAACAAGAATACCTTTTTTGTGTAGAATTGAATGTTATTTCATGTTTTTCTTCCTAGAATGTTTATACAGGGCGGAAAAAAAAAATATGGCCACATTAATGAACCAATGTTATAGTAGGTGGCGCCACCTAGTGTCAATGGTAAAACTAATATCGTTTTCATATTAAGCATACTAAATAATAGCAAGTTACCAAATTTCACTAAAATCGATTAAATAGTTTGCAATATATCCCTAAAAATAATATAAAAAAATATTAAAGAATCACCCTGTAGAACGAAACTAGCAAAATTTTGCCTAAGGAATTTACGCTCAAACGCTTTATTTTAATGTCAGCTATCACCCATTAGCTAATGTCCAATTAATTATGGGACACCCTGTATTTTTTAATAGCCCTATTAGTGTCACAGAGTTATTTTCCATACTACTGCGAAACGGCTTGACCAATTTTTATGAACTTTTATATCTATATTCGGTAGGTAGGTCTGAGAATTGGTAATATATTTTTCATACCTTAAGTAATACGGGTGATCCACCATAAACATTTTTTTGACACTATTTTTTTTATGATAACAATAAACAATACAACTCTTAATTTTCACCCTTCTCCCCCGTCTACCAGTGTCACTTCTTTCTTTTCTTTCGCAGCTTTTCCCTTTTCAGGGGTCGCTGTTCCTTATTCTTCGTCGCCACTCATTCCTGTCCATCGTGTTTTCTTTACCGAAATATTTCTCTCTCAAATCCTCTGCCACACAGTCCTTCCATCTTCTCCTCGGTTTTCCTCTACCTCTTCTTCCATCAACTTCAAACAGCTCTATCCTTCGTCCCACATAGTTTTTATCTCTACGTCTGACATGACCAAACCATTGCAGTCTTTTTTCTTGAATCTTTGTTGAGACTGTAGTTACCCCGGCTCTTAGTGCTCAAGGGAGTAGAAATCCCATTCAGAAGTCAGGCCAAGTACTTAGGTGTAATATTCGACTAGAGGCTGACATGGAATGCACACATTCAGAAAGTCACACAGAAAGCCACTATGGCCCTGAAGACATGTAGACGAATGTGTGGTAAGAATTGGGGGTTAAATCCTAAAATGAACCTCTGGTTATACACAAGGGTTATAAGGCCCATGATAACTTATGGTTCAGTGGCGTGGTGGAACAAAACGCAACAGTCCGGGGCGATTCGATTGCTCAGTAGCACACAAAGGCTTGCATGCTTGAGTGTTACAGGAGCCATGAGAACAGCCCCAACGGACGCGCTAGAAGTTCTGCTAAACCTACCACCTCTACATATATACATACAGAGTGAAGCCAGATCAACAGTACATCGGTTGATCCAGGGCCAAGCTCCAATAAGTATGATGCAGGGAGCTGATAACTTAAGGCTATACCAGGACATAAAGGCAGACCCCGTTCTAGGAATGCCTGTAGACCGAATGGTTACGAGGTATAGTTTTAACAAAAATTTTCAAATTACAATACCAAAAAGAGAGGACTGGGAAACTGGTCCGCCGCTAACAGCAAACTCAATATGGTATACGGACGGCTCCAAAACGGATACAGGTACGGGGGCTGGAATATATGGCATAAAACCAAGGACGGAAGTCCGGGTATGTCTAGGAACATACGCGACCGTATTTCAAGCCGAATTAGCTGCTATACACAGGTGCGCTATGGAACTAATCGGCCGAAATGTAGATAGCGACTCCATCGTTATCTATTCGGATAGTCAAGCGGCTCTAAAGGCTCTCAGTTCGGTACAGGTCGATTCATGGCTGGTATGGAACTGTTTGGATGTCCTCTCTCAGGTGGGAAGTCAAAACAGGTTGACACTTGCCTGAGTGCCGGGACATAAGGGTCATCGTGGCAACGAGAAGGCAGATGAATTGGCCCGAGAAGGCGCATCTACGCCACTGGTTGGTCCGGAACCCTTCTTTGGAATCGCAAATACGATAAAAAGGGCAGCCATACACAAATGGGTGCAACAGAAGTCTCTTGAGTGGTGGAACAACTCACCAGGACAGAGGCAGGCCAAACAGTTCATCAAAGGACATTCGGCTAAATTTACAGCAGACTTACTTTCGCACAGACGCAGGACTGTCAGAATGATAGTGGGTCTGCTCACTGGGCACTGTAGACTCAATAGACACTTGAGTCTCATAGGCCTGACAGAAGAGGACACCTGTCGTTTCTGTCTGGAAGAAGAGGAAACCGCTCTACACGTTCTGTGCCATTGCGAAGGTCTCGCACGAATGCGGTTTCTAGAACTCGGAGAGGAAAAATCGGAAGCACCAGGCTACATGAAAAGGCCACTATCAAGGCTGTTGAGTCTCATTAAGAGGACCAAGCTAGATGAAGTGCTTTAAAATAAGGGGGAAACACAATAGATCTGCAAAGGTCGCAGTGTATCAGGCTCTATTGGCCGCCCCATTTTCTACATTCTACATTCTACATTCTACCCCGGCTCTTTCTCTAATCAAGTCGTTTTTGATCCTGTCCCTTGTAGTCTTACCCAACGTCAACCGTAACATTTTCATTTCAGCTACCTCTACCTTCTTTTCCTGGATCTTATTTACAGGCCACACTTCACCGCTGCATACAAACGCAGGACTCACCACACTCTTGTATAACTTTCCTTTCAGCCCTTCCCTCATTTTTCGGCCACAAAGTACCCTACTCATTCGCTTTCAGTTAAACCAACCAGTCTGTATCCTGTGGGCAATTTCTCGATCTAAAGTCCTTTTTTCCGTTATGCAAGAGCCAATGTATTTAAATTCTCCTACTCATCCTAGCTTTCCTCCAAGCAATTATATGTCCCCAACCATTTCTCTTCCTCCCAACCACATATACTCCGTTTTCGACCTGCAAACCTTAAGTCCTCCCTCTTCGATAGACTTCTCCGACACTCCAACTTTTCCTCCAACATTTCTTTATTCTCCTCTACTAACGCGATGTCATCAGCAAAGAGCATTGCCCAAGAAGTCTCCTCCCTTACTTTCTCTGTCGGTACATCCATAACAAGATTAAACAGGTAAGGACTTACTAAAGAGCCTTGATGCAAACCAAACGTCACTGGAAAACTTTTGGTCAATCCGACAGCAGTCGTTACTTTGATGAACGCTCTCTTATGCATATCCTACACGAGCCTTAAGTACTTCTCATAAACCCATTTCTCTCTCATACATCTCCATAGCTCTTGTCTAGGAACTGCATCGTACGGCTTCTCAAGATTGACATCTTATCATTGTCTACATTGGAAAAACTTACCTTGTTTAAGGGTGGTAAAGGTTCAGATGGTCCAAATCTGAAAGGGATGTGAGAAGGTGTAGGATATTCGAAAGTTGGAGCTCATACTTTTCTTTTTTTATTTTAACTATAATTAGTGCTTGATTAACTACAACTTGGTTGACAAATTTTTTCGTTGTTTTGTAAATAAGGCCTTAATAGGTTGGAATAAGAAGGTATATTAACTTCGGAAATGTTAGTTAATTTTTGAAATTCTTTATCTGAATTTGACAATATTTCAAATCTGTTATTACAAATAAGACCAAAAAAAGAAAAATCACTAAAATTTTTGGCCTTCAAATATAAAATTTTATGGTCAATTATGATATTTTTTATTTTTTTTTTCTGTTCGAAAAAAAAAGACAGCTTTTAGAGATCGATATAATATGCTTATCACTTTTACCGTGTATGCAATCCATTTTTTTTTTTCATCACATGTATGTGCATCAGTTTTAATGTCTCCACATCGTATGCAGTATTCCTGTATAACTTAACATTGTCTAGAAATGTGTCAAAATTTGAGGCATTTATAACATTGCGTAACTTTACCTAACAATTTTTCAACTTAAAAATATACGTAATTAATCACAACATAATTTGGCAAACAATTGTCTTCAAATGTGATTATAACGATACGTCTAGGGACATATTCTGTATTTCCATCCTTTCCTATTTTCCTATGTATTCTTTTAATATCAATAATTTGTGAACTAGAGGTCATATATTTTTTCAAATACTCAATGTTATATTTGGTATCGACTTCACGTATCAGCCCCTTGATTGATTTGCAAGAGGTGATTGGGAATGTACGCCTTTAAATTACCGTCCTTTAAATGACTATTAAATAAAAAGCAGCAGGTAAAGACGGGATACCAAACGAGTTACTGAAATATTGTGGAGCAGCAATGACAGAACAATTAACAACATTAATTAATAAAATTATAAAACACAATAAAATACCGGAAGAATGGAGAACGAGCTACCTAATTCTACTATTCAAAAAAGGAGATAAAAAACAGCCAGAAAACTACAGAAGTATAAACTTGTTAAATACTACGCTAAAACTTACAACTAAAAATGCAACTAAAATTTTACAAGTGCTAATAAATCAGAGGATAAGTTTAGCAGATGAACAACAGGGTCTTCGTAGTGGAAGATCGTGTACATATGGAGTATTCGTTATAAAGCAAGTTACTGAGAAATCACTAGAGTATAATAGACCAGCATTTATGTGTCTGATTGACCTAGAGAAAGCGTTTGACAGAGTAAAACTCAAAGATGTAATCCATCTTCTTTATAATAGAGAAGCTTCCCTAAATATTATAAAAACTATCGAAAACATATACCAAAACAACAAAATGGAAGTCAGAATAGATGGTCAACTTACAGAACCTATAGAAATAGGCAGCGGAATAAGACAAGGGGATTCATTGAGCCTCATTCTCTTTAATTTGATCATGGATGAAATCATCAAAAGCGTTAACAAAGGAAGAAGAGACAGAATGGGAAACAAAGAAATCAAAATACTCTGTTACGCAGACGACGCAATATTGATAGCCCAAGATGAAGATAGTCTGCAAAGACTGGTCCACAGATTTACCATAAGGGTAAAAGAATTTAATATGACAATCTCATCTCAGAAAACTAAAACAATAGTAGTAGTAAATACCTGGGCATTACACTGTCTAGCTACAGAGACCTGGACAAAGAAGTGAAAGATCAAGTACAAAAAGCAAATAGACTGGCAGGATGCCTTAATAACACTATATGGCGAAACAAGACACATTAACACTGAGATGAAGTCAAGAATTTATAAAGCCAGTGTAAGACCAATAATGACATATGGCTCAGAAACAAGACCCTACACAGCCACAATGCAAAGGCTACTAGAAACGGAAGAGATGAGAATTCTGAGAACAATTACAGGAAATACGCTGAGAGATCGAAAGAGAAGTGAAGACATTAGAAGAAAATGTAACGTACTGTGTATAAATGAATAGACACAAAATGGAAAAAAAAGGATGAACCAACCACATCAGCAGAATGGAGGAGACCCGTGTCGTCAAAATAGCAAGAGATAAGTTACCAATTGGCAGAAGAAGTATCGGACGAACGCGCAAAAGATGCAGTGACAGCCTTCCATAAGGTATTAATTCGCCAATGAACAAGCAGAATTGCTTATAAAGAGGAAGAAGAAGAAAAAGAAAAAATGACTATTACTGACTAAATTATTTGCATCCACAATAGATTTGAGGATTACTTTAACACGGTTTTTTCCTATACTTTTAATTTCCTTAATATTGTTAATCTTTAATTTTTAATGTAAAATATCTCCCACAACCATCGGGTGCAATAGGTCACTATTCTGATCATTGGTATTTTCAACATAAACATAACAATTTCGAAAGTCGTAATTACTGGAAAAAAAAAAACGAAGTCCAGGACGAAGAAGAACCTCATGGTTGAAGAATTTGCGAGATTGGTATGGTGTTGATACAAGCATGCTATTTAGGGTGGCAGTGAATAAAATTAAGATAGCTATGATGGTAACCAACGTTCTGAAAGGACAGGGTACATGAAGAAGAAGAAGTAATTACTGGAATTAATATTAAAAAGTTTTACTTCCCTTGTAACAGGAGAAACTGTGGTGTTAATTAATGTATCCATATCTTGTTCACTAACAGTAACAACTTCAGAAGTGTACAGTTTGAGCATTGACGTCTTATTGATATTCTCCCACATCAGGGGAGAATATTTTTACTTTTTATCACTATTTTACTACAATATCTAAATATTGTTACACACGACGAAATCTAAATGTTTTAATTGTCACAAAAACTGTGAGCTTAATTACTCGATACACGATATCAATGAATCGCTTTGACTGAGTCAACCACTTAGAAGTTTGGCTCTCGTCTTATCTTGAGGACAAGGGACAACCACACCAACTAATAAGGTGAAAACTAGAGATCGAAAACAAAAATACTGAAATTTAAATATACTGAATAGATTTATGAAGTGACAACAATACTGAGGAAGAAATAAGGGAATAAGTATCAAAAGCAAGTAGAACAGGAGGATGTATTAACGATACAATGTGGAGAAACAAGCATATAAACTTGACTTACACCGCTGAAACGAAACCAGAAACTAGCACAACTAGAAGATAGCTGGAAACAAGAGTAATTAAAATCCCAAGAAGAATATCAGGAAAGGCTTTGATGGGCAGATTAAGAAATAACGACATCAGAAACAAGAGCAGGATAGACAAAATAAATGAATGGGTGTGATTTCAAAAGATCGACTGCAATAGTCACATTAGCAGAATGGCAGAAAACAGAATAGGTAGAATTTAGGTCCGAGACACGTCAGAAATTGGAAAAAGAAGAATAAATCAACCTGGAAAGAGATCAAATGGCAAAATTCTAATAACATAAGAGATAATGTTGAAGACAAAGAGGCAATATGCCTAGAAGTAGAAGAATAAGATCGTTTATAAATGGTTTAAACTGAATTAGTTTTTGGTTGTTTGTTTTTTAATGAAAAAATTCGATCCCAGAATATTTTATTCCAGCTAAAACTGATTTTTTAAAAAATTCTTGGTAATAATTTTGACATGGTTTATCCAGAAATTTCAATAATGTAATATATTTCGAAATTCTACGTAAATATGTCACAATATTTTATAACTGCGGCAGTCCTCTGTTCCCTGAACAACTAGCAACAACAAATTCCTGTTACTTCACCGCGCTTATGTAGAGGTAGCAGCATGTATTGATTTTTATTATTATTGCATTACTTTGATGGAAGTAATTGAGTAAGTAGTACAACTATGTAACATTCGGGTGCGGGTGGTGTGGGTATAAACGTGCCATTTTGTCTTTAGAAATTCCTGGATTTAAAAGATATATATGACTAAAACAATGATAATTTATTCCTTGTTTTTTCATCCTCTTTTACTACGTCTACTTGAAGTTGGTGATATATATATAAATAGTTATGGGAAAATCATCTTAATTTTTATAATAACAATAATAATAATGTATATCCGCAGCATACAACATTAAACTTTATCTGTTTGCAACTGGCAGCTCATTACAAATGCAAGTCTTCACTAATCTGCAAACACCAAGTAAAGTGGTCAAACTGAAATCACTCAAAAATTTTGGATATTATTTCTCCAATGAGTCTACCCAGTTTACATAGAAATAACAATACAAACCCATGGATTATATACCTAACAGGTATGAAAATCATGGGTCAGTGTTGGAGAATCAAAAAGGGACAGATTTATAAGTTAAATAAAATTAATGTTAAAGCGGATACATCTTATTGATATCTAACACTTAAGTAATTTGCATAAATTAAAAACTTACTGGTTCACTTATAAATTATGAATTTCAATTTTTTCCTCTTCTTCTGAGTCATAATCGTTGTCTGGCCCAATTGGAATGATTATAGATTGACAAAGTTCTTCAATGTTATTATTAACAGTCCACAATCTTTCTTCCTCTTTTTTTACGCGGTTTACGGCACTGGTCCAGTTATCTTTCGTTACGTTTTTAATGGAAATTAATAAAAGTTGTCTGACATCCTTCAATTTAAAAGTTGTATTTTGTCTAGCCACTTCACCTTTTACTTGAGCCTATATTAACTCTATTGGTTTTGTCGACAATGATAAGATGGCAAACGTTTTGCCGTTATTTCTTTTGTTTTTGCAATTTAGTCAATGATATATATTTTTATAGTACCTACGATTTATGTTGCAATTCGTAAGTAATTCCGTTTTAAGTGTAATCTATCATACGGTATTGTTTTGCGTTGGAGCAAGTCAACTATATCTAGTTTTTTCTATAGGAAATTCAATTCCTGAGAAACGTAATCCTCAAAAACATCGCAGTTTTTATCTTCGTGGTAATCTTTAGTGGATTTTGAAACGAACTATTTAAACAAGTAGAATATCCTTCTAGAAAGGTTTTTTATCTACCCATACTTTTGAAACGGTATGGTTTTCGTTTAGTCAGGTTTCATCTAAATAGAAAATGCATCTTCCTTCTAATCTAAATCTTTTTATCGTTTTCAAATATTCTCTTCGCCAACAAACAATAAAACCATTGAACTTTTCTCCGAAGGACGTTTCTATGAAAGTCATCAATTTCCATTGGTTGTTTTCCTTTGTCTTTTTGGCTCGGTAATGTTTTCTTGTTTTCTTTCACTAAGACGTGTCATACCGGAGCACATAGTCACTACATTATCCGTTGTTAAAGGTGGTTGATGTACAAGGGAGTCATAAACATTTAACACAATAGTTTTTTCTCTCAGAGAATACGTGCCATTTTCAATTTAGCAGCAACAAATTAAAAAATTGATTCTCTTTTTAAGGCATGGATTGAACTCCTAACTGATAACACGGACAGTATCAAATTCGTTACAACTTTCCATTACTCAGATTTATGAAATTCGTCAGTCATTAATAAAGGATTATTTCCTAATGAGACAAAGTATTATATGAATGTGATAGTATAGATATGTCTTACAAATCCAAAAATAGTACTACTATTATAAGAGAGAAGAAAATACAGGTAATTATCTGCCTAAGCTACAACTTTTACAAAATTCTTGCTTTGATACAACTTTTACAAAATAAACAAATTAATGCATAACTCGTAATTTTTCAAAAGAACCTTATTTGTTTCAATTACATTCATACGGGAATGATTTATGGCCTTGAAGGCAACCCTTAACCTCTATTTGAAGCTTCATATTTGTAATGAGCTGCCAGTAACAAACAAATAGGGTATAAATATTATTTTATATGGGATTAAACCACAATTTATTGTAATGAGAACTACATTTTAAATTTATTTTGTTTTAAAACGATTTCCAATCCGGAAATGTCTACAAACCCTTTGAGTATTCGGTTTAGTGGTGGGTCAACTCGTTAAATATGTGGTATGCCCTGTCATCTACGTTTTCAGTACTTCTTGTCCGTTACGAAGTTGGGAACTTTTGCTGGTAATGTCAAGTATTTGTTCTAAGCGGCTTTAAATTTTTGTTTGTAAAACATATGTGACCCCACGTCACTGATGCATAGTACTATGATGTTAGTAACTTCCTCTTCTTAGCCTTTTATCATCCATTCTTGGACATAGGCCTCTCCCAACTCCTTCCATCGATCTCTATCATGAGCAACATACTTCCAATTTGTTCCGGCTATTTTTTGATGTCATCTTCTTCTTCTTAAAGTTCCATCTCCTATCGGAGGTTGGATATCATAACGGCTATGGTTACTTTGTTGGCTGCTGGTCTGAAAAGTTGTAGTGAACTACAGTTAAACCATTCTCTAAGGTTCCTCAGCCAGGAGATGCATCTTCTTCCTATGCTTCTTCTTCCTTGGATCCTTCCTTGCATAATAATTCTCAGCAGCTCATATTTTTCTCCTCTGGTTATGTGACCCAAATACTCTAGTTTTCTTCTTTTTATGCTGTTCATAATTTCTAACTCCTTATTTAGACGTCGTAGTACCTCAGCATTGGTAATCCTTTGAATCCACTGAATTTTTAATATTCTTCTGTAACACCACATTTCGAACGCTTCTATTTTTCTTATGACGTGTTGTTTCTTCAATGTCACAAGCTTCCATTCCGTATAGTAAGATAGAAAATATGTAACATCTTAGAGCCCTCAATCTGAGATGCAACTGAAGGTCTCTGTTGGTAAGCATTGTCTTCATTTTCACAAATACTTGCCTTGCAGTTTCAATTCGGACTTTGATTTCTCTGGTTTGGTCATTTTTGTCATCAACCCAGGTTCCCAGATATTTGTATGTCTCTACTTTTTCTATTTGAGTTTGCTCATTAATAATAATTAATAATAATTAATAATAATAATCATTAATCTTTCATTTCCATGTTGCGTTTTTGAGACAATCATAAATTTAGTTTTTCTCTTATTTATTTTTAGTCCGTATCTAATGCAATAATCGTTAATTCTATTTACCAATTCTTGTAGCGATTCCAGGGGGTCTGCCATTATAACGGTGTCATCAGCGAATCTTATGTTATTTACTATTCTTCCGTTTACAGAGATTCCATCACCCAGATCCGCTATCGCTTCCTGGAATATGGCTTCACTGTACACGTTAAACAGTAATGGTGACAGAACACAGCCCTGTCTTACTCCTCTCTTTATATCTATATTTTCGGACTTTTGTTCTTCTATCTTTATATTGGCCTTTTGATTCCAATACAGATTGATAATGATTCGTAAGTCTCGTCTGTCTATATCTTTGTTTCTCAGTACTTCTATTAGTTTTTCATGTCGGACCCTGTCGAATGCCTTCTCGAAGTCGATGAAACAGGAATAAATATCTAGGTTCATATCTAAGCATCTTTGATAAAGGACATTAAAAGCAAACAATGCCTCTCTCGTTCCCAGTCCCTTGCGGAACCCAAACTGAGTATCATCCATATCATCTTCTAGTTTTCTATATAATCTTCCTTGAATCACCTTTAGAAATATTTTGAGGGTATGTCTTATTAGTGATATTGTCCTATAGTCTGAACAATCTTTGGCATATACTGTTTTTGGTATTGCTACAAAGGAGGATACCAACCATTCCTGTGGGATTTTTCCAGTTTTATATACTTCATTAAATAGGTCCAGAAGTACAGGTAAAGTTTCATCGTCTAGACATTTCAGTAGTTCCGCAGGTATTACCTACAGTTTTTCCGTTTTTTGCGTTTCGTATTGCTTGTTCGATTTTCTCTATTATGATCTCTGGCCCCGTTTCGCTGTCGATTTCTTCCGGTTCTTGTCGATTATCCTCAAACAGATCTGTTATGTATGTCTTCCATTTTTTTAATTTCTCTTTAATTTCTATGATTTTTCCATTTGCGTCTTTCAGAAGGGCATCTTTCTTTTTTCGCAGTGTATTTGTCATTTCCTTTATTTTCTTATGCATGTTAAAGCTATCATACTGTTTAGCATATGTCTCTATTTCACTGCATTGATTAGCAAGCCAGGTGGATTTGGCCTCTTTTATTTTCTTTCCTAACAATTTCTGTAGTTCTTTGTATTTTGCCTTACTCCTGCCTTTATGTTTCCTTCTTTCCTCCATTAGATCTAAGATTTTTGAAGTCATCCATCTCTGTTTTTTTCTTATTTTTGTCTGCAGTAGCTTTTCTCCTGCCTTTATTAAAGTTTCCTGTACCATGTTCCATTTGTCATTAACATCTGTTGTTTTTATCACGTCTTGTTTGATTTTCTTTAAGTTATCATTTATTTCTTGTTTTAAGCTCTGACGTATAGGTTCTTCTTTTATCTTTGAGACATCAAACCGTGGTATATTTGTTTGTTTTTGGATCTTCTTCAATTTTATCTGCATTACGCCTACTAATGTATTCATTATTACCATCTCTTCGCTTTGGCAGAATTCGACAAGTCTGTCCCCTCTTTCATTTCTTGATGTCATCTACTCATCTCATATGTGGTCTTCTTCTTGATTGTCTACCTTTGTAAGGTCTCCAATGTTGTATTATGGCGTTCTAACGTTGGTCTTTTTGTCTAGCAGTGTGGCCTGCGAAGCTCCATTTCAGTTTGGCAATTCATGTTGTGATATCCTTGACTTTTGTTTTTGATATTACCCGGTCGTTCTTATTTCTATCTGACAGTCGTATACCTAACATTGCCCTTTATATTGTGGCTAGTTTGTTCATATTGGCCTTGGTTAGGGTCCAGGTTTGACATCCATTTGTCTTGATAGGAATGATGCACTGGTTGAACAGTTTGCTCCTCAAGTATTGAGATATTTTGCGGTTCTTAAATATCCAACTAAGTTTTCTAAATCCTGCCCATGCCAATGTTGCTTTTCTAGTGATTTCTGCACTTTGGTTCTCTTTGTCAAGTTTCAAAATTTGGTATAGGTAAATATATTCTTAGACTTATTTTATCTCAATGCCATTTATAGTTATACGTCTGGGGTCGTCTGTGTTTGTCATTTGTTTTTGTTTTTGTCATATTCATTTTTAGGGCGACGTATTGGGAACCGTCTGCGAGTTCCTCCACTATAGTTTTTAGTTCCATACGAATGTGCTCGCTATAATCACGATAGCGTCAGAAAAGATGAGGTGGTTTAAATTATTCCCTTTAACATTAATTAACTATTTGTCAAAATTTTTTAGCAGTAAATTAAAAGTTTATTTGTTTTTAAATGCCAAAGAAAAAATGTTTTAATCGTAAGAAGAAAGAAGTATTTATACCAGTAAAAACATTGCGATATTTACCAATTTCAGTGTCTAATGAAATTAACATTAATGCCATATGTTAACCAATTTGTAGTTTTGAAGACGTCTTCTAAGGCTAGATTATAAAGCTGTGGTGATATTACGTCGCCTTGTTGAAAACCTCTCTTAATGGGGATGAGATTTATATTTTCGTCGAGTTAGTACCATCATAGTTCTGCTTTCATATATATTATGTATTGGTTGCCTTTATCTCGAATTTATTCTACAACTATTAATAGCTTGTTTTATGACCTCATTTCGATACTTCCAAATGCCTTTTCATAGTGTACGAATGCAAGAAATACGGGTAGTCGTATTTATTTGCCTTCTCTATCAATGTTCTCATTATCAGAAGATGGAGTAAAAATTATATAAATCCTTTGAAAATCAAGAATACTGCTGTGCTGCCTTTTTAGACATCGCCCAAGCTTTCCACAAAGTTTAGCATGATAAACTATTATACAAAATCAAAAACAGCTTACCGAACAACATTTTCCGTATCCTCAAATCCTATCTTCGAAATAGATTCTTTCAAGTAAGGTATCAAAACAAAAACATAAGGTCTGGCGTACCCCAGGCGATTCTCTATGTCATTTACACAGCTGATCTTCCCACTAGCAAAAATATAACCATTGCAACAAATGTATCTCACAAAGATTCTGTCATTGCTTTTCAAATCTTGCAGACTAACTTATTTTCTCTTGGCTAAAAACCTGGCGAATTAAAGCCAATGAAATTAAATCTATCCATGTCACCTACACCTTACGAACTGGTGCCTGTCCAACTGTGGCATCAAATAGTCAGTTTTTGCAACAAAAATAAGATGCAAAATATATGGGAATCCATCTGGACCGACGATTAACTTGGAGGATACATGTATTTGCTAAGAGAAAGCAACTGGGCTTAAAACTTAGCAAATTGTCCTGAATGTTAGTTCGTAAATCACAATTAATAGTTACCAATAAATTTCTAATTTACAAAGTCGTCCTAAAACCAATATGGAGCTACGAAATTCAATTATAGGGTACAGCATCCCAGTCAAATATCGAAATCCTATAAAGATTCCTGTCCAAAGTACTTAGGATCATCGTAAATGCTCCTCGGTACGTAACTAACAGTGTTATTTCTCGAGATTTTAAAATAAAATCACCCCAACGCATTCGCTCAATTACCCCAATTGGCCCCTAACGAGACGTTCCGTCCAGCAAAGGGTAAAAAGGCATCTTCCATGTGATCAGATTTTCGAAACTTAGTACTGTTCTATAGTATAATATAGAGTAGTATAGTGTAGTAAGTAGTTAAGTTTCCCAAACCCAACCTTAGATAAACAAAAGAAAACTGTCACTGGACAGTTTTCCTAAATATTTTGTCACTGTCATTAACATTTGCCTATTGTGAAATTTAGAGATTGAAAATTAATTGGGATTTTTAATAAAAAAAATCCAAAAGTTTATCTGCTTTTGTATATATATATATATATATATATACACCGGTATTTAGGCGCCAATCCCATCCGGTAGGGATCTATGGAGGAGTATCACCGAGCCGCAAGCCCTTATCTCTTGCCATACTGCTCCACCATAGGCCGATCAGACACCAGCATATTCTAGTCTAAGCCGCAGATTTATCTAGAATTTTAAACTGCTGCGTTAGCCTTTTTGATTTTTCTGTATCCGAGCTGGGGCTCGAATCCACATCCACTGAACCATTAGACAGTGAAGCGAATGAGAATCGGTCGCCTAGCCTGCTTGGCTATCTGACCGACTATCTGCTTTTGTGATGTGTCAAAATCGTATACTGTTTTTATATGCAATAACTGGTTGTGATGCGACATCAGCTTTTTTATGAGATGTAAAGAATCAGCTTTGAAAATGTTTAAAAACAAGGTTTACTTCATTATGCTCAAGTTTTTAAAAAGTGTAACCCGGAATTCTCTTTCTTCCTTCAATCTATTGAGGTCCAAAAAATTAACTGCTTATTAATTAATTAAATAGCCTGCTTTAACAAGTTACAATGCAGATGCTTTGTAAAGAATACTCATAACAAAAAGTCCGTTCAATTAGCTTATCTTGCTCCATATCTGCTTCTGCTCATTAACACCTACTTCGGGTATATTATCAAGTTCAAGTATTCACCTAGAAAGTAGCTTGGTAATTAACTAGACCCAAAAGACTGGAGTTGGAAGTTAATCGACAACCGAATTTTTTGCAATTGGAAAAAGGATGTAATGCAAAATGCGTTGACATGAATTGTTTTGCTTATTAGCATGTACCAGTTGTTAAGATCAGTCGTGTTCCAATGTTGAATCGCCATCAGACGAGAGTTCGTACGATATCAGTGAGGAGACATCTGATGGATCGCTAATAGGACGATTTGCTTGAACCCAGCAGGAAGAAGAACAAAAACAAGAACAAGAAGAAGAAAAATCAGAAGTATTACATGAATACGAATCAAACGAATAATTTTCAAAGTTCCTAAGCTTCTTAGAATCCACACCGCTTTCGTAATTCCCAATCAAACCGTTTTTTATTATTAAATAGTAATGAATTAAACAGGAACACAATAGATCGTGGAATAGGCCTGAAATAGTATATAGACAATTTTTATTGATAATTGAGTGATTTACAATTTTTGTCTGATGTACTTTTACCTGTCTGATGTACCTTGCGTGGCTACGTGCCGCTGGGCAGGTCACGTACCCCTCTATAATGACAACAGGTGGACACGGAGAATTCTAGAATGGAGACCAAGGACGACAACAAGAAGCATGGGAAGACCTCAAAAAAGATGGGTAGATGACATAAGAGCAGTGGCAGGCAAATAGTGGATTAGATTGGCGCAAGATAGAGAAAGGTGGAAGCAATTGGGAGAGACCTACATTCATGAGTGGATGGAAAATGGTTGACAAAGATGTACCTTTGATCTTAAATAACTTTTTGTGCAGATGTGGGGTTCATGGGGACTTTTTACATTTTATTTAAAATGGTGTCCCGAACATTCGTATCAATTTTTAGCTTTATGCGAATTTTTGTAACCTCACTCCTATTTTTTGGACTTTGGACGAATTATAATCTAACAAATAGTAAATTATAAACTAAGAGTAAGAATAAGTGAAGTTCGTCTCTTGCAAATATTAAGTAAACCCTGATATAAAGGAAAATAAGTATTGCTCTTTGGTTACTAGACACTCATTAAGGATCAGTCCCTTCATATTTGCTAATGCCAATTTTTTTTCATTTAGGCCAGGGAAGTAAGCAAAAAAAGTACTCTGTTTATGACACTGAGCTGGCCAGGAAAACGACAGTTATTTTAAATAGTACGAACCTCTATAACAACAACCTATATGTTTCCTGAAGTCGATTTTTTGGACTTAATTAGTTATTAACAAATTAAAGTTAAAAAACTGTAAATTTTCACAGTTTTCGTCTATCAGAAAGAAGTGAAGCAATTGAAACAAATTTAAGAGTAATATACTTATAAGTCATATAAAAATTTGAAATGGAGTTTTCTGAATGTTTCTATCCTCATTTTATGCTTAGTAAGTTGCAATATCAGAAAAATCGGTTTTATATGAATATTAATAGATTTTTTAAAAATAAACCTAAAACCTTTATTACACGGAGTCTTGTTTCCGGTGGTGTTTAAAGTATGATCAAAATTTCAAAGCGATTGGTCAGACAGTTTAAAAGTTATTTAATTTGTTTATCCCAAATTCAGAAAATGATCAAGTTACAGTAATTCTATAAATAGTTTATGAAAGAAGATTTATTATGTCAATAGTACTAAAAAAAATAAAAAAAAATTTTTTAAATATTGTACAATTACGAATATGTATTATTCAAATAAATCAAATGTTAAATAAACCATCTAATTTGTTTAAACAATCTTTTTTTATTTTTTATTTTTTTTTAAGTAATATTTGCGGTAATTTTTATTGTAAATCATAAATATTAATGATTGTTACTATTTATTTATTGACTTAATATTATTTATTTAATAATTTTTAAAAAAATTATAAAAAAATGTTTTTTTTACCTCGAAAATACTTTTTTAAATAATTTGTGTTATTCTAAAGGCGCGTACAGACCTACAAACGCATGCCGTGAGCAGCCACGAAAACACATACGTGTGCAAATGTGGACGGCGCTTTCGTAACCTCTCGCCGCATGCGTTGCTTCTCGCGAATGACTTGAGCACACATCCTGCGAGCCAGAGTGGTGTCGGTTTTTTCGCACACATCAAAGAAACATACGTGTGCGTTCGCGCTCAGTTTAGACGGATAGCGTGGGGATTTGTTGGATTTGCAAGACAAGTTCGGATTTATTGAGTTTTATTCATTTTATTGATTTATGTGTAAAATGGAGTGGTCAAATGAACAATGTTTGCAATTAATAGATTTGTATGAAGAAAACTCTATATTATGGGATCCACAAAATAAGTTTTATTATTCAAAAACAAAAAAAGAAGATGCATGGGAGTCGATTTCAAGAAATCTTGATATAGATTCAGCAGTTGTAAAGAAGAAAATGAGCAGAAATTGTCCAGTATTAGATTCTAACGCCAAATCTACTAGTAAATCGGAATTCATTTGTAGGGTTCTTCTTTTAAATAAACGCGTCGTCCACTATCGCCTATTTCCTTTGTTTTTTCTTTTTTTATTGAACTAATAACCACAAACGCGGCACTAACCATAAGCAGCTCCTCAGACATTTTTTCACGAATGGATGGAGCGCATTGAGCACGCATACATATGCGGTGATTTCTAGTTTCAACGAATGCTCTTAGCGCAAATGGTTTCAGTTTGCACGCATATGCGTGGCTTCTCACCGCATGCGTGTGCTAGTCTGTACACGCCTTAAGACGAAAGTTATTTTTGTGTTTTTTGCGTAAAATACTTAATTTAAACGTAAAATGCAAATAAACAAATAAAAATGCCGAAAAAAAGCCGATTTCGAGGTTTAAGAAGGCCATTTTTCAATAGGTTGGACATTGAATTTAAAAACAAAAAATATGAGATGAAAGCTCAAGCCCATTAGTTTCAAAATGCATTTTGATTTTATATGGCATAAGTCGGTTTAAAATATTCGTAAACAAATTGATCTACCGTTGCGTTACGGCATATATGTATAGATTTGACGGACGTCTAAACTTTAACGTTCGTATTATATTGTTTATTTCTTAAGCACAAGATGAATCTTATTATAATCGAAAGAATATGATGCTACAACATTACAGAATAAAGTTAACTCAAAGTTTATCACGGAAAGTTGTTTATGTATAACAAATTTTCAACAAATAAAAAATTTCTTTTTTATTTGAAAAAAATTTATTCTTTCGTTTATAATAAGGAAGTTCCCGTGGAAAACTTTTGGGTAAACTTTTTACTGTAATATTGCTGCGTCATATTCTTTCGATTAAAATAAGGTACAGCTTATGGGTAAGAAATAAACGATGTGTTTCGAAGTGCGGTTTTTTAAACTACTTGAGTTAAGCTTTCATCTCATATTTTTTGTTTCTTTTTAATTTGATATCCAAACCATTATAAAATGGTCTCATTAAAACAAATCGTAAGAAGATCAAATATGCGCACAAACAGGACTATTTTAAATAGCAAGTAACAGTGCGTAGCGTACGCGGATGACGTGGTAATACTAGCGAGAACAAAAAATCAGCTAGAAAAAGTTTTCCAGAAATTTGAAGAAGATGCGAAAAGATACAGACCAGCAATAAACCAAACAAAAACGCAATATATAAAAATTAAAGGAGACATAACAAATCATAGCAAATATATTAAAATGAAATGAGCAGAGGCTGTTTATATAGTTTCGAAAAAAGTATCAGAATTTGAATACTTAGGAGTAACCATAACCAACACGGGAAAAGAAGGAAACGAGATAGACAAAAAATAATAAAGGGAAGCAGAGCAATAGGGTCATTAAATTCGAAAATACTAAAAGCAAAAAATGTGCCAAGCACAGCTAACTACGAGTCTACGAAACTACGAAACAAGTAATCAGACCCACAGTGATGTATGCCAGCGGAACGTGGATTGTAAACCAGCAGGAAGAAAAAAAAGTAGAGATTTGAGAAAGAAAGGTGCTCAGAAATATCTTCTGGGGAAAAAAGACAACGAAGAATATTTGACGAATATAAGCAAATAAAGAAATCATAAGGACGCATGGAAAACCCATAATTAATGCAAAAATACTACCCCAAAAAGCTGGATGGCTTGATCACATTATACGAATGCCAGAAAACTAAAACGTTAAAATGATACTAAGGCAGGGAGAAATGGTGAAAAAAGAAGAGGACGTCCAAAGAAGAAATTGATGGGAGCAGTAAAACAAGACTTGGTAAAGGTAGGTGAGAGAAAAAGCAAAGGACCGCAAAAAATAAAGGGAAATAGAAATAGTTTATGCTAATTCAAAGTTCTCAGTGGTCCAAGACTCAAAAATCAATTTTTTCTGAATTATAGATCTTTAAAGTGTCGGTTTTTAGTTCATTTTTTAAAATCATGAATTTGGAAATGTACGAAATGGTTTTGAAAAGACATTTCTTAATGTTTTACTGTCAAAAAAAAGTGAGGTATTCTAGGTAAAAAAAAATTTTATTTCAAAATTTTTAGTAAAAGGTATAAATAAAACACCCAAACGGGCTATAACACAAATACAGAACGTTTTCGGAATGTAAATTCCATCATCAGTGTAACATGAAAGTAATTAACCACTTTAATTTAAAAAAACGTAAGGTTTAAAATGTTGACTAAGGTTATTAAAATGTGGTTAATACTTACAAAGTGCACATGCTGTGAGCCACTAAAATATATGGGTAAAAACTCTTTAAATGATATAAATTTACAAATATGTTACATTATATACTATTAAAAATTACGATGTTTAAGTTACCGTTGGAATTGGTAACATGGCAACGTATGGCTCTACATCGGTTACTTGGTCCTGAGACAAAGTGTCTTCGAGGACCTGTTGATAACAACTGATAAAAATGACAATATTGACATGTTAGGACAGATGTCGGAACAAATCAGTCAGTGCAACTTACGTATTCTAGCTAGAATATCCATGTGGATATCTCGGTAGGATATATAGGGTTGCGAATTGGTAGGATATCCACAGGAATATCCTACCGGATATTTCACCAGAATATCTACATTGGTATTCTACCCAGGATATTTAGAAATAAAAAACATTAAAAAATGTCATAATCGGAATAGGCAGTGTGGAATCTATATTTTTATTGTGATAAACAAGTTCTAAAAACACCATTTAAGACGCTAAAATTGGCTTTTTTCGTCATTTTTAATTGTTAATTTGCATTTTACGTTTACACTAACTATTTAACGAAAAAAACACAAGAATAACTGTCGTCTTAGACTAACACAAATTAAAAAAACAAAAGTATATACCAAGCAAAAAAACATTTTTCCATAATTTGTTTAAAAATAGTTAAATAAATAAATAATAACAAATCAATAAACAAACAGTAAAAATCATTAATATTTATGTTTTACAATAAAAATTATTACTAAAATAAATATTACTAAAAAAATAGAAAAAAAAATGTTTAAACAAATTAGATGGTTTATTTAACAATTTATTTATTTGGTTAATACATATTTGTAATGTACGCAAAATGTACATACAAATTAAAAAAAGAAAGTCGAAATCCATAAACAAGAACCAGAGATACAGTTAACAACTCCTTTCCCCTCCTTCGCCTCCACCAGTTTCAAAGCTGGGCGATTTTGAGGACCACATTTTAAAGCTTTGTGAACGATTTGGTTAAAAGGTGATCTCTTTCAAAGTTGCCACAATAAAACTATTAAGTATGTTCTTTCAAATGATGCTAATTAGATATTCTAATTGTTATAAACCAAGCTGCTATCAATTTCGTCCTCAAATATGAAAAAACAAATTTCGTGTAGGCAACAATTAAAAAGTTATTCTAATTGTTTATAAGCAAAAAATCGACATGTTTTAGCGAAATAATTTTGCAATATTTAAAATCGTTTTTCTTCGATTTTTTTTAATAATATTAATAGAATAAATCTTCTTTTTTAAGCTATTTGTAAAAATACTATAACTTCATAATTTTCTGACTTACATTGTTTCAACTTATATTGTACAACCCCCTTCGCATTCGCGGATGACCTCGCTGTACTGGTAGTGGCCAGGGATGAGCCAGATCTAAAATACCGGGTTCGAAACGTAGGCGGCGTGATAAAGAAATGGATGACGCAGAACGGACTGAAACTTGCGACAGAGAAAACCGAAGCCATCATTTTGAAAGGGACAAGGAACAGGCAAAATATTGAATTAAAATGTCTAACATCCAAGAAACAAGTAAAGTATCTAGGAGTGACATTGCACCAGTATGGAAAATGGGGCGAGCACGTGCGGGAGGTGGTCCGGAAGCCTGAGAATAGTGCGGCTGCGTTGGGGAGGGTGATGCCGAACATTGGAGGACCCAAATCCGAAAGGAGGAGGATCTTACACGGTGTTGTACAGTCGATCGTCCTCTACGCGGCACCAGTCTGGAGCGAGGCGGTAGAGATAACGGCCTATAGGAGTCTCGTGACACGATGGACTGGATATGTTCCGTTTGATCCCGGGATTGATGATGATGATTCGGAATGATCCCGAACATAAGAGATTGGGTGGACTGTGGCCACAGACGACTGGATTATTTCCTGACGCAGGTGTTCACAGGACACGGGTGTTTTAGGGCCTACCTCTATAGGATCGGAAAGGCTGATACAGATGAATGCCTATACTGTGGATAATTGGACACTGTGACACATACGATGTTAGATTGCAGCAGATGGATAGTGGAAAGGAACAGAATGGAGAGAGAGACAGGTGTGAATTTTGTTACAGTAAGAGAAATGATTGAGAGAATGATTGAAAATAAATTAGGTTGGACTAACATACACAGCTATATCTGTGTAGTGATCAAGAAAAAGGAAGAGGAAGAAAGACAGCTGGACCAACGTTAAAGGTAAGAGTGAATGATGCTGAAAAGTGAAGCTAGAAAAGTGGGTCACACTGTATAAGTTAGAATGCGTGAATCAGACTATGGGGAAGGAGGAAATGCCCATCTGGGAATGATGCCGAACTAGGAGCGATGAGTGTCTTCTACGCGCTACCTGGAACGAGACAGGGAGCCTCCTTGCTGATGAATAGAGCGTGGATGTGTAGGAATGGAGAATGAATGAATAAAGGTAGTGCTTCGGAAGTGATGCCGGCCTTACAGCGGCCATTCCGCTTCCGGATCGCTGGACGACAGAGGAGGGTCTGGTTTAGCAGGTAGGCGTTCGGCGTAGACTCGGCGACGAGAGGGCATTTTAAAGTACCTCGGGAACTATCGCCGGGAGTACGAAGAACGAATCCTGCACTAAAGTTAGTCAGGCGACGTCCTGGACTGAGATGTCTTTTGAAGATTCCAGACCCCCCCTCTATAAAGACGAAAAAAAAAATATTGTTTCAAAAAAATTTAATTTGGGATAAACAAATTAAACATCTTTTAAACTGTTTGACCGAGCGCTTTAAAATTTTGACCATACTTTAACCAAGGTTTTAAGTTTATTTTTAGAAAAGTTATTAATTTTTATAAAAAACCAAAATCTCCGATTTATTTTGCAACTTTCTAAGCAACAAATAAGGATAAAACATTAAAAAAACGCTATTTTAAATGTTTTTATATGATTTATTACTCTTAAATTTGTTTCAAATGCTTTAATTTTGGCTGATAGACGAAAACCGAAAAGTTCTTGTTACCGAGATTCATACTACTCAAAACAATTTTCGTTTGCCTGACCGGTTCAGTGTCACGAAAAAAAATGTTATTTCCCTGGTCCAACTGCCATACTTAAACTTCACTAGGGCTCTATATTGTAAAACGAATATCGTACGCTACCGAGAGAGATAAAATTAAATTACTGGTTATGTTTATGAAGGTTGTGGTTGGTTATTTGTGAAAATGTTTTATTAATCTATTATACCATAAAAAAATAAAACGTCAATGCGATCTGGTAACCTCTACTCACTATTTAATCGAATCGCGTTCTCCAAATGTCATTGATTCTTTCAAATAGCAGATCCTACTACTACTTGTAGTAAATATTTGCAACCTTAACAGTTTTACCTTGGTGTTATCTCGATTGTTGTTTTAATACTTATTAGTAGTAATAATATTCTTCGATATAAACAAACCGACAGAAATTTAGATTTGTGTAATCTACTCGAGGTTGTTTATCGCTAATCCATTAGGTAATATCTTCTCACATCATAATGAGATCTCCACGGCGCGGAGGTTAGATCATTATTGGTTCTAGAGTAGTAAACGAAAGTA
Organism: Diabrotica undecimpunctata; assembly: GCF_040954645.1. Taxonomy (NCBI): domain Eukaryota; kingdom Metazoa; phylum Arthropoda; class Insecta; order Coleoptera; family Chrysomelidae; genus Diabrotica; species Diabrotica undecimpunctata. The sequence continues at coordinate 74,430,704 of NC_092812.1, forward strand.
TTCCAAATACGTCACATAAGAAGTACTAAATGTGCGTTTCGAAGTAATTTTACTATTAGCTATATTTAATTTTGCCAAAACGAAAATTGTTCCTTTTGAAAAAATGAACAAAATGGCGTATGGTAAACTTTGATTCGATTATTAGAACCGGAGCTAGAACAAATTTCGTGAAAAACAATTGCAAAATAGATATTCGATGTGGCTTTTTTAATTATAACTCAGTTTTCGTACATGCAATTAACTTTCAAAACCCCTTCATTTTAAAGATAATTGTTTCAGCTTTAAAATAAACTTTGCAAAAAGACTTTATCTTTATTAATAACAAAGTTATAATTAGTAAACATTAAATATTTCGCTAAAAAGTTGTAAACTAATTTGTTTATAAGAGATTTAAACAAAATTAAGCTATACACTTTAAAAATCTGGCTGATTTAAGTTATATACCAACTCAAAAGGAATAGTTTAAGATTTGTTAAATATTTCCTATGTTAATTTTTGACCAAGATATGGAACTTTTAATACCGCGCTCTGAGGCGAATGGTCAGCTTCCAGCGAATGCGGGCTAGTGAATCAATTTTCAATATTTCGGCAAAAAATTAACATAGAAACATTTACCAAAGCTTAAAATGTTATTTTGAGTTGTTTTATAACTTCCATTAGCCAGATTTTCAAAGTTTATTTAAGTTAAATTGTTATAACTTTTTTAGTAATAAAGATTAGGTAATTTTAAAAAGTTTTTTTAAAGCTGAAACAATTACCTTTAAAGTGAGGGGGTTTGAAAGTTAATCGCATGAATGAAAGCTAAGTTATACTTGGAAAAGCCCCATGGAATGTCTATTTGCAATTGTTTTGAACGAAATTTGTTATAACTCCGGTTCTAACAACTGCATTCCTAGAAATAATACTAGATATTCCTCCATCACATCGTAACGTAAATTAATCCTGGTTTGGTGAAAAACGGTGGCGCAGAATTTGGGTACCATTTTGAGTAACGTAATAATTAAGTTAATGGAAAGTTTTGTCTGGGAATATAAGTTAAACGAAGAATTTCAGATTTAATACAATGCAAAACAATGTATTGTTAAATTTTTACTGCATTAAACTTTTACTCTATACTAATATTCAATACACTATGCAGAAGACGTAAACATTAGCAGGTGTAGGCCTCTAACAGGACCGCATTTAGGATTATCTTTTCATTTGTCCAGAAGCGTTATCTTGTAAAATACGAAATTTATATTTTAATTTTGCAAAAATGCAGGACAAAGAACCTGATTGTTTGTCCCTGTGATGAGTATTTGTTTTGTGTTCAATATTTTATTCATTAGTACATAAAGGAGTTCCACTGTAGTTTTCCCCCCATTTTTTAGCATTTTCATAGTTATTCCATCTTTCGCAGGAGATTTGTTATTCTTCATTTCTTTGAGTGCCTTTTTTTATTTTATTTTTACTGATTTCTGGTTGTAGGTCAGAGTTAACGTTCTTTATTTTCACTTGTAACTGATTACGGATTTCTTGGTTGGTTTTTGTTTTGTTTTATAGAGATTTGTATAATATTCGTGCGTTATCTGTAAAATTTCTGTTTTATTGTTATTCTCCACTCCTTCTTTATTCTTTATGCTATTAATTTGTATGTTTCCCAGGTTCTGCTTTAAACACTTCATGTTTCTATTATTTTCAATTGTTTTCTCTATCTTTTCTTCCTGTACTCTCCGTTTACACTCCTTGATACTTTTTCTAAAAGTTTTGTTTATTTCTTTGTATTACATTTTATTTCTGTCCCCTTGTTCTAGTAATGTTCTTCTTATGTTCATAAGAATCTTTGTTTCCTGGGATATGAAACTTTCTTTTGTTGTTGTCTGCGCTATTTCTTTACCCACTTTCATTAGAGTTTCAGTAAATATCATGTTTATTTCATCGTTATGTTTGTGTTCTATATCTTCCTTGGTCGGCAATATTTCCTTTATTCTCTCTTCGTACGTCTGTTTTTCTTGTTTTAGTTTTTCCATGTCTAATTTCTGATTATTTTCCATTTTCTTTCTTGTTCAAATCTACTATCAATGATCAGCTTGGCTCGGACTAGTCTATGGTCGCTATCCATTTTCTTTGGGGTTTTTTCTTAAAGAATGTATTAATTGCATATAGTTGCTTCTCCTCCAAGTAATTCATCAATGTGTGTCTTCTATTATTTCTTTTGCCGTATGTCCTACTTTGCCTTCTTCTTTATATATTTGTTCTCCTATTTTGGCATTGAAATTCCCGATTATTAGCGTTAATTTTGATTTCTTTTCTTCCATAGTTGTTGTTATGTCTTCGTAGAAATGTTCAATATCTTCATCGCTGTACGTACTTGTTGGAGCGTACACCTGTATGATTTTTAAGGACGTTCTTTTTAATTTAAGTGTCGCGTATGCTACTCTATCTGATATGCACTTGGTAGTTTGTATATGTTTAACTACTTTTTTATTTGTTATAAATCCTACTCCATTGTTGGTGTGTTCTTCATTACCTTTATAGTATAACAAATTTCCTGAAATCTTTTAGCAATTCTGTATTAAATTGTTTTGTTTTTTCCTCGATTTTTTCTTCTTGAAATATCCTTATAATTAAATAACGAGTAAAAAATATCTAACATATATGGAAAATTTCTGCATAACGGCAACGCTGTTGAAAATGTGCACCATATACTTTGCCAGAGCACAGGCCAGGATGTCCAAATCACGTCCTCTCAATCAAAAAACAAAGTGTTATTCACATATTACAGAATTGAATAATAACTTTTAATTGCGTAAACAAACAGCGTAAACAAATTTAGATTTGTTAATCTCTCTTTTACATTGTGTAAACATTTTTTCGCCAGACAGATCAAAACAATTAAATATTTGATAATTTATAAGTACTTGTATTTTCTATTATTCCATTTTAAACGTGCGATTAGATGTAAAGAAACTTTGGAACATAACTACATTTGCACACGAATTGTCATTTGTTTATGCCCTTAAACAATCAAGCATAAAAAACCAACAAGTGAAGTGAACCAATATTTATCGTAGCACATTAGTTCACTTTCGAGGTCAAAAAACCCTTTTATTTATATACTAGTTCGCTCTGAAGACCGTATAACAGTTCGCTCCCAAGACCGTATACTAATTCGCTCCCATGGTTAAGCAGATTAAGTATTTCTATAAGTTCTAGGAAAATTATTATCGGCCAAACTGGTACTGTTGCTTGTATTTTATACAGAAATTATATAAAATATTGTTTGTTACATATTTATATACGAGACAGAGGAATTCGATTATTTAGATTATATTCACCTCATTTTTGCCCCCTTTTTGAAAAATATTAGTGATTGATTTAGAAATTTTATTAGAATTTTAATTGGCAAAATAATTGTGATAGATATATTGCTTCTGTGACTATTGTATTTTATATAGAAATTATATAAAATATAGGTTGTTATATATTTATAACTGTGGATATTAAGTCTTACTCCCCCTAATGGACTCCGTTATTTAAGACAAAGATGAAAAACGCTCGGACCCGTCAATTTTTATTTTAATAGAGGTATTTTATAACATAAAAAAAATTGTCCCCTTTTCATCCCCTTCACTTGATTATGAGCTACCCCCCTCAGATTTTTTAAATGGCAATGGGGGTCGTGCGATAGTTCGTTGGAAAGGGTTTGAAACGAAGAATTCTAAAATCTATCACACTTTACTTTAACTTTAAGGATCTGTTTGTTAATAACGATTTATTGTTTGGAGATACGCTTTGCGATACAACAATACTAAAGTAGGTACGCTGGTTTTGTTTTAATATGGGACATTTGGTATAACAAAATTTATTTAATTTTTATTCTTGAACGTTTATACCGAATTATTTTTCTGCAGAATAAATATTTTTGTGTCGTTAAAACATATCATGGTTAGAACAATTTTTTAAATAATCTAGTTGGCGAGTACAGTTTTTAACAACTGTCATAAAAACCAAGCAGTTAGCACTGCTGATTGTAAAGAATATTGACAAGAACTTGAGATTTGGTGAGCTTTAGTGGTAAACTGTAAATTTTTAGTATTAAAAATTCAAAAAACAATCAAAATTGCACCACCTCGTAGATTAGTAGACAAATGTGAAGCAATTTTAATATTAAGCGAAGCAGGCCGTAACTACCATGAAGCTGTGAGAATATTTAATGAACGTTTTCCGAATCGTCCAATTGATCGACATTACTATAGACTACTTGTCACCAAATTTTGTGAAACTGGTTCTGTCGAAAACAAAAAACGGGATGGTAGAAAAAAGACTTCTGAGGAAAAGCAAGTAGATATTTTGTCTCAATTTGTAGTAAATCCATCCAGTTCAACTAGAAATGTTACTCGCGAATGCGAAGTAAGTCACAGGACTGTCTTAAACATTTTAAAAAAGAAAAAATTTATCCCTATAAGATGAAAATGGTGCGCGAATTGACAGAGGATGATCCAGATCGACGACTGCAATATTTTGAAACTATGGATAATAATATTTCACAAGATCCAAGTTATTTAAGACATATTTGTTTTTCCGATGAAGCTACATTCTATTTAAATGGTCATGTAAATCGACAAAATGTAAGATATTGGTCTGACGAAAACCCTCGATTGTTTCGAGAGTGTCACACTCAATTTCCCACTAAATTAAATGTTTGGACAGGTATACTAGGGGATCACATTATAGGCCCTTTTTTTATCGAAGGCAATTTAACGGGAGAAAGCTATATTAATCTATTGGAAACACAAATTCACCCAAGATATTATTTTCCAGCAAGATGGAGCTCCGCCTCATTATGATGCTGCCGTTCGAAATTTTTTAAATAATTTGTATCCGAGAAGATGGATTGGACGTCGTGGATTCATTGAATGGCCACCAAGATCACCAGATCTTATTCCTCTAGATTTTTACCTATGGGGTTACCTTAAATCCAAACTGTATGGGAATCAGTTGACGACAGTTGATGAACTCCGTCAAAGAATAATCGAAGAATGTGATAGGATTGATATGCAAACCCTACAAAGGGTTAGAGAGACAACGAAACAAAGAATCTACTTCTGCCAGGAAGTAAATGGAGAACATTTCGAGCATCTCCTGCAGTAATTTAAGTTTTCTTTAGAATAATTTGCAAGTTCCTTTAATTTTAAAGATGTAATTTAATACATTATTTTTTGTATATTTTATTTTAAATAAAACCATTATGCCATACAAAATTTCATACTTATACATTTTTGAATTTTTCTTTTCAAACCCTTTCCAACAAACTATCGCACGACCCCTATTGCTATTTAAAAAATCTGAGGGGGTAGCTATCAAGTGAAGGGGATGAAAGGGGGACAATTTTTTTATGTTATAAAATACCTCTATTAAAATAAAAATTGACGGGTCCGAGCGTTTTTCATCTTTGTCTTAAATAACGGAGTTCACTAGGGGGGGTAAGACTTAATATCCACACTGTATATGACACAGTGGAATTAGATTATTTAGAATATATTCACTTAATTTTTATCCCTATTTGAACAATGTTAGTGATTGATTTAGAAATTTTATTATCTGGTTTAGTTTAATTTTATTATCTGTTTTGATATTAATTCTGTTTTTAAAAATTAATAAAATAATTTGTATTAATTGGAAAATATAATATGAGACAAAGCAATACAAGTGTAATAACATCCGGGATATCCTCTACCTTTACAAAATTAAACAAATATAAATTAAAGCAAGGCATTCATTTGACACATTTGACATTTGGAAATACATTTGACAAAATCAAATCTACCAATTTTATTTTGCTTTAATTGCGCTATTTTGAGATCAACAAATTTTTGACGCTCTTGAAGTACTTCTCGGTATACTTCTTGTTTGGTTTTACAGAACTTCGTATTTTTATATAAATGTCAATTTGAATATCTTTTAACTCCTAAAAATTGAGATATATTAGGGTGCGGATTGTAAAATAACGAATTAAATTTAGAATGAAAATTTTCACAGGCATTGGTTGTACGCTCAAGTGATGGACTATTTTCCGTCCACATCTCAGGAGGGAAGTCTGCCTCCTCAGAAATATAGTTGTCCACCAAGTAGTTGTCAGCAAATTGTTGTACGGCTTGGTGTTGTGCTGGTTATATCTCACTAAGGTCTAAAGAAAAACACTCACCTACATCTAATCTAGGAAAGGTAGACCAAACATATATCTAAGGTATTGCCCGATGTCATTGTCCTTTGAATACTCAGTAGCCAGTCCAACTTTTTGAATTTTTCTCCACCATACTTGTCCAAGATGTAATCTACATCCTTTTATTTTCGCAGATGGAAACACTAACAGCTGCATGCATCGCTTTTTAGAAATCGGCATACACAACCTTGGGACTAAAATTTAGGTTGAATTTTTAATCCTTTAAAAAATTTAAGGCAGTCACATATGAATTTGCTAACTAATTTGAAAGCAGAAAAATGCCAACGGCACATAGTGTCCATTTTCGAGTCTGTGAACTGTAAATAGTTGAGTAAAACTCATAAACTGCTTCTAATATACTTAAAAATGTTAAGTTGGATACACAAGAAAAAGCAACAAATTTTTGTACCGAATCATTTTTGATAAAAAATGTTCTTTTTGATTGGTTTTTCATTTCCACGGAGTTGAATGAGTCATGTTCTTTCTGCACGCACTTCGGAATTTTGGGGAATAACTTGTTTTCTGTCATTATAAATCATTATTCTAATCAAATGTACATCTTCTACAGTAATGGATTTATAGTTTGACGGACTGTAGACGTAGACGTACTGGAGACGTAACAAACGGACTGTAAATAGTATTTCAATTTATAAATCGACGGAGTGAAATTTTTGTGCATGAGTAGAAACAGTGGCTAGAGTTGGTGAATAATATCCTTTTATTATTATTATTTTATAAATTCTTAACGTCCATTGTAACAAATAATCAACAAAATCAAAATTCGAATATGTTGATAAACAACTTTACAAAACGGTGGGTGGGTCAGACAGTTCACTTTAGTTGACAGCACAAAATTCTTCCTTTTGATTGGCCAGACGCAAGTAACGCACTGTAAAAGATGAAAGTTGGCCAACTCTTCCGTTGCAGTGCGTTTCACTTACCTTCCGTCATGCGTTTACGTTCATTTATAAATAAGAGTACACAAAATTCTATGTTGATCTTTTTCCAGTGCGTCTACGTTTACAGTCCGTCAAACTATAAATCCAGCTTAAGAGTTTCAGTGCCTGTTCGTTTATTTTCGCTGTGTATCAACTTCAATGGTTTTTCACACAAATCGTCCATTTCCTTCACTGTTGCCTTCAACTTCACTGTTACAAATACCTATTTAGAGTTTTGCCACATGCTTTATAACTTCTTTCTATACACTGTAAACCGTAACTAAAATAATAATATTGAGATACGCACCACCCCTAATTCTTATCATAAAATTTCAGGTAGAATACTAATTACCAATCTTTTTTAAGAAATAATTACCTAGCAATTTCTGACACGAAAAACCCAATCAAATATTGAACAAGGGAATATAAGCTCTAATATCATAATACTTTAGTGATCAAAGTACTGCTTCGTGAAGACAACATTCTCTATTTACGCTGATCCTGGCTATTCATTATTATTTATTATGTACCTATTTAAGGCATTTTTACACTGTCTTTTCTAAGAGATATATGGCCGGAGCCACGATACACAAATACCGGTATGCTTTTGCGCACGCTAGCTCTATCTCTCTCGCACTGTGCGACGTCACGTGCGAAGAAAATTTTCTATTACAACACTAACGTTTGCCCTGTTAGTCGGTTTATATAAAATATATAGGCAATCAAATATATACAGATCACGACATTGTTTTATTGACCATACAACACAATGGCAATCGCTGTGACATGTTACACGTTTCCACCTCTATATTCATTTCACAGTAGGTATGAATTGTCGTAATTGTCACATTGACATTAAAAATTTCAAACGAAGTTCTGAAAAAATAAACAAATAATTAATAAAATGCCCCATTACGTTGTATACCGTCCAAGAAAAAGTGCAACTTGTAACATGGTACTTTCAGGGTCATTCGAAACGCGAAGTAATTGATTTATTTATTATTGCCTTCGAAAATAGACCCCCACCAAGTATTACAACAGTTAAAAATACCATTAAACATTTTCAAACTTCGGGATGTGTAAACAGTTAAAAAAGTGTCATGAAGGTAATAAACCACGTGTTAGACCTGTCAATGAGGAGCGTCAAAACAGGGATATTGATATTTGTGCTTTTGTGGAAGCTAGGGAACCCTGCAATAGTGTACAAATTGCTAGGGCAGTTAACGTGAATGCTTGAACTGTCCAGCGAGTTCTCAAAAGGAATGGGTATCACTGTTTTAAGATACAACCAACACAAGAACTGTGTTCGGAAGATAACTTTACGCGGATGGAGTTTTGTGAAATTATGTTGGATAAACAGAATGTAAATGTACACTTTTAAAAAAATATTTTATTTTCTGACGAATCTTCATTTTCATTACATAAAAAGCACAATCCATCCGTTGCAAGGTATTATTCTCGGAAAAATAAGCACCTCAGTGTTACAGTACGAACGCAGCATCCGCAAAAGTTAAATGTTTGGACTGGGATGTTAGGCGACCATATTGTCGGTCCATTTTTTATCGATGGAAACCTAAACGGGCCCAAATATTTACAACTTTTACAGAATGAGATCATTCCAGCAGTTCGACGCTTCTCGTTAATTTCAGGAGGTTTATTTCCAACAGGATGGGTGTTCGGCTCACAACTCTAGAGCAACTATTGACTTCCTCAATCAAACGTTCCCTGATCGACTGATAACTACACGTAGTACAATTAAATGGCCCACTAGATCCTGTGACTTAGTGCCTAACGATTTCTTTTTTTGGGGTTTTCTCAAAGATAACATTTATAGGCATCCATTTGAAAATTAAGGTCGAATAGGCAATTGCCTAAGTCGAATTAAGGGCAAAGATACTTCATTTTTCTGCAAGCATTCTTCTTCTTTGTGTGCCGTGCTTGTATTCAAGCGTTGGCTATCGTCATATTGACAAGCTGATGAAATGATTCTCGGTCGGCAGCTAGATGAAACAGTTCCTCGACCGTTCGACCTGTCCATTGTCTAATGTTACGCAGCCAGGACAGTTGTTTTCTTCCGACCCAACGTTTTCCTTCAATTTTGCCCTGAATGATTAACCGGAGTAAGCGATTTTTAGGTCCTCAAATTATATGACCGAAGTATTGGACCTTTCTCATTGTGATGATGTTGATCAATTCTCGCTCTTTGTGCACGGTCTCTATCTAGCACGCGTTCGTTAGATATGTATGCATGTAATGCAAGCATTACACCAGCCCTATTCCAAAATATGAGCACGATTTGATGATGATTAACTAATTTGGCACAATATTGGCCGGAAAGTACCAAAACTTATTTAATCAAAGTTTAACCGGCGATTAAAGTTAATCGGCTGATCTAGTAATCTTGCGATTAGGTAGTAGCAGAAAGTACCGGCCCTAAACTCATTACTTTGGTCTCCTAAAGTTAGTTTACTAACAAGAATTATAATCTGCAAGTCGGTTGTAGAACCAATTTTGACGTACGTATCTGAATGTTAGCAAATAACGATGAAAGAGAAGAAAAAACTGGAAGTGGTAGAAATGGACTACCTATCTAAGAAGAGCGGTCGGATATCCACACTTGATCACATCCAAATGAAGAAATAAGAAGAAGAACAGAAGGATTTACAATACCGTAGATACAATAGAATCCAAACAACTTTTATGGTATGGGCATGTAATGCGAATGGAACACGAACGATGAACAAAACAAGCCATAAACTATGTTGCATGAAATAGAAGAAGGAAAGAAGACCAGCATTAGAATGGAGAAAAGGAATCAGAGGAATAATGAGAGATAGAGCCATAAATGAGGATGAATGGACCGACCGAAAGAGATTGAGATCGAATTGCTCGATGCGGCAACTGATGGAATGGGTCACAACTGATTTAAAAAGTCAGTCAGCTCTGTCAACGAATCCTACCTCCTACGTCCACAAAGACATAAGTCGCGTAATCCCGGGCAATATATGGTGTTATATAGGAGTACGTTATATAACAGAAGGAGGAGGGTGAAAGGCGGTTTTCGGCGCCTTATAATCGGAACACACCAGCGAACCCTTACCAACCTGCACTGAGGTAGCGTGGTAAGGTACGCCTCACAACCCCTAACATGAAAGACAAACTCAAATCTTCTTCTTATTCTTTCTTCTTCTTTTTATATAGACATGACTCTGTCTGTTTTTCAATGTGCCTCCTGTAAGTTGTCGTTTCATCGTTTTCGTGGTCTTCCTACTGATCGTCTTCCTATTGGGGAACCGTCTCTTGCCATCTTTACTACTATAGTTGTTGTCATTCGGCTTATATGATCGTTCCATTCTATTCTTCTATTTCTTACCCAGTTCTTGATGTTCTCCACCTTGCATCTACGTCGTATATCTGTACTTCTAGCTCTGTCCCATAGTGTCTTACCATCAATTTTTCTAAGTGTTTTCACCTCTGTTGTTTCTAACATCCTTTTTGTCTTCTCTGTGTTCAGGTCTTGTTTCTGCTGCGTATGTCATTATTGGTCTGATGACTGTTTTGTAAATTCTGCCTTTCTTTTCTTTCCCGATATTTTTATTTCTCCATATTGTTTCATTTAGGCAGCCTGCGTCTTTGTTTGCTCTATTCACTTGATCTTCCACTTCGGTTTCGAGCTTTTCGTAGCTAGATAATGTGATACCTATATATTTAAACTCCATCAATTGTTCTATTATCTGACCTTCCAGCTCCAATTTCCATCTTAGTAAATTTGCTGTTGTAACCATGTATTTTGTCTTTTTTGGGGAAATTAACATGTTAAATTTTCTGGCGGTTATATTAAATTGGTGCAGTATACGTTTTAAATCATCTTCACTTTAAGAGAGTAGTATTGCGTCGTCTGCATAGCAGATTATTTTAATTTGTTTTTCTCCCATTTGGTATCCTTTTTTAGTTCTTGCTTTTTTTATTATTTCGTCCATAATCAGGTTGAATAGAGGACTCAGGGAATCTCTCTGTCTTATCCCATTGCCAGCTTCAATAGGGTCGGTTAGTTCTTCTTCTACTTTTACTTTTATTGTGTTGTTTTGGTAGATATTTTCGATCGTTTTGATTATTCCTAGAGGTATCTCTCTTGCATACAGTAAGTGGATAACGTCTTTTAATTTGACCCGGTCAAATCCCTCTGTAAGGTCCACGAAGCATAGATATGCCGGTTTGTTGAATTTTAATTATTTCTCTTGCACTTGCCTCATTATAAATATAAATATAGCGTCGGTGCACGATCTTCCCGACCTAAAACCTGTTGTTGTAGACCTTGATAAAGGTGGCAAAAAACCACCGAAAGCTTGGATTCAGAATAAATAGTACGCCTTAGCAAAGCTCTGTTTTTTTGACTACCACACCCAAAAAGAAAAAAGTATTTACATATATTTTTTCCAAACTAGTCAAAAAATTTTGGACTACTTTTTCTTATATATATATATATATATATATATATATATATATATATATATATATATATATATATATATATATATATATATATATATATATATATAAAGAAGTAAACGTTAAATAGTGGATTTGCAGCAATAAAAATGAAACGTGTACTCTTTTAAATTGTTATTCCAAGCTTTCGGACATTGGTTATGTCCTTCATCAGGGAGAAACTTAACGAGGTTGTATCAACGAAGATGTGTTACAATGTTGATAAAATTTATCATAGTCTCTCATCTTTTTTAATATATAAAAACTATTTTTATGTTTAAAAATTTAAAAAAATTACTGTAAATACAAAAACACTTAATTATTCTAAATAAATACGTGACATTATTTTGACAAAATTCTTTTAAATCTATTTAAAATTTAAAAGAATTTTGTCAAAATAATGTCACGTATTTATTTTAGTGTTTTTGTATTTACAGTAATTTTTTTAAATTTTTAAACATAAAAATAGTTTTTATATATTAAAAAAGATGAGAGACTATGATAAATTTTATCAACATTGTAACACATCTTCGTTGATACAACCTCGTTAAGTTTCTCCCTGATGAAGGACATAACCAATGTCCGAAAGCTTGGAATAAAAATTTAAAAGAGTACACGTTTCATTTTTATTGCTGCCAACCCACTATTTAACGTTTACTTCCTTACGTTGTCAGCAAATACTTTTGGTTCATTATATATATATATATATATATATATATATATATATATATATATATATATATATATAATATATATATATATATATATAATATATATATATATATATATATATATATATATATATATATATATATGTATATATATAATATATATATATAATATATATATATATATAATATATATATATATATAATATATATATATATATATATATATATATATATATATATATATATATATATATATATATATATATATATATATAGTATACTCCTTCTATAACGAACACGGTTATTACGAGGTTTCGCTTATAACGAGATACATTAGATGTCCCGTGAAATTTCTATTGAACTATAGCCGTCTATAGCGAGGCAAATTTGGTTATAACGAGACAAAATAAGATCCAAAAACGTGTTTCTTACGTTTTTGGTCGGGTCGTGGCTATAAATAAATACCTTTTCAAACAGACCCTCAATAAACTTAACTGCAGCCCGCAATAAACTTCTTTACAATGAATAAATACAACTGTTTCACATCTTTAGAAAATATGAGGGAATGATACTGGACCATTTAAAGCAGTTAAAAATGACAGAGTTCTTAAAATTGCAGAAGCAATAGTTTATGATATCCTTGAAAATACGCTTTATACATTATGTAGTTGGAAAAAAATATAAGTACAGATTTTTTATTTTAACGTATATCATTGATAATAAAAGTAAACAACTCTTTTATGTTTTAATATATTTCATTGACAATAAAAGTAAATAACTTTTTTTCAAAAACGCCATTCAAACAATATTTATTAGCATCTTATATTGCTCCGAATGACTTCACTATAGGAAGTTAATGGTTTAGAAAACCACAGATTCATATGTATGCACAGTATTATTATTGTCTGATATAACGAGATCGGCTTATAACGAGGTAGTTAGTCTGTCATTTCACTTCTCGTTATAGAGGGAGTCTACTGTATATATATATATATATATATATATATATATATATATATATATATATATATATATATATATAGGTTTAATACTCATCGAGGAAGTCTGTTAGTATAACGAAAAGTGAATATATACGAAGCGAAAAGAAACATCGACTACATTATATCTTAGAAATATAAACATTAAATCTTAGGAACATTAGCTAACCAGTTTAGTCGTTCATCTATGGCATAACGTATAAATTGTTTTACTAGATCAATAAATGGGAATTTGGTCTCATTTTTTCTTGCTTTTTCTTTTTTGTTACAAGTTAATAACATTAACTATTGATCTGTAGTAAAAATAACAACGGTACACCGATGTACTACAAAACCGCACTACGGGACATATAAAACGGATGTTTTGAAAGCCACTCTTTTGAAATTGACATGTAAACTCATTATGTAATTTTAATCTAAGTGGTAGATACAACTATTTCATATTGCAGTTTTTATTCATGTGCTGTTGTTGCAAGTATTAGCTAATTTTGACTTGAACAATGCTATGTCAAGGCGCCAATATTCAGACTATGTTGAGTAAATTAGTCGGATATATTTTGTCACGAATACCGCCGCAATGTTTTAAAAGCGAATAATTAATAATTCATTTAAATAAATAGTAATTATGAATTACTATTAAAACGAATCAAGTTATTTTTATAAGCACCTATTATGGTTTTTATAAAATATAAACTATAAATTAATGTTTTTCTCTAACCTAAATCACCACTAATAAACTCACTACTATCTTTTAATTTTTGCTTTCCATTTTTCATCAACTCAGAGGGCTTCCCGGTCGTCTATTTAGATTTATGTTGTCGACGAGCTGGATGAACTTGTCAAATTGTTAGGTGATTCATCTGCTATAGCTTTATGCCGTATTTCTATATAGTTTTTATTGTGTGTTTGGATACAAAAGTCTAACCTCCCGATAAAGGGCTGACCTACTTCATTCGAGCTCCTACTTTTTTTCCTCTGACCCATAATCCGAGGAAACCAGGTCATAATCACAGTATTTTTCCTATCCACACCTCACTCCTTCTCTACATCCTTACCATCTACCAACCCGCATAGGCTAGCGTAGTAGGTTTTTGACCAGTTTCCCCAACGAGTTTATAACGTAGAGAAGTAAAACCTGCAATCTCCGGAAGTTCATAAGCCGCCGGATATTTTGGTAGCAACCGGATAAGACAAAGAGCAGGATGCTATAAATCCCCAGACACAGACAGCAGAATATAGACGAATAAGCAAAAAATATCAAAAGAGATAAGGAAAGATATACGACAATATAATACATAAACTAAATAGCAAGGGAAGAAAGGGAAAAGGAAAGCAAGACACAAATGTAGTATATGAAACTGAACGTTGATGGAAAGAAATTAAAGAGGAATAAAGATAAAGGAATTTTGGAAGACACAGGCAATGCTAATTGGTTTCAAATGAGTGTAGAGTAATAAATCATGAAGTGTCATAAAATTTGCCTGAATTTCGGTGTCGTCATGGGCGTAGGCAAATGGACGGATGTCAACTTCGTCGTCAAAAATTGATGTACCTCAAAATATCATATTTTGGATATTTTGTGATAACCAATTTTATTTAATTTTTCGATTAACTTATTCTTCAAACTCGTATTCCATTATATGGTCATTAAAGCTAATTACATTTTTATTTATAAAAACAAATTCACTTCCTTACTGAACGAATAAAAGCATTAGAAGAAACTGATAAGGGTATGACGCACCTCCTAATATTACTAAGAACTAAAATAAATCAACATGAAGACTAATAACGCGTAATGAGGTTTTACTTACACTTTCATTATAATCCCTCTTTTATTTTATTATTATCATTCGACATTCGACATTCGAGTTAGTAATTGTTGCTACACCAATTAAACGTACAGTAATATTGTGATATAGAAATAGTGAAAAAGTTATAAAATGGCGACATTTACTCCAAAGAAAAGAGGTGTAAAAAATTCTCCGCTATCTGTTAGTGAAAAAGTTATAATTTTAAATGTATATGATTGCATAAAACACGATCATCCTAGTTTGTCTGTGCAAGAAAATGTTGAGCGATGTGCCCGAATGACTGGAATTGGACAGTCCACGATTTTTAAATTATTGCGAGAAAGAAAGATATCAGGCCAGTTAAGTCCATGCAAGAGAAAATCAGGAAGACCAATAAAAATCTTAGGTGAAGACACCAAACGTGACATTCGAAGAAAAGTTCATTCGTTTTATTTTAAAAAGGAAATACCCACCCTTGACAAAATACTAATGGAGATAAGCCAAGATAACGATATTCCTTTGATATCCAGAAAACTTTTATGGAAAACTTTAAAAAGTATGAATTTTTCCTGGGAAAAGCACAATCGAAAGGCACTATTACTGGAAAGTGATGAAATCATTTGATGGAGACGAAAATATTTGAGAACTATAAAACAGTACCGCAGAGAGCACAAGAAAATTTTTTATCTTGATGAGACGTGGATAAACGAAGGTTATATAGTCCAAAAAATGTGGCAAGATAAAAATGTAACAAGTGCTCGCCAAGCTTTCATAAAAGGCCTTTCGACGGGTATTAAAGTGCCTTCGGGAAAAGGGAAGAGGCTTATAATTGCTCACATTTGGAGCGAAGAAGGATTTTTAAAAGAAGGTTTGTTAAGCTTTGAGTCGTGTCGGACGGGAGATTATCATGAGGACATGAATTCGGATGTCTTCGAAGACTACTTCGGGGAAATGTTAAAATTTCTTCCAGCTGATTCGGTCGTGGTTATGGATAATGCAAGCTACCATTCAAGGCACATAGAGAAGGTACCAACTTTAGCTTGGAGAAAGCAAGAAATTATTAACTGGCTGTCAAATAAAGGTATTCAGTTTGAGACGAATTCAATAAAGAAGGAACTACTAGCCGTAGTAAAACAACATAAATCTCGCTTCATAAAATATGCCGTAGAAGATGTAGCAGAAAAGTATAAAGTAACTGTGCTACGCCTACCGCCATATCATTGCGAATTAAATCCCATAGAACTTATATGGGCACAAGTTAAAGGATATGTTGCAAGGCACAATACCACATTTAAAATGAAAGATGTCAAGGTATTGTTTGATCAAGCCATTATGGAAATCACATCAGAAAACTGGCAAAAAGCAATCCAGCATGTTTTAAAAGAGGAAGATAAAATGTGGGAACTGGACAACTTGGTCGATCAGGTGGTTGACCCTATAATTATAACACCAGGGGATGATGACAGTTCTTCGGATGAAGACTATAGTGATGTAGAATTGTAATAACGTATCCAGTAAAGTTTTTGTAGTTTTTGTGAATAAATTGATTTAAACTCCCCACAAGTGTTTCAATATGTAAAGTTCATTCGTGTGTGTTTGTGAGTATTTCCCGATTTCGGTTCGTATATATTTTATTGTTACATTTTATATTTTTTTAATAACACTGTTCTGCTGTATTACATTTTTATTTCCTTTAATATGATTTTTAAGAATGCATATTCTTTTGTCAATTAACCCACTAGCGCGCCTCTGGCTCAGTGTTTATCTGTCGATAACAATGGACTAATCCCTTAAAACAGGGTGATACCTACCTGCTCTTTATGAAACGACAGAATTTTGCAATGCGGACGGAATTTATTGACGGATTATTGACGGATTACCCTGTAGCGCTTTTGAATACTTCATGAGATTTTATTACTCTACACTCATTAGAAATAGATTATAATAGAAATGATCCAAAAAAAATTAAAAGAGCACCGCAGTGTGAACAAATAAAGACGGAAAAGGCAAAGAATAAGAACACGACGATGAAAACCAAAGTGGCAAATGCAAGCATGAAGTAAGATAATGATAGAGAGGAGCAAACAAAAAAAGGATATAAATTAAGGGGAAACCAATCCAGCAGCATTGTGAGTCAACGCTGATGAAATTCATGAAGAATCAACTATATCGCAGTGTTTGGGAAAGTATTTAGTATTTATTTACATATTTTACATTTAATATTTTTATTATTGTATTGTAATACGATCTTGTTAAATTATATATTCTAACTACTTATTTACGGTAAAAGATTACAGTATATTATTTTTCTTCTAATCAGTAAATTCTCATTGTCAAACTGGCTAATACATGGTAATCTGTTTTAAGTTCAAAGAAATTCACTTGTTTTAAAGTTATTTGTTAACTGCCTCGAAACCATAGGAAACGCTACAAAATATCAAATTTCTGTGAACCATTTAGTTAAAGTATCGTCTTTCAAAAGCGCATTACAATAGCGCTAATTTATGGGGTGCACTTGCCCCACTAACCTACGGACCACCTAAGAAAGGTGGTCAGAGGGTTTCTGTCTATCTCATATCAAGGAAAGACAGATTGAGTCGAGACAGCGTACTGTAAACATCTCCAGTTTATCGGAGACGTGACGTCCTTTCGTTCCTCGACGCTGGCGTCGGTCCTTATTACCAAGGAGCTCAACTACTCTTCTACCAGTTACTACAATTAATACACCATATTTAAAAGGTAAGTGTTTTTCTTTGTGCAGTTAATAAGTTAAGCCAGGTATTTTCGTAATTTTTAAATTAATTACTAATATATTCACAATCAAAATATTGCATTTTTTTGTTATTATTCTAATCATTTAACCAGCGACCTCAATAAGTTTTACACAAAACACGCAGATTGAAAAGGATAAATCATACGATGAAGAAAACAACACAAAATATGTTGAGTTCGTTATTGCACTCAATGCCGTAAGTCCTCTACAATCCACGTCAAAACAAACAATTAAACGCGAAAGAAAGCCCACTCAAGTGTAGTCACTAGTAGTCTCTTGATGACGGAAGTGAAACAAAAAGAAATAGAAAATTCAAAGGCAAATTACAAGACAGGTTAGGAGACTAATCCAAATAGAACCAGAAGAAGTGTTTGAAAGTGAATCTGATGATGACGAAGATGACGCCTTCTGCTTATTTTGTTTCGAAGCGTTCTCAAAGTCCAAGCCAGTGGAACTATGAATACGATGCTGCAAATTTAATTCGTCATATATTGGAAAGGTCACAAGAAATAATTTTATGAAGTATTTTAATAATGAAGGAATTGTAATCTGGCAAAATAACGCTATATGAATATATTTCTTTCATTTACTTACCTCTTCCTCATCAGACATATTAGAGACAGGTGTTCTTGGTAAATCTTGATCGATCAAAAGAGATAGCAATTAAAAATACCATAATTTTCGCTTATAAATTTCCTCCGATCCTGATTAGGATTTGCTGCAGTTCTTTACTAATTTTAATTCCCTTTTGTAAGATGTTCGAAAATTATTAATTCTCTTTTTTACCAACTCTTTATTAATCTCTTTTACTTATTGAAATTTAGCAACCAAAATACCCACAGCAAATGTCAAAAATCTCTTAAAAACTTCTCGCTATAAACCATTTTCAAAATTTACAACAAACGATTTTTTGAAGTCGTATGATTTTGTCGTTCTCACAATACACACGATCAAATTTACGATCCAACCAACTCTGTCGTACTGCTTGACTTGTTTGTCTGCCGTCAAATCGCGCCGGTTTGGTCGAATGGTGAATGGTGCAAATACACGATCAAATTACGTTCAATTTTAAACGTTAAACAAAATCGTACTGCGACATTGGAACGTGAGTGGCGGGCTTAACGGACGACCGCGACCATTGGAGAAATATCAAACTATTCGAGCTACTGAAGCTCAATGATAAACCACAACATATCTACTAAGATGTTAATGACTATGATGATTATGATGAGTGTATTGTATATCTTCAGGTTATACAATTATCAGTTGTCTGCTTCCACATACAAATATAAGACCTGATATTTAGAAATATATGACAATTTTTGAACATATGAAGCCAAATTTCTTACAATTCGCTCTAAAATATGCATCCTGCTTCTCTGACTACTAATTATATTTTCAGATTTTATTAGTTTTTCATTATAAATAGCAAATTTTTTTGAAGCCGATGATATTATTAAATGTTTCCTAGTTGTGATCCCCTAGAAGGTAGCCCTATTTCTATTAGATCATCTGAGTACAGTATACATGTTATACAATAGATTGA
The DNA here is from genome assembly GCF_040954645.1 of Diabrotica undecimpunctata. NCBI lineage: Eukaryota > Metazoa > Arthropoda > Insecta > Coleoptera > Chrysomelidae > Diabrotica > Diabrotica undecimpunctata. Next base: position 74,450,113 of record NC_092812.1, read on the forward strand.
TTTTCCATAAGTGTTCATATCTCACATCTAAAACCCGTTTTTTGATAGTTTATTTACTATTTTCCTTCGGTGGTATCTTCTAATATTCACCTGACGCTTAAATGTTAAAGAAGAATGCCAGAAAGAATTATCTGTATGTGTTAAGGAACACAAAACAGGCTAAAGACCAGACACTATCAAATCAATAATATTTTAATAATTCATAAAATCAAATAAATACATTAACCCTATATTTGCCATAAAAAATTATTTTTCTTGAACAATTTCATAACTTACCATAATCTAACGCAAATCCAAACCAGCATTCCTAATTATTTTAATATTTTTTTTAATGCGCATTTAATATTATTTTTTTAAATGAACTCTACAAAAGTAAATTGACCGCCAAAGGTCAATGGAATTGCTAATAATAGTTAAATACCTAAAATTTTCTCTTGCGTCATTATACTGGTTTTTGCGGATTTATAAAAGTTCAAAATAAATAACCAGTGGTGACATCTGAATGATAATATAGTAACTTCGCCTGTGTTGTGCAGTGACCAATTATAAATTCATTAATACAATGATTCATGTTTCATTTGAAAATGGAGTTTAGAAATTAACTGAATCCATCGGAAAACAATGTACTTTTGTTCTGGCAGTGAACAAATTAGATGATTATGAGAAAAAAATAAGGATTTTTGGGACGTTTATAACAAATGCATGAAACTAGAGAATAAAAATATTAATGATTAACAGATTAAAAATGTCTTAACAGCTTCCTCGGGGATTATGTACATGTATTTTATATAAACTGGGAGGCATAAGTTAGGGATACAGCTTAATATTAAATAAACAATAATACAACTTGTATAAATCAATTAAGTCACTTATCCACATGAACAAATAACACTAGTTTTTTTTGTTTTTTTTATTCAAAGAAATAAATAATTAAAATAAATTAAATTTTTTAAGTTGTTTATAGTTTATTACCCCATGAAAGGAAGTCAAAAAATCACTTGAAAAATCGAAACTATTGGGGGCTATTTTTAACTGGAATATTAGGAGCAAGTCTATAGAAAAGGCGTATTATCTCGTGGTTATCAAAACTTTTACAATTTACAATGTGTACAACATTACACAGTTTGTAGTCAACATCCCGAGGTATAAGCGGGAACACAAAGTGTACTAATACTCATACGCTTATGAAACGCAACTGGCGCATCATAGGGGCATTCATATTGTACTTGTCACTCTTTTTCAACTTGTGTTAAGGGAAATGTCTTTAATCTTAAAAGGTAAAAGAAATAATAAGTTAGACTTACTCACAATCAATTTAATTTAACTAATAGGACGACCGGTTTCGCTTTCTATAATATGCAAAGCATCTTCAGGTCACGATACAAAGTTAAAATGCTGAAAATAATAATCCCATATTAGGGTGTTGTCTAATAAAGATAAAACAAAGGTAGGTGATATAAATTATATAAATTACAGTAATTATGCCAATATTACATGTCTGTGGTTTTATAAATGAATAAAATGTTTAAGCAGACAAGGTAAGACCCACAAATTGGTAAAATAGTCTATTAAACTGTAATGAATTAATAAATAAACAAATAAATAAACCTTACTTACATGCAGGTACTCTATTAATTGATGGTTGAAAGAACATGGTTCAAACTATCTTGTCTTGTTTATTGGAGAACTCAGGTCAACTATTGTAATTGTTTAACAGTAAACGGGGAAGTTCTTGGATAAAATCTGTCTCCTCAAGAACTTCCCCGTTTACTGTTAAACAATTACAATAGTTGACCTGAGTTCTCCAATCAACAATACAAGATAGTTTGAACCATGTTCTTTCAACCATCAATTAATAGAGTACCGGCATGTAAGTAATGTTTATTTATTTGTTTATTTATTAATTCATTACAGTTTAATAGACTATTTTACCAATTTGTGGGTCTTACCTTGTCTGCTTAAACATTTTATTCATTTATAAAACCACAGACATGTAATATTGGCATAATTACTGTAATTTATATAATTTATATCACCTACCTTTGTTTTATCTTTATTAGACAACACCCTAATATGGGATTATTATTTTCAGCATTTTAACTTTGTATCGTGACCTGAAGATGCTTTGCATATTATAGAAAGCGAAACCGGTCGTCCGATTAGTTAAATTTAATTGATTGTGAGTAAGTCTAACTTATTATTTCTTTTACCTTTTGAAATGGACTCACACAAGCAACACATTCATGATCATGGTCTTTAATCTTTTTTATCAACCTCTCTTGGCTAACTTTTGTTTCTTCCAACCCCGAATGGCTATTAGGTTTCCGAGGGCAGACAAGTCAATATATTTCATTCAACTACATACTCATTCACCGAGTAATTGCCGGTATAAGCAATCCCACGCTAACTGATCAACGGCTTCGGGAGGATGAGTTAGTAAGTAATAGGGCACTTTTTTGTCCTTGGGTTGAGAAATTGACCTCAAAGACGGATGAATCTATATGTGGTCAACGGCATAAAGATGTAGAAGGCAACGGGAAACCACTACATTAAAGATCGTGAGATTTTCTGAGAACAACAACCATGCAAAATGTGGTCAATCACATGGGCCCTAGTCCGCGGCGGACCTTTAATGGTCGAGGGGTGCTAAGAAGCCCCACGAGGAGCCACCCGAATGTGGCAAATCCTCTTTAAATTTCGGGGCATGGAATATGAGGAGCTTGTTCGAACAAAGAAAGACTGAACTTAGAAATATTAGGCATAAGCGAAATGAGCTGCCTGGTTCCAGTAAAACATTGGTCATGAATAATAAAACGATATATTATTTCGGAAATGACATCCGAAACCATCTATACGGAGTTGGGATAATTATCTCCAGGAACCGTTGTAAATTTTGTTGCCTTTTCGGATAGAATGCTGTTATTACAAATACAGGGTAAGCCAGTAAACATTAATATAGTGCCAGTGCATGCTCTAACTGTAGATAAATCAGAAGCTGAAATAGAACATTTTTATGAACAACTCAAACAACTTTTACAATACACCAGGAAGGAAGAAATTACAATAAAGGAATTACAATAATAATGGTCGATTTAAATGCAAAGATAGGAAAATACCAAGTGGATAATATAATAGGTGATTATGGTTTAGGAACAAGAAATGCTAGAGGCGACAGATATGGCTCAATTTTGTCAGAAAGAAAAGGGATAATAAACAAAATTGTATTAGAAATCAGATCGACTTTATACTAACCAATCTAAGATTTAGAAAGCAATAAGATTTACCCTGGAGCAGATGTGAGATCTGACCATAAACTACTTGTCTCAAAAATTAAACTGAGCGCAAAAAAGGTAATAAAATTTAAAAGTTCTAAGGTGAATACTTAGTTGCTCAAGATAAACGAAATACGTGCTGAGGTTTCAACTTGTATAAATCAAGAAATGAAAAGATTAAAATTCAAAATAAAAAACACTGAGAATGTGAACATTATGTGGAGCAAAATCAACGATTCTGTTATAAAAACACAGAACAAAACTCTACAAAAGAAAGAAGAAAGGCGGAAACCTTGGATGAGTCAAGAAATACTGGAATTCATGAAACAAGGAAGAAAATATGGAAACAAAAACCCAGATAAATAGAGAGGAAAACATTGATGGATTTGATTGGATGATGGAACGATGCATTGAAATAGAGGAATTGCAGAAAAAACATGATCATTATAATTTACATATAGAAGTCAGAGAATTATCTGAAAAATCACGTAACCAGTTAATTAACAAAACCAATAAACCTATTAATAACCTAATTGAAATAAAACAAGTATGGACTAAATATACTGAAGATATTTTCATGGACACAAAAATAGAACCATCACAAATTGATAGCGAGGAAGCTCCATTAATATTAAAAACTAAAATCTAACATACTATAAACAACTCAAAATCTGGCAGAGCCCCTGGGCCAGATGAAGTTTAAATCGAGGTGATTAAACTTATAGATAAAAACAATTTAAGCGCAATAACTATCCTCTTTAACAACATCTACAAATATGGAGAGATACCTACAGAATGGCTACTATCGGCCTTTGTTTCGCTACCAGAAACCAAGAATGCCGAACACTGTAATGACTATGGATTACTCAGCTTAATGTCACAACTAAAGATTATATATGCAAGAATATTCAGAAAGTGTGAAGTGGAAAGGGTAAAGGCGTTCGATAAGGTCCGACACAACCGTCTTATACAGTTACTAAAAGATAAACACATTGCCAAAAAAGACTTAAGAATAATAACTCATCTCTACTTTAACCAAACAACAAAAGTCAGAGTAGGCAAAGAACTTTCGGATGAACTAGAGATAAAAAGAGGCGTAAGGCAAGGTTGCATACTCTCTCCCTTATTGTTCAATCTATATTCGAAAGAAATAATTAAAAAATCACTCGAAAATGTAACAATTGGAATAAAAGTCAACGGCAGACCCATCAACAATATCAGATATATATCATTCTCTCTCCTGTTGCCGACAAGAATGTAGCGTAGAATAATTTTTAAATAATTTTAAACTGTTTGTCCTTGTTTTAGTGTAGTGTTATGTACAATTTATGTTTAATTTCATGTTTATCACATTCCACGCTTCCTAGATAGCCCAAATTTAACGAAATGCCCCTGATGATGCTGTAGAAAGCGAAAGTACTTGGTCAAGATTTGATTATTAAAATTGTGCTCGATATTTGCCTTTAATTTTTCAAAATATCAGATATGCCGATGATACTATACTAATTGCAGAGAATATACAAGATCTACAGACACTTTTAGATAATGTAGTAAATGCTAGTGAGGAAAGCGGACTAACGCTTAATGCTAAAAAAACAAAATTTATGACAATTTCCAAAACACAAAAACAAGACATTTTAAACATAAGAGGGGTTCCAATAAAAAAAGTAAAAAAATACAGATATCTTGGTACAATTATTAATGAAAATAACGAGTATACAGAAGAAATAAAAACGAGAATTGGACAAGCTAGAGCAACATTTAATAAGATGAGAAAAGTATTATGCAGTATAGACCTTAGTTTGCAACTCAAAATAAGAATATTACGTTCATATGTGTTTTCGGTACTGCTGTATGAGCTAGAGGCCTGTACCTTAAAGAAAGAGGTGAGCGATCGACTTGAAGCATTCGAGATGTGGACCTACCGAAGAATATTAAAAATAAGTTGGGTAGACCGAATAACAAATGTTGAGGTCCTCAGAAAGATGAAAAAGGAAATGGAAATCATGAATACGATGAAGATAAGAAAGTTACGTTATGAGAGGGAATAAATATGTGTTGCTACAAACCATAATGCAGGGAAAAATACAGGGAAAACGTAGTATTGGAAGAAGACGCATCTCCTGGCTCAACAATCTGAGAAAGTGGTATAATTGCAGTTCCGTCGACTTGTTCAGAGCTGCAATCTCAAAAGTGAAAATAGCTGTGATTATTACCAACGTCCTTAGAGGAGACGGTACCTAAAGAAGAAGAAGAAGAAGTCAAGTGGACATGAGTAATAGACAGTTTGGCTTTCGTGATGGCTTCGGAACAGTAGAAGCTCTGTATAGTTTCACAACTCTTGCTCAAAAATGTCTAGAGCAACAAAACAATCATTTTGTCTCATTTATAGACTATGAGAAAGCTTTCGACAAAGTTAAACATAACATTCTCATGGAAGTCTTAAGCGAAAAAGACTCGACAAACATATTGAGAATACTCTATTGGAACAAACAGACTGTTGTAATATTAGATGGGAATAGCAGGGATGCGCAACAGATAAGTAGAGGTGTGAGACAAGGCTGTGTTCTTTCACCATTACTATTTAATATATACTCCGAAGAATTACTTACAGAAGCACTTGGAGACTGTACAGAAGGGATCAAGATAAATGGTAAAAATATAAATAGCATTCGTTATGCTGACGATATAGTCATTATTGCTGAAAATGAGAAAGTCCTGAAGACACTACTAAACACAATTTATGATACTGGGGAACAGTTTGGTTTAACAATAAAAATAAAGAAAACAAAACCATGGTTATCAGTAAGAGGGGAAAGTCATAATAAGGATTCAGATAAAAAATTATATTAACAAGATATTGAACAAGTGGACAAACTGAAGTATTTAGAAGTCTGGATTACTGAAGATCTAAATCCGAAATCAGAATTTCGATCAAGAATATAGCAATTAGGAGCAGCCTTTTTGAAAATGAGTAATGAAATTTCGGAGTAACCACATTCTATATCTGCAAATGCGATATCTTATGGTAAAATGTTATATCCACTCTATTCTTCTTTATGATGCCGAAGCTTGGACTGTTAATGCTGATGATGAGAAAGCTGGAAGCTTTTGAGATGTGGCTTTTTAGAATAATTTAGAAAATATCATGGACCAATCATAGTACGAACGAAATGATATTGAACAGAATGGGAAGAGACAGAGAACTTTTGACCATCATTAAAAGGAGAAATGATGTATGAGAGATAACATATTAGGGACACATACTTAGAAATAAGAAGTACCAGTTGTTGCAGCTGATTATGAAGGATAAAATCGAAGTAAAAAGGGGTCCTGGTAGACAAAAAATATTCTGGATTGAAATCCCGAAAAATAGACTGGACCGGGTTGAACACAAAGACGCTTTTAAGAAAAGCACAAGTTCTTTCAAACCTTGAAAACCTTGTCTTATTTGGTGACTTCAATTTTGCCGATATCTCTTGGCCTTTGAGTGTTGTAAGCAATGAATCAACAAATGCGAGAAACATTTTTACAAACTTTGTTTAGTTCTATTTCTAAATTCTAATCTACACCAATTGATTACGAATCCAACTCGTTTCAGAATAAATAATTTGCCATCAATGTTAGATTTGGTTTCTACAAATGATGGCAAATTGCTTACAGAATCGGTGATACGCACTCTTGTGGGTAATTCTGATCATGTTGTTATCACAACAAACATGCAGTTTATTACGGAATATCTAAGTAAATACAGTGAAAATGCATGAATAACAAATTTTGAAAACCTCTATTTTCAATTGCGGGATGCTGATTGGCCGTTGTTACTGGGAAGTCTAGAAATTTGGAATAATTTCACAAGCATCGTTAAGAACAACAAAATATTCAATACCACAAAAGCACTTGCTAAGGAATAAACTTGAGCCGTCCACGATTGACTGACTGACGCGTTTTAACCTTGTTTTAAGCTTTGTGCTTCTTCAAGGATGGTTTTTTTTACATATTTATTAATTGGTGCTTATAGCTTGGTTGGTTCGTGTGAGGACTAAGACTGGGTGCCGCCGCTAAAGGCAGGAGTATCAGAAGGATCGTATCCGCGACCGACGAGAAAAAGAAGCTGGTGGGGCTGCCGAAGCTAGAAGCCGTGTGGACCAAGCCCGCCACTAAGTACAAGTTCCATGGAAAAACGGTTCCTTTCAGATTGTTTGGCCTTTATTGGTTGTTTGGAAATCGCGTGGAGGATAGCTGTGGCTGTGTCCTCACCTAGGATCAGGTATCATTGTGCAATGAGATTGGGAAACCACAGAAAATAATCTCCCCCTGTCCTTGTTAAATTTATTCGACTCTTAAGGAGTGTATGTGGTGCTCACTTGTATGGTGTGTGTGTTTGGTTTGTATGTAGTATGTTGGGTGAATTCCTATGTTTATGAATTGTGTTGGTGTGAGCGTGTTGGTAAAGTGTAATGTGTGAGTGATAAGTGTATGTATTTCTGTTTGTGTGTATAGGTGTGCGTGTGTATTAGGTACGGAGTTGGGTAAATGTTTGATTTATGCGGTTATTGAAATGGGAGGTGGTGATGGCATATCCATATAGTGAATTGGAAATTTGGTTAATTACTCGGATAGTTGCGCTTCTCTTTTCAGGGAAGACGTTGAATAGGGTCATGGATATGAAGTGGATTAGGGATTTCATATCGGAGGAAAGGTCGTATGAAGGGATTTGTTTAGGAGTGTATAGTGGTTGGGTTTGATCGTAGTTGTTGGGAAATATGTTTCGGTGTGGACATCTAGGTGAAAAGGCGGGATGGGGGCCGCTACAGTTGGAGCATTTAGGTTCGGATATCTTGGGGCATGCAGATGACCTGTGATTTTGTCCGCAATATGGACATGTGTAGGATTTTTCGGAGCATTCGTTATTGAAATGTCCGCTTTTACAACATTTCGAGCAGTATTTCGACCGAATCGGGACGGAGTTGCCAGATCTTGGGATCTCACAATTTAACCGTTCACCCTCGATCTTAATACCGCTCGAAAGTGCTTCGGCGAACTTAAGTTCAGAGTTTGTGAAAACTCTGATATAGGAGGTGGGTTGGTTGGTGGAGCGGGCTATTATGCGAATCACTTTTGTGTATGGAAATTGAATTTCGGATAAATTATCCTCGATATTTTTCAGAGATAGGTTTTTTTCGACGCCGGCTATTATAAATTGATAAATCTGAGAATTTTTAGGAGCGGGAGGTGGATTTTGGGAATTGCTGAATTGACGAGCAGTGAGTAAGATGGTATCATCTCGAGTGGCTTTTCGAAATTTTGCCGTGATGTCGTGGATGTTTAGGAGCTTAGTGGTTCGCAGGGCGGCTGCCTTTTGGGACGGAAGGACTTTTATTGAGTCCAAATTGGGAATGAGGTTTTGATCTTTGATAAGTCGGTAGAAAGGTCTCCGGCAAATTGATATCACGTATCACGTAAGACACAAAAGAACGTTGTGGCGAAAATATAAACGTCCAGGTGATATACGTGACTTACAAACTCTAAACAGTAGCAACGACTCTAAAAAACTGTAAAAATATGTTAGGTCTTCTGTCTCGTAAAGTGTCCATTCCATTATTAAAAAAGAACGATGAAACTATTTGTCAGAACAGGTATAAAGTCGTTAACATTCTTGCAGATATATTTTCTAAAGTTTTTGCTATTAAACCGTCTAAAAGTAAGTTTCCTAAAATAAGTCATTCACGAGTTATTTCCAATATTAATTATATCAATTTTTCACGAGTTGGCAAATCGCTGTCATCTAAAAAAACATTTTTAAGTGGTGTACCACAAGGATCTGTTTTGGGTCTCCTACTATTTTCAAATCTAGGAAAGCTTTCTACACAGAAGGTACAAAATTATTTGCTGATCCACTCTCTAATGGGCACGACTTACAAAGTTCCATCCATCCAATGGCGCTACAGCCCAAATCGGGCCTTGGCCTCCTTCAACAGGCTTCTCCAACCATCTCTATTTACCGCTGTTCTTTTCCATGAACGCGTTCCCAGGCAGTTCCTGGCATCCTCATCGACTTCATCTTCCCATCTCTTTTTAGGTCGACTTACAAAGTTACTCAGGTCCAAAAAGACAAATACCGGAAAGATACTTCCACAAGAACTAGCTAGCAAACTGGGACTTCTCCAAACCGACCATCTCGCTTATTATCAATATGTCCCTGATAGAATGCTTGAAAACGACAACTATAAACTTCACTGGGACAGTACTGTGCTCACAGACGAACCAGTGGTACATAATAGACCGGATTTCATACTAGTTAATAAAGTTACTAGACAGACAACACTAATAGATGTGGCGATATCTAACAATAATAATCTGCGTGTTAAATACAACGAAAAAATCGCCGAGTACAGAGATCTGGAAATACAAATGAGGAGACAATGAAGAATGGAAAGTACCCAGACCTATTATTCTCTCCACTACTGGGGTTATTCCAAAGAGCCTTTTAAAGAACATAAAACAGTTGGGTCCTGATGAATATCTCTATAAGACCATGCAGAAAGCAGTACTGCTCTCAACATCTAGATGCGTAAGAAAATTTTTGATACTCCAAGATACTCCGACGTCACCTAAGGCTCGAGAACACGGAAAGAGTCCCAACAGGGCTCATGATACCGTAGGTATCTGGGATGAGTGAATTTTATTCTTAGAGGAAGTGTGAGCCATATGGGTAAATATGGATAATAAATGAGGTATTGCAACGGCCCCATTTCTATTTAAGAATATTATCACATAGATGACGTAAAAAAATAAAAAAAAAACTGTAAGTTGACAGAACGCCATCTATCTAGAAATATAAATCGAAGCGTTTCAAGATTTTTCTCAAAGTCGTTGGTTTTCGAAATAATGAATTTACTTCAGATTTTACGGAGAAAGTGTAAAATGATCCTATAAACAAAATCCACATAAATAATTATTGTGATTGTATCATCATTTGCGTTTACCAGTTTAATATTTTTAAAACTGGTTCTAGTTGTTTCAATTATAAATATTGTTGTCTTTATTTTTATTATAAGATAAAAAGAAAAAGCATTTGCTAAACTGCGATAAACTTCTGTGTTGCATTATTTGTCATTTCCTGAATTTGCGACCTTGAATGATCATCTATCATTCATATCAATATCAACTAACTAAAAGTTCGCGTAAGTAAGAAACTAAATTTTTATATTTTAGAAGCATTTGAAAACTAATCAATCCGAGATGGCCAGTAAAAATCAGCCAAACAGAAAGGTAATTCGAAACGATATTCTGTATTTATTACGCAATTTTCATAGTTAATTAATTTTTATCGCTTAATTATATCGCCATTTCAATATGCAATATGAATTTAATTGAATTATAATATGTATGTTTAGACTACACAAGAGGTACAAATAAACATAGCTGTGAAACAACAGAAGTCTAATTCGGGACCCTCCAAAACCCAAAATAAAGCTCAAGTCAAACTTGATGTGGTAAGTATTAAGTTTTTAACTACTAATTTATTCCATTTTGAATACTGTCAAATGCGTTCAGATAGATACCAGCGTCCGCCATATTGTATTTATTTTATTAAAACTTTTCTGGTTAGTTATTCTTTATAATAGTAATTTATGTTTGCATAATGTAGATACGTTTTGTTAGATTTTTAGTTTTATTTTTCGGTCCCTGCACCTCTCCTATGCTTTTTTTTTTTGAGAGAGAGATATTGACAATTTGGATCCGGGTTTTTGTCATTTGTCAATATTTCCTAGAGTCTGTGACTAATACATACCTATACATAATTTTATCTCATCATTTAACCCATTTATAACTCCTTTGTTCGTTAAAAATTAGCGTTGTCATTCTAATCGGTATATCCCAGGCCTGTCGGCCTGTGTTTCTAGGTTTCTACTTGTAGCCCAGTCTGGTTAAAAAATAGGTGGAAAAATGTTTCGCAGATATCTAAAGCTTTTAAGACGTAGGTGGGGATACTAGATGATGAATAGATGAAAAGATACTCCTAGTTTTACCTTGCGTTATTTTTAAGCAATAATTTATGGTCACAATTTGATTTTTTGTCTATAAATTTTTTCCCTTATATTTTAAATAAACAATATTTATGTCATTTTTTTATGTGAAGAATATCTTTATTTTCCCGTTTTTTTAATTAAAATTGATAAATAATTTACAGAGATATTTGCAAAAAAGCGGTTTTTTGCACTAATTTATAAATTTTATTAATTTTTTTATTAACAAAATAAAATGGTATTAATACATTAAAACATCAAGGAATTACCATCTTTTAGATTTGTGCGAAATTTCCCCCCGATCAATTAAATATTTTATAAGTTATTTAATTTGTTTATCCCTGAGGCTAATTATTTAAACTATTGAGCTTGCCCTATGCATGATGCTAGACACATTCAGCAAATTTCATAGGATTTTTTAAGACTTAGACTATCTCAGAAGTTAAATGCATATTGAGTTTTCATCGAAATTATTTACACACTAAACGTTTGAAAAAGGGATATGTTTTTTACTTATAAACAATTGTAATAACTTCTATATTTTTCAAGCTACAGACTTGTACGTACAACCATTGGATAGCTGATATAATTTATAAAAAAGCTCACATTAAAAAATGAAAAACCTTCTATGACCAATAGGAACGAAGTTAGTGACTATTTTTAAAAAAATCATATCTCCATTGTTTATAAACATTAAGAAGTAAAATTTGCACAAATTTTGAATGAAAATCTAAACTTTATATTGAAACTTATAGTTATAAAATTTATCTAATTTTTTGAAACGACGGTACTTTCGAAAGATCGACATAGGAAAGTGGAGAGGATATTTGTTTCAGCTCCGTTTTTTTTTTCGGCATCGGAACTTCAAATTGCAACACGTAGGAAAAATTTACATTATCTCGGCTTCCTTTGCAGCTGCAAGCCTCTTTTTTTTATTCTGGGGTAGCTCGTCGAAATATGAATAACTACATAGTTTTCACTGGCCGGAAAATATGGGAAAACTCGGAAAAATTGAGTCCATTTGAAATTCACCCTAAACACTTACTTTTTTTTTAATTTGCTCGAATAGTCTGTCGCAGTATTAATAATGATGACATAATTTTCACCCCCCATAAATCTCGGAAAATCCCGGAAAATTAACATATGTTTTTTCATTTTATATCAATGATGTAATAATACTTATATATTTTATAAATTAAATTTCAGGTAATTTTTTACAAATTATATTATTATATTCCTTATATTAATTAGAATTGTTTGTATTTTTATAATTAACAATATTGATTTTTATTCTATTTTTCTTACAAATATGATATACAATGCCAAGGTGGGTCAAGGTAAGGTAGGAGAACAAGTAGGAAAATATGGGCTTGGAAACCGAAATGACAGAGGAGATCGACTGATTCAATTTTGCCAAAGTGAAGACTTCGTAATAACAAATACCTTTTTCAAATTACCTTCTCGACGGTTATATACATGGACATCTCCACAACATACCAAAGAAAAAATAGTGAGAAATCAAATAGACTACATTATGATAGCAAGGAGGTATCATAATGCTGTTAAATGTACTAAGACGTATCCAGGAGCTGATATAGGCTCAGATCATTACCCGGTAGTTACTGTGATAGAGGCGAGACCAAAAAAGATTAGAAGACCACACAGAAAGGCACTGAATTTAAATAAACTTAGAAACAAAAATATACGACAAGAAACAGGAGAAGAAATAAATGAAAACCTCCGTTCAGTTCAGCAACAAATTAACGATACAAATAACGTTAAAGAACGTTAAAGAACGTTAAAGAACATAAATACAGCTATACAAACAGCAGGAAAGAAACATCTTACAAAAATAACAACAAAGAATAAGGGGTGGATGACACAAAATATACTAGACTTGATGGAACAAAGAAGAAAGATGAAGAATTACCCAGACAAATACAAAGAAATAAATAAACACATAAAAAAGAAAATAAAAGAAGCCAAAGAGGAGTGGATTAAAGAACAATGTGAAGAAATGGAAACCTATGAGAAAAAGTACGATGCGTTCAATATGCACAAAAAAATAAAAGAGATAACAGGAAGCATAAAGAAATGCCAAATAGGTAAACTTAAAGACAAAGATGGAAATCTTATTGTAGATCTAGAGAATAAAATAAAAAGATGGACAGAATACCTGAATGAATTATTTGAAGACGATAGAAACAACTTAACTCAGATAATCAATGCAACTGGGCCAGACATATTGAAAGAAGAAGTAGAATACGCAATAAGAAACGCTAAAAATGGAAAAGCAAATGAACCTGATGAAATTCCTACAGAACTGTTGAAGCTTTTGAATGATAAATCCGTAACCATAATATTAAATTTTGCAGCAAGGAGCTAAAACAGTTTCCCCTTCACTTTCCTATGTCGATCTTTCGAAAGTAACTTCGTTTCGAAAGGTTTTAATTTTCGAAAAATTGGATAAATTTTATAGCTATAAAATTCAATATAAAGTTTAGATTTTCATTCAAAATTTGTGCAAATTTTACTTCTTAATGTTTATAAACAATGGAGATATAATTAACAAAAAAATTGTCGCTAACTTCGTTCCTATTGTTCATAGAAGGTTTATTTTTTTTGTTAAATGTGAGTTTTTTTACCAGCTATCTAATGGTTGTACGTACAAGTCTGTAGCTTGAAAAATATAGAAGTTATTACAATTGTTTATAAGTAAAAAACAAACCCCTTTTTCAAACGTTTATTTTGTAAATAATTTTGATGAAAACTCAATATTCATTTAACTTCTGAGATAGTATAAGTCTTATAGAATCCTATGAAATTTGTAAAATGTGTCTAGCATCATTCATAGGGCAAGCTAAATGGTTTAAATAATTAGTCCTAGGGATAAACAAATTGAATAACTTTTAAACTATTTGACCGATCGGGAGAAAATTTCGCACAAATTTAAAGGACGGTAATTCCTCAATGTTGAAATAAATTAATAACATTTTTTTCTGTTATTAAAAAAATTAATTAAATTTATAAATTAGTGCAAAAAACTGACTTTTTGCAAATATCTCCGTAAATTATTTATCAATTTTAATTGAAAAAACGGAAAAATAAAGATATTCTTGATATAAAAAAAATGGTATAAATATTGTTTATTTAAATTATAAGGGTAAAAACTTATAGATAAAAAATCAAATTCTGACCATAAATTATTGTTTAAAAAAAACGCAAGCTAAAAATAGGAGTATCTTTTTATCTATTCGTCATCTAGTAACCCCCACCTATGTCTTAAAAGCTTCAGATATGAGGGGTGTAAAATCAAAAGCGGCAATCTCCACTTTTTCTTGTTTTGAGTTAGGGACGCCGTTTGTTGCGTTTTTTTATTACCTGTTAGGAAAAACTATTTGTAAGAACCAAAAGCGGTCTTATCTTTATACAAATCGCAGTGAAAAATTCGTGTTGGGATCAAAAGTGGCAATCTCCATAGCTGAGTGCCTACCAAACACGACAATCTCCGCTTCGGCCAATAAGAACCACGTAGCGCTCGCACGTGATCAACACATAGTTAGATTTGCCGTAATATCGTGTTCGTGATATTATAGTTTGTTTTAGTTTTGGGAGACGTTACATTGTTTTTGTGCTTTTCCTAAACTATATTGTGTCTAAGAAATTAGTTTTACATACAAAAAAAGTATTAATTTTTTATCATGGAAGTTAATGCATCTCCTGTCACACCAACAAAGGCACGGAAGCGGATAAGACAACCTGAAAAATGGAAGAAAAATGTTGCAAAACGTCTAAGGTGAGTACTTTCCTACTTGACAAAACGATTTACTGAAACAGGCCAAATACCGATTGAACGCAGAGGTGGTGATCGAAAATCTGCGAAATATCAGGACAAGCTGGAAGGGGTGCAAAAGTTTATAAACCAATTAAAATGTACTGAATCCCATTATTGCTGTTCAGTAACGAAAAGAATGTACCTTCCATCTAAACTCAGCGTCTCTAAATTGTATTCAATGTACACTGCTCAGACAATTCCATCTGAGACTGTAAAGAGATCGTATTTTCGCTATATATTTAACAGAAAATACAATTTGAGCTTTAAAACCCCAAGAGCAGACGTTTGTTCGAAGTGTTTAGAGCTAAGCGAACGCATTAAATACGAGAAAAATGAGCAATCTAAAATTAAACTCATGACTGAAAAACGGCTCCACAAACTTCGAGCCAAAGCATTTTTCCAATTTCTTCAAGAAAACAGAGAAGACCTAGTTACTTTGTCGTTTGACTGCCAAAAAAATTTGGTCCTCTCCAAAGTTCCTGATCAGAGTGCTTATTATTCAAGGCAGCTTTATTTTTATAACTTTACTGTTGTTGAAGGTTCTTCAAAGTCTCCACTTTCAAGGAAAATGTATTTTCATACTGTTGGACTGAAGACATGTTTGGCAAAGGATCAAATGAAATTTCCTCTGCAGTCTTTCATCGACTTAATAACACTGATTTTGAACACAAATTGAGAAGAATTTACGAAAAAGAGAAGTAATAACGGCACCTGACGAATACAAGGAAATTATTTCCGAATCTTCTACTATCGTTGATATGAAGCAAAGCTGTGTTTACGATTGGAAGTCTGCTGTTCAGGAGGTTCTTAAACCAGTAGGAGCATGGAGTTTTCAATTTAAGAACTGTAAAAGGTACATTTTAAAACGAAGTAGGACAGGAAATGTTTTAATACGAGGTGAACTTCCGGATATTTTAGTTTAAGTGATATGCATATATATAAATTACTTTTACATATTGTATTATTTTTCAATATCAAAATATATTTTTATTATCTAGCTCGCACAATGACGTTTTATTAGTTTCAAAACTGGCAATATCCTTATAGATCATTTTCATATCCGTCAATCTCCAAGCATTGCAAACAAAAACGGCAATCTCCAAACTAAAATATTAAAAAAAAGGAAAATAAATAATTTTTTAAGCGCCTATTTGTGTACATCCGACCACAAACCAAATTTTATATGATTCATCATCAGTTTTATTATTTTAATTTAAGTTTGTTAGTTTCTACAGTTTTTCGCGGTTTCCCAAAATTATGGAAATGGGAGATTGCCGACTTTGATTTTACACCCCTCATATCTGCGAAACATTTTGCCGTGAAATCGATGATTTTTGTATAACCAGACTGGGCTATTGGTACTTGTTCACTTGTTCAGCTATCTTAGATAGGGTTAAGTGGCCTGAGAGTAAGCACGTAACATATTTTTTCCATTATAAAATAAATGGTTAGGTTTTAATTATCAAATCAGACATGGCTGAAATATATAATACATTAGATAGAAAAATGTCAATACTTTTTGACTGTAAAGTTCAAAAAGTATTGACAAAATTCGATAATATTTTTTAATATATTCGATAATACATCGTCTTAAGAGTACGCAGTAGGTTTCCTGAGAGTGCGCATACCTTTTACAAATACAACACAGCAAGTAACGTTGAAATAAATGAAAAATGACATCTTTTACATAGAAGTTTATTCATAATCAAATAAAGTAAAAATATTTGTTTCCTTCTTTGTGATGACTGCAGGAACTGAACCCATTTGCCAGACTACTTATTGTTGATCTTAATATGTCTGTGACGATAATGTGGCGTCACATTACATTGGTCATTGTAATACTAACACCTTGACTGCGTAATCTGTAATTTGTCCTTCTCTGCGTTACATATCGCCGGCGATATGTAAGTACACTTAAGTTTTGTGCGTTACAAGTCCCCGGGGATATGTAAGTAAAGTGACAAATTTTGACATCTCTGAGCAAAAGTATTCTATTTTATCAAACGAAAATAATAAATTATGGAACCAAAATAAATTAACTTTATTCTGCTTGCTTCATAGCTCAATACATATGAAAATAAACGTGTACCACAAGAAAATAATAACAAACGAAATATGATTTTTTTTAAGATATATCTAACTATTCTAAGAAAAAGTTACTCATGGTGTTTATTAAAACAAGATAAGCAAAATCCAGGCATATTTGGACAATTATTACAAAAACTTGTTACACGGCTAACTTTTTTGTCAGCTTCTCGGCTGTTTTAAGTTGTTCGTAGTGTTTGGTAACATCCTTTATATGGTTTCCTCTTTTTTCGACCTGGGCCATCAGGTTTTACAAACGTATGAACCCTTTTTCTCATACCATCTACAGGGCGTTGTACTATTTCATCAGATACTGCAAGATTTTCAGCTAACTGTTTCCTGAATTCCAAAATTCCAATCTTAGTTTGGGCAACCATATTGTAGACCATCCATGCATTAACTAATGATGTACCCAAAATTAATTCAAACATGACTTTTCTACAATAAATTAGCAATGTAAAATGCTGAACAATTTGACAAACTATGTAACTTACCTATACCACTTCAGAGATTTTCTAACTGATGTATGGTAAGAAGACATTTGATCAGTAAAATCTACCCCCTTTTTAGCTTTGTTATAGTCGATGACGCACTGTGGTTTCGAAATTTCATCACCTTGTCTATTAAGTTTTCCTAAAATAGTAAAAATTGTAAGGTACTTATTATCAATAAAATATGCTGCATTACCAGTAGCAGTTAATGTCGCATCATGACTAGGATCACTGGATATCATTAAGACTGGTCGTTTATCAAACCATTTTATTATTTTTACACTATTACATTCTTGTCCAATAACCTGTCCCTTTTTTAGCTTTTGATATATTTCTTTTGGTATTCCTCTTCTATTGCTCCTCAACGTTCCACAATAAATCATGTTTTCCTTATATAAATCTTCGACTAGCGGTATACTTGAGTAAAAATTATCTCCATAAATGGTCCTCCCCTCTTTTGGCTCAACTATTTTCAAAAGTTCTTTTACTATTGCATGTGAATGACCTTGTGGTGCAGTTGTATGTCCCTTTCCAGCATATACATTTAGATTAAAAGCATATTCATTTGGAGAACATAGTTTGACTCCATATTTATGACATTTTTAAGGATGTATTGCCTAAAATGTAGTCTACCCCTGAAAGGTACCATTGTCTTATCAATAGTTAGTACCCTTCCAGCGTTTAGAATATTATTATATTCTTTTACTAAAATGTTTAATATGTTTCGAATTTTGCTTAGTCTATCACCAGGTGGTGCATCCTCATTATTGGCAAAATGTTATGGAACATTTTATTTTTTGACCAATAAGAGTTTATGAATGGCACCTTTGTAATCCCCATAATAATAAGAATAGCGAAAAACTTACGAATTTCATTCATATCTGTATCACTCCAACTTTTAACTCTTGACTCTCGGCATTTCCTTTGTTTATTTGTTGAGTGGCATAACGATTAGTTTCTGTTACAATAATGTCGAGAACTTCATTGTTTATGAAATCTTTAAAAATATGAACAGGGCCTGTAATTTCGGTTAGATCTATGTTATCATTAATTTTACAATTTTCAATATACATCTCAAACGGATAAGGGGTAATTGTTGTATTTTTCCAAACACTAGAAATATTCTCCGAAACATGTGTAATTTCATCCTCATTATCAGACTCCGAGCTCTCATCAGTCTCTGATTCTATACCAGTAGCTTGTTCTTGTTCGTTAGAAAACGCATTGTCGTAAAGCGATGGATCAAAAGTACGATCTAATACAGAATCGTCACTATCAAAAGGATCAAAATCTGATGAATATACTTCTCATTCTAAATTAACTTGTTCGGCTTCATTTGTTCGCGATGATGCTAACAATTTGTCCACTCTGGGTTGAAAATCTGATGAAGATCCTTGGCCTTCCAAATCAGCTTGATCGTCATTAATATACTTCTCCACGATAATTCTAATATTTTTCGCGCTCTATAACCATCCATGGCAAAGAGTAAATCACAACTAAACGTACGGGTCTAAGAACAACAATACTGTAATCCCCTCCAAACATGCCTATAGACACGCTTGTACATATCTCCAGAGATATGTAATGCACCACAAGAATAAAATATTCTTCTGGTGCGTTACATATCGCCGGGGATATGTACTTCAATATCTGAATAGTTGGTTGCAGAATTTAAAATTATATAGCTGGCTACGAAAAATAACGAAGATACGTACGTATCTTCGTTAAAAAATCGTCGATTACGTCATTACGCCAACACTTATGACGTAATATCCAACACATATACAGTGTGGATATTAAGTCTTACCCCCCCCCCCCTAGTGAACTCCGTTATTTAAGACAAAGATGAAAAACGCTCGGACTCGTCAATTTTTATTTTAATAGAGGTATTTTATATCATAAAAAAAATTGTCACCCCTTTCATCCCCTTCACTTCATAGCTACCCCCTCAGATTTTTTAAATAGCAATGGGGGTCGTGCGATAGTTTGTTGGAAAGGTTTGAAAAGAAGAATTCAAAAATGTATAAGTTTGAAATATTGTATGGCATAATGGTTTTATTTAAAATAAAATATACAAAAAATAATGTATTGAATTACATCTTTAAAATTAAAGGAACTGGCAAGTTACCCTAAAGAAAACTTAAATTAATGCAGGAGATGCTCGAATGTTCTCCATTTACTTCCTGGCAGAAGTAGATTCTTTGTTTCGTTGCCTCCGTAACCCTTTGTAGGGTCTGCATATCAATCCTATCACATTCTTCGATTATTCTTTGACGGAGTTCATCAACTGTCGTCAACTGGCTCCCATACAGTTTGGATTTAAGGTAACCCTATAGGTAAAAATCTAGAGGAGTAAGATCTGGTGATCTTGGTGGCCATTCAATGAATCCACGACGTCCAATCCATCTTCTCGGATACAAATTATTTAAAAAATTTCGAACGCCAGCATCGTAATGAGGCGGAGCTCCATCTTGCTGGAAAATAATATCTTGGGTGAATTCGCCTGGATTGTTTCTAAGCACATCATGAATTGCAGGAATTATTTGTGTTTCCAATAGATTAAGATAGCTTTTCCCCGTTAAATTGCCTTCGATAAAAAAAGGGCCTATAATGTGATCCCCTAGTATACCTGCCCAAACATTTAATTTAGGGGGAAATTGAGTATGACACTCTCGACACAATCGAGGGTTTTCGTCAGACCAATATCTTACATTTTGTCGATATACATGACCATTTAAATAGAATGTAGCTTCATCGGAAAAACAAATATGTCTTAAATAACTTGGATCTTGTGAAATATTATTATCCATAGTTTCACAATATTGCAGTCGTCGATCTGGATCATCCTCTGTCAATTCGTGCACCATTTTCATCTTATAGGGATGAAATTTTTGCTTTTTTAAAATGTTTAAGACAGTCCTGTGACTTACTTCGCATTCGCGAGCAACATTTATAGTTGAACTGGATGGATTTACTACAAATTGAGACAAAATATCTACTTGCTTTTCCTCAGAAATCTTTTTTCTACCATCCCGTTTCTTGTTTTCGACAGAACCAGTTTCACAAAATTTGGTGACAAGTAGTCTATAGTAATGTCGATCAATTGGACGATTCGGAAAACGTTCATTAAATATTCTCACAGCTTCATGGTAGTTACGGCCTGCTTCGCTAAGTATTAAAATTGCTTCACATTTGTCTACTAATCTACGAGGTGGTGCCATTTTGATTGTTTTGAATTTTTAATACTAAAAATTTACAGTTTACCACTAAAGCTCACCAAATCTCAAGTTCTTGTCAATATTCTTTACAATCAACAGTGCTAATTGCTTGGTTTTTATGACTTGTCAAAAACTATATACGCCAACTAGATTATTTAAAAAATTTTTCTAATCATGATATGTTTTAACGACACAAAAGTATTTATTCTGCAAAAAAATAATTCATAATAAACGTTCAAGAATAAAAATTAAATAAATTTTGTTATACCGAATGTCCCATGTTAAAGCAAAACCAGTGTACCTACTTGTGTATTGTTGTATCGCAAAGTGTATCTCCAAACAATAAATCGTTATTAACAAACAGATCCTTAAAGTTAAATTAAAGTGTGATAGATTTTAGAATTTTTCTTTTCAAACCCTTTCCAACGAGCTATCGCACGACCCCCATTGCCATTTAAAAAATCTGAGGGGCTAGCTGTCAAGTGAAGGGGATGAAAGGAATGACAATTTTTTTATGTTATAAAATACCTCTATTAAAATAAAAATTGACGGGTCCGAGCGTTTTTCATCTTTGTCTTAAATAACGGAGTTCACTAGGGGGGGGGGGGTAAGACTTAATATCCACACTGTATAGCAATTGATGGCCATTAACGAAATAATGAATTTATTCGATACTTTTGCATCATATTGTATACATTTATTACAATGACGTAGTAAATAATGTAAAGGGTGTTCTTTTTATAGGTATATAACTTTGAAATTGAAAATAACAAAGATGATTTTTGTAAATTGGCATGAAATTGACTTTATTCGAAAGATAATTTGTCCGTATTATAATTTAAATATGATTTCTGACATATGACCGCCATGGCTGGCTCTGACGCACTCTAATCTGGAGGTCCAATATAACTTTTTCCAATATTTGTCGCCGTATATCGGTAATAACGCGGCGAATGTTGTCCTCCAAGTGTTCAATCGTTTCATGCTTATCGGCGTAGACTAGCACCTTCACATATAACTACATAAAATAGTCTAGCAATGTTAAATCGCAAGATCTTGAAGGCGAATTCACGGTCCGAAACGGGAAACTATGCGGTTACCAAACGTTTCCTTCAATAAATCAACTGTGGCACGAGCTGTGTGACAAGTTGCGCCGTCTTATTGAAACGACAGCTCCTGTACATTATGGTTGTTCAATTTGAGAATGAAAAAGGCAGTAATCATGGCTCTATGGCTCTATCACCATTGACTGTAACGTCTGACCAGCATCGTTTTTGAAGAACTACGGTCCAATGATTCCACCAGACCATAAAGCACACCAAACAGTCAGTTTTTCTGGATGTAATGGTTTCTAACATACATTTGAGAATTGTCTTAAATAAAAATTAGGCAGTTTTGTTTGTTGACGTAGCTATTCAACCAAAAGTGAGCTTCATCACTAAACAAAATTCGCTTATGAAAATCGGAAATATCGGCAATCTCGTTTTGGACCCACTTACCGAATCTACACCTTGCTAGGTAATGATGTACCTTCAATTCTTGCATGAATTTTATTTTGTAAGCACGCAAAACTCGATCTTTCCGCAAAATCTTCCATAAAGTAGATGGAAACGTATCCAACTGCTGTGAACGATGGCAGATAGACTGATTCGGGTCTTCCTGTAGCGTGGTGCAAAAACAATCCATGGTTAATTAAATTACTTGCTCTGATGGACTATTATGTTGACCATACAATGGACCTATTGCACGATATGTATTTCGAACAGAACCACAATTTTCAAAATAAATTTGTACAATTCGGAAGCGTTGTTCAGACGTCAAGTCTATACATTATCGATCAAATGCCAAACCAAACTTAACATAAATCACTTGACAGCTGCCAAAATGGTCTACAGTTAAAAAAGTGTTACCAACTTATATTTCTACATCTCTAAAAATACACTCTTTAGTAAATTTGAAATAAAATATTCACTTCAAAATTTAAAGGTTATTATAACCTTCATACTTTTTCTTAACATGGTTTTAAACTTGATTTTAAATAACAAGTAACACACTTTATTTAAGAAATAAAGTTTTAAGTCGGGGAAATCAAGAACTCATCCATGAGAAAGATTATCAATGTATTTTTTAATTATTTTAAAATCGTTAAGAGCAATATTGGTAATATTAAAGTTATTCTAGAGTCTACATTTTTTTATTAATTGACGATTGAATAAACTTCTTTGAAGATACTGATATATTGAAAAAATCACCTTAATGTAATCACATTTTTAAAATGAAATTCACATTCAAAAACAAATATCCCTGTTTCACAAAAAAAAAGATAGTCAATTTATTATGTACTTACAATATTCTATCTACTTAGGATGAAGAATATCTCAGGTACATGCTGTAACAAAAAAAAACAGTTTATTAGATATCACAAAATATATGTTTATGCTAAAACACTTCCAGGTTTATAAAATGTTAATTCACTAGCACTATGCTCTTCCATTACACACGTGACAACATCCCGCATATTATCTTCTTCTCTTCGTGCATGTTTTATGCATCACTGTCAGTTAGAAGCTGCTGAATTTGGCATTGTTTCTTCTGGTAACAGTTTGACATCCGTCAATTTAAAGAAGTGTTGTTTCGCACCACCTCATTTTTTTTTACCTTTATCAGCTCGATCGGATTTAATTCGCAATAATACGGTGGAATCCTTAGAACGATGATATCACATTTATGTTCAACTTCGATGACTGTAAATTTAATACAAGATATTTTACATTTTCGCACTATATCAAGGAAGTGTCATCAAAAGTTATATTTTTGTTTTTTAACCAATCTCACTTTGGAAAGCTATAACGAAATAATAATGATTAATTTTGATGCTGTCCCGTGCGCATGGTAGGGACGCTACCCTAATATATATATATATATATATATATATATATATATATATATATATATAAAATAAAAAGACCAAATTTCAAGCTATATTTGACGAGTAGTATCTATTCTATTTCATTGTTTGCTTGTATTCGGAGTTATACAGTTGCAATAATTATTTTACTATTATCGAAAAAGTTAATGCCCATCAATGCCAATCAATCCCGCGTCATTAAGATGCGTCTTCATTGTGCTGTTGCGGATACACCTTCGACAATTAAGCTTTACGCCGTAGTAAATAGTGAATGTCGCAAAATGGCGAATCTACTGTGTCTGCTTTGTTAACTTAATTTTTTTTTATCTCAACTTCTTGTTTTAAAAAACTTTTTGGATAAATCTTTAATATATTCTTCTTATGTTGCCTCTTTAGGGAAATGCACCAGCTAAGCCAAGAAAAGCTCCTCAGCCTAAAGCTAATCCTGGGTTCCAACCAATCCTAAAACCAGACCAAGCGGTAATGTTACAGCAACAGATGATGCTCCAGCAGTCTTTGATACTACAGCAACAAAACATATTAGCAACCCAACAAATGTTGGCAAGTACATCGGTTGCTCAAATTCCGAAAAACCCAGGTAGACCAAGAGTTAACAACGCATCTTCAGATAAACCAAAACCAGCTCCAAAAGCTACAAATTCCAATGCTAAAACTAAGCAACAAGTTAAGGTTAATGTGAAGATAAACAATCAATAACTATATTATTATATATATATATATATATATATATATATATATATATATATATATATATATATATGTGAATTGTTTTACATTATGCAATATCTATTATGCAAATTGTTGTATATATGTAAAAATGGTAATACTTAAAGAAGCTTTTCATTTTTAAAATATATTATTCTTTTGATTTATTAAGGATTTTATTACAAATCTATTTTCAAATACTTATACCTACTTGGTTTGGAAATGCATGATATCACAGTTTTTGTGGCAGAAGTATAAACGGTCTTTATACAGAACTGTTGGAATCAGAAAAATTGTCATATCAACTGTGCTATGAATATTGTGTTAAAATTAATGGCTATTCAACATATCATATGAGCGCATGTTTCTTCCTTTATTTTTCATCAGCTTCCTTTTATTGTAAATTTCATCTGTTACCAAATTTATTGTCGTTTGTGCATTGTTGTGTGTCTCTTTTTTTACTCTATAATCTGGCAAATATTAAATGAAATTAGTCATCCGAAATCATGCGCCGTAAGTGGTGAAATGTAGCCGGAATCACGTGCTCATTATGAATTCTAGAAAATTTTGAATTCGGTCATTGGAATTCGATAAGAAAATATGTTTCCTTGCTACTTACCCTTAAGTTTTAATTCACATTAATAATATGTCGACTGAGCGGATGAGCGGAAGTCGACCATATACCTAAAGATGTAAAATACTCAAATTAATATATTCTTTGTATTTTAGAGGATATTCAATTATTAAGTCTGTCAATAGAAAGAGTACTATAAACCGCAGATTTTTTGGTCTGTAGGTAAATAATGCCTTCTAAAACATGCCAAAAAGTGTTTATTTTGAATAAGTTATGCATAGAGTCATGCATTACATGAATCATATTGTTACAAATACAATACTCCCCGCAATTGATTCTGCGTATTGCGTTTAAGGCAGTAAACAGAACGAAACGCATTTATTAAGATTCGAAGTTTATTTCTTGAGAAAAATATAATTCTCTTGAGTGTCAAATAACCGAGCAGTCTATTTAATAACGAAATTAATCAATGTCTTGAAATCATATGGATATGTGTTTACACAGCAAAATAAAGACACAACAGATGAATAAACAGCTGAATCTGCAGATTGCTGCAACTACACAACGAAGCAAATACTTTCATCTTATAAGCGTCAACAAAAAACTAAAAATTCCGCCAAAGTAAGAACTGGAATACAAAGTAAACGCTTAACTTGCATGGCATGGAACAGGAATGATAACACAGCCCAACAAAATGAAAAAATTTGTTGGTTCAGAAATAACGAATTTTAAATATTTTTGATGCTTTGATTTTAAAAATGACTTCTTTTTTGCATAGTAGTTTTTTTTTGGAGTCGATTGTATAATTTTAACTTCGCTCGAAAAGATATACACAAAGACACCTGGAAATCATCAGACCGACTTACAGTAAATATGATAAGATCATGCTATTGTAGACTCAAGACACCAGTCGAATATAATAAACGTCTGCGCCAGAAGAGGAGTAAATGCGGATTCTGATCACTACTGGGTCGAAAGTAGGGTAAGGGCCAGAATTTCAAATATTTAAAAAAGGAAATAGGTTCTAAACATAAACGATACAATGTAGAAGGACTCAAAAATACAAACAAAAATAAAGAATATAACTAAGACTAAAGACTAAAACATGAAAACATAAATGAAGAATGGGAAGGGTGCAGAAACATCATGAAAGAAGCAGCTGAAGAATTACTAGGCATGGAAGGTAAACAAAGAAGAAAGAATGGGTATTTTGACGAAGAATGTCAGATTTTAACAGAAAGAAAAATAGAGCATATTTACTTATGTAACAGGGGCACAGAACCCGACAAGCTGAGGAGGAATATAAATAACTACGTACAAAACGTAACAAAAGCAAAAAATAATTCAAACAAAAGAAGTGAAGAGGATATATACGAGGATAAGAATATATTAACAGAACGGCAAGAAAAACTAAGAAGATGGAATTCCTGAATGCAAGCGAAAATGTTTTAGATTATATTGATATATTAGATGTTCGTTTCTAATATGTACTCCATTTAACGTTTTTTATAAAAATATTGCTAAATTATACAATAACTTCAAGAGAACACGCGTATGACTCATTTCATTATTTCTTTGCTGGAGTATAGTAATAAGTTTCTGTTATACTGTTCTTCACTTCTTCTGAGTGTCATCTGGTTCAACTGCTTTACTTTTTTTAGTTTTTGTAACGCATAAGCACCTCTCTTATTTCTTGTGATCATTATTTCAAATCTCCTTTTCATCTATGCTACTCTTTGCAGAACGGCGAATTATATTACCCTTTGGCGTAGTTAATAAAACAAATATAGAAGTGATGAGTATTTCTCGTGTACCCATGGCATTGCGAAATCCAAACTACATTTCTCCGACACTTCCTTAGCATTTCTGTTAAATCCTACAATGAGTTTAAGAAAAATCTTAGGTGCATGACTTGCACATTTTCGGAGATAGTTTATTTTGCCGTGCTATAAATGTTGATGACAGCAAATTCTCTTGAATTTTACTTGAATCGTAGATCTACTGAATCCCTTTATGCTCACTCCACTCATTACCTTCATAAGTTTTGCTGGTATTTTGGCCTGACCTGTAGCTTTACCGTTCTTAGACTGTTGCAAAACCACATTTTACTTAGATTATAATATTATAGCTCTGTAAATATACTGGTCCCTATATATCAGTTGATTTTTATATCTAATATGGAAACCAATTGTTCTTCTCCCACCCAACTGCTACAGAACTGGTTGACTGACTTGAATGTAAATGTTTGAACACTTACTTTGAGAAATGTGAAACATATTAAAAATATTTGGACTTCTCAAATATTTGATCTACAAGTTTTGAATTATCTACTACATTTACTATTAATACACCACAATGACGATAAGAAGTTACCAAGAACTGCAGCTCATAGTAAAGCAGTTGGTAACAACTTGTCAGATATGGCTAGATGCCAGGTCTAATGAGGTGATAACCATTACCTTAAATAAGATTGGTCTCAATTTTCATCTCACCCTGCTTCTGGAATCTCCAAGACTCCACCACCTATTTCAAAGGTATTTAATTTTCTAGTGTCTTTTTAGTTATGCTTGTTTTGCCCATATTTTTGAAAAATCAGTGGCTGGTAACAACAGTTGCCAATAAATTTTTTTTCCCATTTCTATTAGATATTTTGAATTTATTAAGCTTGTCTACTCTATCCTGTCAACTTCTTGTCAGTGTTACAGAATGTTTTGGATATTGTTGACCCTTCTATTTCATCTGAGTTAACTTTATCATTCCCAGCAATGTTTACAACATCAAAGGCTACTATATTCTTACCAGTTCTTTTAGTGTATTTATTTATTTATTTATTGACGGGAAAACCCCTTTATACATAAAAAAAAATTACATGTAATTAAATATTAATATAACCTATCCTAATTCTAAAAATACTAAATAGATAGTATAAAAATACAAAATACACAGTTTAAAAACAGAAATACACATTAATGACTTCCTTCCTCCTTCTTAGCCTTCTGTCGTCCATGTTTGGACATAGGCCTCTCCCAACTCCTTCCATCGGTTTCTATCCTGAGCAACATATTTCCAATTTGTTCCGGTTATTCTTTTAATGTCATTAATGACTTAATGAGTGCTAATAAAACAATTAGCAGTTGAATCAATTAAGAAAAATATCTAAATGCCTCGTAGTACCTTAACTGAACTCCTCCACTTCTGCGAAGTCTAGCCAAAGGGTTATTGTACCCATAGTTTGCAGCATGAAATCCCATATGGTACAACGACTTCTCTCTTGTGTGTAAATTTCCCACCTTCCCTGTTGTTGAGATCTCTCAACTCTCAAAAACCTTTTCTGCACTTCTGCTAAAGAATCGATGTGGCACTAATAATAAAGTGGCCAAACAGTTGAGGCATAAGATAGGATACTACGTACCAGAGTCAAATAAAGAGTCCTATAATGCATAACATCCTTCAAGAAATCAGAAGAATGAATATAAATATATTAGGTGTAAGCAAAACATGGTGGCCTAAATCAGGATACCTTTCGACAGAAACCGATACCTTATATTACTCGGGAAACACTGACAACCAGCATAGATGTGGAGTAGCAATTATTGTCGATACAGAGGTCAACAAGTCAATAGAGGGTTTTGTCCCAATCTCAGAAAGAGTGATGCTACTACAAATAAGGACATCACACACAAAACTAAATTTGATCCAAGTATATGCGCCAACAACGGATGCAACAGAAGATGAAGTAGAAACAATCTACCAACAAATTGAAGATGCACTGAAAATGACAAAGAACAGGGAAATCAGGTAGTTATAGGCGATTTCAATGCAAAAGTAGGCAAGGGAAAAGCTGGAACATTAATAGATCAAGGACTAGGGGAACGTAACGATAGAGGAGATCATCTAATACAATTCTGCTAAGAACAAATCACAAACACGTTCTTTAAATTACCTAGGAGACGGTTATATACATGGCGCTCACCAGCAGATAAACCGGAAAAAGGGTTAAGAAACCAAATCGATTATATAATGATTAAAAAGAGATATCGTAACACCATCAAATCAGTTAAAACATATCCAGGAGCAGATGTCACATCAGACCATAATCCACTAATCGCTAATATCACGCTTAATCTTAAACGTGTTAGAAAACCCCAAAGAACTCCAAAAGTAGATGTTGGAAAGAAACTGAAAGAAACGGATATAAAAAACAAACTCGGAAAATATACGAAAACTTTGATAAATTAGATACTAACACCTACGAGATAAACCAATAATGGGAAACACTGAAAAGCTGCCTCCTCGTTCCATGCAAAGAGATATTAAAAGAACCGATAAGAAAGAGAGACAATTGGATGACCGACGAAATACTCGGCAGGATGGACCAAAGGAGACAAGCCAAGAACAAAGACAGTCACAATTACAAAAGCATTAACAATGAAATCAGAAAAATGATAAGAGGCAAAACAAACTTACCATGAGGAAAAATGTAAAGAGATAGTACATCTTGAGAACAAATACGACCTATTCAACCTACATAAAAAGGTTAAAGAAATGGCAGGGCTGCCAAAAAGAAACCACAAAACAACTCTTAGATAAAAATGGAAATACTATGATAACGACTGACGGAAAGCTAAAACGATGGAAAGAATATATGGAAGAGCTCTTCGACGACAAAAGAGGAAACCTACAAGACATATCTTTCGAGGACAGAGAAACAAGTATAGAAATTACAAACGAAGAAATATTGTATGCACTAAAAAACACCAAGAAGGGAAAAAACTCGGGGCCAGATCAACTACCTATTGATATCGTTGAAATAATAGAAAATGAGTACATGGATGTCTTCTTAAAGCTCTTTAATGAAATTTATCAGTCGGGTGACATACCCAATGAATGGTTGACCTCAACATTTATTTGTCTCCCAAAAAAGAAAATGCTAGAGAATGCACCGACCACCCTACCATAAGCCTGATGTCTCACACACTTAAATGTTTTTAAAGATCATCCAGAAACGCATTTACTAAATACTTGATATGGATATTGAAGAAACCCAATTTGGAGTCGGTAGAGGCGTAGGTGTCCGTGAAGTTCTCTTTGCATTCAACGTACTAATCGAGAGATGCTTGGATGTGAACCAAGATATGTACGTCTATCTCATAGATTACAACAAGGCTTTCGATAAAGGTCGCTACAAAGAGCTAATGGACGTCCTCAAAGCAAAACAATTACAATACAATGACCTTCGAATTATAACAAATCTATATTATAAACAGCAGGCACACATATGCATTAATGAACACACATCAGAAGAGTTCGAAATTAAAAGAGGAGTGCGACAGGGGTGTGTATTGTCACCACTACTATTCAATGCATACTCTGAAGAAATTATTAAAAGAGCTCTTGAGGGAGAAACAGCAGGAATAAAGGTCAATGGAACACCAATTAACAACATTAGATATGCGGACGATACTACCATAATAGCAGACAACCTCCAAAAGCTGATGAACAAGATAGTTGAGTATGGAGAAGAATATGGATTATAAATAAACATCAAGAAAACTAAATTTATGAGGATATCAAAAACCCAAAATAATAACGGTAAAATTTTAGAACAAGTTGAAAACTACAATTATCTTGGCACAATAATTAGTCACACAAACGATTACTTCAAAGAAATCAAAGTTCGAATAGAGAAAGCACAAACAAACTTCAATAAAATTTTTTTTTTTTTTTTGGCTTAGACTTATCGTCATACAGCCAGACACAAAAGGACTAAGACAGTCATCATTATAATTATTTACCTAAATGCCCTATCAAAATAAAAGACTATTACATCGATATTAGGAGAACAGGGACACACTCTTCTCGCCTAGGGACCTATCAAGGCATTTATTTATATAAGACACAACAACACTAGGTCACGGAGAGAAGGAAGTTATACAAATGGTTTAAAACAAAGGTAACAAGATTAACTAAATAATTTTTAGAGAATTATAATGATAATTTGCTGTCTTTTAAAAATTGAATTAAGGAGTTGTAAATATCTACAGAGGCAAGTGATAATAAATATAGTATATCAATAAAATGAGAAAGGTATTTTGTGCAAGAGAACTGAAATTAGACTTTAGAGATAGGCTGGCAAGGTGTTATATTTTCTCTACTCTGTTTTACGGGATAGAAGCATGGACACTTAACGCGTCGACTACTAAAAAGTTGGAATCATTTGAACTGCGGGTGTATAGAAGAATCCTGAAGAAATCATGGACCGAGCATGTAACAAACAACGAAGTGATGAGAAGAGTCAACAAAAGAATGGAAATATTGGAAACCATCAAGACACGAAAGCTGCAATACCTGGGGCATGTTATGCGTAATAAAACATACAACATTCTTCAATTAATTATACATGGGAAAATCCAGGGCAAGAGAAGTGTAGGGAGGAAAAGAATTTCATGGTTGCGTAATTTGAGGGAATGGTACGGATGAACATCAATCGAACTATTTAGAGCGGCAGCATCTAAGATCAGAATAGCCATGGTGATTGCCAACATCCGTCGCGGAGATGGCACGTAAAGAATAAGAAAGCCATTACTGAAAATTTCCCTGACGCCCTTGTCACAAATCCCAAGGTACTCAGAGCCCGACCTTTAATATCTCTTATGTGTGCAACAAATATTAATGATGAATCAAATATAGCATCAAGATCTCGAATTTCACTCACTCTACTTAAAATATTTGAATGTATCTGATAATCAAATTCAATGCATGACCTAGACTTAGTAAAGGTTATATTGAAACATTTATTCAAATTTAACAATAATGCATTAGAAGTAGAAAAACTACATTCTTGTAGCCTTGCCCCAAATGAGAACCTTGAGGGACACCAGAGGAATCAGATATAGCAGATGAAACAGAAAATTTTATCTTCAAATAATTGAATCCGTTTACTCAAATAACTAGCAACCCATTTAAGTAAGAAGGATGTAAGTCTATACAGCTGTATAGCAGTTTATGCAGTAAAAAATCATGATTCACTAGTATATATGGCATGCACCTGAACCTTCTTATCAAAAGCTGAAATAATGTCGGTAGATTTTCCACTTCTGAATCCATGTTGTTGGCTAATCAAGAGAGAATTACAATACCAAGTTAATAGTTTGCAAAGAAGGAACTAAAACAACTTAGGGATAGAAGGCAGAGTAACCACAGGTAGGTAATTCTTCACATCCCTCTCTGCATCATTTCTTAAAAATAGGAGTAATAAAGCTATCCTTCCAAATTGATGAAAAAACTTTAAAAAATAAAAAAATCGGTACACAAATAGTGTGGACGCGTCTTTTTGGAAAATAACTGGGAAAATTATCCGGGCCACAGTTTAATTTATCTTTCAGTAACAAAAATCCATCATAAATTTCCGAATGACAAAATTAAATATTAATCTGTTGATATGCGTGTTCTTCACTATTTAAATCTATATTACTGTGGACCTCAGATAAGTTCCTTGCAAATAAGTTTGCACTAGCAATACCGTTCTCTGCCACATTATCATTGAAATACAATTTATTAGTAATACCATGACCTTTGCGTAATAAATTAACATGATTCCAGAAGCTCTTAAGGTTTAATATAATCGCAGAGTCAGTTTGAGAAACATAAGAATCATGACAAAGCCTTGTCAAATGTTTACATATAGATAATATGTTCAGAAAATTCAAGATAATCATCAACACACAAAGGGAATTTATGGGGCCTATAATTTTTATGTACATTATGTAAAATTTGTAAAAATATTCAACACTTCTGTTTATATCAAGATTACACAAAATTTCGTGCCATGATATTGGTGCTAAGTAGTTGTTGATAGCAACTTAATCGCCATTTTAAAAATCATAATAAGAACAACTGTAAGCTAAGGGACAAAAATCAGCAAAATTAAACTCCAAAGATATGGCAGTGTAGTGAAAATTATTAGGAAGCAACAAATCAATTGCAGTATCGATTCTAACATTAGAGTCATCATTTGTAATTTTAAGTCCAAAAATTTACCATGTTGATTAGGTACTGTGTTTACTTGCTTCGGATTAAGGTATGTACAGTATTCGCCAATAGTTAATGTTGGATATAAAGAAGGACAAGATACACTAAAACCATTTTTGCTGGTA
The DNA here is from genome assembly GCF_040954645.1 of Diabrotica undecimpunctata. Taxonomy (NCBI): domain Eukaryota; kingdom Metazoa; phylum Arthropoda; class Insecta; order Coleoptera; family Chrysomelidae; genus Diabrotica; species Diabrotica undecimpunctata. The sequence continues at coordinate 74,483,411 of NC_092812.1, forward strand.
TGCTTCCAAATGGCCAGCAGTAGATTGAAATCTTCAAATATATACAGTGATGGATTTTGTTTCTCAGCCAACAACTCTTCAACAACAGTGCAGTGATCTACATATTTATCATCTCTGGAATTTGGAGGAATGTAAACTGCACCAAATATCACTGAAACATTTTAAAGGGAAACCAGCACAAATACATGTTCCACACTACTAATACTTGATTTTAGTTAATTTGCGGTCATGCTATTCTTGATGACAATCAGAACTCCACCACCACGACTTTTATTTCTAGTGTTAAAGGAACGGTCAAATCTGAATATATTATAGTTTCCCAAGAAAATTTCTGCACCTACAAAGCCTTCTGACAACCACGTTTCTACCAGAACTATTATGTCGTAAGTGCACTGAGCAATAGCGTTACGAAGATCCACCAATCTTATCGTAGTACCACCCACGTTGTGATAATACAGATATATAGAAGTATTTGGTTTTAGTTTTTTGATTGGGATTGAACTATTGTTGTTAATCCACTAAAATACTTCACAGCTAGGCTATCCTCACCATTGTTTCTTCTAGTGTTAAGCGTTAAGCTCATCAAGGACTTTCTTAAGCTGATCTTATTCTAACTTTGTTCTACCGAAACTAATCTTAATGCACCAGTAAGCCTATTTTTGGATTTGATAGAATTTTTTGCAATAGCAGGACTATTAGTCATAACTTTAAGAGGTCTATTTGTATTTTTGAAAGCTTTTCCAACTCAGAGTACTTTGATTACATCTGTCTGACCAATTTCCAATTCTCTATATATGGGTTCTAATCTTTCCGTATCATCGCTGATTATCTGTTCAAGATTCTTAACAAAATATTCTTTCACATTGAAAACTATGATGTTACTAGATCTTGAAGCACGGTCAAGAACTTCCCGGTATATAACATCATTATTGGCGTTGTCCAGGGATTTTAGAGATGATAACTCCAACTTCAAAGAATATAATAGATATAGAATATAAAAGAATATAATTAAACGCTTCTTCGATTAGCAGTTATTACAGCACGCTGTTCACTTGGACTGAGACATAAGCATTCTTCATCCAGATGAATTGCAACACGACAATTATCACAACGGGGTCCCTTTTCGTCAGTTTTGATTGTTTCGAAACACTTATTGCATAAAATTACTATTATAACCTCACACTACCAACAACAAAAATAAATTAAGTATATAGACGCTTTACACTACGGTAAATAGTTTACAAAGAACAATTATTACTTAATATTGACTCACACTAATTTCACAATTTAAAAGGTAGAATATTAATAATTTTTGGAGGAACAAAACAAGAACATGTGACACTCTTTAAGGTTAGGTTATATATATGCAAAGAAATAGCTTTAGAGTATTCCCATGTATTAGTCCTGCAACTGACTGCATATCTTCTAAAACAAGTGATCTAATGTAGATCTTTACTCCTTGAGTAAAAAGTCAGAGGCAATTTTGAGAGCTAGTGTGTATACCGTATCTTTCCATTTGAAAGGTAGAAGCGTAGAAGCCATCCCAAGGAATTACCGTAACCTAAAAACTCGTAGCGGTCCTACTTTTACATTTTTTATTATTTATCCCTCAGTAAATAATCGATCATTTCTAAATTATCATTTAATCTCTGTATAACTGAACCCCATAAAAGATCTTTGGATTGGTAGCTCGATTAATACAGCTACCACTGCTAGATTTTTGCAACTATATTTCTATTGTTTTTGTTACTGATTAACAGTAGTATGGTATGATCAGCAAACTACTCCTGTAGTGCAGGAAACATGAAGGTCCGTTGTGGGTGTAAATTACGCGGACCACGAAAATTTTTCTATTAAATAAAAAGGTCCGTTTGTGAAATATGCATGCGCCTCTCGTTTATCGGAAACAAGGAATTTTAAATAAGTCTCTCGTTAGAAATAATTGATTGTGTAAATTGTTTATTAACCAACTTACTACAAAAACACACAACTTACAAATCAAGACAAGTCTCCTACTTGTCGTAGAAGGCAACTGAATTGAGCAGTACTCCTGCTGTCCTAAACCCTAATTCCTATTCCCCATCCGCTGACCTGACCGAACATGGGCGGTATAATCCTAACCTAACACACAACATAACAAAATTGGCCTGGAGGAAATGCCTAGCTACTACAACCGTAGTAAACCAAAGGTGGTTCAGAAGTTATAGCTAGCAGAACTGGCACTGGGCTCGGGTGCAATAGGCCGATGTTCACCTTGAACTCAGCTATCACGAACGCTATCAACAACGTACAAACTGGACGGTCTAACGGACAACGACCAAAGCTACGGAATAAGGACTTAATGAAGGAATTGCGATTGGGAACCTGGAATGTCCAAACCGTGCAGTAGACAGGCAAAATGCAAAATATTGCCCAGGAACTGCAGAAATACGAATTAGACATAGCTGCCCTCCAGGAAATCAGATTTAAAAGGGATGCATGAATAAAAAAGACTACAGGTTATACTACAGTGGAGCAGAAAACAAGGAGACTTTGGAGTGGATTTTATGGCAGACCATAAAGGTCGATATTGGATTTCACTCCAGTTAATGAAAAAATACGTAAATATTCCTGATATTACTAGGAAACGAAAAAGGAGGGTGCCGGAATAGAGGACAGAAAGTATGGCGAGATTGAGAGATTTATTTCATCGGAAAATTCGTGAGTTCGATGGGGATAAATCCATTGCGGATGCGTTTAATAAAGTAGTTGTTGCTGGGATAAAGAGATCGAAAGGCCATTTATTGGTGACACGATGTTGACGCCGGTCAGAGACAGAAATATGGTACATGCGAGTTGGGGAGGTGATGTGGAGAGAATATAGAAATCTAAGCGAAAATACATTTTGGTCAGAAATGTACTGAAAAAGTTCATGGACACAGCTATTGCGGAAGTAAATGAAGATGTATAGTTGGTGACTGGAAAGTTATAGAAATAACCTTTTCTGATAGACGAAACCATTCTGAGGAGAGACAGAGCGCCTCTTTTCGCGACGGAATGAAGAACGATGGCAAGAAATAGATTGGGGAGATTTTTGAATCAACTTTTGTTAAATTCTTATCTGCAGTAAACCTAGAGAACATAGAAAAGGCGTCAGGACCAAATGGAATGCCACATGAGTCAGGAAGGTGTGCATACGTGAAGCTGGTGATGCATTTATATGGCAACTTGTTTATACCAGTTAAGTACGAATGGGCAAATATCGAGACAAACTCGCTGTTGAAAGGCTTTTTATGTCAGAGACTGCTGGGCATGTTAGAGTCCTATTCGAAGCATAATATGGCATTCGGCGATGTCCAACAAAAATATTTATACCTATGCAAATGATTTGTATTGATGAACGAACAAGTTGGACTTGGACTGTATTAATTTTGTTTTAAAGTTGTCAGATACTTTTTGAAATTAAATCACAAACGAAAAAGATCACACAAGACAAAATATTAAGAGGGGAAAGTGAGGAGCAAAATATGTACAGCGTGTAACGATTATTCTCAACTTCAGGCTTTGTTTTTAGGTAATAAATGTTCATTTTTTTATTTTATTATATTCTATAAAACTAATATTAATTAATATTACTTGCAGAACGTACCAGAGAGCCGTAGTATAGGTAAACAAATACCATAACCAACAGGCAGTGACGCTCTAGTGTGTTCACCCTCAATCCTAGTTGGATACATATACAATTGATTTAAAAATACTTTTTTCGTATATTTACAAAAAAAAAAATAAAAATTAAACGTTTATATATCAAGAAAATTAAACAGCTCTCGGTGAAAAAGCACATAAAGTGGATTGTCAAAGTTAAATTCGATAATTACACAATAATTATATCAAATTTTGGATATTTCATTCTTGTAATAAATACAGGAAAAAATTCAAAACTCCTCAGGTTCCCCCAACTATCCGTCTTTTTTTCTTAAAAAAAAAATCTTGTTTCCTCTCCTATACGTAAAAAAATCGATGTGGATAACACATAATTTTCCACGTTGCAAACATTTTGAAAATTTTCCACTTTTCCAGACAGGCTTATATTGCAAAATTAATGTCAATGCCGAAAAAGTTATTTTTCTTTGTACCGGTGTGTAGGATATAAAAACTTTATCCCATTTCAATAAGCAAACCACAAATGTTATTTTTATAATTTTTTTTCGTGAATTTTCAATTCTACACACTCGAAATTCCTTACTAACGTACATGTAGCTTTTGAAGAAATCTAATTGCGAACAATTTTACTTTAGCCTAAATTTGATGTAGGTATAATAATTTTAGACATATATGGATAACAGGTTGAAAAATAGGAATCTGTAACGTGATTTTTCCTTATACAATTTTGTCTGAACTTTCCACAACTTGTTCCATTGAAGCATACTCAAATTCTAGTTATAAAAAACCTTCTGGACATATTTTTATCAAAATCTAAGATTCCACTCCCGACGGAACTACTAAGGAGTGAGATACCTATGTGGGTGCATCTTCATCATGTGTGTGTTTATTTCTATGCGGGGTCGGCTTTCCTAATTACATTTCTCTATAAGTTTCTCTCTTGGATAATACCAATATCAATCCTCTTCTACCCCCAGATCTTTTTTGGTCTTCCTCGTTGAACATGCCCGAACCATCTTACCGTATGCTATTTCATTTTGATACAACCTCTGTATACTCATTCTTAATGTTGTCCTTTTTTGTCATTCCACTCATCCGTTCTCCTTCTCATTTCCTCCGCATGCACTTTCACTTTCTTTTTAACTTCCCAAAATTCATTTCCATACATCAGAATTTTATAGAATTTTTTCCTTCAGTCTATTTGGACTCTTTCTCTCATACAAGCTTCACCTATTTGGATTTCACCCATCTCACTCTAACTCTACTGCAAGTTATTTCCTTATAACTCTGTAATACCGACCTATGTTGATGGATGAAGAATATTAAAAAATATCTGCATAAATATATTTTAATAACTCTAACAATATTTCAAAGTTGACACTTCAATACGAATATTGTAAAAAACTGTATCACATAGTTATAGTAATACTAGAATAATTTGGGTAAAATAATAACAAAAATAATATGAATACAAAGGATTATCAAAATATAAAGTTCCCGGGATATTTTCAATATTAGGCATACTTTTTGTCGTCATCTTTTCCCGCTATCCAGTCTTCAATCTCCTGGACACTGTAACATAACATAGGTAAGTTAATGTAACTGATTAAACACTTCAAATAAATACAAATGTCCCAATTCTTCAATATTAGGTAAAAAAACCTTATATGTTTTGAACATAGTTGATCCATAACATAGGCAAACATTTCATGATATATGTAACAGTGGTTGCATATACTCATGCAATATATATTTTTATGTATAGAAGTACTTTTTTCTTTTCAGTGGAAAGGGATTTAAACGTATGATATAATGATAAGTTAAGATTAAATTGATCCCCAATATAAAAAAAATAAATAAATAACGAAATAATCAAATCAATTCGATATTCCTGTTGGAAAGTCACTAGAAGTGTGTCGCTTCAGTTTTCGGTTTGGTTTTTCCCTAATGAGGTTTTGCCCTAAGCTGCTAGAATAATTTTCTTGTCGTGTTTCATATTTGTGTGAGTAATTTACAATCTTTTCTTTGGCGGTTTTCATTTAAAGATCACGAGTAGTGAAAGAATTATGTACATATCAAGGTGTATTTGTAATAATGCGGAGAACTTTTGACTGGAATAGGTAGTTTGATTTCATAACTCTGACACTGGATAAGAAAATAGTTTAGGAGAAGAATTTGTCTAACTTTGTAAATTAACCGAATGTACCAGCTTCTACAGAAAGCTTGAAAAATATCAAAAAAACACTGCCGAACAGCAAACATTAATAAAATTACAGATGCGATTAATTTCCTTTGCTGTGACATGTTGCTGTCTAAATACAAACTGCTGATGGGGTAATATTTGGCGTTCTGAGAGAATTAGTTATAATTTATCATACAGCAACGTTTCAAAAACCTTTGACATCATTGGCAGTAGACTAATAGGTCTATAAGATTTAATGTCTTCCTTAGGCTTGCCTTATTTACGATAATTTGTGCAGTTTTCCACAATAAAGGACAGTAGACACTTAGAATTGCAGTAACAGTTATTGGATCATATCCAGGGAACATTTTCTAATTCAGATCTGCTTGTATTTTCTAATGAACTTATTTAGCAGTAAATTTTTCTAGGAGTAAAATTAGTTTTGTATCGGTTGGCCAGTATGTTGATGTAGATTGTGTCCAATTAAGTCGGCATCATATGGGAAACTTTTTTATTATTAATTTTACAAAAAAAAGTTATTATTTATAAAAACTTGTGCATAGTCTAAAACATAAGATGGAACCACTAGATATCAAATTTGATCAATATTATACGAATTTTTGTATATGCTCTTTATTGATTTGAAACAGGCCTACTACTCCATCTCACGAAACGGACTATACGAAGCACTGAGATCACTAGGAATACCAGAGAAACTGATACGATTAGTTAAAATGACGCTAATACACTCAATAAGTCATGATAGAAGGAAGTGAATAGAGCATTAAACTAGGGAGATCTCCTGTCAACAGACATATTCAACCTAGTACTAGACTAGTAAAAGATAATTAGAGGAGCCAAGATGCAGATAAGCGGCACCATTCTGAACAAAAGACAACAGTGCATAGGTCACGCACATGACTTAGTGTTTCTGACACGTTCAAGAATAGAACTTCGAAAAATGTTCACAAAATTTGAAGAAGAAGCTAGAAAGTATGGCCTGACTTTAAATCAGGAAAAAACCAAGTATACGGAAATGAGAAGGGAAAATGCAGAAGAAAATAATTCACTTTAAGGATGAATGCGAGAGAGTATTTTGAGAAGATACCAGAAGTTACCTTGGAGTAAAAGTTACAAATAGAGGAGGTGAAGAGAGAAATAGATAAAAGGTTGTTGAAAGGTAGCAAAGCAGCAGGATCATTAAATGCACTGTTAAGACAAAATTCGATCTTATGAAACAATAGTGAGACCAACGGTGTTGTATGCATGTGAAACTTGGATAATTCATCAGAAAGAAGAAAAACAACTAGACATTTGGGAGAGGAAAATCTTAAGAAATGTTTTTGGTGGTATAAAGGATACTAAAGGGGAATGGCGCAGAAGAACACACCACGAGCTAATGGAAATATATAAGAGATCCAAAATAACACACAAAAATAAGGCACAGACACTTGGATGGTTGGGACATATTTTACGATGTCAAAAGAAAGAAACTTCCTAAAAGTTTTGCAAGCCGGAGAACAAAGGAAAAAAAGAAGAAGGAGACTACGAAGGAAGTCGTTTGATACCGTCCGGACTGACACAGAAGAAATTGGAAAAAGCGGCTGGAGAGAACAGTGAAGAATCGGAAAAAGTGAAAGAATCTAGTCAAAACTATGTAAGCCAAAGTACTCTAGGGCCTGTAGTGCTGAGTGCTGTTAAAATCGCGATCTCCATCAGCGGCCGTAGGCAACAATTTCGGCGAACTATGCACAGTTTTGTGCCGTTCTCCGGAGTGTACGTGAAACAAAGCCAGTTCAATCACGGATGTTCTTCAGGCAAGAACACTGCTTACACAGGTTCTCTGTAGCCCCTATTTTTCATTCCCTGATTAGTTTTGAGAGCACATATATCTGGTGTAGAGATATGCGGTCTTTCTTATCTTGATTAATATTAACAGTTCTGTTTTTCCAATTATTCTCAAAATTTCCGTCATTCGTGACGTGATCCTTCCAAGACATTCTGATTATATGTCTGTAATCCACATTTCTAAGGCCCAAGAGGGTTCATTGTAGGTTCAAGCCTACTCCATAACACAAGACAGAAAAAAAAACATAGCATTTGACAAATCTGAACCTGGTTATTATATTAACGCTGCGGTTGCTTACCAAGGTATTCATGTTTAGGTAAGTTGCTCTTGTCACTTCTCTCCTACAGGTTATATCAATTTTTATATAATTTTATTTTCAAAATATAAAATATTCAGTAACTATAGTAACAATCATTATTATGAATTACTAAATCATTAAAAGAGACTTACGGTTGAGACATTATTAAAAGGCTCAACCAAACTATTTTCCAAAATGTTGATCAATGACATTTTTCTCCGGCCCTCATTATTTCTTCCATTTTTGCATTTCCCATTATTGCATTCCTTTATGAATTCCTTTGCGTATTTATATCCGAGAGTAGATTCATCACCTGTAGTCCCAAAGATCCACAATCTGTCCAAAACAATCCGACTCGTTGAGACACATCAGATACATCTACATTTGACTGCACACAATGTGAAAAAAGATTGCGAATTTAAAGACAGAACCAAAAACGTACAAGGTTAATGTAAATACAAATTACTTACGTTCTTGGCACTTTGGTTAAATTCCTAATACCATCTTCTGTAACTACTACATCATCTTCAATGCGAACACCGCCAAAATTCCTATAAGTGTTAATGACATCTGCGACTAAAAACTTGGACTTATTAGGGTCAGCTAGAGCATTATCTAATAGCTAAAACAAATAAAACGTTATTAAGTAAAAAAGTTCAGCTAATGTTACCCGCAAAGTATATGTTCCGGTCAGAATGTGCAAATATAATAATATAAATATAAAACGGTGATTAGACCGGTGCTCATGTATGGGTGTGAGACGTGGACCCTGACCAAAGCAACTGAAAGAAAATTTAGATGTTTTGAAAGGAAAATGCTCAGAAGAGCGATATAGTCCAAGAGATTAAATCCCAACGTCTAAGATGGGCTGGCCATGTCCATAGACTCCCTAATAACCGCCTTGCCAAGTTATTATGGGAGGAAGCCCCCACAGGAAGAAGACCCTTAGGACGCCCACGAATGCGATGGAGAGACAATATATGGTCAGATCTAAGAACAATGGGGCTACCCACTGACCCAACTATTAAGTACGATCGTTCAAGATGGAAACAAGTTGTGCAGTCAGCCAAAATCAGACTAGATCCAACAGTTATAGAAGAAAAAAGTCCTATTGTAAGACCGCCAAAACGAACAAGAAACACACGTGTGTGAGATTTAACCTGATTTAGTGTTAAATGTTGGGAATAAAGATAAATACTTACGATATTAATGAAATAGCAGCCAGGTTCAATAGTTAGTACCATATTTTTTTCTAAAATCCTAGCAGTTCTCAAACTTTTTAATCCAGGTTTTGTAGGTCGTTCCGGATTTCCTTCTAAATAACCTCCAACATCATGTACATTCAAACCAACAAAGTGTCCCAAACCATGAGGTTGAAAGATAGGTGCAATATCAGCCGCCATCATATCATCTACGGAACCCTGTAGAAGTCCCCCTTTCTTAAGTTCCTCTAGCAAGACTCTATTGGACAATAAATGCATATCAGTCCACGACACTCCTGGTTTACCAGCTTTGAGAACAGCTTGATTTGATTTTAAAACAGCTTCATATATGATTTTTTGTTGTGGAGAAAATTTGCCGTTAATTGGGAAAGTTACTGTAATGTCAGCTGCGTAACCGTAGTATTCGCCTCCCATATCAAAAAGGCTACAACGAAAAATATAAATAATAGTAATTATGCAGTATTTTAAATAAAAAAGATAAGTAACTGATTCAGGAAGCTGATATTATCAGGTTCTTTGTTTTACTCAAAATTTTTCATAATTTTGAGGCATTCTGAACCACTTTAATGGACTACATAAGCTCTGACGTCACAATGGACGGGGTTTTTAAAAACCTTTCCAAACATTTCTAATTTGTTGTCCCATAAGAAGTTTGAAATATTGTTTTTTTTAATTGTGTGAAGAATAACTAAGGACTTTTGGTTATGAACATTCATTCTGTGCGATTGGTATTATTTGTTGTTTGTGAATTTGTGAGGTAAGAATATCAAAGGATTAAGATATTTACTATCAATTTTAATATTTTAGGGTTATGTTATTGTTTGATTAAAAGGGGAATATCACTATGGTCTACTGCAGCTTATACTGCATGGAGAAGTACAAGAGAGAAGAACAATTTCCAGGCTCCATAATCTTAGATACTGGTTTTCACTATCTACCACTAGACTATTTAGTACAGCAATAAATAAAGTAAAAAGGGCCATGTTGGACTATAACGGATAGGTACCTTAAGAAGAAGAGAAAGATCATTTCTTCCGTAGATGATTCCACGTGTGATTTAAAACATCAAAACTAAAAAAGTATGATAATTTCATATATGGCAGCGATGTCTACCACTTAAAAGTCTGTAGATATAGATTCTGAATAGCTTCTTGGCCCCTTGTATCCATGTCGAACCCACTTATCTTTACATTTACCTGGTATTTTTTACCTTCGCCTAATTTTATTCTAGCATCTTGAGTTTTCCCATTCAAAATCCCATTTTTTTCCTATCAATTCTGACATATAATGGCAAACAAAAGACCTAAAAAAGTATTAAAATAACTTACCACAATTTTCCATCTTCCAGTTGAAAGTTGTTGGGGGCTCCAGCATGCCCATAGTGCAAAACTGCCGAATTAATCCCCGATCCACATATACAGGTATACGCAGTATGTCTGCATCCGCCATGTTTGTAGCAATAGTTTAAGAATTCTGATTCACACTGATATTCGAATGTTCCGGCTTTAGCAAATCGCATAACATGTCTATGTGCTGCTGAAGACACCTCAGTAACGTATTTCAGTACATCTAGTTCGTAGGGTGTTTTAATTACTCGACTAAAAACATCAAAAATTATTTATATTTATATATATATATATATATATATATATATATATATATATATATATATATATATTTATATATATATATATATATATATATATATATATATTTATATATATATTTATATATATATATATATATATATATATATATATATATATATATATATATATATATATATATACAGTGATGAGTGCCTTAAGAACCGGCAAAATAACGCAAAAGATAGAAAACATAAATAACACGTTGTGAAATAAAAAGAGATGAAAGTAGTAGAAGTGGGAAATTATCGATAGAAACCTCTACTTTACATTAAATTACATTAGGACTATCGATAGTTTCCCACCTTTAGACGTTAGCTTATGAACTATTTAGTTGACTCAGTCATAATATTACAAGTATGACGTCGAATATTTACATTTTTTTAATTTCGCATAAAGTAAAAACTGATTGAAGGCAATAAAGCAAATGTAAGTAAACAGTTTAATTAGTAGTAATTTGATAATTAATTCTGTGTTGACGAATACAGAATAACAAGCTATGATAATTCTGTATTGAGAAGAGTGTATGCGACGTCTCAAATCATAGTTTATTATTGATCAATATTTTAATTTTGGATAAAACAATCAGCTCATAAGCTAACGTCTAAAGGTGGGAAATTTTCGATAATTCTAATGTAATGTAAAGTAAATTATAGGTTAATATCGATAATTTCTCACCTCTACTACTTTTATCTCTTTTTATTTCACAACGTATTATGTTTTCTATCTTTTGCGTTATTTTGCTGGTTCTTAAGGCACTCATCTCTCTCTCTCTCTCTCTTCTCTCTCTCTCTCTCTCTCTATATATATATATATATATATATATATATATATATATATATATATATATATATATATATATATATATATATATGGTGATAAACTTTTGTGACAAAGTCTGTTACATCTATAATAGGAGATATCAAAAAGATTGTTGTAAATAGTAAAGTAAATAAAAATAATAAATTTAATTCTTGAAATACCCGTTTTTTCGCTACATTCACTTAAAATATATCTAAAACTATTATTAATTATAGGCATAGAAAATATTTAAACAAATTAAATTACATTGACTTTTGCTTATGATGGTGATATGATGATACAATACAATATAGGGTGACGCATTTAAACATACTGAGCAAATAATGAATTTGTTTTTGATTTATCCTGTATTAGATTTAAAGAGTATTATAAAAATCAATCATTTTTATGATTTTTAACAATCATTTAAAAACTATAGCTGCAACAGGTCGTTGCATTTGTACATCTTTTTTAACTATACAGGGCGTCGAAGTTGTTACGATTTTCATTAAAATTTGGTTATAACTTTTTAAATACACTGGATAACGTAAAAAAACTTTGTATTCTTGTAACGAAAAAGCGGATTTTAAATTTAAAATGAAATACAGGGTGTTTCATTTAAATAAAAATATATGATACGGTACAGTGTACTTTTTTTGGTATCTCCTATAATAACAGACATACCCGACTTTGTCACAAAACTTGAAACTCTGTATATATGTGTGAAACTTTTTTGAAATGGTATAAAGTTTGAAAGATGCTACGTACATACACCCAAAACAACAGAGTACACACGGAGTTCATATCTGTACCGACTAATAGATGATTTGAAGTCTGCATCTCTCCCCAGTCACAATGGAACAAACAGCATGGACCCACTTAACTCTGTTACTCCTGAAATTGAATAATCCTTACCCTCGATTTGTTGAAAGTTCTCAATTTAACTCATGTCCTGGTACGAGTGATTTATTAGGCTGTAGATAAATGTTGTTTAGTACATTCCGTATCCACAGTACCTTCGTCTCTTCTGAGGTTATCCATTAAGTGGGGTTGAGATACGCCCATGGAGTACCTTTAGTTTATTTTATCTCCTACATATGTGTTTAGCCAATTTTAAGGCATTTGTTAGCTTATTATTCCGGGGACACATGATTCTGTTCGATTGTCTAAAATAAATTCTGATCTAAACCATGACAGATCCGGTAACAAATTTTTCGACTTCCTAAATAGCTTCTTCTTCTTCTTCTTTTTAGGTAGACATGACTCTGTCTGTTTTTCAATGTGCCTCCAGTAAGTTGTCGTTCCATCGTTTTCGTGGTTTTCCTACTGATCGTCTTCCTATTGGCGAACCACCCCTTGTCGTCTTTATTAGTCTATTTGTTGTCATTCGGCTTATATGATCGTTCCATTCTACTCTTCTATTTCTTACCCACTTCTTGATGTTCTCTACCTTGCATCTACGTGTATATCTATACTTCTAGCTCTGTCCCATAGTGTCTTACCATCAATTTTTTTAAGTGTTTTCATCTCAGTTGTTTCCAACATCCTTTTGATCCTCTCTGTGTCAGGTCGTGTTTTTGCCGCGTATGTCATTACTGGTCTGATGACTGTTTTGTAAATTCCGCCTTTCATTTCTTTCCCGATATTTTTATTTCTCCATATTGTTTCATTAAGGCAGCCTGCGGCTCTGTTTGCTCTATTCACTTGATCTTTTACTTCATTTTTGAGCTTTCCGTAGCTAGATAATGTGATGCCAAGGTATTTAAACTTCATCACTTGTTCTATTATCTGACCTTCCAGCTCCAATTTACATCTTAGTAAATTTGCCGTTATAACCACGCCTTTTGTCTTTTTGGGGAAATTAACATATTCAATTTTCTGTTTTCTTTCAATAAAAAAAAAAAAAAAAAAATTTCTGGCAGTTATATTAAATTGGTGCAGCAGACGTTGTAAATCATCTTCACTTTGAGAGAGTAGTATTGCATTGTCTGAATAGCAGATTATTTTAGGTTGTTGTTTTTATTATTTCATCAATAATCATGTTGAACAATAGAGAACCCAGGGAATCTCCCTGCCTTATCCCATTGCCAGCTTCAATAGGGTCGGTTGGTTCTTCTTCTACTTTTACTTTTATTGTGTTGTTTTGGTATATATTTTCGATCGTTTTGATTATTCCTAGAGGTATAATCTTTCCCATAATACAGTTAGGACGATTCAGTACAACAGACTAGACTCATTCGTGAAATGTATAGGTCTCCAATGCCGAAGGTGCTTAACATGGTTTAAGATTTATAAGAAAGTCTTTAGATGAGGCTAAAACAGGTCTTTCATATATTAAATTAGACATTAGTATCTTCTCCATTTCGCCTTACTCCTTACCACCGTCACATTTGTTATTCTCAAATCATTCAAGCGGAGGATGTACAACGTAGAGCCGAAAGAACAAGAAATCGTCTTTTTCTGTGGTTTTATTGTGAAATCGTTTTCATTTTGCGACCTCATCCGGCTTCTCGATGTATCCTTCAGTCTCCATAAAGCAGAAACCATCGAAGAGTTAGCTTGAAGATCCATGGTATTAAAATAAAAAGATCTTTTTAAATTACGGCAACCTCATGTGTTTTTTTGAACTTCATTGAGATGAGTTGTTTAACGTAACTACTTACTTTAGTTTTTCGTGTCCAAAAGTTTAAAATTTTCGGCCCGGTAACTGTTTCATGTCTTAAAAAAAAAGATAGTAAGATTTTAAACTTTTGGATTTCCATTTCAATTGTCCACTTGCTTTGTTCCATGAATTCTTGTGATTTTCTGAGGTAGTTGGGGCTAGCAAAACAGACGGTTTTCTATTGGAGTTGGTTAGTTATTTGTGTATGTACGAGAGAATGGGGTTGACATTACCCTGAGCCAGGCCATTAGTTTGTCTTCTCCATCGGCTCCTTTTTCCTTCCAGCATGACAGTATCATCCAGTTTTAATCAACAGCCTTCTGTGGTCTGCTGTGAGCTCGGGTCGACCAGTGTATATTTGTTTATTTTTAAATCCTTCTTCTATGTGTTCTGCGGGCTGATAATTTGGCTGGGGCACGATTTATCTGGTCTGAACCCAGCTTGTAGTGGTATGCAATTCTGCTTGACTGTACTATGCGGTTTACGATTAGTCTTTCGCATCTCTTGAAAAAATGGCATATAAGAGAGATTGGTAAGTAGTTTTTGGTTGAGTCTGGGTTCTTACCCGGTTTTAAAAGCACTATTAGTGACAACTATTATGAAATTATTTAGTTAAAATATTTTTCTATTAAAATTAATAAAATTTATTTTGTAGCATCTTTCCCAAAAAAGTTAGAGCTTTTAAAGAGAGTGTTCGCAAATTTTATGGAGCATACAATCCACAAAATTAGCTTATTTGTACGATCAAAAACAGTATATTGTGAATACTTACAGATCTGCTATTATTGGAAAAAGATCCTTATTGTTCACTTTAAACCTACAAATAATTATAATATGTCAAAAGAGATGAAAAATAGCAATAGCAAAATAGATATTTCGTCTATAACTAAGTATTGTCTTCAGGTTATAGTTATTACTGGAGTGAAAGACTATTAAAACGAAATTTATAAATAGCACCAAATGTAGTAATATACAGGCAAAAAAAAGGATTCTGTTAAACTTTAAGTAATCAGTTCTGTATTTATCGGAAAAACTTATATAAAACTTATTTGGCAAGGAATGTATTAAAATTTTGTTCAATTTCTTAGTGAAATTCGATGTTAAAGAAAATTCCCAAACTGAGGCAATTAATTTAGGTATTATTTACTAGTTTTATTGGAAATTAACAACAACTTCAGTTTAAAATATATTTATTTTGACGTTTAATTTGTATTTTAAGAACAATTTAAAGTAAACTTGAGTTGGTTTAAAGAAACTTCGTTCCATTTTCCGTTTATAAACAACTCCAAAAACAACAGTGATAATAAACAGACAAAATTAATTATAAAATTGGTCAATTCTATAATAAAAAACAGAAAGTGAGGCTGGTACACGCAAAATCGATAGCTAACATTGACTCCCAACTCAACGAAACTGCGACAAATCTGATTGCGACGTAGCCTATGTGTACAGAAAGTCGGATAAAATAGAATAGATTTAAACAAAAACAAAATTTAACGGCTAATTAATTTAAACGCATATATTGAAATTATAGAAAAGAAAGGATTGATAGGAGTGGTTGAGGTGAAATAACTCATTTCGCAGTCCTGCTGCTTGCAAAAGATGGAAACAGATTTACTAAGAGAAGTGTACAAAGAACTAAGAGAAATGAGAAAAGAAATATAGAGAATATACAGAAGAGATAATAGAATTAAAAAAGTCAGAGATGAAAATAAAAGAGGAATTAGAAAATACAAAGCAACGTCTAAATGAGGTGAAAAATAGACTAGAAAGGCTCGAAAAGGAATCAAAAAGAAACAAAATTGTAGTAACTGGATTAAATATTGATACAGATGAAGAGAAAATAAAAGAAGATATGAGAAATTTTATAAGAATACACCTAAACGAGGAAGTAAATATAGAAAGAGCAATGCAAAAAAGATTCAGCTGAAAAAGTTAAAGGGAGAAAAGGGATTCATAAATGATGATCTAACAACTAAAGAAAGAGAAATGAGAAAAGACATAACTGAAAAATGTCAATGAAAAACGAACTCAGGAAAAACGGTAAAAGAGTAAAAGTAGGTTTTAAAAAGATCAGTCTAGACGGAGAGGAACGGAGAGGGAAAAGAAAGGCATTTTTAAAAATATTGAGATGCAAAAAAACGGGTAGTAGTGGAGACTTAAGAGAGGTCAGAAAACGAGACAATTTGTGGCAAAAACAAGGAATATGACAAAGGCAAAACTGACAAAACCCTGGCTATGACAACGGACACGAATAAATTAAATCAAAGAATGAAAACAATAAAACACGTAGACACATCAAGTAAGAAAAAAAATGAACATACGATTTGGAAAATTGGAGCATGAAACATAAAGAGCATACGTGCTAAAGAAATAGAACTAGTAGAGGAGTTTGAGCCAGCAGAATTAAGTATACTAGCAATATCAGAGACCAAGAAAAAGTATAAGGAATATTAAAAATGGAAAATAATACCTTAGTATATAGTGGGATATCAAAATACAAAAGAGCAGCTGCAGGTATAGGTTGCAGATATATTTCTGGAAAGCATGGTCAGAGAGAATATTACTAATATCTATGATATACTACTTTAATGAATGATTATAACGAGTGTAGCCGTAATAAAACTATTATAGTAGTATATGGTCCAAACGAAGATGATAACGCACAAAACAAAGAAGAATTTTGGGGAGAGTTACTGTTAGCAATACAGGCAGCAAGAGGAGAAATATACATTGCAGAGGATTTCAACAGTAGGGTAGGAATAAAAAGACGAAATCTACACCAGAAATATAGAACCATTTGTAGAAATGACCAGAAATAACAATGGAAGAGGACTGCTAGAATTTTGCACTTTAAACAATATAACAATAACTAATACATTTTTAAACACAAAGAAATCCACATGTATACTAGAAAAGTCAAAAGTCGAAATGAAAAATCCATAACTGCTTATATACAAGTTGAAAGCAATTGTAGAAGAAAAGACGGGTACAAAAGTACACTCTCTCTTGTCGTTTCCTCATTGCTGAGGATCGTGATTTCCTACAATGCAATTCTCAATTCAATTCTCTCCATCTCTTGCGATTTTGGGCTGCTCTCATGGACTCGGAAAACGTCTCTCCCTCGTACAAAAGTACACAGTGTACCCGAAATAGGCAGCGACCATTACATAGTAGTATCAAACATACGAGAAGAAATAAAAAAGAAGGAAAAGCGTAGTACAGAAAAGGAAAAACCAATTAAAAAAGAGACGATAAAAAAGTATAAACTAAGAAACAAAGAAATGGCAAAAATATTAAAAAAAAGTAAACGAAAACCTTAGAACAATAAAAACAATAAGGATCTACTACTGAATGCAGCTAAGGAAGTAAGTGGAACAAGTAAAAAAGCCTCAACAAAGAAATAGACAGCATGGTGACCCGAAGAAATAAAAAAGCAAGTAAAAGTGAAGAAAAATGAATGGAAACAATATCTGAAATATAAATCAAACGAGAATTACAATAAATAAACAAATGAAAGAGAAAAGGTAAACATATTAGTAACAGCAGCAAAGACAATTGGGAAAATTCTGAGATAAAATGGAAGAAGATAGTAAAAGTAACCACAAGCTATGCTACAGACACTGAAGATGATAAGAACACAAAAAAAACACAAAATATACAGCATTAAAAATACAAATGGGGAATTAATAACAGAAACAAAAGAAATAGTTAAAAAATGGAAACAACACTTTAAATACTATTAACGGAAATAAACCAAGGCGACATTTACAAAGAACTAAATAATATCTATATTGGAAGATAAGACAGAAAACTCAATAAACGAGGAAGAACTAGAAGAAGCAATAAAAAAGTTGAAGTATGGCAAAGCTCCTGGAGTGAAAAGAACAACAACAGAAGTTATAGAAAACATGGGAAAACTGGAGAACAAACATTACTAAAAATAATGAATAAAATATGCAAAAATAAAGGCACCCCAGAAGATTGGAAAGTGTAACTAATAGTACCCATATACAAAACGGAATTAGGAGAGAATGTAATAACTACCGAGGATTCACGTTGATATGTACATGTATGAAACTCTTAGAAGTTAATAACAAACGATAAAGAATAATGACAGAATACGCACTAGACGAACCAAAAAGTGGATTTAGACATGTTACGAGTATACAAGATCATACAGTATGTCCGTAAAGTATGGAATAAATTCGATATTTCCTAAATGAAAAGCCTTTTTAAAAAATCTAAAACACGTCGATTTTTAAATTTAATGTTCTACATTTTACAATAAAATTTCATTATACAAGGTGATACACACTACAGTGATGACGTCATCGGCTCTTTTTTAAATGTAACACCCTGTATTTTAGGACATTTTTAGATCGATAAAAATGAGCTGATTTCAAAAAAGTATAATACTCGGGTCTAATGGATATAATTTGAAAGATATGCGCCTAGAAAATAAATTATTTATTATCAATTGCAAAAAAGTAGACTACTTCTAGTTTTTGGTAAACTGTAATTATTTTTATTAACGTTCAATAACAATTAAGTAGTACAATAATTGTATTAATTCGTGAATGTTCTATATTATTGCTTAGAATTAATTTTAAGTAGAAATGAATTTGAATGTAAAGCAAAGAATTGAAATACTCATCACGCAGTCAACAGTAAGTAAGATTGAAAAGAAATTTCGAGAAACTGGTAAGTTGAAAATGCATGCAAATCAGGTCGTCCCTCTGTAAATTATGCTACAACATAAGATGGTCTACTTGCTTTTGAAGAAGATGTGCACACTTCTGTTCGTAAGGTTAGTAGTGATCTCGATGTTTGCAAAACAATGGTACACAAAGTACGTAAAAGTAAGTAAAATGCACAGTTGTACAGGAATTAAACGAGGATGATCCAGATAAAATAATACAATTTTGCGAAATAATGATGGATAACAGCCACCGAAACCCTCTCTTGGTTCAAAATATTATTTTTTCTGATGAGGCTACATTCAAATTAAATGGCGAGGTCAACCGTCAGAATTGTAGATAATGGGCAAAAGAAAACTCCAACTGGATGCGGGAACATCATACACAATACCCGCAAAAGGTAAACGTATGGGCTGGCATTGTAAGAAATAAAATCATTGCGTCCTACTATTTCGAAGGTAATTTAAACGGGCCAGTATATATTCAGTTTTTAAGTGGGTATCTCGTACTTACTTTAGTTAATTTATTCCCCAGTATAATTAATCTTGGAGGTTTTGATAAAAGTTTATGGTTTCAACAGGATGGTGCGCCTCCGCATTATGTTTTTTTAGATGTTCGAAGGTACCTAAACGAAATTTTTCCGAACAGGTGGATTGGAAGACGTGGACATATTGAATGGCCAGCGAGGTCGCCAGATCTCAATCCTTTGGATCATTTTATGTGGGGTCATTTAAAGAATGTTGTTTATAAAACGAAACCTGCAAATATTGACAAGAATTCGTAAAGAAATAAACAATATTTCTCAAGAAAGCATAAACAAGGTTCTACAAGAATTTGTACAACGTTTGGGTTACTGTCAAATACAACAGGGGCTACAATTCGAACATTTAAGATTAAGTCATGTATTAATTACTGGATTACTTTCAAGTTATTTATTATAATTTATTTATAATTTATTAATATTATAAATCAATAAAAATTAATTTTCTAAGAGCATATCGTTCAAATTATATCCGTTAGATCCCCAGTATTATACTTTTTTGGAATCAGCTCATTTTTATCGATCTAAAAATGTCCTAAAATACAGGGTGTTACATTAAAAAAAAAGAGTCTATTACGTCATCACTGTAATGTGTATCACCTTGTATAATAAAATTTTATTGTAAAATTTGGAACATTAAATTTAAAAATCGACGTGTTTTAGATTTTTTTAAAAAGGCTTTTCAATTAGGAAATACTGACTTTATTCCATACTTTACGGACACACTGTATATTTACTTTAAATCAGATAACATAAAAAGCGCTGTAAAGGAAAAAGAAAGTATACGTAGCATTTCTGGACATAAAACCTTCGATAAAGCACCAAGACAGAAACTATGGAAAATACTAAGAGAAAAAGGAATGGAAAACTAGTTACTAACAATGATACAAAAAATATACAATGAGAAAAATAATATATATATATATATATATATATATAATATATATAATAATAGTATTTAATAATTCAACATCAGATACGTTAACAATAAATGGAGGTTTAAGACAGGACTTCCAACACTATTTATTTAATGTGAATATAAAAACTGAAAAAGAACTTCAGAATAATTTGGAAATATGGAAATAAGTACTCACTGAAAACAGAATAAACATAAATATTAACAAAAAAAAAGTTATGCAAATAGGAGAAACGAGAGAAGAACTTAATATAGAAATTGGAACAAAGGAACAAGAATAGAACAAATATAATAAGAATAATAATAGAAGAAACAGGATCTCTAGAAGCAGAATCAATAGCAGAGTACAAATTTCCCGGAATACAAAAATGAAAGTTTTCAAAGCAGTTTATAGACCTGTTCTGACTTCTGGCAGCAAATCACGGGTACTAATTGAACGGCAAAAAGTCAAGATGCAGGCTAGAGATAAATTTTTTAAACGGAGTTAAAGGCGTTACCAAAATGGATAGAAGAAGCAACACAGATATAAGGAACAAACTGAAAATTCAATCCACATTGGAGTTTATGGAACAGAGACAGTAGAGTCGGTGGGGTCATTTACATCGGACTAAAGATACCATACCAGTGAGAAAAGTGTGGGAAGCAAAAATATTGAAAAACAAAAAGAGAGGAAGACCAAAACAGACATGGAATGAAATAATCGGAAAGATATTGGAGAGAAGATAAGTGACACTGGCAGACGCAAAAATGTTGACACGAAACCGCAAAGATGGAAGAATTTGTTAAGATGTAAATTAAAACTTACACCGTTATATGGTAGAATGGTTTTTGATTATATATATTAGCACCAGAACAATATTAATTTAGTTGATGAATAGAAGCTATTTGTGTGCACAGTTATTTACATGTTTCAATTAATATCACAGTTGATACGATTTATCTAAACTGGGAGGAGTACTTATAATTTAAAATATTACTTACTTTTCGATACCCTCAAAAGTAGCAGCTTTGGCTGTAAGGCCACTGTCACTATTAACACCATTCTTAAAAAAATACAATTATTAATTTATGATACACAATATATACACCTATTTTAACTTACCAATACCAGTAAAGTCCCTCTGTTTAGGTTTTCGAGTACCTGTTTCAGCTGAAAGAAAAAAATTACTATTTTATCAAGTTAATTAAATTAAATTTAGAAGAAAAGAATAAAAGAGTATTTTTGTATCCTGTTACAATATTAGGAGTTGTTTGAACCTTGCTCTACGTCACTGGTAAAGTTTATCTTATGATACAAAAACGTTTCACAAATTTAGGAAAATTTATAAAATACTTAATAATAAAAAATATGGTTAACATTTTTTTTATATTCAATTTCGAAAAAATGCAACAATTTACCTAAACATTTTTTGGATGAAACGTCTTATTTTAAAGTAGAGATTATTTAAATGGTTCTGAAACTATATTCTTGTGGTATTTCTATTTATCTACCGTATATAATGGGAATAAACCACACCACCCGTTAAATATAATGGATACCAGAATATTTTTTTGTTATTCTACATTTTTCATGGGATACCCTGTACCATGAAAATAGTATTATATGAATATAAAGAAATAAAAATAGAAAATACAAAATTAAAAAAAAAACAATAGAAGAGAAAAAACCTAAAGCCCAGCAAGTGCAAGAGCACTTACTGATAATGCGCTGACCAATAGGGTTAACTTGGTATGTATACCGAGACACACAGGCATGGAAGGGAACGAACGGGCTGACGCCCTGGCAATACAGGGCTCATCTACTCTGCCTGTGAGATTCAAACCTGTGATTGGAGGTCCCTTTAGTACTAGTCAGGTCTAAGTGTCTGAAGGGCTTACAATTGGGCCTTACTCCGATCTACCATAACCATAACA
Organism: Diabrotica undecimpunctata; assembly: GCF_040954645.1. NCBI lineage: Eukaryota > Metazoa > Arthropoda > Insecta > Coleoptera > Chrysomelidae > Diabrotica > Diabrotica undecimpunctata. The sequence goes on from NC_092812.1 coordinate 74,505,785, forward strand.
ATACGTTCAATAATAACGAAGATGCTGTGTAGTGCAATTTTGGTAGTCGCCTAGTTTGTTTTTGCTATCTTAATATATTTGTTATATTCTATGTCGCAAATTAAGATTCGATCAGTTGTTTTTTTGTACTCAGCACGAGGCCTTCTCTAAGTCAATAAATCAAAATTTGTCTTATAGTAAATTTATTTTCATTCATAGTGACCTATGATATCTGCTGGTATGTAACTCTACACTCATTAAGATCGAAGATGCTGTCCAGTGCTCTTTTTGTAGTCGCTTTGTTTGTTGTTCTATCTTCATATAATCGTTATCCCCTCCCCTTTCATTTGTATATCGCATTTTAGAATTGTATCAGTTGTTTATTTTGTTTTCAGTCAGAGGCCTTCTTAAAGTCAATAAATCAAAATTTTTTTGACTTTAGTAGGTTTTTAGTAGATTTATTTTCATCCGTAGTGCCCTATATCTCGTATGTAATTATACGTTCATTAATAATCAAGATACTGTGCAGTGCCTTTTTGGTAGTCGCCTTGTTTGTTTTTTATCTTAATATAATCGTTATCCCCCCTTTCATTTAATGTATCACACGCTGCAATAGCACCAATAACAACGGAGATCTAATGTAATGCCCCTTTGGCAATGCCGATACGTTTATTTTTTCCTCAATTGTACTAGCTACCTTCTTCTATTTCCGGCAAGACCTTATATGTCACGATCCGTAGAACAGTTCTCGGGCTGTGCCTCGGTGCGAACAATTTAAGTATTGATGACGGTCGCAAAAATCTGTCGCGTATTTAATGATTTGTTTCCCATCAAAAAAGTCTTCAACATCGCTAAAGAAGTTTTTACTTAAAAATAGCCATCTTCTAATAAAAAACTCTATCTAGCCGAAATATGCATCACAATTCGAGGTACCTCCGTTTACATATCACGCAACCAAAAACACACAACACAACAATTACCATCCTCCAGGTCATAGTCTGGACCATTTCAGATCTGACATTCAAATAAATTACACATCAACTGACATTCAAAACACTGACACGACATACAACACACAAATTACTAACTACACACAACAAAGACACTACACTCACTAAAATACACATCAAAACTCATCATTCATAGTCACTCCATAAATCACAGAGTATTACAACCAACTACAAATTTTCTTAGACAGCTCTTTAAAATATGACATCAAACAAATGACACAATACACAAACAACTTTATGTCACAAAATCCTCAAAAGATCTCAACTTAGAACTCATACAAATACAGTAGTCGAGTTGTTCCGAGTGTCCATTAATATATATATGGACGCCCGATTCAAACAACTGAGGAACTCAGGGAAGCAGCGGCGAGTATACGGAACTATTACGATTACTAGAATTAAGAGAAACCACATCTCTAACCAAATTCTGCAGTCAAACCCCACTAGCTGAATAAAATAGCCTACCTTTACACAACAAACCCCATTAATGCCAAACCTCTGCAGAAAAAATTCAAAGTTTTACCCGTAGCCAAATACCTAACCATCACAAACAGATCCAATCAAAAAACACCCATTCCACCCCGCCGTCCAGTCCCAGAAAACATCACATAAACAAATCTAAACACATGCATTCCTTAATAATTCCGCAATCAACACATATTCAACCGATTATTTATTTAAAACTCAAAATCTACCCATCTATCAAAATTCAAGTCACTTACAGTCAACTCTCCTTAAAAATCCGCCACACTTACAACCAAATCCAAAATCAACACATCACCCCGTATACCTTATATCCCATATTACAGTACATTAACATTACAGTTACAAACAACACATAACATGAACCTGCGACAGAAACAATACCTATTGAACCTTTACCCCCAACCTTACAATCAAAAAACACAAAACGAAACACATACAACTCAATCTACATAACAATCAACTCAAACAATCGATTCGAACCATCCCCTACAACCATCACACACAAACAACAAAAAACACAAGACAACCCAACAAGACAACACAACCTAAGCAATACCTTATAGAACACATCCCACCAAACATTTGCCAACAAAACACTTCTCAACAATATTTTAAAATCAAACGAACTTCTTCCCAATAACATAGCCCACTTAAAAGTCTATTCATTAGACAAAACCGCACCCCTCAACACAAAACCCTAAACCTTAACCCCTAAATATCCATGAATTCCAGACAAAACTAAGAAACAATATCGTGATAATCACTATTGGCCCCATATATTTCAATAACACTCCACAAAAGTCACAACCAAAATTAAATCAAACCTCCATCTCGCATGACAGGCGTTAACAAAAATTTTTCACAAAAAAACATTGAAGACCATCAATCATAAGGCCACTTCCCTAACATTTAAATTGTCAGAATAATTGTCCGCTAAAATAACATCCCTATACACTTTGTTCTAGTCTTCGAGAACTCAGAACAAAAATTCTCAGAAGCACTAAAACACTGAAGATTATACGTTGTGAGATCCCTGGATCGAATAACGTTATCCCCCTGCGCTTAAAATATTGTTCTAGATGCTGCCAAAGCGAACGTCGCAATACAGAATACCACCAAAGGGCCACTATCTCTCCAAACTGCGGACAAAATCACAAATCATAATTATAAATGGCAAATGCACCATCCGGTTCAAACTATTGCGGCACATACTCGGCATATTCACACAAATGTCCCGCCAGAAAAAGCGCTCCCACAACATAGAAACACACATATACACTCACTAGTCTAGACAAATTTCCTCATACGAACTCACTTCGGACATAAAATCGATAATTAACCTCATTGCATGATCTTTTTCTACTTCTTACCTGAAAAAAACTCCTACCAATATCTCTAAAGAAATCTTCCGAAATATGTACCGACACGCAATCGTAGTGTCAACCTTTAACTTTTCTATAAATCAAAGATTTATACAAACCAGATTTTAATCCCGTTACATCCCACCTAACATTCTAGCTCCTAGAATGCACCCACTAGCCATCGACAAAACTACATAACTCCTTCATAGTCGATTTAATTTACATAAGGACATGGGAAGATTGGTTTTCTATAGTTTCCCAAACTCATTGCATAATGTTAAGCTCCATCAAACTCCTACCTCGACTCCTACGCTGGTCTTAAGTCATTAACAGAAAATCCTCCCAAACATACAGAAAAACTCCAAGAAGAGGAATGTAGCCTAAAACAAGGCTTTACCACCCCTATCCTTCTTCTTCTTCCTCAGCTTTTTTTATTTCCAGGGGTCGCTGTTCCTTACTTTTCGTCGCCACTCATTTCTGTCTACCGGTTCTTCTTCACCTAAATCTTCCTCTCTCAGGTCCTCTACCACACAGTCCTTTCATATTCTTCTCGGTTTTCCTCTACCTCTCCTTCCATCAATCTCGTCACCTCGGCTCTTTCCCCAATTAAGTGGTTCCTGATCCTGTCCTTTCTAGTCTTATTCAACATCCTCCGTAATATTTTTATTTCAGCTACCTCCATCTTATTTTCCTGAATCTTTTAAACCTACACCAACGTAGGTCTCACCACACTCCTGTATATCTTTCCTTTCAGCTCTTCCCCGATTTTTATATCACAAAGTACCTCGCTCATTCGCTTCCAGTTAAACCAACCAGCCCGCAGTTCTCCATCTTCAATAGCCCTTCTCCAACACCCCAACTTCCCCTCCAACAGTTCTTTGCTCTCCTCTACTAACACGATATCATCAGCAAAGTGCATTGATCAAGGAGCTCTCTCCCCTACTTTTTCTGTCAGTACATCCATAACAAGATTAAACAGGTAGGACTTAATGCAAACCAACCGTGACTGGTAAAATTTCGGTCGTCAATTCGCACAAGTCCTTACTTTGGTGTATGCTCCCTCATACATTTCCTTCAAGAGCCTTCCGTACTTCTCGGGAACCCATTTCTCTCCCATACATCTTCATAGATGTATGGGAGAGAACTGTATCGTACGCCTTCCCAAGATCTATAAATACCAAATATAGCTCTCTTTTCTTCTCGCAGTATTTCTCTATCAACTGTCCCAAAGCAAACAAGGCATCCGTTGTCCTCCTTCCTGGCACAAACCCAAACTGTTCTTCTATGGATGTCTCTCTCCTTAACTTCAATTTACAGTGTTCTTCCAGATTTTCATTGTATGCGACATTAACTTTATCCCTCTATAGTTCTTACATACCTAAATGTTTCCTTTATCTTTATACGATGATAACATCACACCCTCTCTCCATGCATTGGACATCCTTTCTTCTTCATATATGCTACTCATCATTTGTTACAAAATATCAACCCCTTCCTCTCCAAGAGCCTTTCAAACCTCCACAAGTATTTCATCAGGTCGAACTGCCTTACCATTTTTCATCCTATTACACCCCTCAACAACTTCATGTCTCGCTATCCCTGGTATTATATTCACATTTGGGAACCCGCATTCTCCGTCTCTTCTCTGGTGTTCTTCATTTAGCAACTTTCTAAAGTACTCATACCGGATTTGCTTTATTTTAACGTCGGTTCTTAACACTCTTCCATCTGCACTCTTAATCTGCCTCACGAGGGTCAAGTCCTTTGATGACTTGTCCCGTGTTTTAGCAATTCTCTCGGGTGTCTCAAACTCTTCATACAGCTGTGCAGACTATCTTTCCTTAGTAGTAGCTATAGCGCGCTTTGCTATCTGTATATATCCTTATCTTCCTTTCTTTTAGATCTGTCATACCCCTTTCTAGATTCTTTCTACTCTCTAACCTTCTGTTGCACTGTTCACCACCAAGTTTATTTGTCTCTAGGAGGCCCTTTACCAGATGTTTAATCTAGTACTTCCACTTCCTCTCGCACCACAACTTTACCGTTGGCTTCTTACTAGTCATTTACTTTTTTCCTCAAACTCTTCCAGCACCCTACTCTTAAAGACTCAACTCTTGTCTTTTAACTTCCACCACTTTACTTTCTGGTATCCTACTTGCTTTCCTGTCCGCCTTACCTTATCTCCGCATTCACTATCAACAGTCGATGTTGACTAGCTACACACACCATTATGTCTTTACGTCTTTTATCTGACTCCCTCTACACAGCACAAAATCTATCTCACTTTCCCTCCCTCCCACTATAGGTAACATATTGGTCTTCTGTCTTCATAAAGAACGTGATAAAGAACGTTAATGACAGCCAAATCCCATGCCACTGCGAAGTCAATCACACTATTTCGTTTATCATTTCTTATTCCCATCCCAAACCTTCATGAACCATTTCTATTCCCGCTCCTTCTCTACTTATATGTCCATTCTAATCACCTCCATTTAATATAATAATAATATCCTTCACACAGAAAAATCCAATACCGAACCACAACCAACCGGTACAAATCCAGCATCCAAATCAGGAATATAAACAGCGCACCTTCCAGGAGCCCCTCAGTTAGTGGCCATTCGCTGGCAGGTAAGGAATTCCAGTGGAGATTTTTCCAGAAATTTTTTTCAGGTGAGTTTTTAAAAACTTTTAATATTATTATAGTTTATAGGTCAGTTTGTGTATTAAACTAAATATTGAAAAGAAAGTTAGTTGGATTATTGTAATGTAATATAAATAATATATTATAAATAAACTGTTTTATTTTCTTCTTCTCAGATTGTTTTGTGTTTTGTACGAAAGTCCTAGGTATTTAAAACAGGGTACGTGCGTTTCTATTGGTATAAGCATATTGGAACCCTAGCAAATTTGGCGTCAATTTCTTCTCAAAGTCTTTTTGTTAATTTTGGTTTAACATGGTTTTTTTTCTTCTTAATTTTCTAAGGCCTATTAATTTTGTTGAAAGCAAACTTCCGAAGTTCTAAAACTTGGCACATAAGTTTTCCATGGTTTAGAATGATCTTTTGATTTTGGGATCGACTTGTCTTCTTTTCCTTTTCCTTCATCCTATCACGTATTTTTAAATCTTTCTTAAAACTTATCATATAGGTTCTATTTGGTGTACGAAAGAACCCTATTGATTTTGGTATCGTCATGTCTTCTTCTTCTTCGTTCTGACTCCTATTTTTACACATTTTTTTTTCAAACAATATCCTCTAATCTTAAAACTTTATAGATAGGTTCCATTTATTGTAGGATAAGGGTCCTTATTGATTGTGGAGTCAACACTTGTACAGCACTTGCAAAACCTGTACAGCAACGGAAAAAAATACTTCACAGTTTAGTTAAAAAGGATCAATGAACATGAATAATGAAGACCTAGCTGAAAAACAACTGCAAAAAACTTGCATAATCTTAGTAAATACACGTATTTACGGGTGCCTGGCATATTTTTAATAAATTTTATAAATCCTTTTTGAACAAGTTTTGCCATTAAGTCTTTTTTATTTTTTCAAAATATATACTTAATTATTCATTCTTTTTATTAACTTGTCTCAGCTATTATTAGTTGGCTACACCGTACTGATGACGACCAATGAGTCAGAAATACCTATTTACAAAAGATTTCTATTATTGTCCATCTTTCTATTGCATATCCTTCTTTTTACGGATTATTTCCTGTTAATATATTCCCTATAATAAGGTTTAATTTATCTTCCTTCGCCAAATTAAAATATAGATGTCTCCCTAAATATATGTTCGCGTACGGCTTTGGTAAATAGTACTTATTCTGGAATAAAAATCAGTCAGCAGTGCTCGGTCCATAGCAACATTCAACACATAACAAAAACGAAAAAGAAGTCATTTTAAATATATCGAATGTAATACTTGTAATATTAAAATGTCTTTCCTTGTTAGTTATTTCTCAGATCTACTTTTACCTTATATTTTTGATATATATTTTCTAGTGTCATTCGTTGTGTTTTAATTACGTTGTCACGTTGAATATAATAATATAGGGAAGTTAAAAGGTTTTGTATTCTATTATGTTTGATTATTGGAAAGTATTATGTTAAAGTATTTGTTGGTTTTGATGAAGTGGTTTAAGAGTTATTGCATATCGTTTTCGTTGCTTATTACTAGGACACACTTCTCTGATTTTGTATTAGGTACCTTATTTTAGGCATTATAAAGCTTTAATTTGTCTTTCTTCCTAGATTAAAATTCTGCCCCTATAGGTACTCACAGACAGCTGGTAAATGGTATTCTAGCAAAAAGTTTCAGTGATAAGATCAAGAAATTTTGAGTAAATTATTTCCTCTATATAACTGAGTCTTCTATATAACTGAATTTCTTTTCTTGTTTGTGAATTTTTCAGCTCTACTTTTACCTTAAATTTTGATGTATATCTTTGGTATTATTTGTTGCATCATCACGTTGTGTCACGTTGGACATAATACATGGAAAAGTTTTGTGTTTTATTATGTTTGATAATTGGAAATTTATACCTTATTTAAAGACACTTTCTTTTTATTTCGCCATTAATAATATTAAATAAAACAAGTTTCAATTTGTCCTTGTTCCTAGATTAAAAATCTGACCCTATAGATGCTCACAGACAGCTGGTAAATGGTATTCTAGAAAAAACCTTCAGTGATAAGCCAGTCGCCGGCGCTCGGTCCACAGCGACATTCGACGCCTAAATGTTTCAGTAGAAACCTAAGACTGGTAAAAACACTGAATCTTTCTTTTGGAATATCAGTTATCTCGGCTCTATGTGTAATGTTTTTCATTTCCGAAAAAAATAAAGTTTTCTAGAATATTTACCAATTTATTCTAAGTCTTCTAAATATGTAAATTTTTTTTGTTTGTTAATTGTCAGTTCTACCTTTACCTTATATCTTTGACATGTCTTTTGTGCTGTCATTCGTTGTGTTTTAGTCACATTGTTACGTTTAATATAATATCTTGGTGTTAATACGTTGGCGTATTGAGGAAGTACTGCGAAATTAGTCTGTTTTAGTATATGAACGATATCTTTCAAGTGATACCAATTAAATAGTTCAATTGAATAAATTAAACATATAGACAGGTTTATAAAACTCTGTTAATTTTTCAATTAATTTTTTTAAGGCATTATTTTATTTTTTGTTGAAAATTTTAATTTTAGCGAAGTAGTTTTATATCTCGGTAAGTCCAGGTTTTTTAACTCCGCCTACAGGATCATTGACATACTACCTCAATGAACTAGTTGCCGGTCCTAAGCCTGGAAAAAAGAGGAAGGTTCTTGGGTCAGATTAGCACTTTAGCCAAGTTAAAAAACGTTGTCTTTATCTAGCAGCTAAGCGTAAAGCTGCAGAAGATATAAGTACTCAACCTAGGAAAATTTTACATCACGTTTTAAGTGAAGAAGAAAATACCACTTTAACTATTATGAATTTGAAATCAGTGAAACGAAGTATTTATAATGTAAGAAGAAAATTACTCCCAGTTTTACCAAAAACGTTAGAAGAAGTACTGGAATCGTTGGAAAAATTAGAGGACCCTATCATCCCGTCTAGAAATGAAAACTTTTTATTGGTAAATTATAAGAGTGCAAAATTGGCTATTATATCTTGTGAGACAAATCTCAGACATTTATGTAAGTATTCTAAAATATATATGGATGGTACATTTAAATATTGCCCAAAATTCTATTATCAAATGTTTACAATTGATGGATAGTACAATGGCCACTACATTCCACTAGTATTTTGTTTATTGCCAGATAAATTATCATCTACATATGAAACATGTTTCAATTTAATAAGGACCAAATGTTCAAAGCTAACTTTAAATTTTCTTCCAAAAGATTTGGTCATTGACTTTGAAAAATCAATTCATAAGGCTGTTAAATCAGTTTGGGGTCAATCTAAAAAACTATTACTAGGCTGGTATTACTACTAGGTTTTTAAGTAAGTTTATTATTATTTGCTATTAATATTGTAAGTTGTAAATGAAATTCACTAATCTAAGATAATAAATTTTATAACGCAGTAAGACAACTTTAATTATGGGATTTATCCCCACGGAGCTCGACGCCTGGACGAAAGTGTATATGCAAAAATATTTGACTTGGACGAAAGTGTTATTTCTTCAGGTAAAAATTTAAGGTAAAACTGAACTCATTACGATATTCCCGACGAAAGTGTATCTTCTCATTGATTTAACTCAATTTTGGGGTTACGTTAGCAATGAACTTTATAAAATACCTCCAAAAACAAGGAATGTTAGTGACTTATTTAATGACCGTTTTCGGGCGTGCATAAGTGTTTTAGGACGTCATTTTGAACACCTTATGTAATGTGTTACATTGACTACCAGATTATTAATCGGTAACGGTGTCAGTGTTAGAGAATTCAGTCATGGCTTACTTAAAATCTGTAAAAATTTAGACACATAATTAATTTAATTTGCTTTGAAAAATGAAAATATCTCAAAAACTAATAAATTTAGACATGGGGAATATCAAACAAAAATTGAAGTATTCAAACATTAATAAATCAGTTTATATTTTTAATGTCCACCACTATCGAAACATCAGCAAGCATTTTAAACAGTATTTCAAAGTTTATTATTAACCCTTTATATTTGAGCCTCAATTGGAGAAATGTATCACAAAACACAAAGTTTATCACCAGTTTTGTAATTAAAATTTTAGAATGGTAAAATTATTGGGATGACTCTGTAAGTTTTTTCTCTGTCTTTTTAATATATAATTCACTATCATACATTTAAAAAGGTGGTATGGATATATTGCTAATCTTAAGATTTGTGTTTTTATAGATATTAGATATATAAATTACAAAATAAACTTTATAGACAGTTTAATCGCCAATTAGAGATATTAGTAAATAGCAGATAAAATACAGATTGGCAACTGATATTTATGGTTTAGATACAATTAATCAGAATTTATACAAAATTTTAATGATTTGTTGGTAAAGTTGTATACAGTACATGATTCATTTTTTAAAGTAAAATGGTATATTAATGTACTTATAAGAAAGCTTGTGTATAGATATTAACGTGGAAATAAGAAAGACATACAAAAAACTTAGAACATAGAAATAAATTACCAAGGAAAAGAAAAAATCATAAATCATACGATGATTTATGATCATAAATCATGTCCAGATAACATATAAACACTTCAGAAAACTTTCCATAGTTGCATAATAGTTTCTACTTCAAATATTTAATATTATTTGGTCACAAAAATCAGTTCTAAAAATCCCAATTATTGTTATCCCTATTATTAAACCAAACAATAATAAAGATAAATTACACCTAGGATTATATCGTGCTATATCATTAACATGTTCTTCATGTAAACATTAATTTTGGATTAATGTGGAACCTGGAAGAAATTGATCAACTAATCATCGAACAAGCTGGTTTTATTCCAGTTAGATCTAAAAACGACAATATTATCGATCTGGAAAACGCTATTCACGAAGCTTTTAAAAACGATCAAAAACGTATGACAATTTACTTTAACATGGATTGTATGGAAACACAATATATTAAACATTCTACAAAAGTCACCATTTTGGAATACATAAACAAATTTTTAACTCAAAGAACATGTAAGTCCGAGCGAATTGCGATATATCCTATCTTCGAGAACAAATCCCACAAGGATCGATTTATCAGTCTTACTCTATTTTTAATAGCAATATACTATATAACGAAAATCATTGCGAAACCTGTTCAGGCAAGACTATATGCTGATGACCTGATTCTTTACATCAAAGGCAAGAACGTTAATAATATGGCGCCAATATTAAAAGAATATTTAAATAAACTAGTAAATTAATCCCTAGGCACCGGTTTTAGTTTTTTTTTCAATACAACAATATTTACAATATTAAAAAAAAACATATTGAGGATTAAACTAAATCTCACGCTTGACAACCAAAATCTTTTGTATACAAACGAAATAAAATTTTTAGGAATGATATTTGATCAACACACATGAACATTTGTAAAAAAACAGTTTTTTTGCACTACATTATAAATTTTATTATTTTTTTTAATAACAAAATAAAATGTTATTAATACATTTGAACATCGAGGAATTACCGTCTTCTAAGGCTAAATATTTATACTATTGAACTTGCTCTATTAAGAGCGTAGACGCAAAATTTCTGGCCAATGCTTTTTAAATGAATTCATTTTTTTCGAATCCTGAGAAAACTAACAAATATTTTTGAGAAATTTAAACGCAGAATGAAAGATTACATTATTAGCGAGGGCCGAAAGTCCCTTAGAATAAAAAAAAGTTTTTTTGAATATTGAAAATTGTAAAGAGATATTTGAAATTAAAAATCACACTAAATTTTCTCTTTTTTTTTTTTACCCCTGTAACTTATTAAAATAACCATGATAGAAACATAAACATTATACTTTCGGCCCTCGGTAATAATGTATTCTTTCATTCTGCGTTTAAATGTTTCAAAAATATTTATTAGTTTTCTCAGGATTCGAAAAAAAAAGAATGCATTTAAAAACATTGGCCCGAAATTTTGCGCCTACGCTCTTAATTATTTACAAAATAAACGTTTGAAAAAGGGGTATGTTTTTTACTTATAAACAATTGTAATAACTTCTATATTTTTCAAGCTACAGACTTGTACGTACAACCATTGGATAGCTGGTAACAAACTCACATTTAAGAAAAACCTTCTATGACCAATAGGAACGAAGTTAGGGACTATTTATATACACACTAAATAAAATTTGGTACTTGTAAAGTGTGAAAAAAAAAAACAAAGAGATAAAATAAGAAATAATGAGTAATAAAGAATAACAAATAAAATACATTACTATATTAGAGTCAAAATAAAACAAAACAAGGTATCTAAAATATTGCTTTCGCCATATTCATGCAATTATTGATCAATATAGTTTCTTAAGAAAATACATTGATTCGAACGATTTTCTAACAATGACTTTTTAAATTCTCTTGTGTCCTCAATGTATATATATATATATATATATATATATATATATATATATATATATAGCTTTTTTTGTTTTTTATTACTTATTTCTTTTAATTTTTAACTCTGCTTGCTTCTAGTACAGTCTGTTTCTTATTCCTGTATATTAATTTCTCTTTCTAATTTATTACTAAGGATTTAACTATGTCAGACTACTCATAGAGTAGTATCGATTTCCATTAGACTAGTAAAACATAAAATAAAAATTAACATACACTAGGTACTTACTTCATCGACGTAGTGTACATGATGTGACTTATACTTCTTTTTAAATTCATCCAAAGGAGTGAGGGGACCCATCCATACAGCATACTCTACTGGAAGACGAGGAAAGAATAAATGGCTATCTCCTGTTACAACATCTATGATTCCATAGCAGTCAGCTTCAATAACTCCAAAACACCAATTGAAGTACGCTTCCTAAAAAATTGTAAGTACTGGTTCAAACAACCAATATAGGTAAGCTTAATAATCTGGCTAAAGACATACAATGAAGATAAAACCATGTGAAAAAAGGTTACAATTATCTAGATCAGAACAAATCTAGATCTAGAGCAAAGGCTGTAGCCGGATACGATGGTAAAATCAGCACTCGGCTGTATTCTCATTTGGGATAGATACTCGAAAGTACATATATTATTTAGAAAATCCTTTCTCTCCTATCGCAAAAATTATGTTGTTTCGAGAAAAATTTTCCTGAACGATCCTTTGCCTTAAAAATTTTGAAAAAATTCATGAACATATATTTTCACGCCCAGAAAACTGATTTTTTTTTCAGATTTTGTTAATCAATATTGAGCTCAGGAAAATATTTGAACTTTTTAAAGAATTTTTAGGTCATGTAGGTAATTTTTGTCAAGCTTCTAAATAATTATTTTTCATGTATTTTTTTACGTTCTTTTGAATGGCGCGGTCAGATTTACCATTTTCTCTCCGGAACATCATCAAAATTCGAAAAACACATTTTTTTGGTGTTTCCCTGATGTTTTTAGCACTTAAATTCAACTGCATATCAATAAATAACGATTTTTGATATATTTGTTTGTTATTTCTAATAACGCGATCAGGTTTGCCATTTTCAGACCAGAACATACTCAAAATACGACACACCCTGTTTTTTGATATTTTTCCCATGGGTTTAGGACATAACCTCAACTGCATGTGAATGAAGAACGGTTTTTCTTTTTTTTACGTTTTTTTTTTCTAATAAAAGGGTCACGTTGGCCATTTTCAGACGTGTTTTTGGGCATGAAAATGCATGTTCATGAATTTTTTCAGGTTTTTTAAAGCAAAGGATCGCTCAGAAAATTTCTTTAAAAAAGCAACATCTTATCCGGCTATTCCTATTATCCCGATTGCTGTTTATTGCCCACCGAATAAAATAATTAAAGCTGATCATTTTACTAAATACTTTAAGATGTTCGGGCACCGTTTCATTACTGCTGGTGATTATAATGCCAAATTATTAAAAAGTATTAATGAGAATCATTTAACTCCTCTCTCTATTGGACAGCCAGCCTACTTATTGGCCTACTGATTGACAAAAAATTCCTGATCTTATTGATTCTACTATAGTAAAAGGAATGTCACATACCTACCTCTAAATTTCCCCTTCATTTGACCTCTCATCAGATCCTTCCCCTTTTTTCATAGATCTACAAAGCCAAATTCGTAACTGTCCTAAATATTGAAAACTTTCGAAAGCATCTCAGGTATTACAAAATCATCTGCTTAAACTAGAGAGCTGGCTTAAACTATGGCGAGTCCAAGTCAACAGTTTAAAATCAACACAAATAACGTTTACTTTAAAAAAAAGCGTCACCAGTTTCTAGTTTCTATAACATTCCACTACCAGTGAAATATCTGAGAATTCATTTGGATAGCAAACGTTATTGGGGCATCCACAACTGGAAGAAACGCCTTTAACTCAGCTTAATCAACAAGAAAATGTATTGGTACTTGACTCGAAAATCAAATCTTAGCCTGGAGAACAAACTTCTGGTTTATAAATGTATTTTAAAATCGATATAGCTATACGCAGCACAAATCTGGGGTACAGCAAGTAATACCAACATACAAAAACTGTTCCAATCGAAAGTACAGCGCCAGATCTGCAATACCCCTTGGTATATTACGAACCACAGATTACACCACGATCTACAGTTACCAACAATTAGTGACGCAATATCTGCTGTAAACTCTGCATACAAAACCAGACTATCTTGCCATCCAAATCCACTGGTCACGAATCTGTTCAACATTTCACATGAAATAAGATTAAAAAGACCAGACCCTTTGGACCTCTAGTAAACCTGGAGAAACAGAGTATAGTGTCATAGTGCAGTGAAATAACAAGTTTTTAATTTGGTGATTTTTAAAATTTTCTCGATTTTTTTTTAGACTTGTGATACTCATGTTTGTTCTCAATGTTGTTTATCTGTATTAAATTTTGTTTGTTAAATTAAAATTAAGTAATTAATTGTTATGTCATAGATTAAATTTGTAATATTATAAATATGTCTTACCTGGGTGCCCGCCTGGGGCTTCCCACTATGGTTATTGTACATAATTTATACATATTGCTTATTATTTGTAATGAGACAGAATCTTATCCCGCTATAACCTATTATGAAGAAATAACTACATATAGACATCAAAATAAAAAAGTATGAAAACTTAGAAATAATAATAATTGGCAACACTCGCCACTTGAAATATAACGTCACTAAGCGGAAAAGAACTGAAGAAATGGACGGTTATATCTTAATATTAAGCTTCAGTGAATTCAAAAATGGTACGATAACACTAACCAATAGACACATATTATATTATTCTGGTAGAAAAGCACCGCACAGAGCAAATAAAAAAATGGTGATAATATTAACAGAGACATTAAACAACGAAGTAATAAAATGTCAACATGGTAGGAAACAAAAAAAGAAAAAGTTACAAAATTTTATGAAAAACTAAGATAAAGTTTTTTGGTGTGCTATAAGATCCATGAATACTACAGGCGATATACTATTGCTATTATTAACGTAAAAATCGCTGAGACTTCAATTTTATTGAGCGAATGGAAAAACACTTACCTGTCTGAAGAGGTAGCTTGTGTCCGAGTCGTAGATGGAAACCTCAGATCCACCTTGGAGAACCACAACAGAGTTTTCTACAACTTTTTTCAATCGTTCCACAAGTCTCTTTCTATTGGTTTCATATAGTATAGGGGGAATTTCAAAAGTATGAGACCCCATAGACAGTGTTCTATAAATTTTGATAATCATATTTATATATACTTATGTAAAATAAACAATATAAATAAAATAAATTTAAATACGAAAATATTTTTTTTTATAAATATTTTGGGGGGTAAAGGGGTAGAATGCGAAAACATGGAATTGCTTCCAGTTTACTCCACTTAGCCTCTTCTACTCAAATCTGACTATCACCTTCACGCTGGTGCCCCCTGTTAAACCGAGCAACTCAACTGGAGATCCGGTATCCAACCCGGGTGGAAAGTTGGGTCGGAAACGGACGAGAGCGGGTGAACTGGTCCTCCAGGTTGGGGTTGGGCGTGTAGGGTTAACACCCCGACACCGTAAAAAACAACAGGTTACGAGAATTCAAGATAAAGTTTCCGGACTGAAATCTAGACGACGACTGGGCGAGAAAAAGGACAAAGAGTTACAATTTAGTACGTGGAATGTGAGACACTTATATAGAACTGGAGCATTGCGGGAACTCCTTGATATCCTGGATAAATATAACAGACATCATAGCGCTTCAAGAAGTTAGGTAGTTGGGAAAAAATATACGAGAAAAAGAAATATACCATGTACTATAGCTGCCACCCAACAGAGCATAAACTTGGAATAGGATTCATAGTCAGCAGCAGAGTGAAGCACCTAGTAATAGACTTCGAAGCCATAAGCGACAGAATATGCAAAATAAGAAT
Source organism: Diabrotica undecimpunctata (assembly GCF_040954645.1). Taxonomy (NCBI): domain Eukaryota; kingdom Metazoa; phylum Arthropoda; class Insecta; order Coleoptera; family Chrysomelidae; genus Diabrotica; species Diabrotica undecimpunctata. The sequence continues at coordinate 74,521,659 of NC_092812.1, forward strand.
TAGGGGAAAATTTTTCAAATATTCAGTAGTTAATGCCCATGCACCCACACAAGATAAGCTAGACAAAGAAAAGGTTGAAGTTTACGAAAACTGGAAGAAATAATAAAGAAATGCCCTAGAAATGATATAAAAATAGTACTTGGAGATTTCAACGCAAAAGTAGGAAAAGAAAACGATTACCTATCCACCATTGGAAAACATAGCCTCCATAACGAGTCGAACAACAATGGAACACGCTTAATACACCTTGCGGCCTCAATGAATATGGTGATAGCCAGCACATGCTTTGAGCGTAAAAATATACACAAAGGCACTTCGGTTAGCCCAGGCGGTAACACAATCAATCAAATTGACCATGTTGTTGTGGATGCAAGACATTACAGCGATGTTATGAATGTAATGCAAAAAAAGGTAAAGGAAGCAAAGAAGATAAATTCGAGATGGACAGATTACGAAACCCTGAAATAATTAAAAAATTTGAACACAAACTTAAAGAAAAACTAGAAGACCAAATGAGTAGTACTGTTGAAAACATAGATAATTACTGAAATGAGTGCGAAAATATCCTGAAAGAAGTAGCAACAACAGTTTTAGGAAAGAAGAAACAAGAAAGGAAGGGGACAGAATGGTATGATGCGGAATGCGCACAGGCAACTCAAAAAAAAAAATCAGGCGTATGGGAAACTCCAAAACAGAAGGACAAGACAAAATCAAGAGGAGTAAAAACAGATGAGACAAGCAGAGAAAAAGATACTAAAACAAAAGAAAAAACGACATTTAGAAAACCAGCTACAGGAACTAGAAAGGCTCAATTCACAAAGTGAATCTCGAAAATTTTATAAAAATGTGAACCACAACAGAAAAGAATTTAAACCTAGAATAACCATAATAAAAAGTAAGGAAGCCGAAATTATCAATGAGCCGGATCAAATAATGGAGAGATGGGCGGAGAATTTTGCTGAGAAATTAAATATAGGCAACCGAGAAGTGACTGACATAAATGACCACAGTGGAGACGTAGACGATGAGAGGGAGAAAAATAATATACCAACAGAAGAAGTTAAGGCAAGTCAAGGCAATAAAAAGGTTAAAAAACAACAAATCCCCTGGAGAAGTTGGTATGTTCAAGTATGGAGCAAACACGCTAAAAAAATACATAATAAAACTTGTTGCATCCATTTGGAGAGAAGGAAAACTCCCAGACAGTTGGAATGTAGGTATTATAATACCTATTCACAAGAAAGGGGATCCACTAATATGTGACAACTATCGAGGCATTACCATCTTAAATACGGCTTACAAAGTACTGGCTTATATACTTTATGATCGTTTACTAGTATATACTGAGGAAAAAATAGGCAAATACCATAGTGGATTCCGAAAAGAAAGGTCAACAATTGATCAGATTTTCCTTCTCAGTCAAACCTTAGAAAAGACATATGAATATGGAATCGATACCCACCACCTCTTCATAGATTTTAAAAGCGCTTATGACAGTGTAGACAGAAGCGCACTTTATAATGCCATGAACTAGATATTCCATAGCAGAACTAGATATTCCGTCGCATCTAATAACATTGGTAAAGGCAATCTTTCGAAAGTTGAGTGCAAAGTAAGGTACAAAACAGAGTGTCAAGGTCTTTTCAAACACATACTGGATTACGCCAGGGAGACAATCTATCGTGCCTATTGTTTAACATCGCGCTAGAAAGAGCTATAGAGAAATCGGACATAACAACCAGAGGTACGTTCATCAATAGAAGTGTACAGATATTGGCCTACGCAGATGAGATTGACATAGTAACACAGATAAAAAGAGACCTGATACAGGCTTTTGAAACATTAGAAAAAGCCGCGAAGACAATGGGACTGCAGGTCAAGGTATCCAAAACAAAATACATGAAGGTCACGAACAGCACACAAATAGCGGCACCACAAGATCTGGTGACAGAAGCACACATTCAAAGGGGTCTCGGAGTTTATATATCTTGGAACACAACTAAATAACAGCAACCTAGTAAGCGTAGAAATTAAGAGAAGAATATACCTGGCGAACAGAGCTTACTTTGGACTAAAGCAGCTCTTAACATCACACATAATTAGCAAAAAAAACCAAGATATTAATATATGAAACTCTTATTAAACCTGTCCTGACATATGCGTCAGAGACATGGACTATGGTAAAAAGCGACAAAGAACTGTTAGGACGATTTGAAAGAAGAATACTTAGGTACATATACGGAGGAGTACAAGAAAGCGGGATATGGCGCAGGCGCTACAATTTTAAGTTGTGTCAATGCTATGAAAAATGCAACATTGTCCGATCCATTAAAATTAATAGACTAAGGTGGCTAGGACACCTTGAAAGAATGGACACTGGAGACCCCCAAAGACAGATATTATATCAAGAGCCAGTATTAAACAGGAAGAGAGGCAGCCCAAGATCTAGATTTAAAACTCAAGTCGAAGATGACTTGAGGAATCTAGGGGTCAGAAATTGGAAAGCCAGGGCGAAAGATATGGGGGAATGTAGACTAATTCTTGAAGTGGCCGAGACCCACATAGGGTTGTAGAGCCAAAGATGATGATGACTAAAATATTTTTCTGGTAGAATAACATATACATATTTCTTAACACATTTTTTATTTTTAAATGAGGATTAATTTCCCATGTTATTTTTTTCCTAATAAAAATAACATATTAACTATACTATAATAAGTGGTTTTTACATTTTTTCTACCAGTTTCCAATCTTTGACTTATCTATTTATTCTATTTATCTCAATCTCCTTCCGTATTTTCTGCGTCACTATCATCATTCAATTCAATAATAAATTTATTTACACCATTTATCCCTAAATCAGCTACAAAAAATCAGTTTTAGTTATAGACAATGCATCCTACCACAATGTGCAGATGGATCCTAGCCTAAGTCGAATTGTATGCATTAATTAAAAAGGATAGACCACCTTATAAAAGATAAATTGTTGACACACTGCAAAACATGAAATTTTGACATTGCATCTATCATCTCCTCACCTATCGAAATACTATCGAATGAATGATACTATCGAAAAATATGGGCACTAGTAAAGAATGAATTAGCAACCTGTAATGTCTCATTCAAATTAGATGAATTACGGCAGCTACCAGAAGAAAAATTTCAAGAAGTAACAATTCAAAACTGGCAAACCATTTGCTCCCACATAGAGAAAATTGAAGAAGAGGTATATGGAAATAGAGTACATTATGGATGAGGTGAAAGATTTAATAATCAATGTTGGAGAAAATACTAGTGAGAGTGGATCAGAACTGTCTGATAATGAATTAGGATACGATAATTTAGGTTGTCAACTATTACATTAATCAAAATTTTAATTTTAATAGTTTTTATAATAATCTATTTAATATTTACGATTTAAACATAAAATTGCAAACAATCTCACATTTTATTCCTTGAGAATGAAATAAAAATATTTTGAAATATTATTAAAATATATTTTGTCTTAAAGTTTTTTTCTGGCCTTTTTTTGTATGATGCATTTGTTCTTATTCCTGCTCTGAACTACCCAGATACCTATATTCCCGACAACTTATAATTATTCAAAATCAGTTGAGAAATGTAGGAATTAACTACATTTGTAACTAATATGTAAGATGTTTCTATGTCCAGGTCTGAAACTGTTTTCAAAATGCGAATTTTAAATTCATCAAGTGTTAATTTTACAATTATTGTTAATTTCAATAGAGATATAGAACAATATTTGTAATTTCCTCTTAAATGATCCTATACTAATGTGAATAAATAAAGACTGAGCACTCAATCCTATTGTTCAGCTGGAACACCTATCTTACTGGACTCAACATATTTTGTCTGTTTATTTGGTCCTAGGTCTCCCCATTAGTTGGCTGGGGTGTCTTTAAATATTTCTTTATAATGAAATTTTAATAAAAAAAATGTCACTGCTGTGTAAATAATTGTTGGACTTTGTAATTTAACAATAAAATGTTTCAATTAATTTGACAATAAGAGGAATAAAGAAATTAACAAACCACTTGTTGACCTTTGTTGTGTTCACAAATGATCTAAAGTGCCCATAAAAGTCTTTTGTTAAGAGTTGTTGATCTTGTGCAAAATGCAAAATAGGAAAATTTATTTTTTAACTTTTTAGAATAAAAAGTGTTTATGTATAATTTTGAATAGTTTGTTTCATAAAGTATTGGATTTCCATTATTATATCAGTTTAATAATGACAAAACATATTTCTGTCTCTATTTTTTATTACCTTTTTTTAATACTAAGAATTTTTTGTATAATTAAACATTGTTTCATTGCAAATATTTAATTATTTATGTTAGCATTAAAAACTTTGTTATTGTTGGTACTGATAATTATTTGTAATAAAAAAAATAAGAAGGTCAAATTAACTTACACTAACACTTACAATTTCTATTAACAAAAATAAACTTACCCTACATGTTTATTTGCCATTATGCCTACACAATCTGAAACCACAATAACTGATAAATCCTCTTTTATATGTCGTGATAAGTAATCTAGCCTGATTTGTTTATTATTTATTGTGTGTGAACTATAAAATGTAAAATATCTGGTATCTGGTATCTTTTATACACTGCAGGTTATCTATATTTGAAATAAAATCAGCTGATTGCATGTCAAAAGGAACATATGGGCACAAGTTCCGATATTGTCCACTGAAGCGCTGTAAAACGACGACTGTCATTTGAATTCCAACGTTTTCTTTCTATCTTGATTTAACAAAAAGTATATATTTAACTTATAGTGACTATTATATTCAGATTTAAAATATTAATAGTTTACTTATAATAAACTAGGATGTCTTTCCTAGGTAATTCTCCTTCAACACCATATACCAGACACATGAGAGTTCCACGTTCCGTGATGATTGGTTTACTTATAATATAATATCGAAGCAACTACCTATTTCCCAAAAAGTTCGAAAACTCTAGAAGCATAAGTTTGATTAGTACCACAGGTATTAAAATTCTTTTTATACATTTTATACACGATAGAATATTATATCCAATAAGATAATTATAGATTAATTTTAATTTGGATTTAGAAACCCAAAATGATCTGAAAAAGTCTTTGGAATTAAGAAGGCTCTATTTAGTATCCAGGGTTAATTCAAAGAGCTGGAGATCTATAGAATAATTTCGTAATATGTTACGAAATAGGTTTCGATAAGGTAGGTAAACCACAATAAACAACTGTCGATATTCTGAGAAAAACAGATTTAACGATAATAATATGAGAATATTAGCAAATTTAATAGGTAATATAAAGACATTGCAGGGGTAGATAATGAGTATTCCAAAAAAGGGAAACTTTTTTACATGATGTTTATTTCATAGCTTGAGTAAAAACATACCTATCGGGTAAAATAATATAACACCCTAATTATCATACTATTAATTGTAGTCGTTTATATAGGAACATAAATTGTTTTTCGGAAACTATCTTTCAAAATTCAAACTTAGGCTTTGTATTCGATACGCAAACAATTATATCACTTTCCAGTTCTAAACGATTTCTCAAATAGCATCATTGATAAGCAAATTAAATAAGATAGTACTCCAGTAAACGACCGTTTTGGAGTGTAATTTTCCTCGTCACGACGAATTTGCTTACAATTTGGATTTAGGTTCCTCTTAACCTCTATTTCATTTTTGGACTTGAGCCCAGGGTTGCTTTTACTTGGGGGTGAAAAAACGTAGGTACGCTAAAAAAAAGTCCGGAAATGGATAAATTTACTAATTCTAATCAACTTTTATTTCTACAAAATGGTTTTTAAGTTTTTCATAGCTTAAAAGCTTACAGAGTTATGAAAAAAAAAATAAATAAAATATTTTAGGAGATATCAGAACGTGTATACTGGAGCATTGTAAGATTCACATAATGTGCTTTTAATGCACAGACATACTTTCACACATCCTTACAAACTAATAAGGGTTGTTTTTACGGTTGAAATAAAATAAATTCATAACATTTTTATTTAAAAATATTGTATTTATAGTTTCAATGAAAAAAAACTACAACTATTCGAATTTTTTCGTAAGGGTAGAAATTATATGGTAAAAAATTAAGACAGTAAGAAAATCTAAATTTAATGTCACTGTACAATTAAATAATTCCAGATTACTTGAATTTACACTTACATATATGATTTTTTCTAATAAGGGTCGTTTTTACCCTTAAAAAATAAAAGCAACCAAAGGCATAAGCCCAATTTTGAATTTTAGGTAAGTATAACCTAAATCAAAATTTCCATGCAAATCAGTGGAGACCAGGTATTCAATGACATTGTTTTATTACAACTAATCTAGGGGGTAAGATTTAGGGATTAAATTGTAATAAAATCTTAAAATATGTTGTTTGTTTAATGTTAATTGACATTCTTTCACTTTCTTAAAACATGATTTAAATCAATTACCCGCTTTAACGGTCGCTACCTTCCCTAGGATGCGATCGGTCGCGCGTTAGATTCTATTTAAGTATAAGTATACACATTTATTTAACACAAAATATTCATTTACAAAAGATCTTCCTGACTGGAATTATTATAGTCAATGTAAGTATATATGTGGTTGTTTGTGTATGTTCTTTGCAAATTGGAGATGTAAAAGTTGCACAATGATGTTGGGTGAATCGGTTTTTTCTAATTGGGCAGTATTTACACCTGGCTTTTTGTTTAAACTGCTGGTTGGACAACAATGCGGTGATCCTATTTTTGCCAATAACATTGGTTATTTTTTGTCGAAGTGAAATAAACAGGTTTAAAATAGAAGTCGTATCAGCTGGTTGGAAAGTTGGGCAATCAATTGTTCTTCTTGCATATATTTGATCGGTATTACATCTATAAATTATCTCAGCGTTTATTGTAGTTATGTTTAATAATGAAAAAATACTGTTAGTGTCCACCGATTGCTGACTCTTGCAACATAATATTCGGATTTTAATTAATCTACCACGTCCACCCGCCTTTTGTGGAATTATAAAATGTTATATCGGGTTTGTAAGCTTCTTGGGTCGTCGCATCTATTGCATCATCATCATGTAGTTAAGAGTATTAAAACATTTTTTTTTCGGAACATAGAAACCTAGAATACAGTTGTTTCCGTCTTTTCCAAAACCGAACATGCTACTGCACAAAGGTCGAATTTTCAGTTGAAGGAATTCAGGTGGTCTTCTTCTTCTTCACGTGCCATCTCCGCGACGGAGGTTGGCAATCATCATGGCTATTCTGATCTTAGATGCTGCTGCTCTGAATAGTTCAATTGATGTGCATCCGTACCATTCCCTCAAGTTACGCAACCATGAGATTCTTCTTCTTCCTACACTTCTCTTGCCCTGGATTTTCCCTTGTATAATCAATTGAAGTAGGTTGTATCTCTCATTACGCATAACATGCCCCAGGTATTGCAGCTTTCGTGTCTTGATGGTTTCCAATACTTCCATTCTTTTGTTGATTCTTCTCATGACTTCGTTGTTTGTCACATGCTCGGTCCATGATATCTTCAAGATTCTTCTATACACCCACATTTCAAATGCTTCCAACTTTTTAGCAGTCGACGCGTTAAGTGTCCATGCTTCTATCCCATAAAGCAGAGTCGAGAAAATATAGCACCTTGCCAGCCTAACTCTCAAGTCCAATTTCAGTTCTCTTGCACGCATTCAGGTGGTATTTCTTGCTTATTCTTGCGAATTGTGCCAACCATAGTCAGTTTATGATTGACGAGCAAGTCGTTAGCAAGTGCCACGGAGGTAAAGTAATTGTCTGTTGTCACGTTTCATCCAGTCTTATTAATAGTGGATATCAGACGCTTTAATACACTGGAAGCATCATTTGGCAACCGATATGGACCTTCTGGTTGGTCCAGCATAAATTTCTATATTGTACGTATAAAATGTCCTGGAGTCAGCTAAGCTATATATTTTTATGCCATATGTGGCATGCTTATTAGAAATGTATTGCCTAAAGCGGGACCTTCCACGAAAACTATCAACCATCTCATCTATCGTTACATACTCTTCAACGCTATAATTTGATTAGCATGCCTTTACAAATCGATCAAATATCTAAATTGTCATTTTTGGCTCTTTCTTTTCTTCTAGTTATGTTGTCGAATCGTAAAGCCCGAACAATAACTTGAAATCTTCGCTCCGATATTACAGCTGTAAAGTATTCTGGTGCCGTACCAACTGTAATCCACAATTCCGAAGTGGTCACATGTTGTCCTTTTTTCACTCCCGCCATGTATAAAAGTCCCAAGAATACGTAGATATCGCGACTAAGATTCCCTCAGTTGTTATAATTTCTGGATCGTAAAATTAACAATTTGTTCCATGACTAAATCAGGAAAAGATTATTTCCAGGAATCTAAAATGGTTGCAGCTATTTTGGCAATGGCTTTTACACCAGGCAGTTGAGACGTAAGGTAGGGGGACGTGGTTTTCGTTTAGCCAAGTTAGGTTTGTGAGTCAGCCACTCTGTAGAATCTTTTCTTATGAAAACAGGTTCCCTTCTTGTTCTGTTGAGCCACAGGTTGGGTAAAAATCACGTCAATGCCAATTTGGTGACATTGTTCTGTATCAGTATTACGCAAACTATGGTCGGAAGCAATATCACTAAGATCCTGATCAGAATCATCAAGTTGTTCTATGTCGCTCTTTAGTTCTTCAACATCACTTAAATTAGAAGTTTCCAAATGTAATTGGTCTGTTAAATTACATGCTGGACTGTCCTGCGCTTAGGAGGTATCCCCTCCAGGCACTTATGGTGCGAGAAGAATTTAATACTAACATATCAACTTAAATGAAAAAAAAAAAAAAATTACAGTGCGACCGATCGTTAATTTACAAATATATTACTTGTTTCTAATAGGGACAGCTTTCACCCCTAAAAAATAAAAAGAAACCAACGGCACAGGTCCAAAAGTGAAGTGGAGGGTAAGTAGAACCTAAGTCTAAGTTTTTATGCAATTTGGTGGTGACACGAAAAATTACAAGGTATCGCCGTAGTTTACGTTCATTTACTGGACTATAGGCAGTGCAAACGGAATCAAACATTTGAGAGTTTCGCTCGCCAATTTGGGATCCGTCCTCTGGGAAAAATTCTGGTTTTAATATCCCATCACTTGGTATTTCAATAATTTTTTCATTTTTGTAGAAATTTCAGCTTGTTGAAAATAATTGTTCAAAAAAGGATTCAGTACCCACCTGTATATACTTCATGTTATGGCTGGTTTAAATTTATTTGGGGAAATGGTCATAGAGCTGTTGTTTTATATTATCCAAAGTAGCTTGTATATCTGTTAAAATGTGCTAAAAATTTATCCTATTATTTAACTAGTATTTATAAGTACTTTACATAAAAGTTTCAAACAAACACTTTCCGGTAGCTATGGTTTCTAGCGGAGAACAAAATATAATATCTTCTGTGATGCCGTTTTTTTTTGACAATGTTCAGTTTACCATAGAATTTTGAAATGTCCAGATCACATCAGCATGATTGTGACTGCTCATCCTAGTTGTCATATGTCAGATGTTACTTTAACATTTCCATTAAGACCAGGAGCCATTCTCTCTCCTGCTGTCACCCACTATGTAGTAGGGAGTTTTTGTAACTACATAACGTAACGTATCTCTCTATACGTAAAGAATTAACGTATCGAAGAAGATGAACGTTAAATTGAGAGTTTTTGTTTTGCACGTAACGTAACGATGGTGTTGCCTTCACCGAATTAGTGATTAACTAATAAATTGTCAGTGCCAGTCTTGTCCTTGTCATTTAACCCTATTTTTGATATTCAAAATAAATAACAAATATTTTTTTGAACAATTTTTAATTTTTGAGATGGACGCGATATTAAATGTAGGGGCCTTTATTGATAATGAAGAAGACGAAGACATAGAAGATGCCCTTCTTCTCCACATCTTGCACGACTATACGACCGCTTTAATTTTGATACTATTAAAAATATTTTTCGCTTTTGAATTAAATTCCACCTTTCTGGATGGTCGAAAGGGTTCTTGCCTACGACTACCTTCAACAAGAACAAATTATCTTCATTGCTGAAGTGAAGTCGTTTTCTATTGCTTTCCATTATTTATAAAAATCAAAACAAATATACGTAACCACAAATGTAAAAATACACGTACCACGTGTGCTTATGAAATGTGGATGTTGAAATTTTGGTAATCGGGTAAGATTCCCTTGCGCATTCGGGTACCATCGGCTCGATAGGGATGCGTATGAACGTAACGTACTAGCCCGTTACGTTAGGTAATACGTATCTAGATACGTTAGTTCAACCATTAATGCGCATGCTTATATGTCAAAAAGATACGTTACGTATACGTATTTGCTTGCACAAAAACTCTCTAGTTTCTTCAAATTTAAAATTTTTTAAAACTATTTGTCCTTTGTCTAGTGTTTGTTGTATAAATGTATTATTTAATGTTTATGATATTCACTGGATAGCCTATAATTTTGACGAAGTATAAAATTTTTTTTGTCAACCATCAACTTCGAGTTTTTTCGAAGTTAATTAATTTTCCTTCACTTGAAAAAACGTTTCTTGGCTTATTTCAGATGTCCCTGAAGATGCTCTAAAAGCGAAAGTACTTGGGCAAGATTTAATAAAAAACTGTGCTCGATATCTGCCTTTTATTTGATTAAAGTTCATTTATCCGAGCATTCAACCATATATCACTTTAACACCAATTAGTTCGTAATACGATCGACATGATCGGACAACTGGACACATTTGAAAATATCTGTAGATTCATTCATCGGCAGAGCGAGGTACTTACACTTTTTGATGTTTTCAGTATTTTGTTCTCGGATATCTTCTGCCATGTTACTTATTCTTCTTTGCATATTTCAGAAAGGGGTACGGTTTTTATTTCTGCAGACTCTTTTTAATCTATTAATATTTCCACCATCTTAACAGCTGCAGGTAGAATAAAATCTTCAGCAAGTGTATGTGGCTTTTTTGAAATGCGATATGCAACTCTATAGCTTGCTAGTAATGCTTTTTAATTTTTAGTGGTTGATTATGAAGAGACCTTTCTTGGCTTTCTTTCACAGAATTCTAAAGGCTTCTGTTTTTTTTTTGTCTGGATGTTTGCTATCTAAAAGCCGAAGTAGTTTCGAGTACATCATACTTTCTTTTGACAAAACTTCTCCACAAATTGTAGCTTACTTATTCAAATGGACTGTAAAGCCATATTTAAAATACTTATTACTGTAAAATCTGTTTTTTCCTTTGAGATGAAAAAACCAACGTAATACAAATAACGTGCTTCAGCAGAACAACGCAACGTTTGCTGCTTAATCAACGTTTTTTTCCTGCTAGCATAAAGTCGAAAATCGCGGCACTAATGTTGCGTCTTCTCTTGGTTAAATACGAAAGGAAAACGCAAAAGAAATTGTGTAAATGACTCATAGATGGCGCAAGTAAAAACATTTTTCTCTATTAAATAATTGTCAAGATAAAGTCATAATAAAGTCAAGAAAAGATCAACAACATAAGATCCACGTACTTACAAGAAAAGAAAAAAGTGGTATTTTTACAATATTATGATATTGTTTAGCCACACAATTGCCACTGCCAACAAAAAATCTTTACAAAGTGAATAAGGTGCATAATTCAGACGAATTATTATTTATATTTTGAAAACTGATACTTTTTCATGTTAATTTACTATTTTAGTTGGGAATGAGCCACAAAATTGACTTATATTGCACATTATAATAAATAGACAGGTAGACTGCATACTATAGTAGCACCAGGAAAGGTGTCTTCAATTTTTTTCCCTTTTAAATAATGATATATTACCAGAATACTGTATAGTGCCTTCCAAGTATTCTGTTAAATGCAGACATTCCATTTCTAACTTCTCGTGTACGTCTTCATAATAGATTTCAGCAACTTCTTTGCAACTGTGTCTCAACTATTAGAAATTTGGAGATTTCAAGCCACGGCGTTGACTAATCGCTATTTTAGATGAACACCCAGGATATCACTTATGGTTATGGGATAAAGATTTTTATATTTCACATATATTTTCTCCGTGCCTAGATAACCGATTCGGTTAACATTTAGTTAGTAACAAGTAAAGACTAGGGGACCCTAATCGAGTCTCTGGGCTCATGTACAGTGGAAAGAGGAGGTCGATTATATAAAACTTTACATATTTACAAAAAATACTTTACTTTCTCTTTCTTTCAAACTTATAACAAATAAACTTATTGTCGAAGATGACACTCTTGTTAAGTATTCTAATGACTTATAGCTATCCCCAGTGGCAAGAAATCTCAAAGATACTGTAAGTTTTAACTCAGAACTTACACTACTTCGTAAGTCAGTATTTTGTTTATCGATGTATGGACGAACCTTAAATTAAAATAATTTTAAACATAAATACCTATTTTAAAGTGCTAAAACTTACCTTCTGTTGTAACATCATAAATACGTCGTATTCCATACGCATAAAAATTTTAAACTCCTTTCCATCTTGCGTTAGTAAAGTTGTGAGCAAACCTTCTTCAATCCCAAATATGTGACGCTCTTGTAAATGTTGTTTCACGCAAATGCTTCTCTTTTTCTTTATTTTTTTGTCTTTATTTTTCTCCTTTAAAATGTTTAATAACACTAATGCAACAGCAGCTCGTTTCTTTCTAGATGGCGCCATTTTTAAATTCTCTTTGAAACAACTCTGATCGCTTTAATGTAAACGATCGCAGTTCTACTCGTAATTCAAATCCGAGCTACTCGGATCCGAGTACTTGTAAATGTAAAGCGGACTTTGGGTTCTTATTCAGAGTCCATAGACATATCCCTTTGTGGTATACACTCTGTTCATATTAGATTTCCCCCTTGATTTGGAAATGTTAAATGATCAGACTTCAAAATATATTTAGTATATTAAAAATATACCCTTGCAAAAGAACAAACAAAATGCACCGTGGAGGGAGCTCTAAAAATGAGCCTACATATATGCCAAATAAGTGTTCTAAACATAAAAAACACCGCAATGTTCTCTTCTATATTTTGTTTTTCGGTTCTTATGAGATCCACAAAATTTGCTTCTTCTAATTTGCCCTCTTTCGACTGGAGCTTCGGTAGTATCTTGGTTTGTTAATTCTTTTAGACGTAATCGAATCAGTCTTAGAATATAATGGCGAATTGGATCTTTTTAGCATAAGTTCATATGATACTAACGGAAATTACATTTCACAAGAAATCCCAACCTTTGCTTAATGTAACATTTGTTGCCTATATTCAGTGTGCATTACAATAGAAGTACATATCTAAATTGAAAATTAGAGGGGGAACTTTTTTAACGATTTATGCGTTGTGGAGAAAAAACTTCTGCAAAATAAATTCAAGTAATTTTAAAGGTATATATTCTAGTTAAACAACGTTTCTAGGGGTATACATTTTTAAGTATAGTAATTCGTTTGTACAAAACACAATGTTTCCCCTTCTTATGTAAGATACGTGATATTGCCCCTCACTTGTTTTAATAACTTTTTTGTAATCTTTTAACAGGGTTTTGGTAAAGAAAGTAAACGTTGTATGATATTAATTACTAAAGATGATCCTCGTTTAACTGGTTTTGTTTTATTTTTACCAGGAAAAAAATTTTTTAAAAAGAATAGAAACGATATTCACATTTATTGATAACGTTTAAGTAGTAAGCCCAGTAAAACGACCGTTTAGATAAAAACCAGGAAAAGTTTATGGACGCAGTCATCATTTAAAATACTATATTTATTCAAATGGGGTTTTAATTTCTTATGTTAAGCTAAAATAAAATAAAAATAAAAACTTAATACCTATGTAATAAGGACATTTTAAAGTTGTGTACGGCAATACCCTCCGTTTTCCTATACATAGTCACAAAATGTTTATCCAAAATGGTTACAAAGTCTGTAGAATGACTAAAAAACATTCTTCCGTATTAAATTTTGAAATATACTTGTATAAAAACAAATAAATAGTGGAAGTTTTTCTAAAAAGAAAACGAAAAAAAAACAAAACAATTTGTTTGTAATAAACTAAGAGATTTAAAAATTCCGTTTGAACTTTTATTAAAGACGTTTACTAGTTCACTTGTAAGACAAACAACAAAAACAAATATTTATAATAGAATATTTGATGTCTCTCAATATTCCTCATAATGATAAGCAATCGAAGAACTTTTTTCCATTTCTAAAGAGTTAACCTACAGAACAAAATTTTGTGAAGTCATCAATCTCTTCTTTCCATGTCAAAAACGTTGGTCTTCAACTCAAAAAATATCATTGGCCAAATCAAGGGTAAAAAATAACAAATATCCTACCAGTTAGGAGTTTTCATACAACGTTATTTGAGCCGGGCTGTGATAAAACAGCACAATTCGCGATTGAAAACAAAGTATCTGACCTCTGGCGGAATAAATTTAAACTACTAAAAGTGGTATAAACAAACCAGACAGCTGTTGATTTGAATAGAATTATTAAATTTTTTTAGTAAATTTCAGCATTATGACTATGTCACAGTATATTGCCAAAGAATATTCTTTAAAAAGCAATATACTGTGACTACGTTAAAGTATTTTAAATCAAATCGATATTGTTCTGTTCCTCAATGCAATTCAAGATCGACAAAAGATATTTCTCTTTCCTAAACTGGAAAACGAGGAAATCAATAAAAAGAAAATACCACTATCATTAAGTCAATAACATACTGAGAATACATCATTTATTTTCTTGAATAACAGAAATACAAATACTTACCATGTTGGGATAGTATCGTGAGGTTTTTTCCTCATGATTTATTACGGAATCATTTAAAGACAAATCATGTGCTATGATCTTTTTTGACAGGTAACTCTCCAAGTTAAGGTTGATTTCATGTAATCAAATGAACTATCTTAGAATAAACTCAACAAGTTATTTATTTATGTTAATATACAATAAAGTACTTACATGTCAAAAAATAGTATAAAATAAAAATTAACATATTAAAAACATAAGGCATAATATAAAATAATGCATATATTAAATAGTAAGACAAACATACACAAAACATTATACTCTGGGTTCCCAGATATGCATAAAATAGGATTCTGGATTCATCAATACATAAGCCAGTTCCAAATATTTAAGTTAAAATTTAAGAATTCATCACTTGAAAACTGCTTCCCCTTCAACCAATGGTCCCTTTGCTTCACCACAATACTCAAAGATATCGTTAGGCTAATTTCCATTTTTAAATGATAAAAATAACTCGTCTTAAACCAAACTAAACATGCAAAAGCAATGGTAAACATTAGTTGTTTATACCATTTATATCGGCCATGACACTGCAATCGACCTGCCCTCTACATTCAGTTTCAATCGCGAATACCGTACATCAGCTCAATTGTCATCAAGAAGGTGATATAAAGGGTCTGCGTGGCTTCAACAGTATATATACCGTGGATTCTAATAATATATGATCATTAATACTGTAAAAATATAACATTAAAATGATGCACATACTTATAGGAAAAGATGCGTTCAAGCTACATGTCAAACAATTTCGCAACCAACCAGCAATACGGACAAGAATAAACAGAAAGGAACCAAGATGCATAAAAATAAATAGAAAGAGTCATGTAATTTAACCAGAATCAAAAGGCAACAAGAGAGGGAGTACACGAAAAAGGAGAACGTAATGCCTAAAAACGCGTATAGCGCAGTCACGCCACGGCATAAATCGTTTTTAAATACAATCAGAAGACATCCTTGTAAGAGGTCTTCTTCTTCTTCTTCTTAGCCTTCTGTTGTCCATGTTTGGACATAGGCCTCTCCCAACTCCTTCCATCGGTCTCTATCCTGAGCAACATATTTCCAATTTGTTCCGGCTATTCTTAATGTCATCAACCCATCTCATCTGTGGTCTTCCTCTTGGTCGTTTACTTTCGTAAGGTCTCCAATGTTGTATTGTAGTATTCCATAAGGTAAGGTCTCCATTTAAGTTTGGCAATTTTTGTTGCTATGTCCTCGACTTTTGTTTTGGATCTTACCCAGTCGTTCCTCTTTTTATCTGACAGTCGTATACCTAAGATTGCTCTTTCCATTTTTCTTTCTGTTGTGGCTAGTTTATTCATGTTTGCCTTGGTTAGGGTCCAGGTTTGACATCCATATGTCATGATAGGAAGGATGCATTGGTTAAACACTTTGCTCCTCAAATATTGGGGTATTTTGCGGTGCTTAAGTATCCAACTAAGATTTCCAAATCCTGCCCATGATAGTCTTGCTCTTCTAGTAATTTCCGCACTTTGGTTCTCTTTGTCAAGTCTCAGGATTTGGCCTAGGTAGATATATTCCTGGATTTGTTCTATCTAACTGCCATTTATAGTTATACGTCTGGGGTCATCTGTGTTTGTCATTATTTTTGTTTTTTTCATATTCATTTTTAGGCCGACGTATTGGGAGCTGGCTGCTAGTTCCCCCATCATAATTTGCAGTTCCTCGAATGTGCTCGCTATAATCACTATGTCGTCAGCGAATCTGAGGTGGTTTAACTTGTTGCCATTAACGTTAATGCCATAGGTTGACCAATTTGTAGTTTTGAAGACGTTTTCTAGGGCTAGGTTGAAAAGCTTTGGCGATATTACGTCTCCTTGTCTCACTCCTCTCTTAATGGGGATGGGATTTGTATTTTCGTCTAGCTGTACTATCATAGTTACATTTTCATATATATTATGTATTAGTTGCCTATGTCTCGAATCTATTCTACAATTATTAATAGCTTTTTCTATGGCCCACATCTCGATACTATCAAACGCCTTTTCATAGTCGACGAAGGCAAGAAATACGGGTAGTTGGTATTCATTTGCCTTCTCTATCAATGTTCTCATTATCAGCAGATGGTCTGATGTACTATATCCTTTGCGGAAGCCAGCCTGTTCAACCGGTTGGTAATTGTCCATTTTGTAGGTTAACCGGTTGTTAATAATTCTCATAAATAGTTTGTATACTTGACTGAGTAACGATATAGGTCTATAATTCTGTAGATCACATTTGTCCCCTTTTTTGTGTAGAAGTATTACTAGACTCTCGTTCCAGTCTTTAGGGATCTTGCTATTTTGGAGAGAGGTCTTAGACATTGCATAAAAAAGGGCCTTCTCAGAGAATTCATGATGAATCATATTAATCGTTGGTGAGGAACACCAATGAGTTGTCATAACTCAATACCTTCGCCTGAATATTATCTATATTGACCACTACAATAATTGGATCAAAGATTCCGTATACCACAGGTCGGACAAAACCATCGTGGTGATATGGAACTTATATGACTGATAAACTCTAGCAAAAGACTTCGAAAAACATTACATCAGATCCTGTTTCATCTACACCATGACTAGTTATTCTGAGTCAGAAAACCTGTAGTATTGGTGGTCAGGTGCTATATGGTAGTCTCATAGAATTTGTCTTTCTATCTCACAACACACCATTCGTATCTTTTCATTTCACTTATCCCGGTCCAATTCTATTACATGCAATTCAATATCTTTTATCATTGCTCTGTAGTTATCCTTACTTATCTGTATTATTTGCAGTTGTAACTCCATCTTTAAATTAACATTTTAGATACTCTATTTTCTCGTACTAAGCTATAAACATTTTTATTGAAAAGCTTGCACATGTACATTGTTTTGGTCTTTGTTCTAATTCTCTTTTACTATTTCCTAGCACAATGACAAACCGAGATATTAGTATTTCGATTTCGGTATCTTAGTATCAGTAAATGACCGTTTTGGCGTGTAACTTTCCTCGTCACGACGGATTTGCTTGAAAATTTGCGAGTGAAAATGTTCATTTTTCAAAATAAAAACCACGTTTTCAGACGGTTTTCCACAAATAATTCAAAAAGCAAGTATTTTATCGAAAAAAATATTCTTAGCAAAAATGTAGGTATGTCTTCCATGTTTTCTAATAGGGGTCGTTTGCATCCCTAAAAAATAAAAAGCAACCAACGGCACAAGTCCAAAAGTAAAGTGAAGGTTAAGTAGAACCTACATCCAAATTTTCATGCAATTCGCTGGTGACACAAAAAATTACAGGCTATCGCCATATCTCATGTTTATTTACTAACCTATACGTAGCTGCTGAGAATTTTTAAAAGAGAAACATTGCCAAAACTATCAAAATAAATCACCCAAGATCGGTGGGCCTCGTGAGGTGTGGAAAAATGGAAGCAATCTAACTAAAATAACCATGCTGAACAAGTCGGTCGCAAGGAGAAGAAGAGGAGAGCGAAGAGAAGAGGAGAAATAGTTACAATATTAGACAACTCTACTTTTATATAAATATATAAAATAGTATTTTAGACAAATCTCATGGTATAGGGGGACGATCTAAAAAAACGTAGAGAGATATTATTGGAGTGAGGTGATAGAGAAGACTACCACTTGACAGGGAAGGATGTTTTGAGGCAAGTTAAAGCTCACTAAGCTTTGACCTGCTTTATTACTCATTATAAGCTAACTAATGCTTTGTGATGATGATCTGATAAATAAGGAAGAACTAGCTATGCCGTGAAAATCTTACTTTCACATTTCCTACAACTGTCCTAAGTAACACTAGATGTTACTTTATCATACGCATTATTCACAATCTTCACATATTTACGTAACCCCCTTCTTTTGCCCTCCGAATAACCTCCCGAGATACCCTATGATACGGTTTCTCAGTATCAACGAATACCATATGAGGTTTGATTCTTTATTCCTATAAGTTCTTTATTTTTTATTTTTATTTATTGTTATATTCTGTTATATTCTTTCATCAGCTACCTTATAATAATGATAATTTGAACTTTAATAATCCTAAGAAATATAGATGACCAAAAAGGCCAGATGGAGAAAAAATTCTGCACCGAATATAAAAAAAGTAAAGTCTGATGTATAGCACTGCATGTTAAGCAATCAAAAAAAAACAAACAAGACAACAAATGCATGGTGTAGAAATGAAAATGTTTAGTAGATAGTTGAGTTGGATGACAAAAAATGATACAAGTCAGAACTAATTTAATAGGGAAACTCTACATATGATAGCGACTCGATACTCGTGCTAAAAAGATGGAAAACCTCAGTAATAAACGTAAACGTTTTACTTGGAGTTTACTGTGGATCAGATCATAAGCTGCTAAAAATGAACTGCAGACTCAAACTACACACAACTAGAAACTACATCAGACAAAACAGCTAAGGGTAAATAATGCGGAAGAATTCCAGATGAAACTGATAAACAACGCAAAAACAGAAATATAAGAAGACACAAACAAAACATGGAATGGAATAAAAAGCTGGATAAATTCAGCGGAAAAAGAGTGCACACCCCATGAAATCCAAAAGAATAAACATTGGATGTCAATGGGAAACCTTAGAATTAGTGGAAAAAAAGAAGAGTTATACTACAACATACCACAAACACAGGAAACAAACTCAAGAAATAGCGGAGCTAAACAGGAAAATAAAATATATGTAAAATAAAAACCACATAAATAAGGTGTGTCAAGAATTGGACCAACATGCACACCGTAATGAAAGTCATCAACTATTAAAAATAAAACGAAATATTTAGCCCGAGAGTTCAACCTACAACTTCAAGCTATTCAATACCATAATGGAGGAGTGAAATCCGACATAGAGAACATTGCAAAATGTCACAAATCACAACCACTGGTTCAATATATAATAAATCAGTGCAAATCCTGGCCTATGCTGATGATATCAATATTGTTAGAAACGGAAAACGCTGTACAAGAGGCGTATGTAGCATTAAAAGAATCAGCTACAAAAATGAGTTTAATAATAAACACCAACAAAACGAAGTATATGAAAATAAGCACGCAACCACAAATACTACGACCACTTGGCATGGAAAACGACGTCATCGAAGCAGTGAAGGAATTTGTATACCTGGTAGCGCTCCTTAACACTGAAAATTATACTACCGCAGTGATAAACCGCAGAATTTGCACGGCCAACAGATGCTATTTTGGGCTCAATCTCCTCCTTAAATCCACAATTATATCGAGAAATACAAAAATAAAGCTCTACAAAACAATAATACGCCCAGTCCTAACATATGGTTCAGAGATTAATGAAAACATGTTAGGATGTTTCGAAAGAAAAGTACTAAAGCGAATTTATGGAGCAGTGAATGACAATGGAGTATAGAGAAGACGATACAACTTCGAACTTTATAAAATATACCAGGAACTTGATATCGTAAAACATATTAAGATAAGACGTCTGAGATGGACAGGGCATGTAATGCGGATGGAACAAAATGACCCAGCTAGAAAAACGCTGCTTGATAGACCCATTGGTCAGAGAAGAAGAGGAAGACCTAGAACAAGGTTCCTTGATAACATCGATGAAGACATGAGCAATATGGGAATACGTGCTTGGCGGAGAAAAGCGATGGATGGGGACGACTGGAGGAAAATTCTTGAGGAGGCTAGGACTCAAGTAGGGTTGTAAAGCCAGAATGATAATGATGATGATGAACATTGCAAAAACCTGGAGAAAATTGCTGTTCACAATTATACCAACACGCTTCAAAAGATACATCAGTCTCAGAACAAGAAAATCATGCAATCAAACCTCGTCAAACATCGATAAAACCTCTCAACAAAAAAACTCCAGGGATAGATGGCATACCAGCGGAGACTCTAAAAGCAATAAATTGAAGATCTCCAACACGATGGTCAGACCAAATGAAGACTCTCGTGAAAAAATACCTACATGAAGGAGTCCATTTGGCACAACATCGCAGCTAATGGAAACAGTAAGGTAACAATATTTAGAGTATCACCACACCCTTACAAGGGCTCAAGGACTGAGGAGAAAGATATATGACACCAATGATGGTTGTATTACGTGAAACACCGAAATTATCATCTTCCAATATGAATAATCTGTCTAAATGTAAGTTATATGATATAATAGACGAAAAGGTCAAAGTACATATGGTGGAAAACAAGACAATACGGATGTGTAAAAGGAATTAATCTTGGTTTGGCTCAAGATAGAAATATATGAGAAATATAATTAGGAACCTGAAACTGCATAGGGATAAAGATAAAGATAGTGGTCATTAGTGCTATTTAAATTATTCTATGAAAAGTTATAAGACTGTATGTTGATATATTGTCTTAATTTTTGTGCACATATTCACAGTTAAACATAGCAGCAAATGTAGCATTTTAGAGTCTTAATTATAACAGATAATATTAGCTGGAATTTTATGTGTTTTATGAACAGCCATGTAGGTTTTCTTATTTATTTTAGTGATTACCTTCTCTCCTTTGAGGGTGTCTCTTTCCAAGCATATGTAGCTTTGCACAATTTCCACAATGATGCCTAGAATAGTTACATATATTTTGCGGCTTTAATTGCTGAAACACTACATTATAAAAATGACCCTGTATACAAATGCGAGAATTGCTAAGTAAAGTTTAATATCCCATTTCTCTTTATTCATTTATAACGCTCTAGCAAACAGTTTGTTTGAAAATCGGCGACAAAACAACGAAAATTGGCCTTCTAGGATCGGGAGTATATATCAAACCTATCAAACAAACATCACCGTAGATATAAAACACCAGCCATCTGGAAAAATACAAGTATTTTTATGGATTACTGGAATCCGTAAAAGCAGCCGAGAAACGTAACTTTCTGTGCTCAATTAAGGAATTCGAGGAAGGAGTCAGTTTAGGCCTACAAGGGCGGATCTAAAACAAATAATACGTTCGGAACTTTTCATCTAAAATAGCTAATACGGTAAGAGCTCATCTATCAAAGATAAACTTAAAATTATCGAAGTTACTTAAAGTTTCTACATTTACAAGAATCAATAGTCATAGAGATGATTACCCCTGTGTGGTACCTAATGGTCTGGGTTGGATTCCTATTACAAAAAGAACACCAAAAAGAGTGTAAAGGTATTTTCCTGAGGGTAAGTAATTTGATGTTTTTCCACTGAGTGAATCAACATTAAACTATAGTCTACTAGCGAATTGCGAACTAAGTCCGCAATATATATTGCGGAGGGCTGCAATAACAAAATGAATACAGGAAACTATCCAATTAAAACCAAAATAATGCTCAAATAAAGAAGGGAAGTGAAAGTAAGGAACAACATACGCAGAATACAATACATAGAACTTTTTAAGGCAATAAATAAAAAAAGTATTAAGGAAGATATAAGAAAATACAATGAAATACTGGTAGAAAATGCAATCGAAACAGAAAAAAACCATAAGAAAACAAGAAAAGCATTAATCATTGGGAAGAAAGAAATCGTTGACCTTACAAACGAAAACACCAGAATTACAGACAGAATTGAAATAATTCGTGACTAAAATCTACAGTGAACTATACAAAGCACCTGAAACACTTAAAGAAGCAAACGGTAACCAAGAAGAGGTACCAGAACTCTTTCCGGAAGAAGTAAAATCGACAATTACAAAAATGAAAAGAGGTAAAGCAGCTGGAATTGATGGTATAACAGTGAAACTGCTTAAATATGCTAGCAAAAAATCCAGGAAAATCTTCGCAGGCATATTGACGAACTTCCTTAGATCAAAATTCATACCAGACCACTGAAATGCAGTAAACATAATTCTCATTTCTAGAAAAGAGGATATCAAAAACTATAGACCTATATAAATGCATTAGATGTTGCACAGACAAGAGAGCAAGATGGCTTCAGAAGTGAAGTACCATGGATCATATCCATACGCTTCGAGAATTAATGAGTAGAGCTAAAGAATATGAAACACCGCTAGCATTAATCTTCATAACTTTCGAGAAGGCTTTCGATTCTATATATCCCAAGGCAGTAATATAAGCTTTGACCAACTAAGGCATTGACAAACCATACACTTTAGCAAACATAAAATTTACGAAAACACTCCAGAGAAGAATTTTCCACTACCAGAGGCGTCTGACAAGGAGACGCAATATCACCAGAGCTCTTCACTGCAATTCAAAAAAATATATTCTGCACAATTAACTGGCAGAACAAAGGCCAATCCATTGATAAAGAATACCTTAGCCATATAAGATTTGCAGACGACAGCGTTCTGATTGCTAATAATCCTACAGAACTACAAGAACTTATAAGCGACCTAAATGCAGCTGGCAAGCAAGTTGGCCTAAAAATGAACTTGACAAAAACAAAAACCATGTACGAGCTACTGGATGTCCAAGATGTAATAATAAACAACACTGTCCTTAAGACAGTAGACGAGTATGTATATATAAGACAATTAATACATAAATATGGCTCCTTACTCCCTGAAATCGAAAGAAGCATGAAACTGGCTTGGGCATTTTTTTTTAATGCATTTATATTCTAATCCAGGATGCTACTTCACCTAAAATAAAAAGCATTCGATCAGTGTGAACTACCAATCAAGACATACGATTGCAAAACTTGGACACTAAAGAAAGAGATAATAGCGAAACTCAAAGTAATACAAAGGTCAATAGGCGATGCATGCTACCTATAAGGAAGAGAGGTATAAAAATAATAGAATGGATCAGATAGAAAACCAAGGTCAGTGATGTAATGCACAGAGTTAAATCTTTAAAATGGCAGTGAGCGGGACATTTATCGAGAAGAACTGACATAGATGGTCCACTATTGAAGAGAAAAGAGACCAAGAAGACGTCCGAATGTAAGATGGGACTATGAGCTGCACCATAATCGGTAGAATACGCTGAGAATGATGATAATGGTGATGATATATATTATATATATACCTATATATATATATACATATATATATATATATATATATATATATATATATATATATATATATACGTAACGTATATATGTATATACTATATGTAAGAGATTAAAACTTTTAACAAAAGCTGCTAACGCTTTGTTAAATTGCATGGCCAAATATACCTAGAAGAGGACAAATAAGTCAAACATTACGTACTCTAATCGGTATCAATGGCCACCAAACCACCTACTTTGGTGGCCATGAACGAAACGAAACGATCTAATAATATCGTTTTCTGTCTTCGGGGTTACACGAAATGTGTAAGAGTTACACATCTCCTCAGTCCAGACCTCGCACTCTCCGATTATCATCCATTCCCTAATCTGAAAACATTCATAGATGGAAAGGAGTTTTGGAAACGATGAAGAGGTATCCTAGCTCAGACGTTTGGCGGTGAAAGACTACAACATCGGCATCGAGAAACTGATTCTACGACACAATAAATGCCTTGACAACCAAGGCATCATCATCATTTTGGCTTTACAACCCTGTGTGGGTCCTAGCCTCCCCAAGAATTTTTCTCCAGTCGTCCCTATCCATCGCCTTCCTCCGCCAAGCACGTATTTCCATATTTCTCATGTCTTCATCGATGTTATCTAGGAATCTTGTTCTGGGTCTTCCTCTTCTTCTTTGACCAATAGGTCTATCAAGGAGCGTTTTTCTAGCTGGGTCGGTTTGCTCCATCCGCATTACATGGCCTACCCACCTCAGACGTCCTATCTTTATGTGTTTTACGATATCTGGTTCCTGGTATATCCTATAGAGTTCGAAGTTGTATCGTCTTCTCCAGACATCATTTTCATTTACCGCTCCATAGATGCGCCTTAGTATTTTTCTTTCGAAACATCCTAACATGCTTTCATTGCTTTTTGTTAAAGTCCAGGTTTCTGAACCATATGTTAGGACTGGGCGTATTATTGTTTTGTAGAGTTTTACTTTTGTATTTCTTGATATAACTGTAGATTTAAAAAGGAGATTAAGCCCAAAATAGCATCTATTAGCCGTGCAAATTCTGCGGTTTATCTCTGCGGTAGTGTCATTTTCAGTATTGACGAGCGTTCCCAGGTATACAAATTCGTTAACTGCTTCGATGACGTCATTTTCTATAACAAGTGGCCGTAGTGTTTGAGGTTGCGTGCCTATTTGCGACAACCAAGGCAACTACATTGAAAAATAGTCCAAGGTATCGTGACTTTGTAGTGCTTGCCAATAAGTGCTATTATGGCTTGAGGAAGCTTATGGCCCCAAAAATACCCAGAAAAATTTAAGTTACCATATATAAAACACTAATAAGGCCATTGTTAACATACGGGTCTGAAACGTGGTCACTTACACAGAACGACCAAGAATTGCTTAAACGTTTCGAGAGAAAAATTCTAAGGAAAATATATGGAGGAATCCAAGAACGGGTTTGTGGCGTAGACGCTACAACTTTGAGTTATATAGAAGTTTTGGGGAACCTGACGTTGTAAAATGTATTAAATTAGCACGCCTTCGATGGATAGGACATGTAATTAGGCGAGATGAAGATGCAACGATCAGAAAAATTTTCGATCGAAGAGGACCAGTGGGAAGACGAGCCAGAGAAAGACCAAAACTTAGGTATCAAGATAACATAGAGGATGATCTAAAATCTATCGGAGTTAAAGCATGGAGAAGAGTTGCCAGAGATAGGGGCGAATGGAAGATTGTTCGGAAGAAGGCTTTGGCTCATAACGAGCTGTAATGCCACTGATGATGATAATCGTGACTTTGTAATTAAAGTTTGTTGTTGACATCTTTTGTTATTAATTTTTTATGTCAAAACGTTCTTTACTTTCTGGACGACAAACGTAATTAACTAACATAATAAACTTTCTGAAATTAAAAATAAACTGCTTTAATTATTAAGAATTAATCAAAGAAATAGTAGTGAAATAAAGAGATTTCAAGTTACAATTCATTATTACACTGCTATTTTTACAAGTTTTATTTTATAATAATTTTTATTCCTCTTGCCCTTAGTATCTCTTTTTCGTCGCCACTGTCATGGAACGCATGTTTATTGTTTGTATGTTCCTAACGAGAAACACTTTTTAATAATGAATAGTGAATAGTAACAAGGTCGTTACTCAATGGAATCGCAAATGAATTCCAGAAAGAGGTAACGGGGTAGTTTCCCGGGAAAGTACCCACAAATCTTATCACACTTCAACTTAACAGACCGTTTATTCAGCTAAGTGAAATAAAGCCAATTCTGAGAACTGTATCGATTATGTTCGGAATGTAGGTTGAAAGCAGAGCGACTGAACATATCGCATTAATCATAAAACTGAATTTGGGGAATAAGTTTGTCCAGTTGAACGCACTACATGCAAGGCAAAACTGAAATTAAAAGGGCATATACCTTTCTTATAAAATTAATTAATATGATTAAGTTGGTTAGTCATCGTTTTCTTTGAAATATTCACTTCTTTCGCGGAAATTTAGTCTACTTGCATAATTAATTACGTTATACATCACCTTACTTTCCCATTGGACTGTCATTGATATAAAAAATAATAATTAAATTGAGATTATGTCCAATAAAAAATATATGGAACGGCTCTGGAGTGTTCATTCATTCACAAGTTCTACATGTTGATGAGCTAAGCATACAACTATAAATAATGTACATAATTATAGTGATTGGATTAACCCTTTAGCGTACGAATGATACTTTTATAATCGGAAGCACTGTCTTGTTTTAATGGGATAGAATTTAAAAAAGTTGGCTAGGTATGTTATATATTACGACAATTAAAAAAATAAATAGACAATTATATTATTTAGCCATCCATATTATTATTATCCCAGATTTAGCCATACGGCTCACACTCCCTCTAAGGGGAAAATACACTCATCCCAGATACCTACGGTATCAAAACGATTGAGCTCTGGTGGGACTCTTTCCATGTTATGGAGCCCTAGGTGACTTGGTAGGTTGGAGTATCTCCCAAAAATTTTCGTACACATCTGGACGTCGCGAGGAGTACAGCTTTCTGCATGGCCTTATAGTGATGTTCATTTAGACCCAGCTGTTTTATGTTCTCTAGGAGGTTTTTGGGAATAACACCAGTAGTAGATAGAATAATAGGTACTGTCTGGGTACTTTTCATTCTCCATTGTCTCCTGATTTGTATTTCTAGATCTCTGTACTTTGCGATCTTTTCGTTGTATTTAACACGTCAATTATTGTTGTTGGGTGGGTCCCAGTATAGCTTGTAGTTGTCTTTTTCAAGCATTCTGTCAGGGACGTATTGATAATAAGAAAGACGGTCGGTTTGGAGAAGTCCCCGTTTGTCAGGTAGTTCTAGGTGGATAATCTTTCCTACTGAGTCATGGCGTTCTTTATAATCAGTACCGACAAATGCCTGGCAGCCACCGGTAAGATGTTGGATGGTTTCTTGGGCTTGGCATCCATATCGGCATTTGTCATTTTGCACTTAAGGATCTTTAACGATATATTTCAGGTAATTTTTAGTTGGAATAACCTGATGCTGAATGGCAAGTAGGAAACCTTTAGTCTCGGGAAACATATTTCCTGATGTCAACCAATAGTTCGACGCTGTATTGTCGACATATTCTTGGCTGATCTCATTGAGATGTCACCTATGCAGAGATTTACTCATTAAGGTGCGCATTTTTTCTAGCTGAGTCAGGTGGTCTATGCGCATTCCTTGTTCCCTCAGTTCAAGTGGCGTTGTATCATCTACTGCCCAAATTGCTCGATGTAAAGTAGATGTCTCAGCTTGTACCTGAAAATAAGTTCTTAAATTAGCAATTTGTTTATCCAATTGCTCACCTATATCCATAAGTCCTTTTCCCCCTTGATACCGCGGTAATATTGTTCTCTCTACTGCACTGCGTGGATGATGTTTTTGCGCCTCTGTGAGAAGTGTTCTAACTTTCCACTGAAGACCCTCTATATCCGTTTTTGACCACTTTATAATACCAAACGAGTAGCTCAGCGCGGAACAGGCGTACGTATTCATTGCCTTAAACAAATTTTTACTATTAAGATATGACTGATTTAGTTGTCTTACTCTTCGCACAAACTGCGAAGTTAGTTCAGTTTTTATTTGTTTATGGTCAATTTTCCGCGCTTGTTTTACTCCGAGATATTTGTACATATCATTTTCACCGATTGCCTCGATGTTTTGGCCATCTTGCATATCGAAACCTCCAGGCTGAACCTTTCCTCTGACTATATTTAGTATACGGCACTTATCTAGTCCAAAATGTATACTGATATCATTTGAGAAAATTTCTACAGTTTTTAACATCTGATCTAGGTGGTTTCGAGTGGAAGCCATTAATTTTAAATCATCCATATACAACATATGATTTAGCTTCGCCACAACAGTGTTGTTATTTTTGATGCTAAATCCTGAGTCAGTGGAGTTCAGCAGCTGGGATAGTGGGTTCATCGCTAGGCAGCACCAAAGTGGGCTCAACGAGTCCCCCTGGAAAAGGCCCCGGTTAGTAGGGATATCTCCAGTTTCGATATTGGTTTCACCAGGTATTTGAAGGTGAATTTTAGTCTTCCCCTCTGCCATTATATGCTTTAAAAAGGTCACGAGATTATTATTGACTTTATATATTTTCAATATATCTATAAGCCATTCATGCGGCACTGAATCAAAAGCCTTTTTGTAGTCAATGAAGGCAGTACAAAGGTTTCTTTTTTTTGTGTATGCCTGGTTAGAAATGATAATAAGTTGTTCTTTGCAGCCCATGGAGCCCTTAGCGCATCCTTTCTGTTGAGGCTCTATGATATTGTTCAGAGCACAGTGTTTGTAGATACGCCGGGCCACACAGGATGTGACCAATTTGTACAAAGTTGAAAGACAAATAATTGGGCGGTACTTGGCTGGATCTTGGGTGTTATTTTGATTCTTCGGTATTAGATAAGTGGTTCCCTGAGTAAGAAATGATGGTAGTTCCTGTGAATTAGAAATAATATTATTAATAAATACTGTTGAAAGCTGATGAACACTCCAAAACTTCTTTAGCCAGAAGTTTTGAATTCCGTCTGGTCCAGGAGATTTCCAGTTATGAAGCTCTTTGATAATGTTCGAGACTTATTCAGTGGTGAAAGGTTCATAAGGAAGTAGTGTTGACAGTTGTTCGTCATGTCTTCAATCCATCGAGCATTGTTGTTTTGAATAGCTGGCGTCGAAAGTTGGTTTCCTCAAAACTCATGAATTTTTTCTTGGCTTGGGTAGGATTTATTTACATTTTCTACGGTGGAATTAAGTTTCCTATAGAAAGCCTTCTCTGCATGATCAAAAAGTATATTGTCGCATTTACGGTTGTTACTAACTTTGTGTCTACTTAGGCGGAGTACTCCTGAATAAACGGAGAGTTTTTGTTTTAATGTGTCTAAGCAGTGTTGAGCTTTGTTGTTTTCTGGATCATGTTGTGAGTGTCTTGGAGTGTTCAGAATTATTTCTTCAGCTCTTTTAATTACATTTCGACTTCTTACTCCTCGAATGTATTCCGTAATTTGTCCAATATCCCTGCGCAATAATTCAATTTTCCTCAGCAGTCTTTTTTTCCAGGGGGCAATTCTGTTTTCAGTCCTTCTTGACTTGATCCTCAACTAACTCTGGGTTATGAATCTCCCGTTCGACTTCGCTTTTGATGGTATCGAGTCTAGCCTCTGAGATAAGATTATTTCTTATAATTACCCGGTATTGATCTGCTATTCGCTGTTCAGATACTTAATCTCTGGGTACTCCCCGCAAAATTCGGCATACAGTTGTTGTCGATAGCCGATCGTTTCTCGACCGAGGTTCGTCACCTTGTAATAGAAACGCAAAATGTTTTTATATTATTATTATTATATATATTGTTATGCTATTTAAATTGTATTATATTGCTTATTTAGGAAAAATCCTGTCTATATTTATTAAATGAACTAATCTCCAATTAATCACAATAAATCAGCATTAATTAATTACAATCTCAGGCTATTTAAATTGTACGATTTACCTTTGATCGTGGATTCAAAATATTTTCCAATTGGCGTCCTAATCGGGATAGGTAATATGACCTGAATAAAATACATAGAATTTCAACTGAACTATATGTGAGATGTCCTTTATTTTAATGAAATTTTATATAACAATCAATCCTGTAATATTTGCAATATACTAACTTTAAATATATGAGAAGTTGTTTTCTATCATGGACCCAAATGTTATTTTACATTGATTTTTAATATGTGTTATAACTAAGCTCTTTTTATAATTCCTTTTTTTTTAAGTGATCGCAAAATTAACTGTCTCTATTATTTATTCAATTTATTTAATTAATAAATGAAAATCACACTCCGGCTCTAATGAAATTTGACTGACCTTTCCTTCTCTGCCGTTGCAATTCTATGGCCACGCCACAACAAAAAAATCCTTTCTCTTCTTCTGCTCCTATTGTGGTCCAGATGACGTACACCTTTCTCCTATCTGTCCTTGTATCTCCAAATGTTTCCGGCTTCGTCTGCTATTAATATTCTTAGGCCCTTTGGTTTTCTATCTCTCTGTACCCCGTTCCTCACACTGGTCAGCTTTTACACCGCAAATAAACACACCCGGTAAATTACGTCTTCGGGACTTCAAACAAACACAAATCACAAAGCTCCTTCCTTCTTGGACGACGAAAACTGACTAACTAACCTTTTTTTCTCTCTCCTATCTCATAGCCAAAACCAAACCTCCTTGCATTCAAAATTTGACCAATAAAAATCATCCACCTCTTGTGAGTATATCGTTACCACCCAACTCTCTCTATAAAACGTCATTCGGGTAATTCCAGAAAACAAACCTTCTTTAATTATTCTAACTAAATCTATCTACTTTACAAATATTTCTTACTAATAGCTACAAACGATACCTGTTTCTCAATTCAATGTCTTTTGTTAATAAACTTTTACCGATATAATCTTTCGGGGAGAAAACCACCGCAAATCCCGGTCTATTGTTCAAGACTTTCTATATACACTTTTATTCCGGGTAAAACCATTTCACAATAACCGACTTATTTAAATTTCTTATCGATAATATTTGAAAGTCTTGTCTCTGAGGCCTAATGAACAATTCTTCGAACAACTTAAAATACATATTTTGTCTTATACAGGATGTTTGAAAATTCATATGCCCGTGTCTTTATGAAATATCAATAATTTTAATTTTTATTTAAGTAATAAAATTTGTATATCGGTTTTTTATTGCTTATGGACATTCAAAAGTACAACAAATCCCCGCCTTTGTAATCGATAAAATTTATCAATTTATGCAACTAAATTTTCTCGAGGCAAAATAAACGCACTTCCTGTATGCTATCTGTACTTATGCTACGTATTATCATATCCTACTATCTACTTTATACAAATTTAAATCTTCATTCGTGATATTTATATACATCATGGATATTATAAATACCTCTGATCTTTCAAGAATCCATATGTTTCAACTCATAGCTGTTTACTCCATCTTCGTTGTTTACTATGTATGGCCCTTCGAAAACAGGCATCAATTTTGCGCAAATACCGGTCTGAAGATTTGACACTCTTAATGCTCTTACCATTACTTTGTCACCCTTTTGGAAAGTTACTGGTCTTCGTTTCCTATTATGACCCTGTCTCTGGATGTATTTCTCATTGCTTCTTCTTAATCTCCTCTGAACGGTTTCTATAACCTGTCGATACTCTCTTTGTTCTGGATCTTCCCACGGTCTTATCGGCATGACGCCTTTCATGATGTATTCTGGTGTTTCTTTCGTTACTGTACTTGGCATGGAATTTAGGTACATCTCTATTTCTCCCAATTTTCTGTCCCATCGCCGATGTTGACCATCCGTTGCAATACGAAGAAATTTCGTTACCTCTTGTATAAATCGCTCAGAAGGATTACTTTGGGGATGCCTGATGCTTACAAAGTTCGTCTCGATTCCCCGTTCTCTAAGCTGTCCCTTGAAACGATCATTTCGGAAGTACGTTGCATTGTCTAGTAAAATTTTTCTTGGGGTTCCTACCGTAGCGATGAAATTGTCTATTTTTCTCAATATTTCTTCCTCTTTTGTGGTGCGGCAACTATATAATTTTACGTATTTTGAGAACACATCCACCATCACCAGAATATGCTTGTTCCTTTGCGTGGTCACAATTAGATCGCTTAACATGTCGATGGCTATAATGTCCAGGTTGTTCCGGGATACAATGCTCTTTGCAATATTTTCGTTTTTAAAATTCCTGCTCTTGTATTTCTGGCATACTTCGCATTTCTGTGTGATCTCTTTTGCAATGCGGTAATCTTGTCGACTGATGTAGTTTTCCCTAAATACAAGCCATACCTTTCTACTGCCAATATGTCCATTTTCCTCGTGTAGTTTCTTGATGATTCTTTCTGCCAATGTCGGTGTCACTAAATATAATTCCTTTCCGTCTATTCTCTTAAAAAATATCTCGTTTTCTAGCTCTGCTCTTCTCTTTTCTCTTTCTTCTAGGCCTTCCTGGTCGGTCCTTATCTCATTTAACGAAAATATCCCTTCGTCTTGTGTCAGTATATTCAATCCCACATGTAATGTAATTGTCTCCTTTTTTCCTGTATCTTCGTCCCGTGTTAAAGCGTCAGCTATTATGTTGTCTTTCCCTTTGATGTATCGAAATTGGAAATCATACTCTTGTAAGAGCAGAATGCCTCTGTGTATTCTGTTATTTACCAATCGATTCTTCATGATGTGTATCAATGCTGCATGATCCGTTTCGATGGTGAATTTAGCTCCCAATAAGTAAAACCTTAATTTGTTTACGCAAAATAGTACACTGGCGAATTCCAACTCGGTGACACTGTATTTTCTCTCATGTGTTTTAGTCACTCGAGATATAAAACATATCGGAACCTCTTGGCCGTTTTGTATTTGCGACAACACTCCTGCAAATTTCTGTATCGACGCATCCGTACGGAGTATAAACGGCAAATTGTAAATAGGGTGATATATTTTTGTTCCTTTAGCAAATTCTTGTTTCAATATTTTGAAAGCTTCCTCCTGTTCTTCTTTCCAATTCCATTTTGTCCCTTTCTTTAACAATTTTATTAAAGGAATTTCTTTTTGGCTTAAATCGGGAATTAATTTCTTGAAATAATTTATCGTACCGAGAAACCCTCGCAATGTTTTTAGATTTGTTGGTCTTGGGTATTCGTCGATGAGCTTTACTCTGTCCTCGGCTAGACTTACAGTTTCGGTGTCAAGTTTGAAACCCAAATAAATCACTTCCTTTTGAAAAAATTGACATTTTTCAATGTTTAGTTTTAATCCCGCTGTGTCCAATTCTTTCAAAATTATTTTGATATGTTCCACATGACTCTGCATATCTTGTGAAAAAATTAATAAATCGTCGATGTAATGGACGATGAACTCTTCATGGTGATTCAAAATGGTATGCAAAGCTCGTACAAGTGCTGCACAGGCGCTTTGTAATCCAAACGGAACTACCTTAAATCGGTATACTATACCATCAATTGAAAAGGCAGTGTAGTTTCTACACTTTTCAGCCAAAGGTATTAACCAAAAACTATGCTTTAGATCAATTTTTGAGAAAATATGTGATCCCGTGATCCTTCCAAAAATGGCCTCGATATTTAACGGTGATTCATATTGTGATACTGTGTGTTGGTTGATATTTCGGGCATCTAAACAGAGTCTTAACTCTCCACTGCTCTTCTTCACTATCACAATTGGGTTAATATAGGGTGAGTCACATCTCTCAATGATTTGATCTTCCAACATTTTTTTGATTTCTTGCTTTACTTCTTGCCGATACTTATAAGGAATTGGATAAGTCTTCGATCGAAAATTTCTCAAGTTTTTCACCTCAAATGAGTGCTCGTATTTTGTGGCCACTCGGTTTTCCTCATTTATCAGCGTTTCATAGTCTCTTAAAATTATACGCAAATCATTTTCTTTGCCTTCTCCACATATCAATTTTTTTTCTCTCCCATCAAATTTTTCGCACATATTCACCGTGTACTCCGTGTCTTCTTCAAACACCACTGTCTCCATTGTGTCCTCTTCATTTTCCTTTGTGTTTTTTTTTTGTTGGGCTCGTCTCTTCTTTTGAGGAATCCCAAGTTTTGCTTTTATTTCTTGTCAAAATTTTTCCATCTTCTTCTCCTGAGCTCGTCTCATCTTTTGAGGAATCCCAGGTTTTTTTTTCTTTGATCTTTTTCAGACCTTTTCCCCTCTTTCTTCCTTTTCCTTTCTTCGTCGCCAGGTTCATTTCCACCGTTTGTTCTTTCTCTGATTCGTCCGTAATTTGTTTCTCTTGTTCCTTATCCTGTTCTTCTTCTTTTTCCTTGGTTATTTTCATCGTATTGGTTTTGAAGTCGATCACTACATGTTTTTCCGTTAATTCGTCAACGCCTACAATCATGTCATGTGACATATTCGGCATTATTACACATTGAAGTGCATACATATTTTTTTTCAATCGTACCATTACTCGTATACCTTCATTTATTGTTGCCAATGTCCGTTTATTTGCGCCCACTAAATTCACCCTAGGTATTTTATAAATTAGACTTGTTAAATTTACTTCTTCGATTAATTTTCTGTTGACCAGTGTTATTTCAGAGCCTGTGTCTATCATAATTTTAATTGGTTTCTCATTTATAAATCCATCCACAAATTTTAAATTAACTCCATTTCTCTTTTCATTGTTTCCTGCCAGTTTAATAAATTCCTTGGGGTGACAAAAAATTCCTGTTTGTTTCTTCGTTTTTAGTGAGCGCCTTCTTGAAAACACGCCTGTTGTTCTTCTGTGTTTTCTCTCCCGTCATCTTCTCTCTCATATTCATTTTCTTCTCTTTGCATATTATTTATTTCTCTTCTGTTCTCTTTTGGTCTATCATTCCCGTATCGATTACCGCGAGATTCCTGTTCATTCCGTGGGTTATTGTATCTGTTTCCTTGGTATGGGCGGTTATTTCTACTCTGATTTTCCCGATCCCTGTTTTCATTCCATCTCTGGGTTCTGGGTTCATAATTCTCTCTTCCGTTCGGTCTATTTTCATATCCCCGTCTAGGTATGAATTCTCGTCTTGTATAATCTCTTCTAAAATTTTGACCTCTATCTCTATATTCTTGGTTTTCTCTTTGTCTATAATTTTCTTGCGGTCTTCTTTCTCTTCTTTCATGCCTATGTGATTCTCTCATTTGCAAAAATTGACATAAGCTGTCAATGTCCTTGTAATTTTGGAGATTTATGTGGTCTTCCAAGGTATCTTCAAAATGTCGCGATATCAACTCTACCAATTGTTCTGATGAATAATTATATTGCAAATGTTTTGCATTATTATAGAGTTGTAATGCGTACATCTTTTCTGATACGCCCATCCTCTCATGGTATTTTCCATTTTGTAACTCTTTATTTACTTGTAGTTGCTGGATTTTTCCCCAGAAATAATTTAAGAATCTTCTCTCAAAATCTTGCCAATTGTCCAATTCTTCTTCCTTGCTGACAAACCAAAGATTTGCCTCTTCTGTGAGATGGTTTCTGATGGTTTCCTTTGCTGTTGCAAACGGTCCTATGTATTTGACTTTTTCCTTTAGGTTATTTATAAAAGGCACTGGGTGTATTTTCCTTATATCCCCGCCAAATCGTACTTTTACGTCTTCTGTGCTATGTACGATGACTTCCTTTCTTTCTACTCCTCTTATCTCCATCTCTGCAATTTGTTTAAATCTCCTTTCCGTTTCTTTCCGGTCTTCTTGTAGCGCATTTTCAAATTTTATTTCTATCTGTTCTAATTCCCTTTTTTGCATACTCTGAATATCCTTCATTTTAGTTTCGATTTCTTCTCTCTGCAATTCTATTTTCCTCTCTGTTTCTTCCCTACTTCTTTCTAAACAGACTTTTATTTCGTTTTCATATTTGTCCATACGCGTTTCCATTTTTTGTTCCATTTTTCTTTGGTTTTCTTCCAAATTGTCCAATTTTTGTTCCGTTCTTTGTTGTGATTCATCCATTATGTGTTTTGTTTCCAGTTGATTTTTATCCATTTTTTGTGACGATTCTTGTATTTGTTGTGTCTGTATTTGCATCATAGCTAATAATTTTTCTAACATCCCTGTTTCTTTTCTTTCCTCCATTATTGTAGCATTTCCTTCATTATCCGATCCTTCATCAATAATTGTTTCCTCTTCTATCTTATCCTCTTTCCTTTCTTGCGTTTTGCTTTGACTCCTTGTGGCCGACATGTTCGTTAGATTATTTATCCCCGCCAAATATGAAACTTTGAAATTTGTGCAATAATTTCCCCGCCAAATATAAAATTCTACTGGTCTGTTGCAACAAACGGGACTTTTCCTGTTCAAATGTAATAACTCTTGAGTACGAGTATCAAATTTCAATATCCCACAAATAAATCAAATGGTAAAATATCAAATGTCAAAATCAATCAAATCATTCAAGTATGGTAAAATTATCAAATTTAAATATCACACAAATAAATCAATTATGGTAACCTATAAATTGTCAATATCACGAATAAATCAATTATGGTAAATTGTATCTTAAAAAAAATATATAATCTTTATGTCCTCAATTTTTACATAATATTTCACTTTATCCCCGGCATATAAACTTTCAAATATCTGCTTGTCTACTCCTATCCTTTCAAATTTGCCAACTAGAAATATTTTTCAAAGCTTTACACGTTGGGGGCCATTTTGTTATGCTATTTAAATTGTATTATATTGCTTATTTAGGAAAAATCCTGTCTATATTTATTAAATGAACTAATCTCCAATTAATCACAATAAATCAGCATTAATTAATTACAATCTCAGGCTATTTAAATTGTACGATTTACCTTTGATCGTGGATTCAAAATATTTTCCAATTGGCGTCCTAATCGGGATAGGTAATATGACCTGAATAAAATACATAGAATTTCAACTGAACTATATGTGAGATGTCCTTTATTTTAATGAAATTTTATATAACAATCAATCCTGTAATATTTGCAATATACTAACTTTAAATATATGAGAAGTTGTTTTCTATCATGGACCCAAATGTTATTTTACATTGATTTTTAATATGTGTTATAACTAAGCTCTTTTTATAATTCCTTTTTTTTTAAGTGATCGCAAAATTAACTGTCTCTATTATTTATTCAATTTATTTAATTAATAAATGAAAATCACACTCCGGCTCTAATGAAATTTGACTGACCTTTCCTTCTCTGCCGTTGCAATTCTATGGCCACGCCACAACAAAAAAATCCTTTCTCTTCTTCTGCTCCTATTGTGGTCCAGATGACGTACACCTTTCTCCTATCTGTCCTTGTATCTCCAAATGTTTCCGGCTTCGTCTGCTATTAATATTCTTAGGCCCTTTGGTTTTCTATCTCTCTGTACCCCGTTCCTCACACTGGTCAGCTTTTACACCGCAAATAAACACACCCGGTAAATTACGTCTTCGGGACTTCAAACAAACACAAATCACAAAGCTCCTTCCTTCTTGGACGACGAAAACTGACTAACTAACCTTTTTTTCTCTCTCCTATCTCATAGCCAAAACCAAACCTCCTTGCATTCAAAATTTGACCAATAAAAATCATCCACCTCTTGTGAGTATATCGTTACCACCCAACTCTCTCTATAAAACGTCATTCGGGTAATTCCAGAAAACAAACCTTCTTTAATTATTCTAACTAAATCTATCTACTTTACAAATATTTCTTACTAATAGCTACAAACGATACCTGTTTCTCAATTCAATGTCTTTTGTTAATAAACTTTTACCGATATAATCTTTCGGGGAGAAAACCACCGCAAATCCCGGTCTATTGTTCAAGACTTTCTATATACACTTTTATTCCGGGTAAAACCATTTCACAATAACCGACTTATTTAAATTTCTTATCGATAATATTTGAAAGTCTTGTCTCTGAGGCCTAATGAACAATTCTTCGAACAACTTAAAATACATATTTTGTCTTATACAGGATGTTTGAAAATTCATATGCCCGTGTCTTTATGAAATATCAATAATTTTAATTTTTATTTAAGTAATAAAATTTGTATATCGGTTTTTTATTGCTTATGGACATTCAAAAGTACAACAATATATATATATATATATATATATATATATATATATATATATATATTACACTTTACAACCCTGCGTGGATCCTAGCTTCCTCAAAAATTTCTCTCTAGTCCTCCCAATCCATCGCGTTTCCCCGCCAAGCACGTATTCCTATATTTCTCATATCTTCATCGATGTTTGAAACTTTACCCCTCAATGGTGAGATCAGTAGGCAATGATCTGAATTTATGTTTGCTCCTCTATAACTTCTGCAGTTTATTGCGTCTATTTCGCATAAAATCGCATTTTACAAATCAGCTGCATAATTCTGATTTAACGCAATTACTTCAGGCAATAAAGGAAAAATTGACAAAAACATCGATACTTCTGAATTTTCGTATGAAATACATTTAACTTAAGTTAATAGATAACGAAATGTTAAAGAAAATAACTATATCAGTAGGATAATTAATAATAGGATTTGACAAAATAATAGGATAATAGGAGTTTACATCAAACATTTTACATTTTATATTAAATTAGTCATAATCAAAACATTTTATTTAAAAACTAAATTAAGAAATAGTTAAATTAAATAATGTCCACCATTTTTTTCAATGCATTTATCAATACGTTCCATAAAAGATCGCCTCATATTAAATAACATTATTGGTTCAAAAGAAACTGTTGTAGTATTTATTTCTTCTAAAAGTTGGTTGCGAATGTTTATGGGATTCTTATCGACACGTTGTTTTAATGCGTCTCATACACCAAAATCGAGCGGATTAATTCTGGACTAAGTGGTGGCCAAGAAAAATGACTACCACGACCAATCCAAGTTAAGGAAAGTTGGTATTTAAGTATGTTCTCACTGCTCTCGTATATTGTGGCGGTGCACCATCTTGCGTAAACCACATATTTTGCATTAAGATTAATGACAATTCTTCCATTCGATCAATAAAATAATTTTGTAAGAAATGTAAATATCCACAAGGAAACTAAGTTCCTATTATCATATCCACTGGTAATTCTAACATCTTAAAATATAATACCAAATAATGTAAACCAAATTGTAACAGATAAATTTTAACGGGTTTTTTACCCTGATATTTAGTGTCAATGTCAATGTGCCACAAAACATGTACACCTAGACACTGTTGATGGAACATGGTTTCCGAAAACGTTTTGTCTTCATGACATAGCCCGTTTGGGTTTTTTAAATTTATATACCTTTTATAAAGGATTTTTACTTAAATGTAAATAGTTCTCATCATTCAAATTACGAGGTAACATGGCCCTACAAAAAATTATTATTAATGATTCCACATGATACGTTTATTTGAAATTCATGTTGGAAATGCCTTTCTTTCTTAACATGAGGATATTCAGTATCCCAGAAATGATTGTTCCTCTAGGATTTTTAAAACTAACGTTTGACCTTATGGAACCACAGAAATAAAAGAATTAGAAAAGAAACCAAAACCAAGAAAGCAACTGGAATATACATCATACCAGCTGAACTTTTAAAAATGATACAAGAGGACCACGTCAGTGCTCTAGTTAAGCTCTTTTATGACGTGTATACTACTGGTGAAATACCTGAAGAATGGCTTTTTTATAGCAATTTTGAAGAAACAGCGACCAAAAAGATACTACGAATACAAATTAATTAGTCTGATAAGCCACACAATAAAATTTTTTCTTCCCATTATTCATAGAAGAATAAAAAGTAATTGCGGAATAGACCTAGATGAAACCCAATTTGGATTTAGGAATGCACTGGGTACTCGTTAGGTACTTTTTGGCTTAAATGTACTCCTCCAAAAATGCTGCAAGCGTAAAGATATTTATGTGACTTTCATTGATTACGTAAAGGCTTTCGATAAGGTACAGCATGGAACGTTTTTGAACATATAGAAACCGAAGGCATTGATGGTAGAGACCTACATATCATAGAAAGCTTGAATTACAAGCAGAAAGCAGTCATACGAGTCGATTAGAGATTAATTGACGAATGTTACATTCCAAAAGGCGTCAGACAGAGATACATTATATCCCCGCTGTTTTTTAAATATCTACTCGGATAGAATTTTCAGACAGGCTTTGGTGAAGATCTCAGATACGCTAACGATTCTGTTATCTTATGCGAAAGCCTTCTTGGTCTTCAAGAGTTTTGAAGATTCAAGTAAAAAAATAAAGTGCAGAGTTGAATCAGCTCACACAATGTTTCTAAATTTAAAATCAATCTTCTGTAACCACAACGTAAACATAAAATTGCGTAAAAAATGATCAAATACTACATTTTGTCGGCGTTGTTACATAGCACCAAGACCTGGACTATAAAGGTTGATAAGATCAATCGCCAAGAAGGATAACTATTAAAATAAGCCTACGAGATGGACTGACGACATAAAGAGGATATGTACGAACTGGATTGCAATCGCGCAAGATACATCTGAATGAAAGTTTTTTGAGGAGGCCCACGTTCAACAGTAGACGACTATGGGCTGATGATGATGGTTATAATAAGAAAAATTTTAAACCTAGGGTATGTTCTCAGAGCATATCGGTACAGAAGACTTCAGCTTATTATGAAAGGTAAAATCGAGGACCGCAGAGAAATCGGAAGGAAGCAGATGTCATGTCTAAAATGCACCGAAAGAAGAAGATTAGTTTAAACGTGTACTGTATTTGCTTAATTTTTTGTAATGTCGGAATAAATATCATTTTGCTTTTCTTTCTGTGAGTAATCTGAGAATATCTGTAATTTAGTTTTTTTTTTTCATTTTGATTTGCTGGCGTCCTCTACGTTGAGATATAGCGCACAGGTTAAGAAACACAGTACTAATACATTCGTTTGAAGATCCCTGTATCTCCACTCTTCATGGTTGTTTTAATCACCAATATTTACTACAGATTAGAGTTGAGCTTAGTTAACTTGAGCTGGACGAGATATAGCAGGTGGTTGAAAGAAGCTAATGATGATTTCCTATATCGAAAAATTATTTATTATAGTTTAATTTTCATCTCGTATTTTGTAATTTTCTTAAGTAACATAAGTAAGTTGTAATTGTAAAACAGTGGCGCACCCAGAATTTGTCTTAGGGGGGGGGTTTGAAATTTTTTTATGCTACTGCTATCTGCTATCTATTATCCTGCCTACAAACTAAAACCACCCTCTCTTACTTGTGCGCAGTTGACTGTCGCACGTACCGTACTCC
Organism: Diabrotica undecimpunctata; assembly: GCF_040954645.1. NCBI lineage: Eukaryota > Metazoa > Arthropoda > Insecta > Coleoptera > Chrysomelidae > Diabrotica > Diabrotica undecimpunctata. The sequence goes on from NC_092812.1 coordinate 74,562,893, forward strand.
AAAAGTGGGGTGGCCACTGTAAGGCTGACGACATTTTTGGGACACTCCCTTCTCGTATCTAGATCTTATCTATTGTTCTGAAGCTATTTTCTTGTGGGATTGTAAAGTAATCACTATTTTAATGGGAATAAGCCACAATTGAAGGTTAAAATAAGGTTATTGACGTTTGACATTAATCCAACTTGTAAATACAATACATTTTGGAGACGGCTATCGCCGTACTCCCGTTCTCCTCCGCCAATCCTCCCGGTCCAAAGCATGCTTCTCCTCCAAACCTCTCGATTCCATCGCTCTTCTAATTCTTTCATTCCATGAGCGTCGAGGTCTCCCTCTTTTTCTTCTTCCAGGGGGCTTCCATTTGTGAAGTTTTTGGGGCCAACTTCGTTAGGCATTCTCAATAGATGTCCAAACCATTTTGAACCTCTTCTTTCTATTCTGTCAATGACCGTTTCTGTAGCATTAATGTTATTTCTTATAGATTCGTTGGTCTTCCTTTCCTGCCTTGATGTTCTAGCACTTCTTCTCAAATAATCCATTTCAACTGCCAACAATCTTCTCTTCAGGTCTGCATTAATTGTCCATACTTCAGAGCCATAACAAAGAACTGGTTCAACCATGGTTTGCCCTAATTCTTTTTTTGTTCCTTTTGGAAATGTTGTGATCCCACCATAAGGAGTTCAGACATCCTACAATTTTACGTCCCTGATTAATTCGTGTTTAATTTCGGTTTCTTCCAAGCCGTTCTTAGCAATGAGTGGACCTTAATATTTAAAATTTTCCACTTGTTTGATTTCCACATCTTCGTCTATCAACGCTTCAAACCTTGCATCTGAATTGATAACTAAGTAAATATTCTGTTTTCTTCATGCTGACTTGTAACCCCCATTTTAAATATTCTCTCTATAGACGCTTTATCATAAATTCTAGATCATAAGAATCTTGAGCTAGGATGACTTGGTCATATGCAAAGTTCAGGGAGAACAGTATGTCATTTTCTATGGGAATTCCCATTCCCTGGCAGGGGTTTCTCCAATTTTGGAGGGCTGCCTCAATATATAAATTAAACAGTAAGGGTGACATACTGCATCCTTTTTTTAGTTCTTTAGCTATTTTTATTGGCTCTGATAGTCTATTTTCGATTTTTAGGTAAGTAGTGCTATCCCTGTACACTTCTGTGATTATTCCTAAAAGGTATGGACTACACTCGAGTTGTCGTAAAGCTTGCAACAATTTAAGTCTTGGAACTGTATCATACGCCTTTTCTAGGTCGGTGAAGGCTAGATGTACTTCGGTACCAACCGCTATTCCTTTTTCTATTAATTGTTGGAGTATAAACAAATTATCAGTGCAAGATCAAAGATCAAAAATTCAAACGTCAATAAACTTATTTTAACCTTCAATTGCGACTTATTCCCATTAAAATAGTAATTAGATCTTATCTCTGTCGTTAGCTCAGTTGGTGTTTCTCTTCTTCTTCTTTCTTTTTAATGACTGCTCGGATCTAATTGTGAACACTATTACATCCCTCTGTATTTCCCGTCATCTTCACGATCATCTCTCTTACAGTCACAGGGTTCATACCTATTTCTTTATACATTCTGTTTCTCTCCACTGTACATCTATTACACTCCAGCATTGTGTGAGTAACAATGTTGGAATATTTGCAGTATAGGCATTTATCTGTATCTGTCTTTCTGAACCTATGAAGATACGCCCTAAAACAGACAATCTACCCAGTTCCTTAGGCTCGGGATGAGCATCTTTGTCCACTGAGCAACATCTTCCTTGTTGTTCCACTCTTCTTGCCATCCTTCCATTGATCTTTCCCTTTCTTCTTATTTTTTTATAGCTGTTGTCAAATGCTTTCTTCTCCCATAGAGATGTCTCTTTTCTACTGCTAACACATGCAGAGGAACACAACCCGTGATAGTCCACAAGGCCGCCGCAGATACAGTCCTGTAGGCGCATGCTACTCGCAACAGACTCGTTCTGTCTACTTTCTCATAAGCCTAATATTAGGTATCGATATCTAAATATAATGAAAAATATTATTAATTATTGTGTATTTACACAGTAATGCAATAATTATTGTGTTCTACATATTTAAAGTGGTAATTTAATTAGTCAATTAGCGTTTTGGATTTTTTCTATTATGTGTGAAATACAAGTTACATTTTCCTACTATTCTTTATATATTGTTTACTTCATATGTCCTGGGGGGGGGATTTAACGCCCAAACCCCCCCCCCCTGGGTGCGCCACAGTTGTAAAATAAGTACCAAAATTCTCCTTGTCCATTATCTGATTGTTTTCCGTGACTTATTAACCATATATTATGTAGTAATTATGTAAAATAGTTTTCTTAACGACTTTGTATAGCCAGTTTCCCTTTCATATAAATATATTATTACTTACGTGTTCTCTATTATAAAATAAATAAGGAGTAAATCCCAGAGTTGGTAAGTTAATTTTAAAATAAACCGTATCAAATTGATAAATAGTATGAGTCGTTTGATTACATTCAAAGCATTAAATACCGTACGGAGAACTTACCTACCAAAACAATTTACTTGTGGACCTTAATCTAATTGCTTATAATGATTTAAAATTGCTCACATATACACTTCACTTATTCCTCTAAGTCATTATTATATAATAACAAGATCTGTGTGACTCACCGAATTTATCGTTGTGCATTGTAGAAACAATAACAAGGGAAATCCGAACAAGGAATTAATTCAAGGACTGAAGGACAAATATTTCTCTGTCCGTCCCAATGCTTTTGTAATATAATACTTCAAATCTTGTACTTAACATTATTTCCTGTTCTTTCTTGTTATTTCTTGTTCTTCTCATCATGTCAGATATTACTAACCTAAGTCAGTCATTGTCAGCACATTCATGTGTTCCATAAAAAGTACGTACCTCTAGCGGATTACGGGCAACAATATAGGACAGTCCTTACAGTAGGATCCTGGCCAGTACAGAAAAATGTAAGCGGGTGTGGATGGAGTATTACATTTAGTTATTTAAATATGGCTAAAACCACGTCAACGAAGTGACATGAAATAGTGTTTAAGACTATTTTTAGAGTATGCCTGGTAAACTATTCAATTCTCTAGTACAACAACTTGTGCCAAGTGTGTTAGAGTATTTCGAATTGGAAAAAACTGAATGGAAAGACTTTGGAGCCATTTTACCTGTTTGATAGGTAACGTACTGAAATGTATGTTTGTTTATCAAAATATACATCATTAAACAATTCTTTATTTAACAGACTAGCTGCTGCATTAATTATAACACGACGGACAGTATGTACTGAAATGAAGGAATTTCAGGTGCACTTGACATATGAGAAGATTGTTTTAAGAAAGATTCTAAAAGAACGACAAATATGCTAAACCTCTCTATAAAACCAAAATGCATGTATAGTTAAAAATAACGGGAAGCAAACACACTTACCTTATATGGTCGCTCTATATTCCTGTCAGAACGATCTTATTATTTCCCAAAAGAAAGGAAAATAATGGGAGTGTAATAAATAAATAATTGCTACTAATTAACTTTTATTTCTGATATGGTGGAAAGTTCAGTCAAGTAAAAGTTAATATAGAAATACCAACATACAGTACGTAAATCTTTCTGCTGGACATAGGTAATATACATTGAGGTATAATAAGTGTGACAAATGCGCTTTCTCGAAATTGATAACTCGATAATCGGCACCTTAGAATCTGTTAGCTGTAGGTACGCATTTATTTTCAATTGGAACCGTGAAGCGAAGAGTATTATGGTTTTAAAATGTTTATTTATATTTCTCCAAAAAAGGTTCAAATAAATAAAGGGTTTTATCAAGGCAATTCTTTGTCAGAATGTCTTTGCTAATTCTCGAAAATAGACCCAAACCTTTTAGACAAACATTTGCAAATATTGTAAATAGTTTTGAAACACATTATTATTTACAAGATTGTACAAAATGTCACAAAAGAAAAGAGATGTTCCCGGAAACACAGCAGGAAATTGGAAAGGAGAGATGAAAGTATTTTGCTATTATTAAAGTGGAGAACTCTAGAACCACTAAAAGTGTCGCCAAGGAGTTGGAGGTCTCGCATACCACAGTTAATACAGTTTTAAATACTCGAAAATATTTTATATCGGACCCAACGCCCTCAAAACTTAATGTGTGGACCATGTAATTGGTCCATTTTTCATTGAAGGAAATCTGAATTCAGCTAAATATCTTGCTCTTTTAAAAGGTAACATTATTCCAGCTATTCAGAATCTCTTCCGAATTCCGTTCATAATCTGCGTATCGTGAGAAATTATTTCGACACAATTTTTAAGGGGCGCGTTATAAGCGGAACAGGCCAAATGAAATGGCCTGCGAAATCTCCCGATTTGACTCCCATAGATTTCTTTTTCTGGGGACATATTAAATCCACCATATATGGCAACGATCTCGGGAGTGGACATAATATAGTTGATTTAGAAATATTTGTGATATTTTAATTGGAGAGTTTGTTGCGTTTTGACATCCTGTAGCTGAGGGTACGCCAAATGTAATAATCTTTTAATATCTCTCAGCCGACTTTGAAAAACCTGTTTTAGATGCTGCTGGTCATAATATCTTGTTTCTAAAGTTTGAATGAGAGACGTGTAACTAGCTGCATCCTAGGAAAGAAATTTCAAGACGGTTGCTGCGTGTCCTCGAAGCGATACTAACAAGGAAGCTGTCATTTTGTTCTCAGTCCAGCCATTTGCTCTAGTGGCAGCTTTGTTGTTTCAACAAAACAGCATGGGAAACAACGATGTTTTTCATGCTGTTTTGCTATCAACTGCGGGTGGATTTAAAATTTTGCAAGTTCTAATTAAGCCCGGTTTAACTAAGGAAGATGATGCAGCTGTTTGTTATGATCCGATATTAGTTACTGAAACAATATTCGATACACAGAAGCTTTTAACAAATTTTTAACTCAACTAACTCAATTATTTGTCTTTATAAATTAGATTTAAAATCGTTTTGATGATGTACTGTTTTATTTTCTAAATCGTTTTTAAATCGTTTTCAATGGGGGGGGGGGGGGTTTGGTCCAGACGTATCTATTTATTTTATTAAATTCAGTAGATCAAGCATTAACCATCAACAATTATGTAATAGCTCTTCAATCCCACAGCTGTCACCAATATTGCACTTCTCTAAAATAACTTTTTATAATCCTTTAACTCAATGACAACTATCACCTTCAAAAACTCAAATACTGCTGTTATTAAACTATCAACTGCCTGTATATATATATATATATATATATATATATATATACCCGGTTCACAATTTGTTGATAGCTCACTACAAGTTTAACAATAATTAGAAAACTGAAATACAGAGATAATAGGTAATACGATATAATAGTAAAAACCAACCTAAAACTGACGGTTTAAGACGTTTTCGACTAACCCACCTTATATCTGCAGGAATACAATACCTTATAATCCTATTACGGGGGTATTTTGAATGCTTAGAGATGAACGACCAGTGTCGTAGAGAATATGATTGAAACATTTATTTGAACTAAATAAATATATTTTTTAAATTGTACTTATTTTATTCAAAAATAAAAAGTTTCTTGCCATTTGTAAAAGATACATTTATTTAATTAAGGAAAAAGGCGCCAAATGTCGCCTGGCAAAATTTCCAATGTGTTTTAAATGTATCCATTATTTTCGAATCCGGAGAAAACTAATAAATATTTTTGAAAAATTTAAACGCAGAATGAAAGATTACATTACTACTCAGGGCAGAAAGTCCCTGAAAACTTCTACAATGTTTATTTTAATATGTTATGTAACAGGGGTGAAAATAAAAGAGAAAATATAGTATAATTTTTAATTGAAAATATTGCATGCAAAAGAAACTTTTTATTTATTCTAAAAAATATTTCATTCTGCCTTTAAATTTTTCAAAAATGCTTTTTAGTTTTCTCAGGATTTGAAAAAAAAATGGATACATTTAAAACACATTGAACATTTTGACAGGCGACATTTTGCGCCTTTCCCCTTTAATACCTTACGATTACAACTACTATTACTTACCTTATATAATTACGATTAGAAAACTATTCAAATTCAAAATAAATAGCATCAACTTCGGAATCCGAGTCGTCTTGAGGGTTAATAATTAGGGTTATAATCTCTACGGTCGCATCAATTATGTTATCAAGATCCCACATTTTTTGTTCTTCTTCTATTACATGTCTTACTGCATCTTTCCAGTTTTGTTTTGTAATATGTTATAAAGACTCATATAACAATTCACGTACAGCTTCTATTTCATATGACGTATTTTTTCTAGCCACATAACTTTTCATTTGTGCCCAAATGAGTTCAATTGGATTTATTTCGCAGTGGTAGGGTGGAAGTCTAAAGACTGTGATGTTTCGCCTTTCCGCCATTTTGTCAACTACGTATTTCTTGAACTTAGATTTGTGTTGCCGGGCAATTTTTAAAAGTTCTGCTTTTACCATTCCATCTTCGTAAGGCAGATACTTATTCCGCAGCCAGTCAAGAATATCCTGTTTCTTCCACGCATTCGTTAGAAGTCTTTCTACTAGTCGTGAATGATAAGGTGCATTATCTAATACTATAATTGAATTTGGTGGTATGTGTTCAATGATTTGCTCAAAATACTCTTCGAAAACATCAGCTGTCATCTCCTCGTGATAGACTTTTGTGCTTTTGGAATGAAATTCCAACAAACCATGCTTAACAAATCCTTTTTCACTGCTAATGTGAGAAATTATTAATCTACTGCCTTTATCAGAAGGTGGGGAGATACCAGTAGACCAACCTTCCATAAAGGCTTACCTGGAGCTTAATATATTTTTATCTGACCAAATTTTTTTTAGAGTATGACCTGAGTTTACCGACGTTTCATCCTGGTAGAAGATGGGCCTTTCTTCAGCCCGGAATTTTCGTATGAATCTTAGATAATTTCTTCTCCAACATCATCTTCTCCTCCCGGTCAATCAAAAGTGATTTTCGGTCTGATTTTTCCCACCGGAAATTTAATTCTTTTAAAACTTGCCACAATTTAGTTCGTCCGATATGAGGCAAATCCGGGTCGTCTCTAACTTCTTGTAAAATTTTGTTTAGGTTTGGTATTTCTTTTTTGAAAAAAAAAATCCATGAATTTTCCTTCGAATACCATTTTTGGCAAATTCATCAATTTCAATAGGCTTTTTCCCTCTCTTTAAGTGTTCGTTTGTGTTTGGGTTAGCTATACCGTGTATTTTTCTTTCTGATAGGAACCTATATAAAGTTGACTCTCCTACGCCAGTCATGTTGGCACAACTTTCGACTATGTTGCAAACAGTGTTTGTGGGATTCTGAGAAACCAGAGCATCGTGAACATTCAAGACAATAGTCTTCTCTCTTGGTGAATAGACAGACTTACTGACTGTACGCAACAGTACCGGTATAAAACTTGATGATGAAGCTATCACAAACAATCCAACAAAACGAGCACGAGCGAAAGGTACGTATATATTCGTAGGTATATGGAATAAAAAATCACTCACGCACTGCATATAATTCGCAAAAGAAATATTCGAGACGCTAATTACTGCCGTAGACGCGGAAACACCGACCGACCGAAAGTGATTAAACGCGAAGATTAGTATTGAAATATCCAAAGAGATAAGGTATTCTTATTTACAAAATTGTTAATGGTTAAATTCTTATTTTTATTAATATAATATAATAACCAACATTAGTCGTGAAAGTTTTAATTGTTTTTTTGCTAAATATATTAGTATTAAAATATTATCAATATTATATATAACAGTATTAAAACATTATATTATTATTTAATGAATAAACACCTTAGGAACGCCTATGATTTACGACCGTTTTATGAGTTTGAGGCATATTTCGTGCTCTCAACAATTTGTGAACGAAGAATATATATATATATATATATATATATATATATATATATATATATATATATATATATATATATATATATATATATATATATATATATATATATTAAAACAATGCTATTTTCTAGTATAGTAATATTTCGCCAACTGATTGTTGGCTTCATCAGAAGTGCTCTACAAATTTATTAAAACAAAGAGATAAGCAACATTACGATAAAATTAAATAAATATTTACTTACAGAGGTAGAACTATTCACAAAAAAAGACATGATAAACATTTGTTTGACACTTTCACAATTAGACTGACAATTTTCAAAATAAGTTAATATACACATAAAACAACAAAAAGTATATAGTGGACTAGATGAGTTTCTTTAAATTTCTATATATAAAAAATAAGGCAGCAGGTATATCTTAAATTAATATTGACTTAAATGAATTGTAGAATATTGCTGTAGATGCTGCTTAGCTGATTCGTATCTGCTTTGTAATTTACCTATTACATTTTTTGTTTTAGTAATATAACACATTTCCAGAAACAGCCTGTTTTTATAATTAGTTGCTGTTTGTAGGATTTCAACATTGGTATAGTCAAATTTGTGACCTGTATTGATGGAGTGTTCGACAACAGCACATGTGTTTTTAACTTTATGGCAGTCACTTTTGTGCTGGGTAATACGTTGTTTTTAACCATTGGCTTGTCTGTCCAATATAGCAACCTTCGCAGCCTAAACACGGTATTTTATAGATTGTATTGGTAGTATACATTATTGGTGTATTATCTTTGACACTAGAAAATAGACTTTTGTTACTAATACCGCTGTATCTACCAATTCTGATGTTAGTGTACGATTTGAAGAGGACTGTAATCTTATTTGTTAGAGTTTATTAACGAAGGGCAATCTTTTATATGTAAGGTTTTGTAGAGTATCTTTATCCAATGGTCCATCATAATAGTGGGAGTTGTAAATTAATTGTTTAAGGAGTGTTTTTGGATAACCGTTGTTAACCATTATGTCAATACCCAAGTACCTGATACGGGAGTCTATACCCGTGCTACCCAGGTACCCGGCATTGTTCCGGTAAACTTCGCTTGTACATTCCGAAAATAACAGACAATTGGGATTTTTCTTTGTTTGCTATCAGTGTTTATTTAACTGTGCTTACAAGTTGTTAATATTTTTGTGACTATATGCGTGTTTTATGTTGTAATTACTTGTAATAATGGCAAGAAGAGAAGTGAGTGCTAGCGAATTTAGAAGGTAAGTTATTACTGTTTATTTTTACAATGTTTTATACATAGATCATTCAATTTTAGAATGACGTATGAAAAGCAACAGAAGTACTTACAACAATTTATAGACGATATAGATGAGGAAGTAGACAAAAATATTGAAAACCAGGAATCAGATGAGGACTATGTTTCGCAAAGCAAACCGGATGGAGATGAAGCTTCTGACGTAGAGGACGTTTTTACTGATATCAATAATAAGATTGAAATCGATACCGACGGCGACGACAGTAGTGATGAAGATTTTGACGATTTTCATGAAAGTTCTTCCCAAAGTGATGTTCTGGTTGCAAAAGATAAAACGATTTGGCAACGAAAACCGTTTACTGCAAGTCGAACACTGAAACGTAACCTTTTGCGTGAAAAAACGGGCCCAGTACGTTCTACTAAAACTCTTTCGATTAGAAATACATTCAAATGTGTTTTGAGTGACGTAATGTGTGACATAATTATACGCGAAACCAATCGAAAAGCTAATAGCGTTTGTGAAAGTATAATGTTGAAAACCCCGACAAACCTCGAAATGTTTGGAAGTCACTCACAGCAGAAGAATTTGATGCATACAGGTATTCTTGTTACAGCAGGAGTACGGCATTCAAATTCAGAGCACAGATTTATGGAAAACAGACTCTCATCCTTTGTACCGAGCAAGTATGGGCATAAATCGCTTTTGGAGCATCAGCAGATTCTTACGGTTTGACAATGACAAAACACGTGCAGAACGTTTGCAAAATGATAAAGCTGCAGCTATTACAGATATATTCCATCTTCTCAATGATAATTTACGTCGTAACTATGTACCGTCGGATTCTCTTACTGTGGATGAACAGTTATTTCCTTTTAGAGGTAGGACACGTTTCACGCAATATATGCCAGCAACACCTGCCAAGTATGGCATCAAGGTTTGGTGGGTTTGTGACGCCAATAATTCGTATCCACTTACTGGACAAATTTATACTGGAAAAAAATTGACTGGACGTGAAACTAATCAAGGTGAACGCGTAGTAAAAGATTTGTGTTACCGATACAAAAATTCTGGACGAAACATAACAATGGATAATTTTTTCACACCTCTTCCACTAGCCCGTCTCCTGTTGTCTTGGAATTTATCATTAGTTGGTACTTTGAAAAGAAACAAACCATATATTCCACAAGAAATGCTGTCTTCGCCAGAGCGTGAGCCTGAATCGCCATTACACGGATTCAGTGCAGATCGTGTTACTATTTGTTCATATGTACCAAAAAAGAAAAAAAGCGTTATCTTGCTGTCAACAATGTATGAAAACGATAATGTAAGTGGCCCAAAAAATAAACCTGAAATAATTCAGTTCTATAATACAACTAAAGGAGGCGTAGACAACATGGACAAAATGGTTTCTCATTATTCCACTAAACGCAGAACTTTGCGTTGGCCAGTAGCCTTCTTTTACAATATCCTAGACGTAGCTTGCCTAGCAACCTATATAATGTATACAGAGAATAATCCACAGAGTTCTACTGAAACCAGTAAGCGTAGAATTTTTCTACAAGACTTAGGGAAACAACTAGTGATGCCTGCAATTTCTGCTAGATCTAAAGTACCAAATGTATACCGAAATTTTTCATCAAGGCCAGGAATTGAGTGTATGTTAGGAAAACCTCTACCTACAGATTCAAGTAATACTGCAGAGTCATTACCACTTCGAGATTCCACTAGACGCCTCAAAATTGTTGGAAACTGCTACATTTGTATGTCTTTAGCGAAAAAGCGACTAAGAAAGACACGAAAATCATGTAATGTTTGTAATCGTCCACTATGTAACGAACACTCAGTAAATATAAGTAAGTGTGGACAATGTGTTTAAAATGTAACTTTTATTTACGTTTCCATATCACTTTTATTATAAAAAAAACTAGAGAGAGCTTCATAATTTACTAAACATTAGTGTTACCCGGGTGCCACGGGTGTGGACGTAATGGTGTAAAAACTTTGACAGGTAATTTTAATATATTATATGCATTTTTTTCTTTGGTTTTTATTATAAATCTCTTCGTTCTAAATAATTTTAGGAATAACTAGAAGCTCGAATAAAAATATTTATACTATCGTCAATGATTCAGATAAAACAATTACCAAGGATACCCAGGTAGGACCTGGGTATAGACACAAAGGTTAATAAATATCTCAAGTAATTTGCTCTGACTATTATTTATATATGCGACTACCAGTTTCTAAATCTATCTATCAGCAAATGGTTTAGGACCTAGTGATAAAAGTTGATTATTAGTGTGTAAAAATGTCCAAATTGAAAAAAAAATGGACATAGTGTTGTATCCCTCCGAGGTACAGACATTCTTTTTCGTTAAGGAACTTTTTCTATATAGAATAAATCTCACAGAACTGTCGTAACAATATTGTAAATTTTCTAAAAGAAAGTCATTCACCAATAGAAAATTAATTAAATAATTGTATCTAAACGTAAATTAATATTATGTAAATCGTCATGTCGCTAATAACCGTGAGTGGTTGGTAAGGTAGAAATTATAAATAAAAAAATATTAAGATATTTCTATATATTTTTGGTATCTAAATTTTTTTAAATAAATGAAGCGTTTGGACGAATAACGGTCTATGTTACAAATTATCAAAAATCGAGTTTAGGTTCGAATAACGGTCTATGAAATATGTAGATTCCACTAAATATTATAGTTTGTTAATATACCAACAGATGGGGTGAGTATACTAATATGGAGAGAGTGAAAATAAATTTTTAAGTTGGACAACGGTCTATGTGACATCAACGTCAAGCGTGCTTCGACTGTACCAAACCAAATCATTCTGTTTTGTGGTACTGTAACTGTGCGAATAGTTATCGTTTGTTTAAATTACAGTATTGTTTAGATTGTAGTCTGTGGAGTTTTATTACATTATGAACGAAAACGAGATAGAACAAACCAGGAATGTTCGGTTTTCACCTACTGATATTCGTAGATTAAATAAATCAAAAAGAAATACCAGGCAGATAAATATAGATACTTGGAAGGATGTCTCTAAAAAAAAATCGCAGAGATTCGGCTCTGGCATACACGACAAGGAAGAAAAAAATATTAGTTTCTGCTAAGACCGCTCCTACCGATGTAAGTAGAAATAAGAAAAAATAATAGAAGCGAAAGTTTTATTTTAATAAAATTAAAATAATATTAAAAATAAAACTTGTTTTTTTTTTCGTTTTACAACGAAATGATTATTAAAAATAATTCTATTTTCCATTCGTCTCTATATAGATTTATTAATTTTATGTTATTTGTCTAAGGTAAACATATGCAGTAAATCGTGTAAGCAAATGTGTTCACATTTCACCATTCCTATGAGAAAGGATCTCTTCAGGTTCTTCTATTCACATTCGTACGATGAGCAGTCAGCGTTTTTAACAAAATGTATTAGAATGGAGGAACTAAAAAGAAGAAGAGCTGGAAAAACAGATGGCACTTCGTTAAAGTTATGTTCTCATTGATAACAAGAAAGTATGCAAAACTATGTTACTCGACCCATAGACGAATTCAAACGATACAAGACAAACTTAAACTCGGTGTTCATATTCCTATAGATCAGAGAGGTAAGCATCATAATAGACCAAAGGCGATTCTACACGAGAGTAGGAACTTGGTGATAGAACATATCAACAAATTTCCAAGGCAAGAGTCGCACTATTCTCGAGGTAAAACACAGAAAAATACTTGAGTCCTGATCTACATTTTTCAAAAATGTATCGAGGTTTCCAAACTGAAAATCCTAATCTTGATGTCAGTAAAACGTTTTATGATACAGTTTTCAATCAAATGAATTTACGTTTTGGCGCTCCTAGATCAGATACATGTAAAATATGCGATGAATTCTATATAAAACTAAGTTCTGTAAAATCAGAGGATGATAGGAAGAAAATACCGCTGGAAAGTGACTTACATCAAACTAAAGCCTCTTTAGGATATCAAGAACTTAAAGCAGACATAGTTGAATCCAAAGCAAATAACTCATCTACCGTCGTCCTTTGTGTTGATATGCAGCAGGTTCTATTTTGCCCGTCATTATCTCACTCAGATATCTTCTACCAAAGGCAACTTAGCTGCTACAACTTTGCTATACATAATATGGCAAAGCTAGCAAAAACTAGCAAAGCGGTAATGAACTTGTGGTACGAAAGCATCGCAGGAAGAGGCTCTACAGAAATAGCATCTTGCATAATCAAGTATGTTACAGTGAACTATAAGAAGTTAATAGATGGAGAAGAGCGCAAGTTAATCGTTTGGTCCGATCGTTGCGTAATAACAACTAGAGGATATTAAACACCTACTGTTATCTTGCAAAATGTGGATACTTTACTGAGATTAACCAAAAGTTTCTCTCTTCGGGTCACAGTTTTTTTCCTTGTGATAAAAACTTTGCATTAATCGAGAAAGCAAAAAAAAGTGCAAAGGTGCATGTACCCTCGGATTGGAAATACGTTATTGCTGACGCTAAAGTGAATGAACCTTTTGATGTCATAGAAATGAGCCATAATGACTTTAAAGACCTAACCTCTATTGAAAAGCACCTGCTAAAAAATAGAAGTTCTTCAAAATTACAAGTGACAAAGTTTCTCTGGATGAAATATGACCTTGATGATCCCTATACTGTTTATGGTCGAGCCAGTCATAACGTCGTAAAACCCTGGGAGTCATTTAACATTTTCAAAGAAAACTGGGAAACTACAACAAAGCCTGAATATTTACAAACAGCGTACAATGCACTACTACCAATTACGCAAAATAAAAAAAAAGATTTAATAAAAATGATTCCATATATGGATAGTAAATTTGCCGACTTTTATAGATCGCTACCTGAATACTAATTTCTGTTTGTTTTTCATAATAGTTTTCTGTTTTTTCGTTTATTTCAAAAATTCCTACTTATACAGGGTGTTTTAAAAAAAGGTAACCCCGTCTCTAGGGTAGATAAAAAACTGAAAAATAATTGGGGTTTGCTTAGTAAAAAATTTTTGTAACGCGGTAGATCATCTGGCAAGAGCTCTTGGACTTGTCTGTAATGATAAGGATGTAATTGCTGTTCTTTCAGTATCCGCCAAGTACTTGCAGAAGAAGTATTTGTTTGTCTTGCTATATTCCTTACGCTAACTGTTGGATCTTGATCAAGTAAATTTAAAATATTATTTTCTTTATTAATTGTTCTTGTTGTTCTTGGTCTACCAGAATTTATTTTATTTGGTCTTACATTCCCAGTTTCTCGACAACGTCATTCAACGGCTCTAAATGTTTTTTATTTGATAAGTTTCTTCTAGGAAACTTTTCTGCATAACGTGTCACAGCTGCACTAGAACATCCTAAACATTCGCCTAAGGTTAATAACATGTCAGTGTATTCAACATTTGAGTACATTTTGATTTAATTTTACAAATTACAAGGTTTCAAAACTCTAATTATTGTTGATTTATCGTCATAACAATCAATAAATGTCAGATTTCCATGGCACACTTGGAGAAAATAGAGGTATACCTATTAGAACTTTATCATTACTACCAGCATCAATTATTACTTCATAATTTTCAAATCAAAATATTCCGAAAACGGTACACAGTATCGAGTTTTACCAAGAGTACCTTTTTCGTGTAAAATTGAATGATGTTTAAGTTTACTAATTTTGATTAATAATTATACTCTTAAAAAAGTTATATTGACTGATACTTAGTACGATCCGTGTAACTAGCGCCCTCTATGAGAATCAGATATAAAAACAAATTCATGGGATGTATCAGCTTCCAAAACATATTCGTATAAAATTTCATTACAATGTTGCCAGTAGTTTCGTCAAAATCGTAAAAAATGCGTAAATTTTTTTTTCTTCAACGCCCTGTATCTTGAAAACGGATGGCGTTACAAAAATTTTTTACTAAGCAAACCCCAATTATTTTTTAGTTTTTTACCTACCCTAGAGACGGGGTTACCTTTTTTTGAAACACCCTGTAGAATTATATGTATACTTAATAATTATTACAATATAATTTAATTTTCTATCACGTTATATTAATACATATAAATGTAATAATTTATGTTAATAAAATTATTTGAAAACTGATTTTTTACTTTTATTTGTGGAATAACAACGGTTTATGTTACATTTTCAGTCACAAATGTTCAAGAAATAAGCAACATGTTCAAACTCACCTTTTCTCGAAAACCTCAACTTGTAACATAGACCGTTATTCGTCCGAACGCTTCAAATATCTTTAGTTTATTTTTGTTCTATCGGTCCTTCTCGTGCACGCACAGCCACATCCTTTTACATAGGTTAGTAATGGTCAAAGTAGTGTGTGACCTATATATTTCAATCATTTTTAAGTACATGATTACCTTGAATTCGCCGGAATATATACTCCCTAGTAAATTATTTTTGTGGTACTGCTTAATATTGATTTGTCCATATTTGAACACCGGATCAATCTGTGCTTAATCTAGATAAAGCTTACAATGGTATTGGTGTTAAGCTTATAAAACGCTAATACGTAGCGGTGTCTGTTTAATACATTAAAAACTCCTTTCTTAAATTTAATACAAATACACACATCAAAAAGGTTTAAGGAACACCACTATTATTCCACTTTTTCAATAAAAACTTAAAAACTTTTTTGTTAATACATACCATTTGATTTGAAAACTTGTTCCCTACAAATCAAAATATGTCATGTAAATTAATCTGTCAATTGCACTGTTTTATTAAGGTAAAGGTGACAGCGCGTCAAATTCGTACGATTAATTGTCTTAAATTGTAAATAAAAAGTGCTTCAAATTTTAAAGAAAGGTAGTCTGTATTTTCTTTAAAATTTTACTAAAACAAGATTATTAAACGCAAAGATAGTCAATAGCTTTAGAACCTCCTTTAAATTTTAGACGAGATTATCTAAGTGAAAAATTTGTAGTGAAATTTTCATGTATTAACAATTCCTTATATTCTGGCATAAGCTCACTAAATACAGATGATCTAACAAACAGTTACTGGACTCATAAAAGTTCACCAACCCTTTGCACGGCCTTTAGAGTCATGTGTAACAATAAGTACACCAACAGTATTAGCAACCTTGATATTAACGACTATTTCGCATTTTTTAATGAAGCTGACATACACATACCAACATATTATAATACTCCATTATTAGATTCATGCATCTTAAATTCTTATTTAAAAAAATGGCCCAAGGCAACTGTAATCTATACAGATGCATCCAAAACATCGGAAGGGACCGGATGTGCTTTCTACATTCCATCCAAGTCAACAGAAAAAATGTTCAAACTACCTCCCAATTGCTCAATTTTTAGTGCTGAAGCACTTGCAATTCTTGAAGCATAGATATATTTCGACAGTTTAAACAATAATGCAGTTTTAATAATATCCGATTCATTGTCAGTCTTATTATTTCTTAAAAATACAAAGTTACCTAATTATAATTCTAATTCTTTCATTTACCAAATTAAGAACATGCTTGTCAACCTTAAAAATAAAACTACGAATTTTATTTGCGTAAAAGCTCATGTTGGTATAAAACATAATGAGCATGTTGATTCCATTGCTAAAGCTGCAATAACCTCTCCAGCTGAAATTTTACCAGATTTGTGTTCCTGACGCTTTTCTTATCTCTAAAACAAATCAAACAGACCGTTGCAATACTTCCTGGCAAACTTTTTGCGACCACTCAACAACACAATACGTGTATATACAACGACACATCCCTAATTCCAGATGGTTTAAGAACTTCAATACCGCCCGTAAATATACAACAACTTTAATAAGATTGAGATTTGGCCACGTTTGTTATCCTGCTCATCTTGCACAAATCAAAATATACAATTCAGACTTATGCGAAATTTGTCAAGAACAAGGAGATCTTAACCACATCTTTTTCAGGTGTTTCAAATATCTTCAGCATTCAAAAACTCTTTTAAACAACTTAACTCTGCAAATATTTCCTCCATATCAAATAAATAATAACCTATTGGCTACTTATAATAAAAAGTCTATGATTGTCTGATTAAATTTATACATAGTGCAAATGTGTGTCTGCAGTCAATCTTAGCTAAGCTCGTTAACTTTTGTTTTAACCCCATTGTTATTTACCTTTCTTTCCGTGACCTATTGCTAGTAATGTCTTAAACAAATGTCCTGATGGGTCCCTGGACGAGCAGTGAGTATCCCTGTTTTCCTTGATATTTGTTTTTTCTTGCTATCATTTTCTCTTTTTGTTTGATTCAGTTATTAGGATTTTGTGAGGTTTTTTTTGACTCGGATAGATACACTTTTTGCACTAGCAATTATTAAAATAGATATACACTTTTTTATTTTCTTTAGTATTAATTTTATTAGAATATTAATATTAGTAATTTTTCATTTATTATTTCTCAACACGTAATTGGCTAAATAGCTAAGTCACAAAAAAAAAAGATAGTCAATGAAGCATCGGCATTTAACACATGTTCAAATGGTAAGTATTCTGAATAGGATTCAGGCTGGTATATCACAAGCTGATGTTGTACGTCATTTTTACGTGTCTCAGAGCGTAATTTCGCGATTGTGGCGTCGACATGAACAATTTGGTAATGCCGCTGAAAGACTGGGGGTCATCAACGTGAAACTACTCCTGGACGGGATCCGTATGTGGTATGATTAGCTAGGATTAGTAGGATTAGTTATGTTTTGTCTCTACCCTAATTAAAGAAGAGTGAGAGTTTGGAGAAGAGTTGGTCGAAAAGAGAGACTCTAGCAAGTACAGGGGGCTCGTCCATATACTTATTGATCTACAAGTTATGATGTGGGCTCGAATAATTTTTCATTATCGAACTGTTTCTCTTTTTGTAGAAGGCACTTAGAATCAATCTGAACATATTTATCTTATCTTAGAACCTGTTGTCCTTCCATTTGCCACTGCTGTAGGTCCTGATTTGCCTTACATACAGGATAATTCAATATTATAATAATATTGAAGAACTTAAAAAATATAAAATACACATCATAGCAATACAAGAAACTAATTTGACTGGAAACAACATTGAAAAATTAGACCATACACGTTTTATACAAGTGGAGGCGATAATAGGATTTTTGGAGTGGGTTTTCTGGTACATGAAGACGTGGAGCAGCTAAATAAATTGGTAGCAAAATCTGACAGAATGTGTGCAATTAGAATTAAAGTAAAAGAGAACATTATATCGCTGATAAATATACATGCTCAAACAGAAGAAAAAGGAGAAGAAGTAAAAGATGAATTTTATGAAGAATTAGAGTCATTTTCTGAAGAAATTCCCAGACAAGATATTAAAATTATTATAGACGACGCCAATGCAAAGGTCGGAAGAGAAGGTGAAAGTAAACATATGAATACAAATGATAATGGCGAAAGATTGATTAAATTCGCAATTAAAAACAGGACATTTCAGGTAATGCAGGATTATTACAAGGATATACAAGAAACCTACGCCAAACAAGATAGTACTACTGTGAGTAACATACAACAAAAGTTCTTGAAAATGACAAACACTATAGAGGAATCAACGTCGAAGAACATACCAAGAACAAAAAGATTTAGAAAAAACCACTGGTTCGATGACGAATGTAGAATAAAGTTAAAAAAAAAGATCAGATTTGAGATTAAAAAGTTTACGATCGCAAAAATAAGACGACCTAGAAATGTATGCCGAACGACGAAAAAAAGTAAAGAAAATTCTAAGGGAGCGGAAACGAAAGTATATGGATGATAAAGTAATCGCATTGAAGAAAATTACAAGAAAAATGAAATAAAAAATTTTTACAAAGGGCCAAAACATATTAAAAGTGGGTATCGGGGAAGACAGGGAAGACGGAAAGGCAAAAGTGCATTCTTGACTATAAGTACTGTGTTCAAGAGCCATGACCTCACCCTAGAAACAAAAATAAGGCTCCTTAAATGTTATGTGTACTCAGTGCTTCTGTACGGAGTAGAAACGTGGACATTGAAGGCGGAAACTCTATCAAAACTTCAGACTTTTGAGCTATGGTTATACAGAAAGATCCTGAAGATACCATGGACAAACAAAGTCACCAATGAAGAAGTACTGCGGAGGATGAACACAACTGCGGATTTGGTCAACATCGTGAAAAGCCGTAAGCTGCACTACTTGGAACATATAATGAGAAATCAAGGCAGATACGAGCTACTTCAATGCATTTTGCAAGGTAAAATTGAAGGAAAAAGGGCCCAAGGACGAAGAAGAATATCCTGGCTTTAACCTGAGAGCATGGTATAGAAAGATTTCAACACAGCTATTTCGTATAGCAACCAACAAATTCATCATAGCCAGAATGATTGCCAACGTTCGGAACGGACAGGCACCCTAAGAAGAATCGGGGAAGAACGACGAATGTAAAAGATAAGCAAGGAAACCTGATAGTGGACGAAGACCAAATATGTGAAAGGTAGAAAGAATAATTCGACGAGATGCTAAATGACGGAGTAACTATTGAAAAAATTATAATGTTCCTAAACCTCAAATAGTAATAGAAGAAATACCAAAGCCCACAAGAGAAGAAATTGAAGAAATAATAAAAAATATGAAAAATCAAAAAAGTGACAGAGAACTTAAAATATGGAGGAGAGTCTTTAATAAACCAACTTAGTGTGCTAATTCTAGAAGTGTAGGATGCCGAAGAAATGCCTCAAGAACGGAATAAGTCGATTATAATTCCTATACACAAAAATTGAGATAGAACTGAATGCGCAAACCATAGAGGAATATCCTTATTAGAGGTAATACATAAAGTGCTCGCCATACTAATTAAAAAACGATTAGAAATATATGTGGAGAAGAATCTAGGAGATTACCAGGGAGGATTTCGGAAAGGAAGATCAACAACCGATCAAATTTTTATGCTAAAACAAATCCTGATTAATTGCTATCAATACAACATTTCAGCACAAGTACTTTTCATTGATTAAAAAGCCGCCTACGATATAATAAACAGAAACAAATTAATAAAAACGCCAAAAAAATTCCAAGTGCCAGAAAAATAGTAAAGATTATATATATATATATATATATATATATATATATATATATATATATATATATATATATATATATATATATATAGTCTTTTTATAAAAATACTCATATTTCAAAAATTGTCTACAAAAAATCTGTTGACTACAATTAATACATATTTCTTGAAATCTTTACTATTTAAAATTTATATAGCAAGATCTATCTATTTATAAATATTAAAAATAAGGTTGCTTAATAACGACATCCTGTATCTATACAAATTATGTCAATTAATTTTTATAAATTACTCAATATCCCGAAATAACAAAAAAGTAATGTAATATTATTCCTGGAAACTGTACCTACACCTACTTTTTCGAGTTAGGGCGAATGAGTCAGCACTTATATTAACACGGAAAACTTTTATTTACAAACGAAAAACCATTTTGTTATTGTATTTCACCATCTCGATGAATTTCAAGTTTAAACAATGAGTGCTATCATCAATATGACGACATATGTGATATAATTCTAATTTAATCTGACGTAAATCGAACGCAAATGTTATACAGGGTATGTCTAATTGATCAAGGAAGAAAAAATACCTGATTTATTCGCTTAATTGAGGTTAACAAAAATCTAGACAAAAGTAAACGTAGCAATACCCAGTTTAGCCAAATTGAAGGAAGATTGAACGTAAAACAAACAGGTTATTACCAGCTATATATGTCATTGCTTACGTCAAAATCAACCATAATGCAAACTGTGATAAAGGGTTTTAGACAAAATTGGAACTTATTTATCTGCTTCTAGGATGATACTGATTTCAACGCTCCTTTAATAGTTTTAGCTTCTTTAAACAGCCGACTTCAATTCACGACGACACAGCAAACGACAAAAGGAAGACCATTCAAGGATTTACACATGGAAAATACGAACCCTTTACGACCTAGGCGTTCCCAGCGTTAAAGCCGTCATCTCACAGAACGTGGAAAGGCGCTCTTCGCTGGTTCACGTCGGCAAAGAGGAACAGAAAATAGATATTATTGAAAAGAAAAAAGAACACGGTTCTGACGTCATGTTAGCATCTTCTTCATGTGCCTTGTCCGTTCCGAACGTTGGCAATCAACATGGCTATTCTGACTTTGTTTACGGCAGATCTGAACAGTTCAGCAGATGACAATCCGAACCATTGCCGCAAGTTTTGGAGCCACGAGTGTCTTCTCCTCCCTGGACCCCTTCTGCTGTCTATTTTCCCTTGAACGATCAGCTGTAGTACTCTATATTTATTATGTCTCATAACGTGACCCAAGTATTCCAACTTTCTTTTCTTTATACTTATTCCTACCTCTCTCTTTACCTATCCGGCGTAGTACCTCTTCGTTGGTCACGTGCTCAGTCCAGGATATACGTAATATACGTCGGTAAGCCCACATTTCGAAGGTCTTTACTTTTTTCATCAATGTTGCGGTCATTGTCCACGCCTCCATTCCATATAACAAAACAGGGAATACATAACATTTCAGAAGTCGAATTTTGAGAGGTAGGGTGAGGCTTTTAGAGGTGAAAATTTGCTTCATGCTAGTGAACGATGCTCTTGCCTTTTCTACTCTTATACGTATTTCCTTCGCTTGATCCCAATTTGAGTTAACTGTTGTTCCCAAGTAGATGTACGAATCCACGTGTTCAATTCTTTCATTGTCTAATATCAGTTGCTGTGGTGGTTGTTGGGTTTTGCTTACTAACATCCATTTGGTTTTTGTGATATTTAGTCTGAGTCCGTATTGTGCACTTGTTTTTTGTATCTTACTCATTAGGCAACTCAGTTCCTCCATGCTACTTGCTAGAATCACAGTGTCATCAGCATACATTATGTTATTAATTATTTCTCCATTTATCTTTATGCCTTCTGTGCTTTCCTCCAGCGCTGTGTTAAATACTTCTTCTGAGCATGTTAGCATAAAATTATTAAATATTTACTTTTTGATAACCACCCAATGGGGCGTGTCTCCTCGAGATTTAAGGTTAAGTTAAGTTTTGTCCACCAGTGTTGAAGATAAAAATTTTAGTAAGTTGGGTACTTTATACAATGATTTCAACTTTCCAACACAACTTCGTTCGACCACTCTATAGTAAAATTACCATGACACTGACCGTATCTGTCCCTAGTCACGTTGGAGGGGTTTACATCAACTTCCAACTTCCTTTGAATCGTGTTAATTTACCGACAACCGACAGCACTGGACGCGCTGGCCATAAATAAACAGTTTTGCCCTATCCCAGAGATCGCAAACCACAAATACTGAGGATAAAAATGGTATTTCATATTGCGTTAGTTTCAGTTTTTATATTTTGCCTTTGTCTATTATTTTTTTTTCTATTTCTCTTCGCCGATGAAGAAGGCCGCTCCATGTTCTGTCAGATCCTAGCTTTAGATTGCTGACACAAGAACTCGATAAAATACAAGCCGATGTAATAGCGATTCAAGAGATGAGATGGACTGGTTCAGGGATTATCGAGAGAAAAGGCTGTAATATATACTATAGCATACATGCCACCCAATACGAGTTTGGCAGTGGTTTTGTAGTCAGTAAAAAGCAAATAAACAACATAATATGTTATGTACCTCTTAAAGGAAAATTCTTTAATTATATCTTACTTAATGTACACGTAACTACGGAAGAAAAGAAAGACGACGAAAAATATTATTTCTATGACACTTTGGATAAAGAATATAATCAATGTCATGACGTGAAAATAATTACTGTAACGTGATAACATTCATTAAAATGCAGCGAGCTAGATGGACTGGACACATAATACGAATGCCAGACAACACGATCGCTTAACAGCTAACCACAGGAACACACGCAGAAAGGAAAAGTGGAGGTCGACGGCTAAATAGGTGGTTGGATGGATTGAGATCGACTTGAGTTGTAGTATTAAAAATCAGACGATGGTAAAAAGTCGCCAGAAACCCAACAGAATCAAAAACTTTTGCTAAAAGATTTAATCTTTTATACATTTCGTATAGCCCAGAAGACAGAAAATGATATTATTAAATCGTTTTCGTTCATGGCCACCAAAGTAGGTGGCAACTCTGTAAGCTAACCACTACAGTGGTCAAGTTTTCGGAGACATTCGTTGAATTTTCTGAATTTGAATTTGTATCAGCCAGAGTGTCTGATGAAGGAGGGATCCTAAAATAAGTCATAACACTATTGATACCGATTCGAGCACGGAAGTTTAACGAATTTGTCCTCCTAGGTCATTTAGTTTATTTCAGTATATCCGCCTTCAAGGTCTTCAATGGGCAGGTCATGTATTTAGGATGGAGGAAAAAAGGCTTCCAAAAAAACTGTTGAAATATTGCAGGCGAAGACACCTATTAGAAGACCGAGAAAGTGATGGGGACGCAAGAAATTTCCTTGGCAATCGATCGTGGAGGCGAATGGCTACAGGCCGTAACGAGTGGAGAGATTTGATAAGGGCGATTAGGGCTCCAATTGGGCTTTAGAGTCATAGGATGGACGGAAGTCTCCGTAAAATACGTCAGTAAGTGTGTTATAATTCTAAGCTTATTGCTACTCTAATCCAATCTCGTGAGCGTGACCTAGAAAGGAACTTTAGGAGTCTATTTGGTTATTATATATATTATAGTACTACAATACAAGTTCCAATTCCACAATATAAAAATTCCACTGTATAATATTCAAGAAGGTTAATCTTAATTTAATTCGTTTTTGTTTGTTTTATAAATAATGAATACACAATCAATGATATTTTGAGAACTCATACGACGCAAACTAGTAATCAACAAAAACATAAAAGAGCAAGGGTATAGATTGAGCTACCTTGGAATGACAATCTCCCGTGAAAGAAACCCGTTTAAAGAGGAGCGAATAGAAGCGATAAATGCATGAAGAATATTCGGTTACCATATCGAGAGAAAATAAAATGATGAACATCAAGAATATGATCAGAATCTAAAGAAGTTACTTAATATTTATATTTACCACAGAATCCTCAGCCAACATCAACAATAAAAAAGATAATGCGAACAACCGAGAACCGAGATTAATAGAGTAACACGCAAGCGATTTTGGAGAAATCATATTGACAGAATTCTAGAAAAGAGAGGTGCAAGATATACTATTGCTATGATCAGAAGACACGGAAATTACTAGGCTAATACTGAAATAAAATGGTACCAATTTTGGACTTTAGAAAGAAAGTCACAGAAAGAGCGCAGAAGTAATCAAAACATAAGCAGATTTTCTTAAACGAAAAAGAAGCCAAACTATATATATTTTAAATTTAAATAATGATCGTCTTCATAGAATATTGTCCCGACAATACGAGTACAACACGAGGCAATAAGTATTTTATTAAAAAACATTGTAGTAAAATAAAACTTAAACAAAACTTTGTATTAAGTAGCTGTTGAGTGATTATAGTATTAACGACTATTTTATTTTAGCTCAGAATTCTCGGTAGGAGCAGTGATCGATTGAATTAACATTAAACATAGATATGTATTATGAAGCTAATGACAATTCTAACTTCTCACGAATGTTGGTATTTACAGTAATTTGAGACAATTTTCCTTTTTTTATAGAATGTATATAGAATTTTATGTAGATTTTTAATAGACGTGGAAATGATTCCAAGAAATTTTTGTATTTCGTGAAGAATATTAAATTGTCAAATATAATCGAATACTAACTAATTCAACAAGCTAAAAATTATTATTCGTTTCATTAAAATATATTGACTTCTTTCTATTTATCTTCTGTTCTATATGTGCTGAATAATGCTTATTCTTAGATGGACTTATGTAGGTGTCATCATCATTCTTTTAGTCTTTATCACTATGCGGGGTCGGCTTCCCTAATTACGTTTCTCCATAAGTTTCTATCTTGGGTCATATCAATATCAATCCCCTTTACCGGTATGCTCTGCCTGAGCATCTTCGCCCAGGTCTTCTTTGGTCTTTCTCTCCTACTCATTTCAAGAACCTGCAGATCAATAACTATTCGTAGTATTGGATCATTAAGAATAAGAATAAGAAGAACATCGAATTTTCCCTTCAGCTTGATTAAAATTTTTCTGTCACACAACACACCACTCGCTTCCTTCCACTTCATCCATCCAACCCTAATTCTACTGCATGCAGCTCCATCTATTTTCCCACTACTCTGTAATATGGATCTTAGATGGATCCTAGGTAGAGATGCACACGGGACGTCCCGTCCGGCACTTTATCACGCGGGACTTTATCATTTTGTCACGCGGACCGACACAGCGATTTTGCTGCATGTCCCATAAAAACTGCACTGTATCTGCATTATGTTTGCAACGTAAAAATATTTATAGAAACTAAAAGGTTTTTGTTTTAATAATTCATATTGATAAAACATAATTAAGATATTTGAGTCCGCTAGATGCAAAACTTTGTATTTACTGTATAAGTCAAACTGAGTTATTTGCAAAAAACTGATAAATTTTGCAAAAAACCTTAGACATAATAAATGGCACTTTTTTGAGATAGATAAATGCTTTATTAGGTAAAATATAATGATTTTTTTCTTAGAAAAGTTATTGGGTTTGCTAGAAAAGGAAGAAAAATTTGAAAATACCGAGTTTTGCAAGTGAACTATGTAAATACAGATTTATGCAACTAACATTTGCAAATACATGATAATAGTCAACCATTAACGATATTAGTGGTTGTTATATTAGTCTGTTTTCTAAACCTAGTGTGTTAGGAATAAGGAAGAAAGCATGTGGAAGTAAACTTTTAGTGAAGTTTATTTTTATCCAAAGTACAAAAGGTATTACAAATTATAATATGTATATATTTATATTAATTCCTAAACTCTAAGTTCCTCTGGGTCCTCATCATCAATATGACCATTTTCTGCAGCACTCTCGTTATTATTTGCTTGTACGCCAGTATCTATAATTTTATAAAATTTGAGATCCGGCTGGTCTCTCCAATTTTCACCAAAATGGTTTCTAAGGAGAGTGCCTATGGACGATTTATCTCCTTTCAATGAACATCCAATCTGTTGTAACTTTGGTTTCAATAAAGAAATCTTTTTCCCTTTTCGTATTATAGACTTGCTGAACCCTATGTCAGAACGATAAAATATTTTCCCCATTACCGTAGCCATATAATCTTTGTCCTTAGAAAATATAAATCGTTTCGTTGCATTACATTTAAAATGCCACTGGGAAGGTTTTTTAACAACAACGTCACTCGTCTTTCTCCAGTCTGATATCTGCCACTCTTTACCAAGTCTCAGCACCTTTGAGTGTTTTCCAATTATGTCTTCATATTCTTTTCTGTTTATTACAACGTTCTTCTTTTTTATCTCCCTTTCTATCATACCGAAAATCCTATCTGTTGGCAAAAAGGAATGACCAACAACAGGAAACGTAAACTCCACTTCCTTGATGTGACCAGGTGCTTCATAAACCAACCAGTAGATTATCATAGACATCATCGTGCTATTTTTGTTCTGTCCACCACATCCATCTGCAAATAGGTGAACTTTTTCGATTTGATTTTTAAAGTTGAATTTTATGAGAGTATCATGTACAGCAGAGGCAACAGCATTTGAATCTTTTGGATGTTCAAACTCCAGCCACACATATGACGTCACATTTGCAGAAGAAAGATGGGATTTCGAATTTCCAGCCACGATGGTGAAATTATAAAAATTTATTTGCTGTGAGAAATAAGCCGCCTGGTCGGGAAGCTTTGGCAAAGAAAGATTTTTTTGACAATCAAAAGAAAATATTTGTATGTTATGATTTGATTCATTTTTTAACAAAGAATAAAAGGCTTTAGCTCTTAACGTATAAACTCTCTGCTCTGTTATAACCTTTAACTTTTCTTCTTCTGAAGTTTCTTTTCTCAAAATTTCCTTCGCTCTGAGACACGCAGAACAAGCATCTACTAAGGGAGTGCCGAATGATATGTTGTAGTGTTCATTAACGTATGTTCGGAAATATAACTTTACGGAATGATGTGGATGACGTTGACAATACATTCTGTAAAGCTTTGTAAAATTCAGATCACATGGTAAATACAATCTAGTCGATCGTCCTCTATTATAATGACTCTCTGCACCGTTCAAACGCCCCATAAATGTTTGGATAGATAATTTTATTGGATCAAATCTACCTTTTGTTGTATCTCCCCCTCCTCTCTCTTTTGGTATTTCACCCCGGATAACAAACGTTCTTACAACACGCTCTATTCTTTCAGAACTTAAATGAGTTATTCCAAGAAATGCTGTCTTGCATACTCTTAAAAGTCCACCCTCTACTGTAGGAACAAAATATTTAATTGAAATTCCATGTAGGTTTATACTTGATCTCTTGGGCTCTTGACCTTCACAAAATTTCAGCAAAAAAATATCTTGTTTTATTTGGTCAGTTGTTGAATACAGATTATTATGGAAACGCTGAATGTCTCGCATCTTTAAATCTATACAACAATACACTTTCTTTGTATGGTTACAGGTGGGAAAACCGGGTAAATCCTTAGGTTTATGCCTAAAAATATTGACAATAAGTCCCAAACCTATCTAGTTAATTGTAGACACCTCTTACCTCTTAAGTTTCATTACATTTCGTTTCCATTTTTCTGTTTGTACAACTCGTTTTCTCCCTTTTCCTTTTTCACAAGGTCTAATATGCACATGAAGATCCATAATGTTAATTATTTGCAATAAACTTGGTGTTTTTAGTACTCAAATAACAAACAGTGAAACCGGTAATGGCGAATGATGGAATAATTGACATGTGCACATGAGACGTGTCATGTGACTCAAACAATGTAAGCGATTGGCCAATTGCAATTACACAGTTATGCAACTGGCATAGGCTGACAAATACAGAGTTTTGCGTCTGATTCAAGATTTCTAATGCCTTTTTCTTAGTAAATACCTTACTTTGCTGCTGAATTTCTACATCAGCAGATAGCTATAACATGTGACAAATAACTGTCAGCTAAAATTCAATTTTTACAATTTTTGCAAATACAGAGTTTTGCATCTAGCGGACTCATTTATAATAAGGAAATTTTAAAACGTTTTCGACGATTCCTTTTGATTTGATTCAGTCTAACCAAAAGCAATAATTAATAAAAAAATATTATATTAGAAGGTGGAGCAGCTTTTACCTGATTCTCCTGGTTTAATTTTTCAGAAATATACGACAATATACGAATGATCCTATATTATAGTATAGTATCAGAATTAATTATTTAAACGGGAAAAATTCGAAACAAATAGAAATTTTTAAACAATACATTGTACAGGAAAAGGTGCCACTTGTAGAAACTGAAGTAATTATTAAATTGGTCTAATAATATAATTTTGATGTTTAATTGTTAATACAATTTGTAAAAACAAAATATGCTCAGAAAAAAATATAAATATTATGTTTATGTATAAAAATGTATTTACTTATTAAGAAAATATAATTTAAGTTAGCTTTACGGGACGGGACGAGTGACGGGGTGGATGGAAAAGTGCTAGATTCGGGACGGGACAAGATCCTGTCGCGCGTTCCACTGTCCTTCATGAAACCCTAATCCTAGGCACTTAAAACTATGACTTTTCACAATCATTTCACCGTTCAAAGATATTATTTTATTTGTAGTAAGTAACACCATCTTTAAATAAACATTCCAAATACTCTACTTTTGTGCTACTAAATTTTAAACCTTTTTCTTCAAGAGCTATGTTACCTCTATGTTACCTCTGCTATATGATCTAATACTAATTAAAATAAAGAAGTACTAAGCACCGAGCCCGGATGCAACAATGTGCACATGAAAACAAGCCTAGAGACCCATGGTTCTATTTTTTATTACTTTTTTCTTCAACTTATTTCTATCTTTTGTTTTCGCCTGTCAATCAAGTATAAACTGCCTTACTCTAATAAAGATTGGCTTGTAGGAGTGATGGGGATCATTAAGACCTATTTGAGAAAGAGTCACTCAATTCTGAATCCTCTTCTGGTATCTCTTTTTGTTTCGATCTCCAATAATCCCCAGAGTTGAGAGATTCGATGGATGTGTCCCAACCATCTAGCTCTCTACCCTTTTATTTTTTGTATAATACTTGGCTGTTTATATAGCTCCTTCACTTCTCTGTTAGTTTTTATTCTCAGTACTCCAAAATTATCCCTTATTGTATCCTTTATCTGGCGTAATATTTTCTTTTCCTATCTTCTTGGGAGTTACTCTTCATCACAGTTGGAGGAGTTGGGAGGAACATCTATGGAGGTGGCACAAATAACGCCCGCTCTAGGGGTGATAATACCCAAGATTGGAGGTCCCAAATCCGAAAGGCGTTTATTTATCTATTGTCTACCTATATATTGTCCTCTACGCGGGCACAGTCTGGAGTTGGTCGGTAAAAATACCTACAAGAGGCCCATGATACGTATGGACAGAACTAATCTTGTGTGAGTAACATGTGCCTACAGGACCGTGTTAGCTACGGCTCTGTGGACGATCACCGGCTGTGTTCCTCTACATGTGTTAGCATGTGGGAGAACCAGGGTTTGCAATTGTATGGGATGAGATGCTGGCCAGGAGGAAATGGGTGCTGCGAGGTCGGCACAGGAAGTCTCGATTGACTACTTGCAACAAGAATGGGAGGAAATACGTGAAGTGTATCAGTGGACGAAAACACTGATGCCGAACATAAGAAGCTTGTTGAACTTTGGGTATCGGCGTCTGGATTACTACCTGACGCAAATGCGCACATACGATGGGTACTTTTGCGTCCATCTGTGCCAGTCAGGTTACAGTCCAAACAGTGCCTTAACACTGTTGAAATTGCGTTGGAATGCGATTCTTGGGCGGATGAACGAGAGACGTTTCAGAGAGTGTGTAAATATATAATGTTTGGCAGAGACAATGATGAGGGATGTGTGGTGGTGGACAAGGTTCAACACATTTATAAGGGTATTGCTCTCCTCCAAATAACGTGAGAAGAAAGAACTCGGCACAACCTTGTGAATCGAGTAGTACTCCACCAAATTTTGTTGGAGTTCAGACAAGTGAGGAATGACGACGAGACAGTGACAACGTGTGAGAAACAGGGGATTCACTTGAAAGTAGAAGTTCGAAGGTTGGGGTGTCATATGCGTGAGGTTTTTTCCGAGACATGTGTGTGAGATAAGGATGGTTATCGAGTAATAGCAGGACATCAGGAGACACGTTATATCTCAACTGCTGATTCCATCCTGATGTCTGGAATGACAAAGGGGGAGTTTTAGTTAAACGCCGACCATGTGTGCCATGGTGGGACGAAGTGTTCAGGATTACACACTTGGAGACTCCGCTCTGGCACGTAACCGATATGGGGATAGGATTCTAACACGGCCTCGGCTGCTGGTGTCTATTTGCAAATTTTCTCCTTCTCTGTATAAAGATGCAAATAACATAGTACAGTAGGTGGTACTGTAGACTAGCGCGAAGCTTCATAATATGTTTTCTGTATTTTAAAAATCTAAATAAAATTTTTAAAATTGAATAAAGTACTTTTATTTATTTATTATTATTTTTTATAGATTTGAATAAAGTTGAAAAAGTGTACATGTTGTATAACGAATTCTCCTCGTCGCGTAAATGGACTCTTCAAACTGTTTACTGTGACTGCGAACCACGAACCGGTATTTTGTGTTTCGTGACGCTACTTCCGTGACGCTCGCCTCATCATTTTACTGTAGGGAAAAATTAATACAACGCTAGTATAGAAGCTTCGCTTCAACAGTTTTAGTGGAATTATGTTAGGTTAAGTTACGTTGTGTGAGTTTCGGTTAAGTAAGGTTAGATTATTAATAGTTAAATAAAGGTGAGCGATATCTGAGATCTCAGAGAAGAGACTTCATCATAGTTGTTTGGGGGATATTAGTAATTTTCATTAATTTTGTTTCCTTTAAAGTCGTCTTTATTCCATAGATATTACATGTGTCATTTAGATTTTCTATCATATTGCAAATCACTTAAATCTCATTAAAATAAAAATCATTAATATTTATTATGTTTTGTTGATTTAAGTTTTTTATTATTCATACAATTTCGGATTTTTTTAGCCTTCTCGAATGCTTGTCCTAATTCATGCATTTCTTTTGTACACTTCACTTGTTCTTTTTATTAAAAGTTTTTATTTAATTTTATTATTATTGGAACGATGAACCGAGAACTGGTAAATGGGGAAATACATAATTACTGCATTTCAATGAAAAATGCTTAATAATGGTGAATTATTGATGTATTCGATCAGTTGGTTCTTTGCACATGCGTCATTATTCAAGTTACACGAATTAAATCAACACGTTTAAGTCAAACGCATTTTGTAGATGTAAAATTAAAAAATGGCTAATATCTTGCTGCACGTTTTTGAATTTTTTCTAATATAATTTATTAGATTTTGAATCAAGTTGGTTGCATTCGAGATGAAAATAATATACTAGTTTACAAAACGGATGTTAAGAAGCAATAACAAAATTAACCAGTTGAATTAACGAAGACTTTATATATACATTTTTTGAAACATTAAATTATTTACTTTTTATTTTTTGTGCATTTACATCATAAAATTATCTTGTCAATATGGTTGTCATCTTTACCGCAAAAGCTAACCGCTCCTCAATCAAAGGTTATGTAACTCGTTTTCCTACGTATTTTAATTATATCAAAAACAAACCTTTATAGCAAATTAATTTTGCTTCGCAAAACTGTTCTTTATGCAAACAAAAACATGAATTTCTTATATTAGAAACGTCATTAAGACATAATGATTACAAGTTGCTCTCCTACTAATAGAAACTTGGTGCGAGGAACACTCACTATCTATAAATCCTAAGAAAACAGAGATGGTCCTCTTTACCAGGAAAAGAAGAATCACTGGCTTAATACCCCCAAGGATTCTAAGCTACAGTCTAAATTTGTCTGATGAGGTGAAGTACCTTGGTATTACCCTTGACAGGAAGTTAACATGGAACTCACACTTAGATGGTAGAGCTAAAAGAGCATATATTGCCTATGAGCAGTGTCGACGAACGGTCGGACACACCTGGGGCCTTTCGCCCAGGGTGATCGCCTGGGTCTATACTGCTGTCATTAGGCCAATGCTAACTTACGGAGCTATTGCGGTACAAAAAGTGCTACAGGCAACAGCGATTAACAAACTTCAGCGGATGGCTTGCATAAATATAACAGGTCATGAAAACAACACCAACTGCTGCAATGGAGTTGATCATTGGCATCACGTCTCTAGATATATATTATGTCAAACGCTAGTGACAATGATGCGACTGCGCTCAGCTGGTGCAAACCTTGATGTAGGAATGGGACAATTGAGCACTCGTTTCTGGCGGGGAGAGCTGGATGCGCTACCACTGCTACAGGCAGGTTGCAACTCAATTGAACCAAAGTTTGTCTTTAACAAACCCTACAAAATCGAAACAAGACAGTATAAGGAGACAAACGTGGCAAATGCCTATTGCACATACACCTATGGCTCCAAAATGAAAGAAGGCTCAGGATGCGGGATATACTCCAGATCACTAAACCTAAGAATAAAGAGGGGTATAGGCAAAAATGCCAGCGTAGTTCAGACAGAACTGACGGGTATCTCCATAGCCGCAAAAGAGATAACCCAAAAAGGTATAGCAGGGAAAACTATAATGATCTGCGCTGATAGCAGACAAGCGCTACTAACCTTGAATAGACCACGTGTCACATCAGGGTTAGTAATGGAGTGTCACGAGTCACTAACTCAAGCTTCGGATGGTAATACCATCATCCTGAGGTGGGTTAAAGGACACAATAGGAATAAAGGCAACCGCATTGCTAACCAATTATCTAGGAAGGCAGCAGGCCTAAAACTCTTAGGACCTGGGGATCTTTTTGGTTGGCCAACTACAACAATTGCGGAAATTGTCAAATGTCACTCCCATACGCAAACCGTAAAAAGATGGGAAGAAGGGCAAGGATGTAAACTTGCCAGGGTAACCCTAAGTAACCTTGAAGAGTCAACATCAAAGAAGTACTTGGGAGTGACCAGAAAAAACCTACGTTTGACAGTTACTTTTTTAACTGGTCATTGTCAACTAAGGAAACACCTCCACGCACTGGGGCTAGCAGACACACCTCTATGTAGGAAGTGTGAACGAGAAGACGAAACTGTATCGTTAATACGAGAGTACGCGTTGGCCCACACCTGCGCACATAAGAGAGATGTCTCCTGGTGACTTGTCCACCTTCCTAGAAATGGCAGGATGGAGAATGAGCTAAGGGTGACAGCTTCCTGGGAGGATGCACAATGGGTCAATTGTGGCCTAAGTGCTGTGAAACTTAACTCGCCCTCCCTACTCTACAGATACAGATACAGAAGACATAATGAAGCAAAACATTTACGACTTTGCATAAATTGTCTGCGTAGTGGTCATATCACTAAGGACTGCAAATCTTCCGGGTGTCTTAAATATAGGAAAATATACCACACAGTTTTACACTTCCAAAATAACTCACAAACGCATACTGAAACCAGTAATCAAACCATCAGCAATTTACCTTGCCAAAGGGATATCCAAAGGCTCTAATGCACTGACAGCACGTAACATTTCGTTTGAGCACAACTCGACTGCTCTGCTCATCGCCTATTACATCTTCTAAAGTTGCCTTCAACTAAAACACAATTTTCTATTTCTGGTATAAACCAAACAAATTCTATTGTAAGCTACAGATCATCAGTCAAATTTAAATCTAGAACTTTAAACTTTTCTCGAATAATTTCTTGCTTAGTACTTCCGGAAATTGCAGTAAATTTCTTTTACATCTTCTGAAATTTAATTTGTATTGGTTAGATTCAATTATTATCTGGACAACCAATTCTTCAAAAAACCAAACTTGGATGGATTGTCTCATGTTCATTATTTTCAAGCAATACCCTTGCAGTCAGAACTACGTGTCATTTGTCGATCATAAATAATTTAAGCATTAAAGATCAACTTCAAAAATTTTGTGAAAATGAAGAATGCCCAAAAACAAAATTTTTGCCTAATGACGAACTTTGTGAAGATCACTTCATAAAAACTACTTGTCTTAATTATTTCGGTAGGTTTGTATTATCACTTCCTTTGAAATCTTTCTTTGACAATTTAGGCGACTCTATGACTACAACAATAAAAAGATTTTAATCTCCCCAAAAAAAACTTAATGCGAATTTCGAACTAAAAGATGATTACACTCGATTCACAGATGAATATTCATCCTTACACCATATGTCCGTTTTACCCGATGAAACCATAGGCCCTGAGTTCTTCCTTTTTCATCATTGTGTCTATACAGGCAACAAAATTCGTGTTGTTTTTGACGGTTCTGTCAAAACAGATATTGGATTTCCCTGAACGACATTCTCATGGTTAGACCTAATTTACAAGATGATATTTTCACTATCATCTCACGTTTTCCCAAACACAGTTTTGTACTAACAAGTTAACAAAACTCCATGTTTTTTTAGATGCATCGACCACTGCATATTATGGTGCTTGCATTTATATTCGTTAATCTGAAAGGTTTAAAAATATTCGTTGTCGTCTACTTTACTCCAAAACCAGAGTAGCTTTTTTAAAATACATCCTCACGGTACCGCGCCTAGAACTTTGTGGAGCTCTATTGCTCGCTGAGTTGATGGACAAGGTAAAACACCACATGCAATTAGATTTCGAAGAAATTGCTTAGAAACTTTGGAGGAGTTTGGAGGCGGAAGTAAAATCTGTCAAATTTCACCTAAAGCGAGTCATTGGCTATACAATTCTTTCATATGAAGAATTTTCCACTGTTTTGTTGCAAATTGAAGTTTGCTTAAACTCATGACCACTCTTACTAATGTCTACCGACTCTTCGGACTTACTTCCTCTTATTCTAGCATACTTTTTAATTGGATCCACATTAACTGCAATACCTGAACGAAATTTCTTACATGTCAAGGAGAACAGACTTAGCAGAATCCAAAGGCTTCAAAAAATAATCCAAGGTTATTGGACTAGGTGGCCCAAGGAATACATTTTATCCCTACAGCAGCGAGTTAAATGGAAAAAACATTTCAGCAGTCTTCTCAAAATTGTTGAATTGAATTCACATAAATTTTAAAATGGCATTCTTTTGATGAAGTTGGTACAAACGGTTCTTTATTAATCGCAACAATGGATGAGTTGGGTAAATGATACCCAAAC
Source organism: Diabrotica undecimpunctata (assembly GCF_040954645.1). NCBI lineage: Eukaryota > Metazoa > Arthropoda > Insecta > Coleoptera > Chrysomelidae > Diabrotica > Diabrotica undecimpunctata. The sequence goes on from NC_092812.1 coordinate 74,598,436, forward strand.
TGCTAATGGCACTTAAGGTATCTGCCATTATTAGGAATCTGTTTAAGTTAGCATTCAGGACATATTCTAGTGCTTTGTAGATTGCGAGTAGTTCTTCTGTATATACTGTGCTAAAATTTGAGATTTTGTATGAGGCAATGGTCATTGTGTATGAAGGCACATTTCACTCCTCTTTCTGATTTGGAGGCATCAATAAATGTAAATATGTTGGTAATTTTGCTACTTATCAATCTTACCGTAAAATTGTTTAACCATATAGGAAGTACTAAGTTGATTAGTAGTCTTTGTTAAACTCATGTCTACGAATGGTTTTCTGACCATTCAAGGGGAAGTGGTTAAGAGGTTGGTTTGATATATTTTAGGAAAGACAATATTATTACTGGTCATGTATCTATTAAGTCTTTCATAGAAAGAAGGTTTAGATCTTTTCTTTTGAAAAATGTTGTGTGAAAACGAGAAGCAAAGACAATGTTTCTGACGAGATTTTCACTATTTGCTGAAACGTTTGCTGAAAGTCTGAAAGATATTATCTGCTTAATTCCAGAGGCATTTCTCCTACTAAACATAGTAAGCTGTCTGTGGGTGTAGTACAAAAAGCTCCTAAGGCTATTCTTACAGCAGCATTTTGGATTGTTTGCAACTCTTTTAAAAGTGACTTTAGATCTAATGAGGCTTTTATATACTGTTAATAGGATATTTTGATCACATCCCCAATTTTTAGTAGATAGGACTTTCATTATGTTCAAATAGTTTTGACAAGATTTTCAAGATAATAAATATGTTGCTTAAAATTTAAATGTTTGTCAAAATTAATTCCAAGGAATTTGATACAATCAACATATTCTATTTTTTTTTTATTAAAGATTGTAAGTTATTGACTACTAACATTAAGTTTTCTGGTGAAATGGATAAATTTACTTTTGTTAAAAAAAAAATTTCATTCCCGATTTCATTGACCATTTCTCTAATGCAGAAATAGTATCTTATTAAGTTTGTTTAATTAGTTCTGTGTTTTATTACTTTACAATAAATTATGAGATCATCTGCGTATAGCCTACTCTTTATTGGTGGAGTATCATTTTCTATAATACTGTTAATAGCAATAAAAAAAGAGTAACACTAATCGATGACCCTTGAGGGGTACCATTTTTCTGTATTCTTGTTTAAGAAATGAAATCGTCTACTTTTACTTCGGTTTTTAAAAAAGTTAGTGATGAAGCTTAGAATATTTCCTTATAAATTCGAAGTATTGATACACATTCAACACAAGTTGTTGTAATTGGGAATTTAACAGTTTTCTAGGAATATTGTAAGTAAATATTCGTTATATCTATATATTTTTGAGAGCAAAATATATTTCATAGCATTCCATGGACAGAGTTATAGCCAAAATAATGAAATTTCAAATCAAAAGTTAAAATATATTAAACTATGAGCTTATAAATATGTGCTTTCTCCAAAAAATCAAACACAATGGTAATCGTTAGTTGATAATTCATTATAGTCGTGAATATTTTAATACATGTGCAAAAAATAAGCGGAAATTGATCTGTTTGATCGTTAAGGAGATTATTAATGTTTTTATATTTATTGATTTCTAAATCTTCTAGCTCTAAAAGTGCAATATGTGGGTATTTCCTTGTTTTTAATTTTTTCCACAATAATGATTCGAAATATTTATATTATATAATAGTGAATTTCCATTTCAAGTAAAAATTTCCTCACTTCTCATTTCCATATTTAATACTTATTTACTTAAAATTTGTTATTCTGGAATTGTCAGTTCTTTAACTAGCTTGAATATTGTTAGCACATTAAATGTTTGTTTTCATAGTTTTAAAAACGCGTTCCTTGTTTAATATTTCCTGTAGCCTTTTTATTGCTAATATAATCAAATGGCGCTGTAAAATATTTTTTAAGTATTCGCTCAATAATGCTATGAACCGATGTTAAGTGTGGGTCGCTTCTAGGTATTTTTTGAGTCACAACTTTCTGGTATTTTACTAAGTAGCTTCATAGTCTATTAGCCAGATTGCATTCCTGTTTTGATAGGTGCAGTGGTCATTTCGTAAAACATACATGGTACATTTCATGTCATAAAACGATCGGTGAATTATTTATCCAATATTTTTTGGTTATGTCTTAGAATTGACGTAAAAACTGACGCTACTTATACTCCTGTTTCATTTACCAGTAGTTTGGTTTTGCCAGCTTAAACGACTTATTTACTAACAGTTTAATGAGGGGCTAAGTAATAAATATTCAAAATATTTACTTTTATTTTCATTTAGGAATAGAATTTATTTGCATGATTCATCCAAAACAATTTCGCAGCTTGCATATTCATAACAAAAGTATGTTTTTAGCCAGCCTCTGCTTTCTTTACTTTTTCGTTCGATCTGAGACAAGTCATTTCTTCTAATTCTGGACTGCTGTGAATGAAACACGTATTTTTATTATTTCATTAAAACGTATTACGAGTTACACTGAATTAACATTTATATTTATAATTATCCTACCACAATATTTTTTAATATTATTTGATTATATTAGAAAATATTGATAAATGCTTTGTTTATGATTGTGAAAAATAATTTTTTTGTCCATAACTACAGTTGAGTATCAAAATTGTAGACACTGCATTCTGAGAAATGATAATTTAGTTTTAACAACACTGTTGCCAAGTTGTGATTCTAGATAATTTATCAACTTCTCTAATAATAATTTACATACAGTCAAATAGTCATAGAATAACGGACTTGTTAATGTAGCTCATAAAACATGACAACGCTGACCAGAAAAGAACAGTAGATAGGTAATAATCGAAGCCGCAAGTTAGAGAGATATAATATCACTCAGTCTGGACGTTTACTGCACACACAGTAGCGTATTTTTTACGTTCTTAAGTGAATTTCAAAAATTTATATGTACTAAAAAAAGTATTTTTATCAAATTTATGTTTTTGTATGTATTTGAAACATAATAACGTGAAGCTTCTTCAGCTTTTAAAAATTAGTAACGTATGAACAAGGCCAACTAGAAACAAGCAAAGCTCAGATATCAAACATAGTTGAAAACTTCTATACTAAGTTATACCGCTCAAGAAACGATCCCCCCGACTCTTCAAAGCAAAATCTGAAAAGACAAATAACAAACGTAAATTCTGAAGTAATGCCCGAAATAAGCGAAGTAGAAATAGAAAATGCAATTAAAGAATTGAAAAGAAATAAAGCACCGGGTAGTGATGGAATTCTGGCAGAAATGTTAAAAGAAGGCGGAGAAGAAGTCATCAGGTACCTAAAAATACTTTTTAATAAATGCCTATTTGAAGGAAACATACCAAAGGAATGGAATACTGCTAACACAATATTAATACACAAAAAAGGGGACAATACAGATCTGAAAAATTATCGTCCAATATCACTACTATCACAACTTTATAAAACATTCACAAAAATAATTACAAATAGATTGACAACAAAGTTCGATGTATATCAACCAGTAGAGCAAGCCGGATTTAGAAAAGGGTTCAGTACATGTGACCATCTTCACACACTAAAGGTCCTAATAGAAAAAGTTAACGAATACAATTTACCAATCTGTTTAGCATTTATAGACTACGAGAAAACTTTTGACAGCATAGAATTATGGGCTATTGAGGAAGCACTGGTCAACAGCAGAATAGATTCTAGATATAGGATATTAATACATAATATATATCAACACGCTGAAATGGTAGTCACGATGGATAACGGAATGAAAACGAGGCCAATAAAAATCAACCGAGGAGTAAGACAGCTGGAAAGAACTGAAGACGATGATCGATGAGCTTCATACGGAATCCATAAAAAAAGGACTGCAAATGAATCTGAGTAAAACTAAGCTAATGTCGAATAAAGATGATCAACCGACGATAACCATCCAAGGAACAAAAGTGGAACATGTAGAAGAATACATATATCTGGGTCAGAATATCAATGTAAACAAAGAAAACCAAATTACCGAAATAAGCAGAATGGGATGGGCCGCATTTGGAAAACTCTCATACATACTGAAAGACAAAAAGATACCCCAAAACCTTCGAACCAAAGTGTTCGATTCTTGTATCCTTCCCGTTCTCACTTACGGAGCTCAAACCTGGACATTCACAAAAAAGAACATGGACAAGATTCGAAAAACTCAGCGAGCCATGGAACTACAGAAGCTTGGTATCTCACTAATAGATCGGCAAACGAACGAAGCAATCCGGAACAAAACAAAAATAAAGGACGACGCGAAACAAGCAGCTAAATTAAAATGGAGGACACAACGAACGTCTCGAAGATGGTAGATGGAACAAAGAAGTCGGAAACTGGCGACCGTACGATGCGAAGAGACCAAGAGGAAGACCTCAAATGCGCTGGAACGACGATATCAAAAGAGTCGCAGGACCAATGTGGAAATGCCTAGCACACAACAGGGATGAATGGCGAGAAATAGGAGAGGCCTTTATTCGACAATTCGGATAGAAAAAGGGCTATAAAAAAACGTATAAACGAGTTATAAACGACGTAAGTATTTTAATTTGGCATGTGTGTAAACAAACTTACCTGTTGTATCAGACAATATTGACAAAGTAATTCGACATCCACAAAAGGTTAAAACATTAACTATCGTCTGAAGAAAACTCGTCGGATGATGAAGAACTATTGCAATCACTATTAGTCACATTGATAATTAAAGATTCAACGGAAACATCTACTCCAGTGTCTAGATCCCACATTCTACTTTCTTCTTTTCTAGTATGTGTAATGCAATTTTTCCATGAGTTTGACATCACGTTTTCTATAAGTTATAGGTTTTCCCTAGCTACTTAATTTTTTATTTGACCCCTTAAGTTCGATAGGGTTCAGCTCACAATGATAAGGAGGTGCAGAACAATTATGTTCTTTTTACGAGTCATTTCGTCGACAATATTTTTCTTGTATTTGGGTATATATGTCTTCTTGCAAGATTTTTTTTATTTAAATTAAAATGCATGTGAAATCTATGGTCATTAGAACGAGTTACAATTAACGGTTTACATGATATGATATAAATAAAAAAATAATATAAATAGAAAAAAAAAATAAAAACATGTAACATAACATTTATATTTCTATTTTACTTAGCAGTTGACTTTTCTCGAAAAATTTGATCACCTTGTTGATTTGTAGTACTGATACTGAGCTGTTGGCGTATTTTGGCATAAAAAGGACATTCGATAAGTATATGTCTAATTCGGAAATTCGTATTGCAGTGCTGACACTTTGTTTGTGGATATTATGTCATCAGATTGCCATATTTTTCCGAGATAAACCAGGACATGTAAATAGGTTCATTGAGGGTTTAATTTCATGCAGCGCTGAAGTAACTTTATTCCAGTGAATTTGCCAGGTGAATAGGTTAAGTTTCTTCATTCTAGCTTTTAGATCGTTGCAGATTTGTATATTAATAATGGTGTTCATGGATGATGCGGCTTTTTTGTCAAGGCAATTGGCTTTTTCATTACCACTAATCCCGACATGGGATGGCACCCATATCAGAGTGATTGTTGTACTTTGATTTATAAGAACCTGATATATGACGTGAATATCTTGGACAAGGGAATGGTTGTTAAATATAGTATTAATGGAGTGTATAGAGGAAAGTGAATCGGTACATATAGCTATTTGTATATTGTTGGGCATATTTAAAAGCATGTGTGATAGCTAGTTGATCATCAGTGTGGATACTACACCAAGGAGAAATTTTATAGAATTCTTTAGGCTGTTGTACAGTGGTTACAAAATATTTAACACCACTTTCAGTCTTTGACAAGTCAGTGTAAACAACTATGTTATGGTCTGTCTGTGGTAGCCAAATTGTTCCTTTGAAATAATCTTGTGTTTTTCAAAATACCATAAAAGACGTTTGTTGATTATTTTTTCCATTAACTTATACATAGTGCATGTGAAGAAGATGGGCCTGTAAGATTGTGGAAAATACTTGGCTGATTTGACTTGAGTATTGGTATAACAATAGACTTGCTCCATTGAGATGGGAATTTATGGGAACTCCAGATTAGATTGTATAGAATTAGAAGATTATTAAAACTATAGATAGACAAATGCTTTAGGAATGCATAAGGAATATCATCAGGCTCAGCTGCGGAGTTTCTACTATTAGCTAAGGCAGATATTAGCATGTTAGCTCGTGGATAGCAAATTGAGAATTAAGAGATTTACTACATTCAGATGATATCAGATTATTTCTGTGTGAATAAAATTCATGATGAGACAAAATAATATTTTTAGTTTTATTTCTGAACTTTTCTTCAAAATGTTTCGAAAAATTGTTAACAATGAGTTCATGTGAAGTGATCTCTATACCAATTGAAATTAAACTAGTAATTTTATTATTAGTTTTGTGACCTTGAATTTGTTGTATGTTTTTTCCAAAGTTGGCTAGGATTGGAATTTTCGGTAATGAATGATACTTAATCTTGCCAGGATGTTTTTTGCTTTTTTTACTAGGTGTTTTACTTTGACTTTAAATTTTTTGTAATTTATTAGATTTTCAAGACTTCTGTTTTTTTGGTACTTATTTAAAGCTTTTTGGATAGACGAATCGCCTCTTCACCAGAAGAGTTCCACCAAGGAACTGCTTTATGATTTGGAGAGAGTGTTGTTTTGCCAATGTGAGTCTTAGCAGCTAAGATAATGGTGTCTGATATTGACGTTAACAAGTAGACTACAATTGATTATTAGATGATCATGAGCAAACAAGAGAGTGTCAATAGCTTTTGGATACTGTGGCCAGTTAGCTTTATTCAGGCGCCAATAGCTCTTGGCAGAGACAGCTCCACTACAATTGTTGGAAATTATTGTAGGATAATGATTGCTGTCAAAGAAACCGTCAGCTGTTTGTCTGTATAATACTAAGATCTATAGCAAAAAAATCCAGAGGAAATATTAAAATGAGTATTAGATCCTGTGTTAAGAAGACATGAGATTGTGCAGTTAATGATATTTTCAACTACTTTTGCGAGTTCCAACGTTGATTGAGAACCCCACATTGAAGTGTTTTATAAGTATAAATGGCTGTGGAGCTTGCAAGATTTAATAATTCTACTTTTAACGTATTATCATTGAATTATATATTTCTTTAAGAGAGCCAGTTTATAATGTCAGCTTTCCGCCAAGCAATTATTGGTGACCGTTCCAATTGTCGACTATGGTAAGATTCATTGTCCATACCGACGACAAAATTTGATTCAAGGTTTAATAAAATCTTTGAAGACCAACTTTCAAATTTTTGGGCGTCCATTTCTTCGTTATAATTAGTGTTGCCCAAAATTGGTCTTGGTCTTGCAGTCTTGGTCTTGTTCTTGCGTTTTCGCAAGACCAACACCAAGACCAAGACCGCCTAATTTTAGCAAGACCAAGACCAAGACTGACCGTGCAAGATTTACGCAAGAACAAGACTAAGCCTGCGAGACTCTTGCGTCTTGCAGTTAGGACGGAGTATTGTTTTAGCGAGTATTGTAGTTCAGGTATATGCTTAAAGACTCTATGAGACGCAAAAAATATGTAGTAAAAATTTGAAAAACTGGACTTACGAACAATACCATAAACATACATCAAAATCATGAATCAAAATATTCATTAAAAACAACACATTTGACACGTGCTCAGAGGTCATAATTACAATGTAAAAATAAAATATTTTATACATTCTTTTCCAGCATACGACTTCTTCGCTCTGAAATTAATTGTCCAGATTTTGAGAATAGCCCCCCTCTAATCATAAAATAATCCTGCATTGCTATGCCGAAAGTAATATCGTATCGAAATTTTTTAAAAGTATATCACCTTAGCTATAAAAAATATAACACTTATTATTACGGACACCCACTTAATAAACCATTTTTTTCCCATTATAATTTAGTTAGGAGGAATCTAAATAAACAAATCTTATCGACCTAAGACTAAAAATTGTTTCTGCTGAGCCTATTCCCTATGAGATCATTCGGTTAAACAAAATTTGCTGAAAGAGCGCGACTAAAAGTTTATTACTTAATAACAGATAAGTATTGTCGCTTACCTTGTAAACAAAATACCGAAATATTTAGAATAACGAAGTATCGACATCACTAAACTTCATTTGACAATTCATGCATCCCAAATTGCTTTGTTTAAATTGTGCCTACATAGAAAGGTTAAAATGAAAATGAAAAACAGAAACACTTCAGGTTTAAGGAAGCATCTAATATCTTTTCACAAAAAAGAATTACAAATATTTATTTCTGAAAAACCAAAATTTTGGTTCCTAAAAAAATGTTCCTACTACTTTATTTTGGTAAATTAATGTATTTATTAAGCAGATATCTCCTTAATTTAAAATAACTTCTTTTGATTATCATTGCTTTCTTCTTCTTCTTCTCATTGCGCCATCTCCTTTCAAAGGTTGGCGATCCAAATGGCAATTGTAGTTTTGGAAACTGCTGCGCGAAAGATCTCTGCAGATAAGCGGTCGAACCATCTCCTTAGGTCTTTCAGCCACGAGTTCTGGCGTCTTCCTACTGATCTTTTACCCTGTACTTTTCTTTCCAGTATAACTTGAAGTAATTCATATCTTTCGCCTCTCAGCACATGACCCAAGTATTGCATTTTCCTCTCTTTGATTATTCTTAGTAATTCTTTTTGTTTACACATGCGACGAAGTACCTCAACATTAGTAACTCTTTGTACCCATGGAATCCGCAAAATTCGTCTGTATATATACATCTCAAAGGCATCTATTCTTTTTTCTATTTCAGAGTCCATTGTACAACTTTCACAGCCATACAGTAAGACAGAAAAAACGTAACATCTGATCATTCGGATTCTAAGGTGTAGACTAAGGGCTGATCTTGTAAAAAATGTTTTAATGCTCATGAATGTTTTCCTTGCTTGTTCGATTCTTGATAGGATTTCTTTTTTTGGATTACACTGACTATTGATATTTGTTCCCAAATATTTTATGGAATTTACCTGTTCTATTATTTGACCCTTGGCATACACCTGTACGTTTATTGGTGTCTTTGAAAATACTAAAGTTTTAGTTTTTGAAACGTTTAGATGTAAACCGAACATTTCGCTGTGGTGAACTACCGCATTTATTATATTTTGTAGTTCTTGTGCGTTGCTTGCTATTAAGACGGTATTATCAGCATATCTGATTGCTTTCTTACCTGTTTTTTATTTTTTCAAGTTAGTTTTTTAAATAAAAGTAGAGCTAAGATTGTTAATAACATTTATGTTGCTTTAATAAGTGGATTATAGTTTGTTATCTTATTACCTAAATAATATGTGCCCTTGATACCTGTATGTGGATTTTTGCCACGTACCAATCTTTTTTAAGATTTCCATTTCATATATGGTGGAGGTCCATCAATGAAAATATTCTTTAAAATACAGTCAAGTTTATGTCATTAATTTGGTTTTTTGTGTTTTAACCATGTTTGATTGCCTTTCGTGGGACATGGTAGATAGCTGGATTAGTTAGAGCATAGGTACGGATCGCTTAGATCGTGGCTTCAAACTCCCCTAGTAACGTTTAATAAATAGCAATAGAATAATGGGTAACTGCAAGACTTGCAAGACTCTTGCTGCAAGACCAAGACCAAGACCAAGACCGGTAGTGCAATACCAAGACCAAGACCAAGACCAGGTGTATTGGTGCAAGACCAAGACCAAGACTGTCTAAGTCTCGTCTTGTTCTTGCAATTGGGCAACACTAGTTATAATGATTGGTTTTCTTGGATTCGAAGAGTAACAAGTGTGTCCTTTGCTCGCTGGTGTTTTCAGTCACGATGATTACCCTTCAATCAAGTCTTGTCGATGGTTGTTAAGGTCAAAATCTTGCCACACCTTTAAGACAATATGGCCTTGATTTAGCCAAGTTTCGTCTAAATAGTAGATTTTTTTTCTTTTACAACCATAGTTTTGAATTTTTTTAAGGTAATGTCTCTACCACAAAATATTTTTTCTTTCTATAAGAATACTGTTCCTACTTCTTATCATATGTTTAATGTTCATTTGCCCTAATGTTCGCAATAATATACGTCATGATATTTCGGCTGTGACTTTCTTTAACTATCTTTAAATTTAGATTTTTATTTCAGAAAAAATAAGCATGAAATTTTCTTCGAATAGCATACTTAATCTATGTGCCTCTGGCTTAAATTTTTTCAACAGATGTGTCAGACTTACCTTCACTTTGTTTTAATTGTTTTAGAATTTTGTCAACACTTCTCGTCGACACTTTAGTCAAATCCCTACATATAGTTACAACGTCATTGACCAACATATTTTTATTCTTTTCACGGAGTTCACAATACACGTTTTATATAATAGTTTTTTAACCTTCCGAAAAATTTCCGTTTCTTTTGACTATTTTCGACTTCCATTGAATGAAAGTTAAGTTCTATAAGAGAAGCATTCACTCATAATTGTTTTTATATAGGTGCTGGTTTAATTTTAATATGAAAATAAGTTATATGTAAATTTATCAATTAATATAAATACTATGTGTGTATGCAATCAAATTACGGTACCTGTGATGCTGTGATGTTGATGTATACTTCTTCTTCCTCAGTGCACTGGGCGATTCGGGAACAAAATCTTCTCACAATGTCACGTGGTCAGGGTACTAGTCATACAAATACTGGAGTGTTTAGCGCGACGATTTATACAGGACTCTCTCTAAACTAAGACTGAAAAATATGCGTGTCGCCCGTAGCTTGCTCCCTTAAGACTAGGGGGGGGGCTGTACAGGTCCGTATTAATTTACGATGACAAGGCATACACACACGTTAAGTAAATAATTAAAATATAAAAATAAAATAATAAAATTAATACTAAAAACTGAGAATATGTGGAGGGACGTAACATTCCCACCCACCAAAATGCATATTTGCATTTTTAGTCAATATAAGGCAAAGGGCATAGCTTAACCAAAGGTCGCCTAAGTTCACCTTTCGCGGTTTGTACGATAGCTACGCGAGCAATATCATCTTGACCGAAAATTAAAGTTTTAATTCGACCCATTTGCCATTGTAAGGGAGGCTTGGTCTCATTACGTATTAGTACGAGTGTACCTATATTAGGATTACCCTCATTTTTATGCCACTTCGAGCGTTGATGAAGAGTATGTAAATATTCTCTGCTCCATCTTTGCCAAAAGTCTGCATGTAATCGTTGCAGCAATTGCCAACGACTTAGTCTATTTAAATTAACATCACTGTAATCCCGATCGGGAATTATCTTTAAAGGCTCTAGTGTAAGAAAATGACCAGGTGTTAACACTGAAAAATCATTTGGATCATTACTGACAGGACATAAGGGACGACTATTTAAGACAGCCTCTATTTGTATTAGTAATGTATTGAATTCTTCATAGGTTAAAACCTGTTCGCCTATGACTCTAGACACATGTGTTTTTACGCTTTTTATACCCGCTTCAAACAATCCACCAAAATGAGAAGCTGCCGGGGGATTTAAATGCCATGTAATGACGTCGTTTTTGTCAAAATGTGACTTAATGTCTTCTAAATAGGATTTTGCTCCTACAAAATTTGTTCCGCAATCAGAATAGACAACAGAGCAACGTCCTCGACGTGCTATAAAACGTCTGAATGAGGCTAAAAATGCCTCGGTACTAAGTTCAGATACCAATTCTAAGTGCAAAGCCTTAGTGGCAAAGCATACAAATAGGCAAATATAGGCTTTCGTTCGTTTAGCATTTTTAAGCTTATTGGCTCGTATCAGAAAAGGACCGCCAAAGTCGACGCCAACGCAAGAAAATGGTTTGGCCTTGGATATCCGTAGGTCGGGAAGAGCCCCCATAGGTGGCTGATAATTTTGAGGTTTTAGTCTCCAACAGGAAAGACATTTTGAAAGAACACTACGAATAACACGTTTGGATGAAATTATCCAAAAGTTTTGTGACAAGGCGAAGTGCGTACCTTGAATGCCTGCATGTAGATGTACAATATGGATTTCCGAAATAAGTAATTTAATAAAATTACCTTTGGAAGGTAAAAGAAGAGGAAAGCGCTTGTCATACGCTAATTCTGACTGGCTAAGTCTTCCGCCCCCTCTTAGGAGATCATGTGAATCAAAAAAGGGATTTAATTTTTTCAAATATTTGAATTTTATAGAATTACCCTTAACCTGTTCTATTTCCTCCTTCAAATATCTTTGTTGCACTAATCTAATTAGTTGATTAGTGGCGTTACTTTGTTCCTGAATAGAAAGCTTTCCAACTGTTCGTTGATTGACTGATTTTAGGTTACCAACAAATCTAAGAACATAGGAAAAGATACGTTTTAATTTTGAAAAGGAAGAAAATCGATTACAGAGATTATCGACAAATTCATCAGATGGAAAAGACAAAAGACAACTTTTCTGTTTCAATTCTAAGTTATGTTCGATAGAATCGGTCAAGGAGAATGACCAGTTATCTTCAGTAGTGCGAAGAAATTCCGGACCCACCCACCAAGCAGGAGTATTTAAGAAATCCTCGGGGAAAAGTCCACGGGACCCGTGATCTGCACTATTTAATGAAGAAGGAATATATCGCCAGTGTTTTGAAGCTATCCTGTCTTGAATATAAGAAATTCTGTTACTGACGAAGGTTTTCCATTTATATGGCTGTGAATTAATCCAATGAAGAACAACAGTCGAATCTGACCATGCGTAAATTTTACTAAACTGTATAGTGAGAGTCTGCAGTATATAAGATAATAATTTACTAAGAATTACTGCTGCATTGAGCTCGAGACGAGGAATAGTTTGTACCCTGGTAGGAGATACCTTTGTTCGAGCTAAAAGAAAATAAGTTTTGATGACTCCTGTATCATAACACACACGAAGGTATGTAACAGCAGAAGATCCACGTAAAGAAGCGTCGCAAAAGCCATGAAGCTCACAGGAAATAATTGCATTTAAAGAAATATGACGAGGTATAGTAAACTTAGATAGTATAGGCAGTTCAATTTTAAATTGTTCCCACCTTGAAGTAATTTCCAAAGGTGGAGTTGCATCCCAATCTAAATTAAGTAGCCAAAGACGTTGAATAATAGTCTTCACTATCAAAGTGACAGGATTAAGAATACCGTAAGGATCGAATATGCGAGCTATTTGGGATAAGAGATTTCGCTTTGTGCAGGAAGCTTGAAGAGGTAAAATTTTGTAAAAGAAATCATCAGATGATGGATTCCATCCAAGTCCTAATACCTTCAACGAAGACTGATCTAAGTCAAATGAAAAAGACTGTTGCAGAATATGATCCAAAGGAATATTAGCGAGAGAGAATAACTGAGGGGCATTACTTGCCCATTTTCGTAACTCAAATCCACCACGTTTCAATAAAGATATTAATTCTTTTATAGCAAGAACACTATTTTCTAAAGAATCCTTTCCTGTCACCACATCATCTACGTAAGTATCTTTTAGGAGTATAGATGAGGCCACAGATAAGTCCGGTTCGTCGAGCGCTAGCTGCTGTAGAGTACGAATTGCAAGATATGGTGAGCTAGACACACCGAAAGTAACCCGAGTAAGTTCGTATTCAGCAATAGATTCCTGTTCCGAAAAACGCCAAAGTATTCTTTGAAATCTTTGTTGCTCAGGAGCGATAAGAATCTGAGTAAACATGGATTTAATATCTGCAGTAAAGACATATTTATGAAACCTGAATTTAAGCAATAAATTTACAAGATCATTTTGTAATTTTGGACCTGAATATAACGTATCGTTTAAAGACGGAAAGTTAGGGGCGTGTGTGGAAGCATCAAACACAACGCGCAATGGAGTAGTACTGGACTCCTTGTAAATACAATGGTGTGGTAGATAATAAGCATTATTTATTGCCGTACTTGGCTGAATAGGATTTAAATAATGATTATCTATAAAACTTTTGATAAAGCTTGAATATTGAATCTTAAGTGATTCATTTTTGGCAAATCTGCGCTCTAAAGAACTAAATCTTTGTAAGGCTAAACGTTTTGTGTCGCCAAAAGAAGGTATTTCGTTTTTGAAAGGCAGCTTTACTACAAATCTGCCCTCGGAATTTCTACAAGTGGTTTGAGTATACAGCTTCTCACAGAATGAGTCTTCCGGAGAATAAGATTTAACTTCTGGTACTTCCTCAATGGCCCAGAATTGTTTTAATGTCGCATCTAATTGCTCAGAATCATTAGCAGAAAATGACGTGAAAAAGGAATGAATATTTGTTATATTTGTAGGTGGAATATTTCCCATCAAAACATAACCGAAACTTGTTTCAAGAGCTGAAAGCTGATCATTACGAGTTTTAATAATTCCTCCTGTTAAGATGTAAGGAAAGATATTTGCTCCTAATAGAACATCAACTTTACCTGGAATATTTGCCATTTTATCAGCCAACCTTAAATGTTGAAGATAAGGCAAGTTGTCTAAAGAAATTGGAACAGTTGGCATATTTTGACAGATTTGAGGAAGAATTATTGCATCTATCTCGCAATGAAAGTTTATGTCATAAGACGAAGAAATATTCAATTTTACGCCTGATTTGGCTGGGGTGCACATTCTATCAAGACCTTGTATCGATAAAGCCGCATTGAATTTAGGGAGACTTAATTTGTCTGCACATTCTTTACTAATGAAGTTAGCTTGAGACGCACTGTCTAATAAGGCTCTAACTTCCAAGGCTTTACCAAAACCATCGAGAACATAGATTGTAGCTGTAGCTAGCAAGACATTATTTGTCAAAGTATTTGATAAGGCGGATACAGAAGGCATAGGATCGTTAGATGAACTAGCAACCTCGTTGTGAGAAGAAGAAGAAGAATCATTCGCATTGAGATTATCAAAGTGAAGAGAAGTATGATGTTTTTTATTACAATGTGTACATCTTTTGGATGAAGGGCATTTGATCGTAACATGAGTTTTAGACAAGCAGTTTATACAACATTTATTCTGTTTAGCAAAGTCAAAACGTTTTTGAGGTGATTCAGCAAGAAATTGATTGCATTTAAATAAAGCATGATCCGAATCACAAAATAGACACTTATTTTTGACAGAACTGGTCAAAAATGTAGAAGTTTGACGAGATGAATACCTTACGTTATTAGAAGTATCGGAATTAATAGATTTAACATTTTTGCTGACTTGTCTTTTATATGACTTCAATGAAGTGCAACGCTGCAATGCGAACTTATAAACTTCCTCATAGGAAGGTACATTTTTTGAAGCAAAGTGTAATTCGAAAGCTCTAACTGTTTCTATATCCAATTTGTCCATCAGTAAATTCATTAGAATAAAGTCCCATTGATCGGGAGAAAAAAGTAATTTTTCTAAAGAGGCTAAGTTTTCATTGAAAATATCTAATAATTTTCTAAGTGAAACAGGATCATCAGTTTTAACCACACTGGCATTTTGAATATTTTTCCATAATGCTCTAGATAAGTCTCGTTTACCTTCATAGCGATCAATTAAGGTGTTGTAAGCAATTATATAATTAGAATCTTGCAGCTTAATGCTTTTAATTAAATTGTAAGGTACTCCCTTAAGTGATTGCAGAAGATAACTAAACTTTTCTATATTAGAAAGATCAGAATTATTATGTACAAGAGCATTATATAAGTCTATAAAAGTGGGAAAATCTGTAATCTCGCCCGCAAATATACTTAAATTTAGTTTAGGAAGATTTACGTTACGTTTTGATTTGATTTGTGGATCAGCGGACACATTTTGAGTTCCACTAGTTGTATTATTTAATAAAGAATTATGTTTAAAATAAAGAGAAGCTATTTTATTAATACTAGTGGCAAATTCAAACCTAATTATTTCTTCCGTATCCAAATTTGCGTCTTCCTCGACAGCAATTAAATTAATTAATTCAGTATGCTGATTATTGAAGCTAGTATTGATAGCTTCATAATCTTTTGCAGCAAAGAGAAACCCTGGAATTAATGAACCATCAACCAACACTTCCTCTGCCAGCTTTTCCATTTGTTTAATCTTACAAATGTCAACGTTTCTCAATGCACGCAAACGAACAATTCTATTTGAACTTCTAGAAGACATTATTGTATATATAGAAAAAGAAATTTATGTAACACAAAGAATCTTTAAAGAATGATCTCAATAAATTCAATATGTACTCGTATATGTAATATATGTAATACTTTTAAAGTTATGAAACTCAATAAGTATCAGTAAGAATAAATATTTATTATATATGAGTATGTATAATCGAGCAAACAAAAAAAAACAACACTCCAAGTATTATTTAAACAAAATCAATATATATTTATTTAATTGTAACTAGAAATATACGCATAAAATATTTTTAAAACCAGTAGTTCAATTAATATTGCGTTTTTTTTAATTTCCTAAGTTATATAAAATAAATATATAATCATATAAACCCCTTGTATTTAAAGAATTCTAAATTGTAGATTGTAACAGAAATTGAACGTTTTTGGAAACTTTCAACGGCTGTACTTCGATTTAACAATAAGTCAGGTAGAGACCCTGGTTTGGGATTATCGCATCTGTTGCAAGATGTGTACCGCTGTGGAATTTATGTACCGATAGTGGAAATTTTTCAATGATTTTAAACGACCTTTGGTAAGAAACTTTGCCCAAATATTTAAAAATTTATATAATTTGATCACGTTTTTAATTGAATAAATTATTTAAACTAATTTTAATCCGGCTCGAAGGACCAAATGAATGAAAGTTAAGTTCTATAAGAGAAGCATTCACTCATAATTGTTTTTATATAGGTGCTGGTTTAATTTTAATATGAAAATAAGTTATATGTAAATTTATCAATTAATATAAATACTATGTGTGTATGCAATCAAATTACGGTACCTGTGATGCTGTGATGTTGATGTATACTTCTTCTTCCTCAGTGCACTGGGCGATTCGGGAACAAAATCTTCTCACAATGTCACGTGGTCAGGGTACTAGTCATACAAATACTGGAGTGTTTAGCGCGACGATTTATACAGGACTCTCTCTAAACTAAGACTGAAAAATATGCGTGTCGCCCGTAGCTTGCTCCCTTAAGACTAGGGGGGGGGCTGTACAGGTCCGTATTAATTTACGATGACAAGGCATACACACACGTTAAGTAAATAATTAAAATATAAAAATAAAATAATAAAATTATTACTAAAAACTGAGAATATGTGGAGGGACGTAACATCCATATTTGTCAAAATTATATAAAAACATATTAACCGATTCAGGATAATTATAGTACTAATGTATTTCAGTAATAGCAAGAACAAAGTCGTTATCAATAAACCAGTTGCTGATAAATAATGTAATGGGAATTCCCAAACAATTAAATAAAATTAAAAATTGTGTTTGGGGGCAAAGTAAAGTATCTATTGCTTTATATTTAAATGTAAATTTTGAGTGCTGATAAAATTTATTAAATGACATTGAAGTTTTTAATTCTATAAATTTTCTTTTTTGTCTGAAATATGGAAACCTTCAGCGTCTATCATTCCTGATTTTCATCTCGCGGCAAATGATTGTCGCTCAGGTACTGGGGCGATACTATAATCTGGATAAAAAACACTTTGTCTTGTAATGTAATAAGCCTTGACCAGAGTTTATCACAAAATTTGTAAGCGATGCAATATTTTTACCTCTTATACATCTTCACGTAAATTTAATTTTGATAAATTTAATTTGCCTATGCTGATGATATCAATATTGTTGGGAGAACAGAAAACGCTATATGAGAGGCGTATGTATTTAATTTGGGAATATTGTATGCATATTTTGTCTTTTTGTTACTTCATATAATCCGATTTTTAAATTATTCAATTGAATAACAGCCGATCCCACATATTTGTTTAGAAATTTCTTAGCGCTTGGGAGAGAATATTAGTACACATAATTTGTAAAAATTCTCCAATACAAGTTGTGCTACCTCTCACTCTTACAAAAAAAATGTACACCACTGGAAGATCAAGAATAACTCAGAATGGTCATCACCATTTCCTGACATTTAGGGTCTTCAATTTTGAAACTAAACTATAATTTGGTGCGTCTATTGTTTAAAGTTGTTAATTAAGTGATTATTGTTTTCTTCTCTTCTTTATCATTCTAGTGATTAACAGTTTCGATATCAAGCTTTGCTCCATCGTTTCAAGGGATGTCTTACCTTTCTTCTTCCTTTCGGTTTGTAATCTAGTAATTGTTTAGTTAGAAGATTTTCATCCATTACTTTTATATGTTGTTTCCATTGTGTGGAAATTATATGTGTTTCCATATATTATTTTATTTTCCCATTGATCGACCAAATATTCAGTTCTTATCTTAAGACTTCGACCACGAAGATATTTTTTAGCAGGTAGGTCTCTGGCATTGGCGACGATGGTATCCGAACAACTCTTGCTTGCGGTCTCGAAAACCATCGTTGCCACGGAGGGTGGAAGGCGGTTCTGCCTACCTTCTAGGACCGAGGTAGGTTTCGAACATTTTGACAACTCCCTTTACTGTACTTTAAACTAACCTTTTAACCCTTTATCGTATAGTACAAGTAAATATTCGAATCGGCAAATTCATCTGATGAGGTGTTTCAAGGAACCTTTGTATTTTGTGATCTTCCTTTGTTTGTACGTAGTCGTAGGGTTTAAAAACATTATCCCACAAATATTCCCCAAATACATTTGCATTTTTTATTATTTATAGATCAAAGTCCAGAGTTGTCTCTTATCGAGAGTATTTGTTGCGGAGGCTGCTTGATTTTTCGTGTTCCACGTCAGAGAGAGTAATCTGTTGCTTCTGTAGTTGTTAGACTTTCCAGTTATATTGTTACAGTTTGGTTTTTAATCTTGGGCAAAGTGTTTTTAGCTCTGTTATGGCTTTAATATAGTTTCTTTTATTTATTGCAGTCATTCATATCTGCGATTTTTTCTCTATCTACAAATGGGTATTCATCCTTATATGTATTGTTATTCATAGATGGAGTTGCATATCAAGCCGCTGTTTTGATTCAGAATGTAATGTTTTTAATGCCACTTCTATATCATATTGTGATTTAAGAGCAACATTTAGTCCGATTATTTCATCTAGTTTTTATGGTCAAAAACAACCCAATTTATTTATTGTAATAGATGTGGATCTTTTAGTTTTTCACTTTCTCAGCAATTGGAACATGATCGGATGATAGATCAAAGCTGGATTCTATTTTTATTAATCTGGTATTAATATCCTTTGTGATAAAGAAGGCAATGGCATCTCGAGTTTTTGTAAGATCTGAAGGCCAGTATATAGGTTAACCTATTGCTATCTAGTTTAGGTTATTGTTAGTGATAGTGGGCATCATTTATCTGCCTTTTGCTTATGTTGCTTGTGCTTAAGTCAACCCTGCAATTATAGGTTGTTGTCTTCCTGTCTATGTTTATTGGAGTTTTGTCGCTTAGTCTTAGATTTGTCTTTTGTTGCAATTCTGTATGAATTGAGTTGCTACCTCTATAGTTTGTTGGATGGTTTCCCGAATAATCTACGCATTTACCCATGTTATCTTTTCCATTTCTTGGAAACTGACTAGTTTGGTGTGATTCTGTGCATTTTACACATCTAAATTTATGTTAACAGAAATTTTTGTATGGCCGTATATCTGACAGCGTATGTATTGGAGTATGAACCTTCTTGTTTGTAACATAACAATGTAAGAGGTCAAAACTGTGGCGCTAAAGCAAAGACGGAGGGCGAAAAATGATCGGTTGTTGTATTTAGAAGATCCAAAGTACAGAATCGAACGGGATGACGCAAACAATTGGAGAAGGTCGAGACCTTCTGAGAGTTGTATAGCCGGTATAATATTGATGACGACTAATATAATTTGTCATCTGTCGCACATTATATTTATTTATGTATTGTTTATGAAATCCGTGTAAATAAACTTGAATACCACAGTGATAGTAGGTTTCTAGTCCATATAATTTATTTATTCCACATTTCAAATATTCAAATTCAAAGTTATTGATATAAATATAGTCTAAATATATTGCCGGTATATAAAGTATGTAAACATTATTTTTACATAACTGGATTCGGCTTCACAAGTATTTTTGTCAAAATAATACAGCATGATTAAATATTTTATTCTTTTAATGGCTAGACTCTTTCGAAATTCTGTTAAACTCATTGTAAAATCATTTATATTATAGTAATAGCAATTTATCAAATTTCTCCTCACCGTATAAGTATTAGAGATATTAAAAAACACTACGCTTTCTCCAAAGTTAAATATATAATTTAGATATTTTTGTACGTTCTTATTCAAAACCTAGACAATCGAAAACTTCATCTAGGTATTTTATTATTAGTAAATAATAGTTGTCTCTCTCAACAGAGAAACATAGAGATAATCTACATTTGGAGAGAAAATGTAAAGAAAAATTTTAATTTAGAAGGGAAATTCTCAATGGTTTATAGAAAACCATAGTTTAAAAAAAACTTACAATGAAGTAAAAACTTCTTTTTGTATAATGGTATAAAATTTTATTATTAAATTTTTTTAAAAATTATCCAAAATCGATTTGAAAATTTTTTTCAGAACGTTTTCGATCCTATCAGATCATTCTCAGTGAAAAACGTCACTAGTCGATGATAATGGATTACATTTTTTAAGGGAACCCTGAGAGGGCATAAGGTTAACTTTTTCGAGCTGGAAAATAGTACGTTCCCTTAAACACCCTCTGGGCATAGCGTTGGCGTGTTTTTTAATTTCTTCTGGTGTTATTTCAGTTTCTTCGCGGTAGGAAATATCATATTTTTGGTAGCCAATATCTTGGAATTCTGTTCGATCTTCTGTCAGCATTTGTTCATAATATTCGACCCATAATTCTGGGGCTATTAGAGTTAACCTACTGCATTCTTTTCTATCTGTTCTACTACCTCTAATTGTTTTCCAGGCTTCTTTACTTCTTGCTGTATCCATAAAATTTTCTACGTTATCGCAGGCTTTATTCCACATCTCATTTTTGGCTTTATTTACCTCTTTTTTTACTTCTTTGTTTAAGCTGTTGTACTGTTGTCGATAGTAAGGGTCCTTTGTTGCTAGCCATTTGTTATACATATTCTTCTTCTTCCCCACAAGATCTTCTATTTCTTTATTCCACCATTCATTTCTATTTTTTATGCTATCCACTTCTCCAATAGCTTCCATTGCAGCTTCGTTAAGAGCTTTCATAATAATTTCGTTGTACGTATTAATTGGTGAGGAGTAACAAACATCGTGCAATTTCAGATTCGATACAGAAACTGGGTAGACTCATTTTCAAAATCTTGTAGATTATATCTCTTTGTTGAAATGTCTTGCAGTATCATTGAACTTTCGTTTTCATTTTGTCGTTGGCTTCCTTTAAATGTAAATAGTAGTGACGCTTTAAGCAAATGGTGATCAGATCCACACTCTGCTCCTCGATGGACTCTAACGTTATTAACCTTTATTGTGGAGTTTTCTTTGCATATACAGTAATCGATTATTGATTTCAAATTCCTCGTTGGCTGAATCCACGTGAATTTATGAATATCCTTGTGCTGATAATATCCATTCATTATCTTTAAATTCATATGATCGCAGAAACTTATTAATCTCTCACCGTTTTTATTTATTTTTTCTTCTCCAAATGGACCGACCACTTTGCTATTTACTTTTCTTCCGGTTCTAGCATTTAAGTCACCTAGTAGAATTACTTCCTTCCTAGTTCCAATACTCTCTACCAGGTCCGTCAATTCGTCATAAAATTTATCCTTTACCTCGTCCTTTTCATCTTCAGAAGGTGCATATGCGCCCACTACCACTATGTCACGTCCTTTTAGTTTCATCTCAACTTTTATTAGCCTTTCGTTTATTTGTTCCCAGTTCTTAATATTTCGTGACAGCCTTTTCTTTATCAATATACTTACACCTGCTGCTGCTCTTCTGTCTTTTCCTACTCCACTATAGAAATGAACAAAATCTTTAAACTTGTCTGTCCCTTTCCCTTTCTTTTTTGTTTCTGTCAGGACTGTTATATCTAATTGAAATCTCTTAATTTCTTTCAACACCTCATCAAGCTTAGTCAGAATACCTTGCACATTCCATGTTCCAAAACTCATTAACCTTTTTCGTAAACTGGGTCGTTTTCCGTTAAGACCGTCCGGCGTTTTCTTTATAGGATTTTTTACAATACAGTTTTTTTTTCGTGTGATGGGGAGCAGGCCCATCGCCACAACCTCCAATCCTGGTGGACCGGGAAGATTTCTGTAGGGGCCTTCTACCCTTAGCCGAGTGGCCCCAGTTTTTGGGCAAAACTAAAGTTTACTATAGAAATTGAACAAAATAATAAAATAAATTTTCTGGATATCACCTTACATCGCATTAATAATACAGTTAAAACCATGTGGTTTACAAAAGAAACATGGTCTTCACGATATCTCAACTACAATTCTCATCATCCATTCTCCCATAAGAAGTCTGTAATTATAAGTCTTGCTGACAAATCTATACAACTAACAGACCCAGAATACAGACCAACTGCAATAAAAAAGCAAAAAATTCCCTTTTAAAGAATTCATATCCCGAACATCTAATCGAAACTATTTTCAAATTAAGACTTAATAAATTTTACAACAATACAAATAACAATAAACCCAACAGTATCAAAACTATTTATACAACTCTTTCATATATAAAAGGTTTATCCGAACAATTGACAAATCTTTTAGCCAAACATAACATAACAGTTGCCCACAAAGGCAACAACCTTTTAAATAAATATTTCACTAAACTAAAAACACAAACTCCAAAACTCAAAAAATCACATGTTGTTTACCATGTATTAACTGTGAAGGTACCCATATCGGGTAAACCAGTCAACTGCTGGCAATCTGCAACTGGGGCAATCCAGAATTCGTTCTTACAAATATGACAAGAACAATGTCACTGCGATCACAAAACATGAAAATGAGAAGAAGCATAAATTTGACTTTGAAAACATCAAAATTTTAAAAACCGAACAAAACGAAAAGAAGAGGGAGATACACGAATCAATAGAAATAAAAAGAACTTCTAACGCAATAAATGACAAAAAAGATACACAAAACCTAAATAAAATATATTTCAATCTAATTTAAATAATAATAAATATAACACCATAAAAAGCTCTTAAAGTCATAACATATTTCCTTTTTACCTTTTTCGAAAACATCAATGATACGCCCATATAAAATTAATTATACACTAATGACAGTAAACCATGAGATATCAGATATCAACTTTTATTTGTCACTTCATTAATGTCAGTGTCCCGTTTTACGTTTTGGTAAGTTATATATATACATATATATATATATATATATATATATATATATATATATATATATATATATATATATATATATATATATATATATATATATATTACAATAACTGTTTGTTCCTAATCTTGTACATTTTAGAATCTTGACAAAGGCAAGGGTTTCCTGCCGAAACATTGATTTATATAAAAAATAAAATCTAGTTCCACATGTAATATAATTTATTGAACCTAAACCCAAGAAAAACTAATTTTATATTATATTCACTGCCGCTCAACCGTTTTCATCTCTCTCTGTTGTCCCATTCTCCATCGTTTACGCCTCTCTTACTCATGGCGTCGTCTACTTCGTTCCTCCAGGATTTTCGGGGTCGTCCTCTTTTCCTCCTTTCTATGGGGCTCCATTCGGTTATTCTCTTTATCCATCTTCTGTCGCTATTTCTTCTTACATGTCCATACCACTTTAGTCTTTTTTGTTCTATATATGTTAGTATGTCTGTTTCTATTGATGTTCTCTGCTTTATTTCGTCGTTACATCTCGACGATTGATGACGATTTTTTAATATAATGCGTCTTAATGCCCTTCGATCTGCTTCGGTGATTTTACTTTTTCGTACATTTATAGGTTTTGTGACTACCGAACCTGTACTTTTGTATCTTCTGACTATATATCTTACACTATAGCGTGACAATAGGAACATATTCGCGATTTCCGAATTGTATTATCCAGAATAAAAAATCTAATAATGATTAAACAAATTTTCTTATCGATAACTTTACCTCGACCCATTGTAAAATCCCCAAACGGCAAAAAGCTTTACAATACTACAAAATACATTTGACATTAACTGACAATATTATTGTTTTGATGTTATTTTTCCATAGCTACCTCTGGATTTAACGTAATTATGAAAAAATCAACGTATGTTGACATAGGTGAATGCATAGCCAGGGTAGTGACATTTTTTTTATTGTTAAAAATAGATAAAAAACCATAACGGTAATATTTTTGATTAAATATTAATAAAAATGCCATATTAAGTAATATGGGAACTTATAAAAACATGCAGAGTATAATTTTTGTTTAAGGTAATCGACTTAAACTGCAAATTCCATAGGTGGGCCAACTGATATGGGAAGGGGTTCGCATACTAGTTCCTTGACTACTGTTATATTACCAATATAAAACAAATATAGTGTGTTTTGAATGTTTAATATACAACCAACAACGAGAAATCCGAAGAATTTACTACAAGTCAAGGCGTCAAACAGGGATGCGTGTTGAGCCCACTGCTGTTCTCAGTGGTACTGGATGAAGCAATAAAGAAAGCCAAGAGAAGAATGAGAAAACTAACATTAGGATACTGGCAAATGAAACAGACTCAACTATCAGAGCTTCTATTTGCAGACGACATGGTTTTGATAGCAGAAAACAGAGAAGACCTACAGAACAAACTTGAAATCCTAGAAGAAGAACTGTCAAACATAAATATGAAAATAAATACAGAGAAAACAAAAACAATGATAATTTCAAATAAGAGAAAGACACACGCAATACAATTAAACGGAAAACAACTAGAACAAGTGGAACATTTTAAATACCTAGGAGTAATAATTGAATCAAACGGTAAAAAAGACATGGAAATAAATGAGAGAATGGGACGAACAGGAAGCTTATTTAACACTATGAAAACAACATTTTTGGGGAAAAAAGAAATACCGGAGAAGGTAAAAACGGCAGTCGTTAAATCGGTAGTTAGACCTACAATCATGTATATTAGCGAGTCATGGACATTGACTGGGAGACAAAAATCTCGAGTCAATGCTATGGAAATGAGGTTCCTGAGGAAAATAGCAAATAGAAAGAGGACAGACAAAATAAGAAACGAAACAATTAGTCAAAACCTAAAACTAGAACCAATAAACGAAAAAATAGTAGAGGGGCAACTAAGATGGTTCGGGCACGTGTGTAGAATGTCGAATGAAAGATTAACAAAACGAGTGTTTGAAACGAGAGTGCAAGGGAAAAACAAACGAGGATGACAAGGAGTTAGGTGGGTAGACGAAATCAGAAAAGAAGTTGAGAAGAAAGGATTGACATGGGAAAGTGTACGAAATCTAACACAAGACCGAAAAGCATGGAGACAACAGTGCAAAACTTAACTCCACCAGCCTTACACCTAACGGTAGAAAGGCTTAGGACTAAGTAAGTAAGTAAGTAAAATACAATTAATTATACATAGGTACGCACTAACCACTTATGTACAATACTTTATTGTACATACCACATCCGACTGCTTATTATGTTAACTGTTTAAAAAGAACAATAAATAACAAAAAGTAAAACCAAATTGAAGTAGACCAGTATTTAATTATAAGAAATTAAAAAAAATAGGTTGAGTTTACCGAAAGTAGAAGCTGAATATAGCCGCAAATGTCAAAAATATTTCGGTTTGGCAGTATTGGCATGTTTTTATAATGCATATAATATTATATGCTTCAAATATAAAGAGATAAAGCTTTTAAAAAGTACATTTTGATTATACTATTTTATGAATTCTGCAATTTTTAATTTATATGAAGTAATAACGAGTAAATATTTGTCTCTTTCGAGATTAATTGTAAACATCTGTTGTAATCTGGCAACTACTAATTTGACGATTGCCAAATCTATCCCCTAATCTCTCAAAGGGTAATTGCTAAAAAAATTTCTAATAATTAACTGCAATTAATCTACAAAGAAACAAATATTTACTCATTGTTGTTTTATATAAATCAAAAATTGCAAAATTCATAACATAATATAAACAAAATGTACTTTTCTAAAGCTTTATCTTTTTATATTTGAAGCATACAGCATCTACATTATAAAAACATGCCAACACTGCTATACCGAAATTTTTTGTTCCATGTTTGACATTTGCGGCTATAATCAGCTTGTACTTTCGGTAAACTCAACCAAACAATATATTATTTATTCATCTTTGAACTAAAAATTTTCGGAGAAAGTAATATTGAGGAATTCCGATGTATTTAAAAATATTATATAAAGGGTTGTAAACTTTGTAGTGTTACAACAAAGAATGAACGTTTTCCACACATAAAAAAATTATTAAAAACTTTGTCTTTAGGTTGGACAGTTCCTGAACATCTGGCATTAAATATGTACGCTTTCATTCACGCCGAAAGGACATTTTCGTCATCTAAAAATATTTTTAACAACAGAACACAAAATTTTACTCTTAAAAATCTGGAATATATAACTATTAATTGCTACAACACCAAATTAGGTAGATCTCAATGATAAAAGTGATAAAACTGCAATCTAAAGCACATATAATTCTATTTATTAATCGTATATGTCTTAAATAATAATTATTTTCTACGTATAAACATAATATAACTTACCGTTTGTAGTTTTACTACCCTTAACTTGATTTTAGTAAGCAAAAATTCGTTAAAAATGAAGTGATAGAAGATATATTTGACATATTTATGAGCATATTTAAAGCATTTCTTATGCATAAAAATCCCAACTAAGATAATATAACAGACGACAGGAGCTAAATATTTAATTATTTTAGTTAAATAGCTGTCGTCAGTTGATCACAGGAAGCAAGCTATAGACTTTGTTATGAATGATGACTTGTAAAATTGACAGTCTCAGTCTCATCTGCAGTTACTTGTGTATCATAAATATTTTCGTTTCAGAAAAATCTGCATTTTTTATCTAAAATTATTAAAAATTGTTCGATAGCACACAAGAATTTAGGTAACATACATATTTAAAGCTTATGGTAAATAATTTATTTAATTACTACTTACCACTTACCGGTCTCGCCGGCTAGACATTATTACTATATTTCATTAAAATACGTTTAAAATTACACAAAAACACGCGCATGATCAACTCATGAACGTTTTAAATACAACTGTTGCCGCCCACTAGTTTATAGGTCCTAGTGGCAAACTGTAGTAAGTGTCACAGACCACATTTGTACAATAAGGTTTAAGAATCCCAATGAGGTAAGGGCACACACATCAATTGTTTATTATACACTTTTCATATTTAGTGAAGTTAACACATTTCGGCTGTTAGCAAATCTTAACCCGTATAAGTTCCAGTTACCACATTTGGGCATAACAAAGATTAGGTTAAAAGTGCAAACTCTGTGTCTATAACTCATTTCTGAGAAAAAATGTACTTACCACATCCGTCATTTATACCATCGAATATAGACGTTTTTCACTGAGGATGATCTGATAGGATAGGATTAAAAAATTTTAATAATAAAATTTTATACCATTATACAAAAAGAAGTTTTAACTTCATTGTAAGTTTTTTTTAGTGTAAAGAGCTCGATAAGTTTGTATGATCTACGAAATTTAGAAAATCATGGACATTTATTCGGAATACAAGGTCAGATCAAACAGAAAAAGTATCATTAAAGAACGTATCTATATGAAAGTGAAAAGAATGTTACAAATCGTTCCTATTTAAGAAGGACGAGAATATACCACTTCTTCTTCTTAAAGGTTCCGTGCATTTTTGCGTAGGCGTCCACCAAATTTACCAATTTTCAAAAAGTATTTCTGGCTTGTTTCACTTTACTCTTTATTTCAGTTGCAGATTCCCAACTATCATTTAGCAGACAGCAGAAGTATTTAAACTGCCTGACTTGCTCGATTTATTCTCCAGATCTTTGCATTTGAGTTATTATTTCTACCTATAATCATTGTGTTTATCTTCTTGATATTTACTTTCAAACCCAAAGCTTCACTTGCAAGAGTTAGATCCAAAATTTAGAAGGCATTGAAGATTTTCGATCTTATCTGCCACTTTCCCTGTGTCATCGGCACACCTAATGTTAATAAATATGCCGTTTACTTTAATACCGCTATTAGAGTCTGCTACTCCTTCTGCAACTATCAAAAGACGAAAACTTGAGTACTTAGGACATGTGGTGAGAGGGCAAAAATACGCATTATTACAACTTATTATGCAAGGCAAAATCCGAGGAAAGCGAAATATGGGAAGACGAAGAATATCCTGGCTTAAAAACTTAAGGGAATGGTTTAAATGCAGTAGTGCAGAACTTTTTAGAACGGCAGTCAACAGAGTCCGCATAGCCATGATGATTTCCAACCTTCGATAGAAGATGGAACTTAAAGAAGAAGAAGACTCCTTCTGCGAATGCTTGTTCTACATAGAAGTTAAACAACATTGGAGAAAATATACAACCTTGCCTTACTCCCTTTTTTTTTTATTGAGAAATCTTCCTTTCGTTGAAATTTTGAATACGTGCTATTGCTGTCTGGTTCTAATACAGATTGTCAATTACTCATATTCTTGTCATCCAATCCCAATTTCTGTAGATATTTTATCATAGGTTCGTGTTTTGAGTTATCGAATGCTTTCTCATAATCGATGAAACAGAGAGAAACATAATTTCTTTGATCTGAATAATGCTGTATTAATGTTTGCATATAAAGATCGCCTATCTCGTGACAAGTCCATTTTTGTAATTAAACTCACTCTAGCCACTGACATCTTCACATTTCTTTGATAATCTTGTGTGTAGTATTCTTAAAAAAAGTTTTAAAAAGTGGCTTATTAAGCTTAAGGGCCGGTAGTCCTTGCTGAATTTCGCACTTAGTGTTTTCGTATAGCGCGATAAATGTAGAGCGAAGCCAATCTTTTGGAGTCTGGCCCATATTGTAGATATCGTTAAAGAACTTTACAATAATGTCTAGATTTTCTTTAGTAAGTAACTTAATTGTTTCTGCATACATATCACTTGTTCTGAGGCTTTGTTACTTTTTAATAGTTTGATAGCGTGTACAATAGGGTGGAGCGCTGTTATATGGAGAAAAATAAAATAGCGATTTTCACAAACACGGGGTGCGGAATCGATGCTCCTGTGGTAAAGGATTCGAAAAGTTCATTGTCATTTTTTGATATTTCACTCTGACATCTGCACCAACGTGATTTTAATTTTGAAATAAAAAAAATTCTCCTTTTTACATACGCGGGATGCGGTATCAATCTAATTCTAGGGTATAAATCGAAAACTTCATTAACACTTCTTGCTATTTCTATCAGAAATAACTGCCACGGCGCTACTGAAATCGATCTATTTTAAATTTAGGAAGAATCCACTGTCTAACTGTGCAACCAATTAGTTGTAACCTGTCATAGGAGTTGGCTATCACTCTCCCACTCAATTTCAATTCTAAGGAGGTATTCACTATTCAGTACTGTTTCGTAAATCGGTGGGTTTAGTACCGTTTTCTATAGCATTAAGCTCAATCGTCAAGGTTTAGGTATTGTGACAAATTTTGTGTGAATTCGTACAGTTGTTATAATTGTTACAATTGTTATATGAAATTGGCTATACTTATTGTATTGACGGCAGCTCAGAAGGAGCTCAGGAGGAGAATATTATAATATTAAAAGAACCGGACT
Source organism: Diabrotica undecimpunctata (assembly GCF_040954645.1). Classification (NCBI taxonomy): domain Eukaryota; kingdom Metazoa; phylum Arthropoda; class Insecta; order Coleoptera; family Chrysomelidae; genus Diabrotica; species Diabrotica undecimpunctata. The sequence goes on from NC_092812.1 coordinate 74,628,267, forward strand.
CTGAATAACTAGACCATATTTCTTTGAAAACTGGTGACGCCAAAACGATTTGCAACTCTATTTTGACATTCCTTTTTTCTAAGTCTATCGATGCAAATCAAATAATGGCTGTTGGTTGTGATGGTACTGCCGTTAATACAAGAATTAAAGGTGGTGTTATTCGTTTATTGGAAAGCAAGTTTGAGCGTCCACTCCAATGGCCCATATGCCTACTACACGCTAATGAACTGACATTGCGTCATCTTTTTCAATATCCAGATGGCACTGCAAATGGACCAGAAGTTTCACAGGTTTCATTGACAAGTTAGTTATTAACTGTGAAGCCTTACCAGTTGTTCCGTTTGAAGCGATTAAATGTGCGTTACCCGATATTACCAAATCGACAAACGAATTAAGCACCGATCAACTATATCTACTACAAATATATCAGTATATCAATAGTGGACATTGTGATAAAAATTTTGCGTAAAAAAATCCTGGTAAAGTAGTTCACTCTAGATGGTTGACAATGGCGAACCGGATATTGAGATTATATGTACCAAGTCAAACTCCGCCAGAAAACCTAATTATACTAAATATATTTATTGTGGTTCAAGATCAAGACTGGGCCAATTTGTATTTTTGGTGCCAAAAGTTTATATGATACGATAAAACTGTCGCGCTATTTGCCAAACCATTCAAAGAATGTTATTGACCCAGTCGTACAGAGAAATGCATTCTTTGGACATTCAGAGAATCTACTACTAGGAATGTTAGCCGACAACAGACAGTACGTCAGAGAACTTGAACTCCACAGAATATTGAAGATCAGAGAGACATCAGACATCGGAGCCTTACGTATTTTCCAAGTACCTACTTTAAATATGGATACTTACAGTGGAGAATTGGACACAATATCAGTACTGAAATAATATCTCAGGCCATCATAGAGTCACAGTTTGTGAATATCACATCGGGTGTGGTAGGTCACAGGTGTGTCAAATCAGTTCAGAAGCAAGTGTTGCCGTCTTTGGGCCACAGAAGAGAGACGGATTCATTAAAAATAAGTTCAAATCATGTCTTTTGATGCCTAAATTTGATACTAAGAAAGACTATCGTTTTTTGCTACGTTATTACAATAATTTTTCATTTTATATTGACTATTTTTTCTTCCAAAAAATAAATTCCATTCTGCCAATAGCTAAAATTTTTTCTTGAAAAGTTGAAACTGATAAAATCATAAAAATTCCAAAAGCGCTGGGGCAGTTGTCAAAATGAAAATATAAAAATTTGTCTCAAAGGTTTCTGATTAGTATCTTAGCGAATCAGCTATCCTGTACCCCGCGTAGATGATGATGAAAACAATATTTTTTAGAAAATTCCAAAATTTCAATCACGATGGGGTACTTTTCAGACTGAAAATACGAACAAATGTCTTCTAAGTTTTTCATTTGAAAATGGAAGGCACATGAATTCCGCATCTGGCGAAAATGAAATTCGAAAAAATATATTTGAGCTCCACCCTAGTGTACAACTTCAGCTTTCAAAACACTTCAAGACCATTCAAATGGCCTCCCAATTCTGTGATCTTTAAACAAATTAGCTGTGTACATTTATAAGTATTAAATATATCGCGAGGGTCCATTATTAATTTATCTTGGTCATTATGTACAACAGTGACTTGTGTTTTGTTCAAGATGATAGGCCACAGAGTAAAACTCAATGTAAAAAGGTAGAAAATGCAATTAAAATTAAAAAAGAGAGAGTACCTGGACCAGTAAGTATTCCCGTCAAATATAAAAAAAATTACTCAAAACTGCATATGCTAAGAGACATTTTTGAGAGACATCTAAATGAAGAATTAGAAAGAAAGAAAGATCTTCTCTTCTTGTTGTACCGTTTCTATCTTCAGATGTTGTCTATCATCATGCCAAGAATATCATTGAACCTTTTTCTATTAGCAGCCATTCGAAATAGATTTTTTACCTAAAGACCAAAGTCCATTATCTTGTTATGTATCCTATTTCGTTACCACCGGTAGCTACATAAGATTGGATTAAGCGTAACATAGTTTTTTTATGCTAATTAAAAGTTCGGATAATATAATTCACGATCCTCATACTGAAACAACTTACGTATATAATTGTCCCACCCTCTACATCACGTAAGTGTTCCACTGGATTGACTGGATCTCAATACCAAAGAAAAACAAAGTACATTATAAGTAGTAAGCGCGAAATATTAAATACACCGCTTTTGGGTAACTAACAACCAATTGATAAGGTAAACAGCTACACATAACTTGTTACCAACATAAATAGCCAATGGAACCAGTCTACTGAAATAAAACAACGATACTTAAAATACGAAAAAAACAAAACAAAGTACATGGTAGTCTTCTTCTTTTTGGCGTGCGTACTTATTTTCAAGCATTGGCCATCGTCCTATTAACAAGTTGATGAAATTTTCCTCGTTCGACAGCTTGATGAAACAATTCCGACCGTTCGACCTGTCCATTGTCTAATGTTACGCAGCCAGAACAGTTGATTTCCTCCCACCCATCGTTTTCCTTCGATTTTACCTTGAATGATCAACCGGGGTAAGCGATATTTAGATCTTCTCAGTATATGGATCTCAAAAACTGGTTCAGTTTAGGCATTAAACAACATCGGTGACATAACACATTCTTGTCTGATACTACGCTTAATAAAAACTTTAGCTGAAATCTCTTCATCGACCTTAATACAAGCGATCTGATTGTAGTAAAGATTTTTAAGCAATCAAATGTCATACGCGTTCAAATCAACTGAGTCTAAGCATTGAAATAGTAATGTATGTGGTACTATCAAAGGCGTTTTCGAAATCTATAACGCATACGTAAATATTTTTCCTAAATTCAGTGATCTTTTATAAGAGTATTCGCATGCATAAAAGAGCTTCCCGAGTACCCATACTGTTACGAAAACCAAGCTGCTCATCACCAGTTATCCCGTCACAAAGTTTATATATGCGACAATGCAACATTTTCATAAAAAATTTGAGCCTGTGACTCATTAAACTGATAAATCGATAGTCGCTACACTGTCTGACATTCCTTTCCTTGGGAATAGTTATAAATATTGATTCTAACTAGTTGTCTGGTAATTTGCTGCTTCTGTATACCTTGTTAAAGAAAGAGGTAATAATCGCAATATTCTCATTATCTTATAGTTGTAACAATTCTGCAGGTATTTCGTCAGGACCAAAAGCCTTCCTTCGTTTCACTTGGTCGATTGGCTTCTAAACTACTCAGATTACAATCGGAAATAGATGTTATTTGTTGGTACATTCTTTGGTCGTCTTTTACAGTGCTCTATAATATCACTTAAAATTCTACCATCAGAGTCTTGCAATATATTTTTCCTGTAAATTCTGCTTTTGCCTGTTAATTCTTTTAGTTTTTTATTCAAATGGAAGCTGTCGTGTCGTTGCTCTTCTTCTTCTTGCATGTAGGTTTTAAACCCTGTTTCTTCTTCAATATTAGCCTCCTAAATTGTTTAAATTATCGCACCATCTTTTTTTTTGGTCTGTCAATACTTCTTCGTCCATTTGGTGAATTAACTCGTGCTATTCGTACTATCCTATCCTCTGCCATTCTACTAATGTGTTCGTTCCACTCCTGTTTCCGTTTGTCACCCGTTCATTTATGTCTTTTATATTGCATGCTCTTCTTATGTTTTCGTTTCTCTCCCTATCCCACAGACTTTTCCCTGATATTCGTCGAAGTATTTTCATCTCTGTTGTTTCTAGTAGGCGTCTCGTTTTAGATGTGTCAGGTCTTGTCTCCTCCGTGTATGTTAATGTAGGTCTAATTGCTGCTTTATAGATTCTTGTTTTTGTGTCTTGTCTTAGATGTTTGTTCTTCCAGATTGTGCCATTAAAAGATCCCGCCGCTTTACTTGCTTTTAAGCTTTGTTGTCTACGCAGGATCTTCCGGATCTGAATCCTTGTTGTTCATCTGATAAAGTTGTTATTTTATTGATTTTGTTGGTTAGAACTTTTGTGGTAAGCTTAAGTGCGGTGTTCAGTAGATTTATATCTCTACAATTGTTGGGATCTTCTTTATCTCTTTTCTTGAATATTGGTATCATTATGCTGTTTCTCCATGCGTCTAGTATCTTGCAGTGCAATATTAGTTTTTGTATAAGTTTTGTCATCTCTAGGGTTATATTTTCTCCTCCGTGCTTTAGAAGCTCGTTGGTTATTCCGTCTGGTGTCTGGTCCTGGTGACTTTCTATTTTTGAGTCAATTTATGGCTACCTCTCTTTTCTGAAAACTGATTTTTATTTCGTGTCTTGATTCAGGTACGTTATCGTGTTGATTATTATTTTCCTTTCCTTTAAACAGTTCCGTCAGGAATCTTTCTCATTCGTTTGTTGGTATGTTATTGTATTCCTTCAATTCTGCTATTTATTTCAGTTGGTTTCTTATGCAACGCAAAGATATATGTCTCTGGAGAAGAAATCGAACAAGTCAGGCAATTCAAATACTTGGGATGTTTGCTGAATGAGGGTTGGGACCCCGAGAATGAAATAAAGAGCAGAGTTGAACAAGCCAGAAATGCTTTTTTGAGGCTTCCTGGGTATCTGACTGATCGCAAATTGGACTTCAACCTCCGATACAAGATGCTTAAGTGTTACGTGTGGCCTGTTCTCCTGTATGGAATGGAAGCATGGACGTTAAAGGCCAGTTCCATTAACAAACTTGAAGTGTTCGAAATGTGGTGCCTGCGTCGAATGCTCAGAATATCATGCACGGACAGGGTCAGAAATGAGGAAGTACTCGGAAGAGCGGGCTTACAGGATAGGGAACTTTTTAATTATGTAAAAAGTAAGAAGACTGCATACTTGGGGCACATTATACGAGGAGAACGATACACTTTTCAGCAACTGATACTCAAAGGGAAAATAGAGGGTAGGAGAGGTCTCGGACGTAAAAAATGTCATGGCTGCGCAATATTCGACAATGGACAGGAATCCACAGCTATGAAATGCTTCGCAATGCTGCTAAAAACAGAATTATTTAATCCAGAATATTTAACATCTCACCTGACAAGACGATGTACGGTGGACGCCTACGCAGAAATGCATGGCACCTTAAGAAGAAGAAGGTTTCTTATGAATCTCCATATTTGTTTTTGTGTACCGTAGAAGTCGCTTTCCGTCGTTTTTGTAAACTGTTCCCAGTGTTCATTTTTTTCTTCTTACCAACTACTTTGTTTCATTTCGTATTCTTCTATAGGTGTCTCGGGATTCTGGAGTATTTAATGTTTTGTACTTCGTGTAGGCCTCTCGTTTCTCTTTACATTTCTCTTTTATTTCCTTTTTGAACCATGGTGTATTCTTGTTGTTTCTTTTGTTCAGTATGATTTTGCGTTTCCTAGAGCTTTTGTTGCTGCTTCTTCAATGTTGTTTTTAATTTTCTGCCAGCTCGCGTTTCTATCTTTGATGTCGTCTATTTGTTTCAGCTGTATCTTCTGTGCTAGTCTCCTTTGGTAAATTTCTCTTGTATAGTCGTTCCACAGTGATTCTACATTGATTTTTCCTCGGTAATTTACTGTAGAAAATGTTTTGGTATTATTTTTGGTGTCGTTGGTGCAGTTTCTCAATTTCTAAACAGAATTCTTGTAGCCATCGATCTTTTACTACATTAGTTCTTTTTTGGAGTTTTTTTTTATGTATTTCATTGTATTTTTCTCTGTTTATGGATTTGTACTGCCTTCGAACGTCCATTAGATCTAATATGTCTTGTGTCATCCAGTCGTTTTTAATTGTTCATTGTCTTAGAAGATTTTCTCGAGGTGTAGTGATTATTGTAGCTTTCATTTGTTCCCAGCATCATCTGTGACGTTAATATCTTCTATTTTAATTTCGTGGAACTTGTTAATTTCTTAAAAAACCTTATTTAGAGTGCATGAATCTTGGAGTGTGGAGTTGTCTCCTCAATAACTTGGAAACTTCCAAGTATATAGTGTAGGTTTTGGTAGACAAAATCGTGTATTTACAATTACACATTCTTCCTCTTAGCAGAACTGCACCAACCGTCGTCCCCTTTCATTTCGTTGTCCTAAACCGAAACTTCCAGTAATATTGAGAGTACTGTCTGATCCCACTTTTGCCATGAAGTTTCCCATTTTAAGAGTAAGTTAGTGTTTTTGAAAGTTGAAACCTATAAGACCTACAGGGTGACCAAAATGCAGATGGGAAGATCTGGTCAGAGAATATATCAAGAGAACTAAGATACCTAACTGGAGAACAAAAATAGAAAATAGAAAGGAATGGAGCTTCATCGCCGATCAGAAGAATTCACACAACAACCTGTGAAAGAAGGCGACAGAGAACAAGAAAACAAAGAAAAGGCAGAGTGATTCCCCGCAAATATCGGATAAGAAGAGCTCATATTAATGGGCCATATTAAAGTTACGATATACCACTTGGTACCAAAATCTCCATCATTAGATGCTATTTGTTTTCTACGGTATTATCCGGCGTTTGACAATTTCTGGTGCTTCTTTGGGAAAGCTTGAGGCCTTTAAAATGTGGTGTTACAGAAGAATTTTATGGGTGGATCGTGTGACTAATGTTGAGTTCCTACATAGAATTATTAAAATTATTAACACAATCAAAGAGCGCAAATTAGAATATCTTGGCTATGTTATGAAAAAGCAATAGAGATATGACTTGTCGCAACTCATTCTTCATGTCAAGGTATTTGGAAAGGGAAGACCAGAGTGACGAAGAGTACTCGGCTTCAAAAAGCTGAGAAAGTGGTTCAATACTTCTACAACTGGACTATTCCGAATAGCTGCAAGCAAAATTCAGATAGCTATGCTGATCGCCAACATCCGGAACGGATGGGCACCATACGAAGAAGAAGTGTTCCACATCACCTAAGATGTTGTCGTTTGAATCACAGTGTAGGTTTTTTTTTTGATTTTCTTGTATCCGCTTTTCTTTCAGTTTTTTTTTGAGGATAAAGTGTACGTGTTTCTTCTGAAGATTTTTGATGTCTTTATCAGATTGTTTAAGCTATTTGTTCTTATCCTGTTTCAAGGTCCTTCCCATCCCATTAGATCCAACATTTTTTGAGTAATCCACTGCTGTAAAGCTATGCCCTCTGTTTTAGGTAGTACTGCTTGATTCAGAAGTGAATTTTTATTGTTCGCCGAATTTTTGTTGTCAGGTTTATTTTTGGGAACCTTTTAGTCCAATCATCATGACTATTCTGACCTTCGAGGCAGCTGCTCTGAACAATTGTCTTGAGCTGCAACCGAACCACTCTCTCAGGTTCTTCAACCAGGAAACGCGTCTTCTTCCTACGCTTCTCCTACCCTCTACTTTTCCTTGAATTATGAGTCTCAAAATGTTGTATCTTTCGCCTCTCATCACATCTCCGAGATATTGCAATTTCCTTTCTTTTATTGTATTTTCCATTTCCCTCTCTCTGCCTATTCTCCTTAACACTGCTATATTCGTTACTCTATCTACCCATGGAATCCTTAACAATCTTCTAAATGTCCACATTTCAAACGCGATAAGTCGATTTATTGTATTCAGGTTCAATGTCCATGTATTGTTCTGAAGCTATTTTCTTGTGGCATTTTAAAGTAATTAATTTTTTTTTTTTTTTTTACTAATGTTTGTATTTTAAGAACGATTTCCGAAGTGGAAATTGAAACGTCAATAAACGTACTTTAACCTTTAATTGTTGCTTTTTCCCAGTTAAATAGTAATTTCAATGTCCATGATTCCGCTCCATAGTAGAGTACAATGTGTACATAGCATTTAATTAGCCTTATTCTGAGGGCCAATGTCAGATCTTTGCTGCATAAAATCTTTTTCATTTTCACGAAGTTGGAACGTGCTTTTTCAATTCTGACTCTTATTTCTGCAGTATAATCGTTATTTTCTGTGATTATCGTTTCCAAGTAAGTATATCTTTTTACTCTCTCAATCTGCTGGCCGCCTACCGTTAATATTTAATACTTAGGTTAATATTTAAGACCATAACCTGATGAATTTTTTGTATTTTGTAGAGGAGAATAAATGTACACAATAATTTTCGACGAAACTTTTAATTCTTAACAACGTTAACCAACATACGCAACTCATATCCTTAATTCACTTGCTGTCCTTTTTATATAAAAAACACAAGCTTTTCAAACTTTATTTTGAGCTTTTAAAAAAGCCATTGAATTATAATTTATTGAACGCATAGGCTCTTTTAATTCAAAAATATTATCAAACCTATTTCTCTTCGATCAATCCGTTCCGTCGCTTCAATTAAAATCTCGTTTGATACAAATCAGATATATCTGTCCTACTTTTTTGCCTTTCGGCTCATATCTTTATGTCGACAGATGTCGTTCCCCGTATACATATAAAAATACTTCTCCGCTGAATGTTAATTTCGAAAAATTACTCTATTATTTCTATGAACTACTAAATAAACATAAGTGACTCACTATATCGTACAACGTACTCATCTGGCTCAATTACCCATTTATTTATTTAGTTCTATACATTGGGATCATTACAAGCACAATAAGCAGAAATTTTAATCAAAATGTGCTATAAACAATCATTATTTTTTTAGTTAAACAGTTTTTCTTTTATTCACCCTCAATATTTCGAAACTAAATTACGTATATTACGCAAATATGCTGAAAAAAGTCAATAAACAATAACGTCAATAGATACAAATTGAATCACGCGAGGAGTGCAACCGAATACTAATGATACTATTTAGAGAAACAAATAATTAAGTTAGAAAATTATAGGTCGGATACCTCAGGCGGTAGAGTGTCTGACTATTATGCAAAAGGAGGAATAGGAAAGGAGATTGATCCCTAGCACCGGCTAAAACAACTAGATATTTTTAAAAATATCTACAGGCCCCAGGTCGACTCAGCCTAAATAAAAAGAGTACCTTGGGTTAAACGAGGGGTAATAATAGGCGGCTGAAGCGTAGCACTGGCCCTGTTACCTTCTTTGTATATCGTGAATATCGTAGACCCAAGAGATTACCAGACTACCCTGTTATAATTCCAAAGCCGCGTTAAAGCATAAAGAGAGATTATTATTATCAGAAAATGGATACTCTAGTTGATCTGGGAAAGAATAACAGAAAAGATTTATATGATCAATTAAGTGACATACTTAAAGATATTCATTCAAGGGAAAAAGTCGTACTAGGAGGTGATTTTAATACACATCTAGTACAATCCAAGAGAGGAAATAAAACAGTACCTACAGGACTAGGCTTTGGAACTAAAAATAATGCTGGAGATAATATGTTGGAATTACCAATAGCACGATATGGCGAATGTTTAATGCAAAAGATGAGAAACGAGTTTCTTCAGGACAAAAGTAGTAGAAAAAATGAGCTGAATCTGAGGGAAAATGCTAATACAATTTGGAGAGATATTTCAATAGAAAAAAATTCTTGGAAATATTTTAGCAACGAATTTTGAGAATAAAGAAACTTGGTAGTGGTCAAACGTAGATCAAGAAACAATAAAAGAAAAGAGAAAACTGCATAAAGAGTGCCAAGAAAATAAGTTAGGCATAGATCTTCAAAACTACACGGTCGCCAAAAAGATAGCAAAAGTAGCAGTAGAAAAATAAAATGAGAGGCGGGATCAACGTTAGTGTGGTCACTGTTTAGCCAAACTGGAGCACGATATTCGGCTGTTGAATAGACTGATGCAGGAGCGCTTGTCCTGATGGTATCCGCAGTGGCTCTCCAACAAGTTTTTGCAAGCTTGTGAATGATGTTGTTGCGAATTTTTACTTCAGCTGCAGTTTTATGTAAGTGTTGCTTGAAAGTTAAAGTGCGATCTAGTATTATTCCGAGGATCTTTGGGTTTGGATTATGTTTTAGAATAATTCCTTAGCTTTCTATATTTAATCTCTGGTTTACTTCACAGTTATTTAGATGGAAAGCCGAAACTTCTGCCTTTGCAGGATTTGGTTGAAGGCCTCATTTTTTAAAATATGCCTAAATAATATTTAGGTCGCCTTCTAGAACGGCTTGGGCGTTCTCGATGTTCTTGTATATCTCAAGCTATGTCATCTGCATAAATAAATTTACGTGAGGTTTTAGTAGGAGCGTCTGAGGTGTAAATTTTAAATAAGAGCGGCGATAGTACCGACCATTGGGGTAAGATATTCTGTACAGTTTTGAATTTTATAGTTTTCCCATTAAAGCTAATTTAAAATAATCTGTCGCGTTGGATTTGATTTGCTAGTCGTGTCGTAAGCGCAAGTCAGATCAATAAAGATACTGCCGTTTTGATTTTTTTTTGGAAGCCATTTTCAATAAATTTTAGATCACTACAGTACTTTTCTGGCACAAATACAGCTTGTTCTACAGGAATCTTTCCGTTAACAGATTGCAAAAGCCTCGCGTAGATTATCGTAGAGCAGGCTTTTAAAAGGGCAATTGGTCTGTAACTCTTAGTTAAGGATCAGTTAAGTAGCAGTTAAGGATCTTTGCCCATTGTGCAGATTGCGATGACTTTGCGTCTCGTTAAAGAAATCTAGAAGCCATTTTGGAGTTTTTGAATCACTCCTACAGCTTTGCGACATTTGATAAGTCTGGTGCATTAAAAAGTTCCATTATCCCTATTTTCCTCATGATTTGCAGGCTTTGCTGATTGTACTTTTGATCTTTTTGAGCTGATATCGTACTTCTCTTTTATGAACTTTTTTAAGGCTGGTTTGGAAAGCCGGGCAATGCGTTTCACTATAGCTTCTAGGTTTGGAGATAATGAGTTAGTTGTCGGGATGTTAAGGCCTGTTTCCAGTTTTACAAGTAGGTTTCAGCTATGCGTGAAGTTAAGGTCTTCACTTGGTGGTTCTCGAAGAATTTAGAGACTCTATAAGTTGTAGACCTACGTCAGGGTCTCCGATTTGCTCGTATTGATCATACATGTCTTTATATTCGTCGGTCCAGCATGGAATGTAAGATCTGGTTAGACCGGGTGGAATGTGTTTTTTAGTACAGCCAATTATAAGTTTGGTAAATATATCGGAGTTTTATAACTTTGGCTCAATATGTCTAAATTCATTCTCCAATTGGACTTATACTTATCCCAGTTTGCCTCACGAAAGTTCTATCTACGCAGAGGAATTGAGTTTATAATTGAAATAGTAATACCCATAGCTGTTATTACTGGCCTATGATGCGATTTTGGGAAATTATCAAAGGAACTTTTTTGGTGGCATGGTTATGGCAGTTGTCGTTGGTGGATATAAATGTTACTTATGTATTGTAGCCTTTTTGCCACCTAACGGAAAAAAAGTACGCTTCTGTTTTCCATCTTGCAAAAGTCTAAGATTCTTGAGCTCTGCTCATTCAATTCCTTATTTGCCTTAAAAGCTGCATTGTTTATAGCCCCATGCACTGTGATGACTATTGAAGGATGCGGGAATAAAAGAAGTACTTCTAGTGACCATATTGTGTTTGGTGGTTTATATATTAACTACTGTGATTTTGTCTTGATGTATAACTTTATGAAGCATATGAAGTGTATTGCAATTCATATGTTGACCAGCTTGATTGAATGTGATTTCATCATTGGTATTGGGATTTTGAGCGCCAAAAACCGCCATATTTATGCCTTTTGTTAATGAGCTAATGAGTGGTAATGAGCTTTGAATGTTTTGGACAGAAGTGGTGAATATGGACCGATCCACTGTTTCTTTTAGGCGAATAAAGAAAATAATTGTGCCAGTAACAGTAAAGAAAATAAACCACCAGTATCAAAGGAATCGATTGATACATTACAAATTAAGAAAAGAAAAAAGAGAAGAATAAATATAGATAGTGGGTTACTATTATTAATTAGAAACTTGGAAATTCTAATAAAACTAAAAAACAAGTAAAAGGAAGGATAACAAGAAGCCTTACTCACGGAAGTGTAGACATAAATGTTGGAAAAATTGACAGAAGATGAACGTAAGATTATATTTAACAACTACTGGCAAATGGGTGATTAAAGCGAAGTTTTGTTGCTGCTACCTATCGTTACGTGAGGAAAGGTAGCATTAGAAAAGCAAATAATGCTTTCTTCTTTGAAAAAGATGGAAAACGCTTGAGAGTCTGCAAAGTTTTTTTATGAATACACTAGATTACATATAGATTAATTCACACTGTATTAGACAAACGGATTGTACTTCCAAGCAATAGCATCTCCCAGGACCTCCGTGGACAACATAAGAACCACAAACATATTGATGAAAAAATTAAAGAAGATATTAGACAATAATACCCATAATACGTAGGCATTACTGTTGTACCGACACAAGCAGGGGATTCATTGATGGAAGCAAAATTATAGCTCAAATCTATGGATATTATGTAAATTCATGCTTAGAAAAGAATCTTGCGAATTATGTGATGATCTATAAAATGTTTACAAAAGGGTTCAATTTACCATTTTTTAATCCGAAAAATGATCAATGGGAACAATCTATTGCCTCTGAAAATGCAATTGGTGTTGAAAAAGAAAACCTGACGCAATCTTACGAACTTCATCTATTAGAGACAGATTTCCGCAATGGAAAAAGGCATGATAAAGAAGAGACAGCTGATAACACTACGATCTAGAAGCTGTTTTTCAATGCTCAAGAGGAGACAATTCTTTACAAGAGTAAATTGAACGTTTTGAATCTTAGTTTTTTTTTTAATTAAAATCAAAAGACGCCACCTTTTTGGTGTGGTATGAGGGAGAAGTAGACCGCGGTGTTAATGAAATCAGAAGTTGTGTGCTACGGTTTGTAAAAGAAAAAGCTACATTAACGAAAAAAAAACTCGACTTAGTCTTTTACACTGATAATTGCTGTGGCCAATAAAAAAACAGATACACGATTAAATTTCCGAACCTTTTTCGGAAAGTTTCCGAACATAGAATCCATTATCCACAAATTTCTAATCAAAGGTCATAGGCAAAATCAGGGAGATAGTGCTCAGTCTATGATTGAAAGAGAAGTTACACGGTGCTTAAAGAGTGGTCTAAAATTTATACACCTGATTATTCTGTGTCGATAAATTGTTCTGCAAAAAGACAGGATACCCGTAGAATGTTACTGAGATCACCCTTGAAATTTTTTTCAATATTAAAAATCTTCAGACCTGAAGAACAAGAGTTATAAGTTTATTTTTGAGATCAATTTTTCTAAAACAACAGCATAACTTCGAATATGCCTCGTAAAAGAGGGTAGAATATGGTTATGGTAGAATACCTCGATTTCTTAAAGCATATGCTATATGTTTACTAAAGGATTTTGATATTTAATAAATAATAAAATTAGTATAAAAATATTAGTAATTCTGAATTCTTAAAATGCCTCTCCTTTAAAACTAACATGTTTGAAGCGAAGCTTCTGTACTGGCGTTGTATTATTGACATGACAACGTCTTAAATTAGGTTGTGGCTCGGAGTCACTCATGGAAAAGTGTAACGCCCGCTCACGTCTGTTACGATGAGTCACCGAACGAGAGAGAGGCCCGCCGGACCGGCGAATGCCTTGCGTCTCTCTCCCACTCAAACATGATCTGTCCGCTGGTGCGATGCTATTTCTCCTATCATCGTCCTTTCCTCAACAAAATCACTCAAATAGAAATTAGTTAAGTTTAAGTTTACATGTACAATGTTTTAGTAAACAAAATATATTTCTATAGTTAAAATTTGTGCAATTCTTATTTTCATTCAATTCCTTGTTCCTATTGTGCAATTTAATAATATTCATATCAATAAATATTCTACCGAGAAAAAGACGTTGTCACGTAAAATCTTCGCCCGTAAAACCGACTTTACAGGCAACCGATTTTTTTTTTCTCTATAATAAAATGCTGAGGCGATCGTACGGCACTAGCGCCACAAAAAGGCGTCACGGGTAGCGTCACAAAATAGCGGTTCTTCACATCGATTCACCACTCTCGATCAATTCATTTCTACTCATCATATATTTATTCTAAGCAGGTTTAAATTAAAAATTATGTGCAGCGTTCGTCGTTGTTTGTAGCCTTCTATAACCTATAACTCAATTGCTCTGTTCACTTAGCCCATTTTGCAAATGATAACTGAGTAAGCATCGTCCAACACACGTGTAAGTTTATTTTTCTGAAGCTCTAAGAGTATTTTTAAGCAGTAAACAAAATGCTGTAACAACCTTTTTTCCTGTCTTTGGTCAGAAATATTTTCTAACTAGACTGCACTAAACTCCTTTGTCTATTTTAGAAAATTTTCCTCTGCGCGGCTTTTTGAAATACTGCAAAAATATATGGTAGTAGAAACATAGAAAGAACAATTTTGTAATATTGGAATTTTTTTAAATAATTTATTAAATACTACTGAAATTTAGATAAAAAACTTTGGATAGTAGTACGCCTTATACCGCAGATATCAGTAAAAAATAATTACGTGAAAACGTCCACGTTAATGATCTTAATATATTCTACAAAGAAAACTAGGTCTGTGAGTAAAGCGATCGATTTCTTTAGAAATTAAGCATTCTTGCTACTTCCAAAAACTTATATTAATCGATGTGATGTAATAATTCTTGGAGAAAGTAATAAGGGTGGAAAAATCCGGGACATTGCGAAATATAACAACATCGATAGTCTCAGTTATATTCTCATGCAAAAAAGTAATCGGTTTTATATATTTAACATTTATAATACGTAAAGCGATTGAATTGTACTGAATATAAAGGTAGATATGTATATAGACAATTGATTGGTAATAATAATACAAAAAGTATTGTTTCAAGTCAAATATAAATATAAAATATAAGTATAAAACATAAAACTGAGTTATATTTTGTGTTTATTATATGGGATTAAACGACAATTGATTTTAATCATAATTACATTTTTAACCATAAAAATGAATCAATTAAACCAATAAAGAAGAATCGATCAAATTCACCATGGAAACAGAAACTAATTCACTTTATTTTCTGGATGTGATAATCACAAAAGAGGATACAGGATATGTAACTAAACCTTACAGAGAACCAACAAACACCGACAGATAATTAAATTACCACGCAAATCACACCGTAAACAGCAAAAAAAGAATCATTAAATCATTATATGATAGAGCCTAAAACACCTGCTCTAATGAAAAGTCATTTCAAGAAGAAAAAACCTGTTAACAAAGGTTTTAACAAAAAATGACTACTCATTGTTATTCATAAACAAGGAATTCCTCAATAAGAAAGGGAACAACAAAACACCACAAGCAATTCAGACTCACTCACAAGAAGGGAGTCAAAGATGACAATACCATGCGTAAAAGGCTTATCAGAAAAATTAAAAAGGATAGAATTAAGTACATCACAACATTTAAAACATAGTTACGTCTGTATTTCTAATTTGTACATTACCTCCCATAGTTCTGACCTTGGTACAGAGTCATACGCCTTTCTCAGGTCCACAAATGCCAAATGTATATCTTTATTTTTTGCTTTTTTTTTCAACAGTTGTTCCAGTGTGTATATGTGGTCTATGCATGATCTTCCTGCCGTGAAGCCTGCCTGATCCTCTCAGATTTTGCCTTTTATCGCTTACTCTATCTTTTCTCGCAGTATCTTCCCATATAATCTTCCTATTGATGATATTACTCTTATTCTTCTGTAGTTTTCGCATGGTTTGCTATCTCTTTTCTTAAATATAGATGTCATATATGCCTCCGTCCGTTCCCTTGGGAGCTGTTCTCCACTTATGGCTTTCTGAAATATCCATTTTATCATCCCGTGTAATGTTTTGAGCCGTACTTATACGTACTCAGGTAAGATGCCTCCAGGTCCCGGTGCTTTCTTATTTTTAATTGCTTTTATGGCCGTTCTCATTTCCCTATCTGTTATTTCTATTTCTTGTTGTGGATCTGCTTCGTCTTCGCCTCTTTTCGCCTTGTAATAGTCCTTCCATTCTTTGTCCTGTATATTTCCCAATTTAATTTTTTCTTTTGAGTTTTGTTTCAATCCTCTCAGTACTTTCCATGACTCCGAAGTTTTGTACCTCCTATGTATGTTTTAATATTTAAGCAGGTTCTTTCCCATTCTTCATTCTTTTGTTGTGTTATTTGTTATTTCACTTTTTTTTTTTCTATATTCTTTATAAACTTCATCGTTGTTTGTAGTCAGCCAATTTCTGTATAGTTGCTTTTTTTCTTCAATTATTCTTTTTGTTGGTTCATTTATTTCATAATAGTTTATTTGTTATATGTTCTTTCTCTCCAAGGGCTTCGAATGATGCTTGTTTTATACTCGCCTTTATATGCTCGTATATTTCTTCGATGTTGCCGTATCTGAATTCTATTAATTTTTGGTCTAGACGTTGTTTATATAGTTCTTTTATTGATTGTTCTTGGAGTAGTTCTGTATTGTATTGTTTTTCTCTTATAGTGTTCAACGGTTCTGCTGTAGAGTAGTAGTTTATGATCAGTTCATCATTCTGCTCCTATTCTGACTCTCACATCTTTTATCTTAATTGCGTTATCTTGTTTGACTATTACGTAGTCTGTTATCGATTTCAGCTTTCGTGTTTCTTGCGTTCATGTATATTTATGAATATTTTTATATCTGAAGAATCCGGTGGTGATTTTTTCGCATAATTCAATTAGACATTCTCCATTATCGTTTTGTTCATTCTCTTCAGATCTCTCTACTACTTTATCGTTTCCTTTCCTTCCGGCTCTGCTAATCAGCTTCAATTTTAATACTCATAAATTCAATTTTTTTCAAAAGAAGACTTGAGAATGTTGGGAGTACGAAAGTGGAAAGCCAAGGCGAAGAATAGGAGAGAATGGAGACTTATCCTTGAGCAGGCCAAGACCCACTATGGATTGTGGAGCCAATGATGATGATGAGTTTCAATTTTTGTTTCCAAATATCCATATAATTCTTTGAACTCATAAAAGTTTATAGCTTTTATTGCAGCTGGAACTATGTTTGAAAATTGAATAGCTAAATACCTTGAAATATTTCTGGATCTCTCAAGGCAGCCAAATTCTGGTACAAGATTACTCTTGTTTCTAGTAGGCCAATTTTGAAAATCTACATGCGTATTGTATTTTGTTTAATGTGCAACAGACACTGCATAATATATACTTAAGGTAAATTTAAAATTTTAAAAGCTCTAAAGGAGTTTCTACAGTCTGCCCTATAACCGAGCCCAGAACTAATAGCACTTTCATCGTTGTACACTTTATCAATATAACACTTTATCAATATAACAAGAGTGACCTCAGGGGTACAGCATAAGTTAGATGAGAATGAAAGTTACTTCGATAAAATAGCTTCTCTGGAAGTTACTTCCAGGTACAAGATTCCTGAAAAAGAAAAGTTGGCAAGAAAGCTTTTTAGATAAATTAACTATGTTGTTCTCAGGGTAATCCTGCATCCAAGTGTACTCCCAGAAACTTAGCCTCGGTTGCACGTTGCAGTAGAGTAATGCATCTAATATCAGTGTTATTTATTTCTTTAAGTCAAATTAACACTTTGTGATCTAGAGTTGTTTAAAGAGGGACTTCTTCTTCTTCTTCTTCCTTCTTGTATGTAGACTTTAAACTCTGTTTCTTCTTCAATATTATCCTCCTAAATTGTTTAAATTATCGCACCATATTTTTCTTGATCTGCCAATACTTCTTTTCGCTTTTCGCTTCTCTCCTCATCCAACAGACTTTTCCCTGATACTCGTCGAAGAGGGACGATTAGCTAAAAATCAATTGAATAAGTTTTTTTCAGATGTTTGGTAATCAAGAGTTTCAAATGTAGGAGGGTCATAGCTTACATAGAAAGTAGTGTTATCAGGAAATAAAACAGTTATCTCGCTCATTTTGAGAATATACTAGGTCATTAATATAAATAAATATAAATAATAAGAAAGGAAGATTTAAATTTTATTGTGATATTTAAACACATTTTTTAAATATTTATTACTTTTTACCTTTCTCCTTTACTACAAAGGTACGGTTAGGTAGCATCACGACAATTTAGTTCTCGAATGTGCTGATGGAAACAGTTGGATAGAACCGCTAGCGAACTATTTTCTTAGGGTTTTCAACTAAGATTTTGCTTCTCCCATTAATGCTACAACTTCACAAACTATAGAGTTAGTTAATGTTTTCTCTATTTAGCATCCATGGCTCTACACCATACAATAATATCGAGACAACAAACAAAGTAGGTATCCGTAATTTCAGTTCCAAACTTTGGTTTTTTCTTTGGAACAATGTCTTGGTTTACATTTACACACAAATATGCTATAATAAAAACATTAAGCATTAAACACATTTTGTCTGTAGATTTTTATATCTTCTTTTTCTTTTATTAAACTTAATATCTAATATGCCATCCACTGTTTTATATTCTATGGTTTTTAAGTAATTTTTTTACATGGTTCGTGATCCCTAACGTATTCTCTACGTTAGTTTAGGAATGCCGAGAAGACTCTATAAACAAAAAATAATGTCCGCGACCAAAGAAAAGCCTGGATCTAAACACAAATATATGTGGTTGATAATGGATCCAAACACAAACACCTACACAGTGGAGTATACAAATTTTCATGTGGTGACTGCCCAAAAACTTACATCGGTAACACTGGTAGAACCTTTAAAAAACGTATAGCAGAACACAAAACGGTTGTCTATAATAGAAAAACATAATCATTCTTTTAACGACCAATTTATAATTCTCCATATTTAAAATACAGATCTTAAGCTATCTTTATTAGAATCTATGGAAATTAATAAATTAAAAAATACAGATATAATTCTGAATGACCAACATAAGACTAACGGCTTTTCCCTCATTAACTTATATTTTGTGGAAGCGTAGAAAAACTTTTCAGCGTTTTATTCTTAGATAAAATGAACTTCCTTCCATCAAGTAAAGGTCGAATCCATCTCTTATTGAAAGTATAACGTTTGTAGTAAAGATTTAACAAAAATTGGACTACCTACGTGTTTAATTCTATTAATTTCGGCCAAAAAATATGCATATTTCCCATTGTAAATAGTATCTTATCTTAAACCAATTTTTATATTTAAAATGTTCTTAGTTGTATAGATTTTAATTATTAAATGTCGATAGGAAAAGTTTTAAAAAGGTTAACTGAATTCTAAGAAGAATTAGACCAAATAATCGATTCCCTTCTAAAGGACCGACTTCCAAAAATTAGCGTGCCCTGCGGAAATGATGTAACAGTATTTTCTGGGAGATAGAGCGCGCAGAAGGAAGCAACAGGCTGTTTCTGAGAAGAACGACATGTATAAAGGTGCGAGTATTTTCAAGCGCGCGAGTTAAACCTCTGCGGCACCGAACGGACGAACAACATACACATACGTATACGTAACTGACAGTGTTAACTCTTAAGTCGCGTGCTTTTATTCTTGTGTGTTCGCGTAACTTTGGGCATTGGGTATTGGATATTGGTTTCGGCGGTGCAGTGGCAGTGAGTGCATTAATGCCGGGTACCGGCCTTCTGCTATGGGCTTAGGCTGCCACATTTCGGCTCATTTGGCCGCGTGCTTTTGGACTTCTTTCTGCATCCTAGCTCTCTGTTTACTCAACTTTTCCGGCGCCGATCCAGGACTCTTCCAAGATCTAGGCCTTAAGGTTCTTCCAGATATTTCTAAGGTAAATCAAAATATTCTTTTCCCCCATCATAATAAGTATTTTAAACAATTTCATCACACGCAAAAAACCGTTGGCGCTTAAATAATAATTTTATGCAAAATACCTTGCAAAACATTCCGGTATATTTTATTGCTTAATTAAAAATTACTTGGATTACAATTATTGTTAATTAATATGTCAAGTTAATTTTAGTAGCTTTTTTAGAAGAATACAAACAACTAGTAGTATTAGTTGTTTACAAGGCATTCACTCCGTGTTTCCTTTCTGTTCTAAGTTAAGGGGAAATAAATAATTTAAATAGAGAATACAAGCTTTAAAAAAAGTTAAGCGGAATATTCTGCCAAGTATAATTTTTCTTTGTTAAATTATTCTATAAGAATTCAGTGATTTATAGAAATTCCTTGGTAATCACTTAAATTCTTCATCTTTTTAGTATCACCATTTTTATTCTTTCGATTAGGCCTCCTACAAAAATTGCTGCTGATTTTGTAGTTTTTTTATTAAATTAAAATCAAGAAAAGTTTTTAGCAATAAATGTTTATATTTTCATATTAAAAATAAGATAATACGGTAAATTAGTGACTGGGAATTGGATAAATGATAATTTTTACGATTAGAAACAGTTTCTTTGCACATATGATTGGGTTAAAAATAATTTGATTACTAAAAAACTGTTTTTGTATTGTTTTACGTTTTTCCTATCTATTTCATCTACTAGCCCTTTTAGGAATTTCGGAAAAATGTAAATTAAAAACTTTACGGTGTTTATTTAATTTAATAATATAATCAGTTAATTTAATAAATGGGCCTTATTATTCATCATTACATTTGGAATAAAAAACTTTAGCTCTTTTCTAGACAATGTTCACAAAATAAGCAGATATATATATATATATATATATATATATATATATATATATATATATATATATATATATATTCTAAATTTACGTGAGGAATTTGGATATGATAATCAATATTAATGCTCTTACGAGATCTTTTTATTTTTTTTCCTTTTCTAAAACGGATCAATTAATTAAACGTATATATTTTATCAAATCTCCTGTAAGATTACTCCGATGGAAAAATGTAACCAACAAGAAAGCATTTTGTTTCTGCCCCCTTGTTTTTCATATTTTTGCATACTAATATTCCGATTTCATTTAATATTACGTACTCTTAGATTAAAGTTGTTAGTACAATTACAAGAAAAAACAAATAATTTTGTTTATTATACTATAGTTTTTGGTAAACTAAACATAATCATCGCTGAAATCAAGATATTGTCAAATGAAGGTACTCAATTAGGTGATCAATTTAGGTGTATCCTCAAAGCTTGCTAGTGAACGGTTTTTAAAATTATCCAATTATCTTCTTTCGACTTTTGATAATAGTGTATCATTTGAAATATTCCTTTAAGCCTTGAATAGGTAAAATTTTTGTGTGAGTATCAAAAATTTAAACAATAGATATAGCAAAAGCAATATTTTAATTGTTTCATTAAAATAAAGTTTGTTTATAAAATAATTCCCTTATTCCGAAATTCGCAAAGTGATCCGACTAGTAAAATTGGAGGATGCGCCAAAACTTATTTGCTGCTAATTCACTGCTATCATTTGACACATGTCTTGCAAGTGACGACAATGTTTATTATACCTATAAGTATAGTATAAATAAGTGAAAAGCTCTATTTTAATGTCTGACTTATAGAATTATCTAAGCACTTATCTTACCAAATTTACTTTATACTTTATACTTTTTAATCGACTCTGCTTTTGAAAACAATTAATTAGTCAGAAAAACCTACGTTAAAAACAATAGATCAATATCATATTGACTTATAATATTTATCACTGTCTTATGCTGGTACTGATTAGTATATGATATTTGCGGTAAATTTACAATAAGGTAATTATTAAAAGATTTTAGGGGACATATTTAGAATAAATCTGTTACCATTAAACTAAAGAATTAATGATTTATCATACGCTGCAATGCCATTACCAATTATATAATAAATAATAAGCGTGTTTAACAATTATTTTAACACGACAATTTTGGTTAGAACGAAAACCTAACCTAACATAACAATATTCTGCAATTTTAAAACAGTTACTATACATCTAATATAATTTTAACATTGTTGATTTTAGTCCATAAAAATATTATTTATATTTTTATAATAAGTATTATAATTAAAATAACACAATGAAACACATAATCTGTGTACTTAAACAAGAATACTAATAGCCTATTTTCAATCATGACAAATTGAAATTTTACACTATTCGTTATAATCTGAAAACAATAATTTACACCTCAATACAATAGCAAGGCTATCTATATTACAATAAAATAAAATAAAATAGGTACAGTAAAGAGCCTTGCAAGAAATTATGAAATTTTAAGAATGAAAAAGGTGGCACATAATAATTAAACAGTGTATTTTTCTTTATTCCATTATCTACAGTAGATAATTAGAGATATTCAAACACCATTAAAATCTTGATATTACCTATTACAAAATTTGATCTGCTTGGTTACTTTTCTATATTTTGTATTTAAATTTTTATATTTGAAAATAATCGATGTGTTTTTTACTGAATAACTTGAATAGTGATATCTTTCATTATAAAGATTATAAATTTTTTTTAATATATAGGGTGCACCATTAAAAACTATAGCATCTATTTTATTTAATTAATCTGAAAAAATCTTTTGAAAGAAATGTAAAGATAAAAATTGCTGCAATGAAGTTATGATTCAAGATATTCAAAAAGTGAGATACTAATCCATTCTTTTGATAAATAATGTCTTTATTTTTGGCATATTTTTTATATGATTTTATTAAGTATTCTCGTTTTCCTGCTACAATTGTTGGGCCATTTTGTAGTATAAGCGTTTTTTTTATATTCATTTTAAGTTCTTATTCTATTCTATCTAATCAGTTTCCCCCTCTTTTTCACTCATTTTACTACTACATAGTTGTTCTTATTTCTAATTTTTTTTATCTAATTCCGGAATTGATAGGCCTTTTTCACCTTGAATATTACAAAATCAACAATGTTCAAAACCAGTACTATTTCTGTTTTTCAACATTTTAACAATATTTTTTGTCGTTTCTTTCTTCATTTTATGCCCCACTTAAAAAACAAGTTAAAAGTCTAATCAACGACAGTATCGATATGTTATAACAAAACATCTCTTTATTGTTATTGAGCAAGCATGAACTCCTAAAATAGGTCAAAGGAGCTTTCAACCGGGGTGATCACCCCTTTCTCGAGCAACAGACATCAAGAGTGGAGAACTATCCAACATAGTCTACGAGCTAGGGTGGTTGAGTATGCACTGTTATATTCCCTCCGTACCTTAACGTTTTTTTATACTTTTTTTAGTATTTCCTAAACTATTAGAGATATTTAATTTTACCAAAACGAAAATTGCCCCTTTTGAAGAAATAAAATAGCATTTGACAAACTTTGATCCGATTGTTAGAACCGGAGTTAGATAACAAATTTCATGAAAAACAATATTTATATCCCAAGATGAAAATAGTCTGCAAAGACTGGTGCACAGATTTAACATAAGAGCAAAAGAAGTTAATATGACAATCTCATCTCAGAAAACTAAAACAATAGTAGTCAGTAAACAACCAACCAAATGTAAAATAGAAATTGATGGCATTAGTATTGAACAAGTAATGGAAATAAAATACCTGGGAATTATACTGTCTAGCTATGGAGACCTAGACAAAAAAGTGAGAAATCATGTACAAAAAGCAAATAGACTGGCAGGATGCCTTAATAACACTATTTGGCGAAACAGACACATTGACACTGAGATGAAGTTAAGAATTTATAAAACCAGTGTAAGACCAATAATGACATACGCCTCAGAAACAAGACCCGACACAGCCACAACGCAAAGGCTACTGGAAACGGCAGAGATGATAGTACTGAGAAGAATTACAGGAAATACTCTGAGAGATCGAAAGAGAAGTGAAGACATTAGAAGAAAATGTAATGTAAAGTGTATAAATAAATGACCACAAAATAGAAAAAAAGAATGGAATAACCACATAAGCAGAATGTAGGAGGCCCGTGTCGTCAAAATAGCAAGAGATAAGTCACCAGTCGCCAGAAGAAGTATCGGACGACCGCGCAAAAGATGGAGTGACAACTTTCCATACAGGTATTAATCCGCCAATGAACAAGCAGAAATGCTTATAAAGAGGAAGACGAAGAAGAAGAAGACTCTTGTTCTGATTCACCAATTCATACCTTAGTTGTTTATTTTATGTAGCAGAAAACCCAAGACCTTAATATGAATAGTCTCAATGCCAGCGTTGCACAATTGGTTGAAAAGAGGGCCCCCACGTTGGGCGCCGTTGGTTGACAGTGGTTTTGAAGTCAATAAGCGAGGTTTATGTTATATACTGTGGATTATCGTTGATTTTTATGGACTAATGTTTTGATTTTGATAATCTATTATTTTCTCTCCTAAGAATACAAATCAATCAAAAAATAAAAAAGAGATTAGTGATCGTAATACTAATGTTATCGAAGACAAGTATATTTTACCAATCAAAAACTTACTTATATAAAAATACACATAATGCGATACTGTTTAGAATTTCTTAGAAGAAAACATTTAAAAGTTCTCTAAACAATTAACCACACATATGATTATTACTCACATGGTTTTTGTCCTGTACATTTTTTCAATTACGTAATTATGTGCATAGCATCCTTAAACATCTTTAAGAAGATCATATCATAATAATAAATAACAATAAGAAAATAATCTTGCCGTATGCTTCCGGAAATATTTAAGGAATTTCCAAGCAATCAGAACGGTGACGATAATGACTGACCTATCGTAACATTGACGAATAATGATCCGGCTCACTCAAAGGTGTCCGAGTTAAGGCAAAAAAATCCCCCTTTTGTGAATATCTATTTTAAGCTTGTTTTATTATTTTTTTTAATTTTCAATAAATATCACATTTAGGAACTGGATATTTTGAGAGGGTCCGGTTTTTTAGATTTATTGATATATTCTGCAATAATTTTAAATAATTTCTTAACGCTTATTATTTCACATCAGTGGAAAATATTCACGCCAATCACTGATTTGTTATGCTAGTTTTTTTATTTAAATACGTCTTTCTTTGTTGATTATATCATTAGAAAACGTGTTATTTATTATGATTTTTGTTGTATCATCTTCGAAAATAAACCAAAATCAGCTTTCCTTATTAAACATACAAAGTTTATATCGAATCGAATAAAAAGCAAAAAGAACATTTGAAACTTCTATAGTATTATCGAATTACTGTGAACATTGGTAAGTTCTGTATTATTTCAACTTGGCAACACTGGTGTGGCAAATGTGACAGATGTTTCTTGATTTATTGCATAACCTATCATCATTACTAATGCTAGTCGTTTTTGCGAGTAGTGTAGCGAAGCTATATGTATTTTTAGTATTTTAAGAGAAAATACACGTTTTAGTTAATTTGTTCGTATTTGAGGCATCATGGACATTACTCTAAGGAAAAAAAATGATAATTACAGTTCTTCATCATCATTGGTGCTGTTAGGTTGAGCCTCGACATTCCCAAGCTTATTTTCTGTTCTTTACAGTTTAGTGCTAGTTTGCCAAACCGATTTTCCTAGCATACTTATCTACACCATCCATTTAACTGCATCTTGGTCATTTCATCGTCTAGTTCTCTCCGGTTTCGCCAAGAGTGACGTGTTGTGGGTAGCTTACAATAACCATGGTCAGATGTCCTGCCTGATGTAGGCGTCTAATTTTTATTGCAGTCACTACAACTTTTATTTCGACTATTTCGTTGTATTTATTGTATAGCTCGAAACTCTTTCGACGACGCTAAGTTCCATTATTATTTTATTGTGTTCAATATTTTTTTAGTAATAAGTATTTTTTCTCGAATATTAATAAATTAGAACTGAGATTATTATGGTTCTGTATACCATTATCTTTGTTTTTCTGGTTAGAAAATAGCCTCTAAGATATTTGAGTCCATAATAACTTACAAATTTATACACTACTTCAAATTTATTGTTTCCAATATTTTGTCCGATGTTACTTATTCTGTAGTCTGTTTCTCATGTTATGAGCTTTGTTTTGCTTTTGTTGATCATTAGACAAATATTATCTACTGCATTTAAGAGTGCGGCGAATATCTCGTCTCAGATCCTCAGTCCTCTTATGGTGTTGAATTCTTCCGTATAGATATTTTGACTTGTTATTTTAGGTATAAATTTTGCCTTTATAATCTTCAACTACCTTATCAGTTTAACAATAATTCTGAAATCTTGCATTATTCCTATAACTTCGGTGTCAATATCAGGTTCTCTAGTTTTTTTAAGGATATGTGTTAATACGAATACCTAGTAGTAGTAGTATAACCGACCACGTCTGAATTTACTTTTGTGTTTACCTAAACGGTGAACCTAGTGGGGTTCCTACGATGGCGTCAAGAGAAATCAGATTGGTCATGCTTTGATAGATGCCAGGAGTGGTAGTAACTGCTTAGATGTAAGAAGCCTAAGACAGGCGGATTGAGACAATTTTGGATTTCTCCAAAAACCCACAAGAATACGTTAACAACATCATGGCATACCGAAGCTCTGAAGGATAGTGAGACAGAGCAAAAATTTTAAGAGGCTATACAGATAGCGTTAACACAGACAGAGGGTTATAAGAAAACATAGACTCTGCTTGGAAAAATATAAAATTACTTTTGCCAAGCATATCAGAAAAAATACTATAACACACAAAGAGAACAGCAAAAAAATGGTTCGATGACGATTGCCTGAAATCCATAAAAGAATGAAACATGGCTAAAAGGGACATGCTACAAAACAACAGTAAAAGGTATAAACAGCAAAGAACAGAGACAAGAAAACTAATGAAAAGGAAAAAGAAGGAGTACCAGAAACAAATAATCAGATATATAGAAGAAAATCGGAAGAACAACCGAGTTAGACAATTCTTTAAAGGAGTTTCAGAAATCAAGGCCCGGTACCAAGCAAGAACAGCTTCCTTCAAAATGATAGCGTACAGCTTATTACTGATGGCAAGGAAATCCCAAAAACCTGGAAGGGCTAGTTCTATCAACTGTTAAACGACCAATCGAGCAGAAACACATCACATATAGAAGTGCATGCAGCTGAAATAGAAGAGCAATACTCGAAATACGAAGAAGTAACTCAGGCAATTTAAAAACAAAAATAATAAGGCACAAGGCAGCAATGGTATGCCCGCAGAGTGCTTAAACACGGAGGAGAAGCGTTGTATAGATCTATATGCAAGCTATTTTAAGGAATTTGACGAGAAGTAACAATACCAGATGAATGGAAAGAAGGGGTCATTGTACCAATCTACAAAAAGCGCTGTATTAACTACCAGGCTCCTAAATATTACCTACAAAGTCCTTGCAAACATTAAAAACTATATTTTTAAAGTTCTACCTGGATTTTATTATTGCCCAATGCTTTGTTCTTCTTTTTGTTTCCAGTTTGCCTCGTTAGTTTCTTGTAAAGTTGGTGGATCGACTTCATTCTCATTGCTTAGTTGAGTCAGTGCACGTATAATTGCATCTCTTAATGATTTTCTTCTTATTAGGTATTATATTTCCTGCCTTCTCTCCACACATTTAATCTAGGTTTGAGATTCTTTTCTTGTACCATTGATTTTTCTATAAAAGTTTCTTGACCGGTTTTGATTTCTCAGGGTCCTTTTATTTCTCTTGTGGACAGGTTTCTTATTTATTCTAAGATCCTTGTAAAATTAAACAGTTCTTAATGGTTTCACACTTAGTGAGTACATTGTACGACGTAAAGGTATATTGCTAGGGAATGCTCCGTGCTAGAAGCTACAAAAGGAGAGAAAAGAAATCTGATAAAACAGGCACATACACTTCATTCGATTAAATCTAACGCTTTTTACGCAGATTCCACGTTATCAATATCGGTTGAATTGTTTCTTTGCAGAGTCGTCGTCGTAAGTTCATCTTCTTTTTCTTGCATGTCTCCTGTGGAGGTTGCTGATCAACATGGCTATTTGCACTTTTGAAACTGCTGCACGAAACATTTCTAATAAGTAAGTTCTTCAGCTGACTAATAATTCTGTGGTTTCTTCTGTGGAAGAAAAAATATTTGCTACTCTTGACATTTTTTCCTGTACTAGTATTTAATTATTATCTTCTCAAAAACAACTAATATTATTAAAATCGTTTTATGGATCTTCCTTTTATCCCATCTATATCGTACGACCCTGCAATTTTGAAGATGGTTGTCGACATATCTTCTTGCCACTCTATGTTCAAATTTCTCTTTAATCTTAGTTTTTCTTGGACTTTCTTTGACTTCTTCTGGACTTCTTAACGTACTACCCTATATAGAATCCAATAATCGATAAAACATTTTTACTGGTCTTTATGCGTATCCGTATTTGTTGTTCTATTGTTTTGCTATAAACATTTTTAAATGTCATGATATAAATAATACATGAACTGTAGAAGAAAGAGCTTAGTATAATTTTATGTTTGTTTTATTTATTATGAAAATTATTTAATAACAATGAGAAGCATGATTTGAGAAAACGATTTGAAAATCTGATTTTGTGTATACTCACCGAATGAATCTACTAATGAACATTAAAACTCAAACAATATTGAAACGATATTAACCGTTCAATTTTCAATTTTACTTATACTACCTTGTTCAGGAATTATCGGCGGCTGGAACTAATGAGATAATAAAAATTTCTTAATGGTTTAGTGTCGAGAGTGTCAACTATGTCTGGTTTAAAAGTGCTATTTAAGATATATTCTTACAAATATACATCGACCGTTATTATATAAAACCATACAAATTAAACGTAATTGGTAACAAACCAATAGATATTGGGAAGTTACTATTACTATCTTTAACTGGAATTTAGATAAAATGAGTAATACAACCTTCTTTTGGGTATTCGAAATGTTGGCTTCTTTTTCTTCTTAACCTTCTATCGTCCATTTTTGGACAAAGGCCTCTCCCAAGTCCTTCCATCGATCTCTATCATGAGCGTCATACTTTCAATTTGTTCCGTCAATTTTTTTAACGTCATTTACCCGATTCATCTGTGGTCTTTCTCTTGTTCGTCTACCTTTATAAGGTCTCCAATATAGCATTGTGGGGTTCCAACGTTGGTCTTTTTGTCTATAGCCCGCGAAGATCCATTTGAGGTTGAGGCAATTTTTGTTGTGATATCTTCGACTTTTTTTTTTATCTTACCCAGTCGTTTCTTTTTCTATCTGACAGTCGTATACATAACATTGACCTTTCTATTGTGGCTATTTTGTTCTATTTGTCTTCTATATGGTCCAGATTTGAATATCCACATGTTATGATAGGAAGAATGCCCTGCTTGCTCTTCTAGTGATTTCCTCACTTTGGTTCTCTTTGGTTTTAGAATTTTGCCTGAGCAGATATATTCTTGGACTTCTTTTATCTCATTGACATTTATAGTTATATATCTGGGATCGTCTGTTTGTCATTGTTTTTTTTTTATTGGGAGCTGTCTGCAAGTTCCTCCAGCATCGTTTGTAGTTCCTCAACTGTGCTCGCTATAATCACGTTGTCGTCAGAGAATCTGAGTTGGTTTAACTTGTTGCCATGAACCTTGATGCCATATGTTAACCAATTTGTAGTTTTTAAAACATCTTTGAGGGCTACATTATATAGCTTTCGCTATATTACGTCGCCTTATTGTACTGCTCTCTTAATGGGGGTGATATTTGTATGCCCATCTAGTTGTACTATTATAGTTGCGTTCTTATATATATTTTGTATTAGCCACTAATAAAGTAGACATTCTATTAGTATTTGAGACGCACTTATTCGTCAGTACATCATTTAAAATCACCTCGCATAAGGTCTACAACGCAGCACATCCTGATACAAAAAAAACCCAGAGGCGGAGCAGCAATAAGAATTAGGAATAATCTAAAACATCGCAAACTACCTAAAATCGAAAAAACTTCCAAGTAGCTTTAATTTGCATAGATGACAATTTTCGTCCACTGTCCATTTCAGCAGTTTATTACCTGCCAAATTATCAACCTATCAAGAAAGGATTTGAAACACTTTTTAGATTATTAGAACCCAGGTTTCTTAGTGGGTGGCGACTACAATTCAAAACACGAAAGCTGGGGCTCAAGATTATTGCCTTCCAAAATCAGAAAAACGCATTAATACCCCTTTAGAACCTCATTAGAATTATTGACCCACAAAAATAATTAGTTTAAAATTTTTCATTCGATCTAGGAAGGTGATGTTTCAGCCAAATATGTTAAACAGACAAAGTTAGGTATAAATTGAAAACAATATTCTAATATTGCTAATAATCATAATTCCATGCATGTGATAACGCAATTTCAATACATTTTATAGGTTCTTCCAATCACATTGTTTTAAATGTTTAATCTATTCAAATTAATTTTATTTTTCACGGTTCTTCAAGCTACTATTTGTAATAATCTATATGAGGTTAATTATATGACAGAAATCCAGAAAGTAGAAACATGGGGGTCATTTTAGAAAAAAAAAGTTCACCTGCTTGTAGTGCATTGACCAAAGGTTATCAAACTATTTATTGTACCGATTAAGAGTGACTGTAACGACGTTTTTCCTAATTAATAACAGACAGACTTTTTATTTTCATTACATAATTATATTATATAATTATTTCAGAAATCGATTTGCTTACTTTAAATATGTCAAAAAGATATTACATTTTTAGTTTCTAATATATATTCCCTCATCTTGTTTTTCCCTGAAACTAAATATATGGTGACCAGTAAAGAATCGATGCTGGAAAAAGTACAACGATTTAAATACCTTGGATGTTGGATGACCCAAAATTTAGATCTGTCCAGCGAGATCAGATGTCGAATTGAACAGGCAAGAAGCACATTTCAAAAATTCAGACCCTTATTATCCAATAACTTAATCCAATAAAATTTAAAATCCGTAAAAATTTTGCAAAATACTATGTATGGTCTGCACTTTTGTATGGATGTGAAATTTGGACGTGTAACGTCGATACCACAAATGAAATAGAGGCATTTAAAATGTAATTGTATCAAAGAATACTCAAAATACCATGTACCAGCAGAACCAGAAACAAAGAAGTTCTTTGAACATCAACGAACTCTATTAAATATAATTAGGGGACGTAAACTAGAATATCTTGGACATAAAATCAGAGGTCCCAGATATTAGTTCTTTCGGCTGAATCCTCAACGGTAAATAAACATTTTAATGTATTAATTAATAATCGTAAATAACTAACTGTAAATAATTGTAGCGTATTAATAAATAATTAGAAGCAATTGTATTTAACGTTGTTTCCACTATGTATCTGTTGCTACTGATGGTTCTTCTTTTCTCAATGTACTTGATGAACAAAATATCCCAAAATACACAACCAAATTTTTCAACTGGTTCCATTTTTCATCCATTATTATTTCGATGCAAACACTTTTGTTTATTGTGCTAGAACAGTTGAAAAAAAACTTTTGAATCGTCGAAACATTGTTGTGCACATATTTAGAAGTTCTTGTGCAGCATGTACTGATTTAATTCATCTGCTGATGGGCCCATCGACGAAGATTTCAGAGCCACTAGTATACTTTTCTACCAATTCCTCTCTTTTTGTCGATCCTTACATTGATTATTAAGTGCAATATATAATGCAAATAATAAATAGTTTCAGAAGCATTAGATTTGTCTCTACTACTGCGTTTAAACTCAACATACCTCCTTGTAACTGTTATTTCCGACGAAGTAGAGCCCGAATAATCCTTATCTAAATCATTAATTTACTTAAATAGTGTTTTTCCCATCAAAAAGCAATGTTTTACTACAAAATTCAGATTTTTTGAAAATTTTAAAAGGATCATCACTTAAAACAATTTTTAGCAAGTTCTAAACCAATGATCCAATTGAGCTTCAATTTTGATATTTGGCGATTTTAAATCTGCTATTACAAGGAGTCATCTACATATCAAGCTCAATATTACATAAAACGTTAACAAGATACTCTTTTATCAACATAACACAGATAACACCGAAGAAATTACTGTAAGATTACCTTTGCGTTCTTAAAGTGACACTTTTAAAATAATCTTTTATCTGGATCTTACATTAAGACTGAAAAATCGTATAATTAACACTTAAATAAAACGCGAGAGAACCCAGATAGGTAAACTTGTTTACTACCATATCGAATACTGTTGCTAATTCAAGCATATCATCTCCAGCTTCATTTCTAGTTCCAATGCCTAATCCTCCATGTAATGCTTCATATCCTGTGTTGTATTGGACCATATGTGCATTAAAACCACTTTCTATTACCTTTTTTACAAAATAATTCATATACAATTCGGAATTTTTAAAAAAATTTTTTGTTATAGTTATTATGCATAAAAATTGCATATTTATTTTAATTAATTATTTTGAATATATTACCTGTAAAGAATATACATAATATACAATTCACGACAAGCTAATTTCCTTTAAAATGAGATTATAAATTTGGATGTGGTTTCTAATGATGGGTTTGATAAAACCACAAGACTTAGATGACCTATTTAAACATAATTACATTCAACCTGCTTTATTAATAATGAAATGTGTACGTTTTCTAGTGACTATTAAAATTTGAAATTATTTGAGCAAATAAAAAATATACAAAGTTATATCTATTTGCACATTTTCACAACTTTTATAAATACATGCAAGATGGGACACAATTAAAAAAGTTGTTATGTGAGTTGAAGAAGAAAGGTATAGATATTATCTTCTTACTTTAAAACAATTAGAGAAGGTAGGTAAATCATTTAAGTTTAAGTACAGAAGCATTTCTCAATGACTGTCTTAGTCTTTTGCGGCCAAATGGTATTTTGTATGAAAATGTGTTAGTAGTGGTCAGAATGATGCATGCTACTTGTTTGGCGCATGGTCTCCATCGTGTTGCGGAACAAGTTAGAGTTTTATATCCACACGTGAATACATTAATTTCATCAATGAAAAAAGTATTCCAACAATAAAAGACAAAAAACTTTTGTTTTCAACAGTTCCTTAAAATTTATTATAACTACAACTGTTTCGGCAGAGTTCCTTACTCAACTGATCTATTTACCTCTAATCTCAGTTGTTACTGGATGGACTACTTCCTTGGAATTTAAGCCACCAGTACTCGCTTTGGCGGTACATATACTAAGAATGTCTTTAAAACGACCTACACACGTCCCGACAAGACCACCCAACTGTGTTGGCACACAACGTTGGGCCCGACGGTTGGCTTGTTGACCGACAAAAATAGTTGTCACGTTCTGACGACAGGTTGGTTAATGGAGAAGTCGACTGTCGGACTCTCGCGGTTGTACAACCAAATCGGTCGGCCCGAGCGTTGGCTACAACTATTTTTGTCGGTCAACAAGCCTACACACACCAACCGTCGGGGCCAACGTTGACAGTTGGGTGGTCTTGTCGAGACGTGTTTAGGTCGTTTGATCCATCAACAAAACAACATTATTGCAGAAAAACTGAACAGTGTTCAAAAAAAAATGTTACCAAACTTTGAAAAATGAAACTAAATACTGAGTAGTATTTATTATTAAATGTGTACTTATTCGAACCCTAGTTATAACTACGAGTATTATAAATTTGGGTGCATTAGTCACTAGTAACTTAAAAATAGAAATATAGTACGGAAGCTAATACTCAAAACCCCTCCATCTCATATATGTCGTAAATCCAGAATTTCTTATCCAATTTAGTCCTGTAGTATTTTTTAAGTCATTATAACTGCTTGGTTGTGCTCTTCTTTGATCCCATCGAACCCACAACTACAGTATAGAGCTAAAAGATTCTTTTAAGTACTAAAACTGTGCCACAACAAAGTGGTTACTTTGATGTTTTTTGTTAGGTGGTTAAGAAACTGTTTGAAGTTTCAGGCTGTTGCGGACTCACAAGTTTTGGACTTTAAAGATCGATGGTAAAAAGCACAGAAGAGGTACAGAACACCAGAAAACAACGCAATTCAGGCATAGTTGTAGATATTGAAGGCCAGATTTTGACTACCATTGAAGATAAATTACGAAGATCGAAAGAATATATGCATGAATTCTTCGAAGATGCAGCACGAAGTCCTACTGAAATAAACAATCCCTACAGCCCAGAAATAACAAACGAAGAAGTAACTATTCTTACAAAACAGCTCTTACAAAACTATTCAACAACATCTACGAGACTGGTTACTTACCAAAAGACTGGCGACTATCAATATTCATTCAGTGGCGTTACAGCTCTTTATGAACCAAAGCCTTCTTCAGAACAATCCTCCATTCGCCCCTGTCTCTGGCAACTCTTCTCCACGCTCTGATTCCGATAGACTTCAAATCATTTTCTAGGTTGTCTTGGTACCTAAGTCTCGGTCTTCCTCTTCTTCGTTGTCCGATCAGCCCTATTCGGTCAAAAACTTTTCTGACTATGGCATCTTCCTCTCGTCTGATTACATGACCTATCCATCTGAGGCGTGCTACCTTAATGAATTTTACAATGTCAGGTTCTCCAAATCTTCTATACAACTCAAAATTGTAACACCTGCGCCACAAACCTTGTTCTTTTATGCCTCCATATATTCGTCTTAGTATTTTTCGCTCAAAACGTTTAAGCAATTCTTGGTCATTCTGTGTTAGTGTCCAAGTTTCTGAACCATATGTTAGCACTGGTCTTATTAGTGTTTTGTATACAGTCAGTTTAATTTTTCTAGGCATTTTTGAGGCCATCTGTCTTCTTAAGCCATAGTAACACTTATTGGCGAGCACTATTCTTCTTTTGATTTCTTCACTGGCGTTGTTATCTTTGGTTAGCAGTGACCCTAAGTATATGAAGGTGTCAACACCTTCCAGTTCTAGGTCATCAATTATTATTCGTGTAGGTGTCGGGTTGCTCTACCTAGTGCAACACATATATTTGGTCTTTTGGGACTAAATATAAATGTTCAAAAGGATGATGGATAACGTTGTAAAAACATGTAACAAACATGGCTTAAAACTAAATTACAAGAAGACAAAAATAATGATCATTAGTAAGAACATCAACATAAACGCCCAAATTACAATAGGCGATACACCGTACAAAAGCCAGAAGCTCTTTCAACAGCCTTAGGAAGATTCTCTGCAACTTATCTTTAAGTATTGACTTCAATACGCATAAGAATTCTTAGAAGTTACGTTTTTACTGTCCTCCTGTATGGAGTAGAAAGCTGGACCTTTACAGAAGATGCCATAGAACGATTAGAGGCATTTGAGATATGGTGCTACCGACGTATGTTGAGGGTCTCATATATACACCACACAAGTAACATAACTATTCTCCAGAGGCCAAGAAAAGACAAAGACCTTATTAACATCGTAAAGAACAGAAAATAGACTGGTCTAACGTCAACTGATCTATTTCGAGCTGCTGTGAATAGAATAAGATGGGTCCATGTGGTCGCCAACGTCTCTAGAAGATAGACATATTTAGAAGAAGGTAAAAGGCATTTCATAAGATGAAAGAATAATATTTCAACGTTCAAGATAAAAATTGTTGTACAACATGAAAAAAGTTTTAAATAGCTCTGGTTTAGCTGGTATTTACTACCAAGGTTTAAACCAGCTATTTAGTAGTAAATAGTTAGTTTAACTGTTATATCAAAAGTCTATTAAGTACTTTTTTATTTATGCATAAATTCCTCGTAACTATCCTTCAAACTTTAACAACACCGATTTTGTTTGTAATGTTGTGATG
The DNA here is from genome assembly GCF_040954645.1 of Diabrotica undecimpunctata. Taxonomy (NCBI): domain Eukaryota; kingdom Metazoa; phylum Arthropoda; class Insecta; order Coleoptera; family Chrysomelidae; genus Diabrotica; species Diabrotica undecimpunctata. The sequence continues at coordinate 74,663,815 of NC_092812.1, forward strand.
TATATATGAAAGTTAAATATACCTTACTGCAATTTCTAGTAAATACTGTACATAAATATGTAATATGTAATTACGGTAACTTTAGTTTTTTTCAATCTTTATGGAAAACTACGCAAAATAAACCGCAATACTATCAAGAACGGAGCATTTAGAGATATATTACTTTTATCACTAAATTGCATGTAAAAACCCGTCTGTGAATCATGTTTAATTAGTAAAATTGAATTTTCCTGAACTTCCACCGAATTCACTTAAATTTAATAAGTCTAAACTAATGCGAGTATCTTTTGCCTTTTTCTGGAATTTGCGACACGTTTGACGATCACGCATAATAATGACTAACGCCCCCGTAAGACTTCACAGAAAAAGGTGCACCAGCTAACGGAAAGGTTTGGACTATAGGTTCGATTATTATCAATTGTGAAATACTGGAAAAACACTATTGCCTGATGTAACCGTTACAAAAATTACAAAAATGCAAGGAATAGAGAACAATTTCCAACATTTTTAGTATGCGCATTTATTGATTCTTTTTTACAATTTCACAACGAATCTTATATTATTTTAGACATATGTTCAAATTTTTATGTACCTATATCGTATGTTGTAAATACAGGAAAATATTTATTATTTTTTAATTCGAATTTACAAATATCCTAAAACCCGTGGATATTATATTTATATTTATATATATATATATATATATATATATATATATATATATATATATATATATATATATATATATATATATATATTACCTAGTCCTGCCATAAATATTGATACAAGTGAAAATGGGGCTTTTACGGCTGGCAAACTGAACTAAAGTTATGTTGACAATATTGACTGTTGACATGTATAGTATATAAACGCGCCAAAACATTGCTGTCATTGCTCTTCGTAAGTGCAGAATAAAAGAGCTCGTATTTTTGAATTACTAAAACTGTTAAAATACACGTTTATTTGTGTATCCTACCGTTGAGCTGTTTTTGGGTACGGAAGGAGTAAAGGGCCGTAACGGACCTCGCGTGACTCGTATGACAGAGGTCATTAACGCTATTAGGTCAATAATTAACCGAAATCCTGCCCGAAAACAAAAAATCATGGCTCGAGAAGTGGATATACCGCTGAGAACCATGAGTCCAATTATCAAACACTTGGCGTTTCCAAAAGACAGAAGAGACAACGCCTTAGCGTTGAATTAAAACAATATGAGAAAAGAAATCAAGATGTCTGTTGTATATATCGTTGTATAATAAAGAGCGTTTCAAAGAAATCCTCTTTACATATGAAAATAAATTTACTATGGAGGAAACTTTCAATAAGTAAAACGAAGTCCAAGAAATGTGGCCTAGGATAGAACGAGGTCATTATACTGCCTCAGTGATGGTTTGGTGGAGATTGAACTTCTTTACATTTTTGTGAAACCAGCGTTAAAACAGTGGTGAAAAATTATCGGTGGGACATTCAAACAAATGTACTAAAGCCTCTAATTCACACTAGGTTCCAAAATATACCATAGATATTCCAACAGGACTCTGCACCTGCGCATAAGGCCAACACTACTAAATAGTGACTTGAAAATCATGTATTTATTAGTAGTGACCAGTGTCCGTCAGCCAGCCCAGACCTTAATCTGGATGTCGTCTATATTTTGTGTTTCTTCTCAAAAATTCTATCACATTTTGCTAGTTATGTTATGTGCTCCTCCGTATTATAATTTAATTGTTCGTCAATATTGATACCAAAATTTTCCACGGAATTGGACTGGAACGACAGGCATCATCAATTGGCTTCCTCGGCAACCAGATTTGTCTCCACTGGATTTTTTTGTGGGTTCATCTAAAAAGTAAAATCTATAGAACACCATCCATATCTTTAGAAGATTTAAGTCAAAGAATTGTCAACAAATGCCTACATAAACCTTTACTAGAGTATGGACGACGGAGGTCATAAATTTTTCTATTTGGCAACTAAGAAAATAGTAACCAGCTAATAATATTAATTTTAAAATGGATTTTTTTGAATAAAACGATATCTTATTTGACTAATATGCAAATAAAAAATGTTTGAGTGATTCTTATCCTGACTTATGGGTCAAAGTAAAATGATTAAAAATATCGAAAAAAGTGTCCCCCTTTAATTAAAAATGGACCTGCCGCTGGGTTTTTTTAAAATGTTGAAGTTCTTGATAATGCCTCTTTTTCGTTTTGTCTTTTTTATCTTATTCTTTGTGTTATATCTGTGATGATGTAATCGACAGTAACTTCTTTAAATAAATATGTGGTCCAATACATAATTTCAAATTTTTAAATTTGAATTGCTTATATAAATTAGCTCTTTCAGTTTAAATAGCTTGGTGGATATTCTTTTTTCACCTTCTTATTTTTCCTATTTTTCTATTTTTGAACTTCAATGTTTTCTGTTTTTCTACCATTTTTCTTAACTACATTCTATGTTTTTTGATGTATCAGTTTTACCAGCCTTTTATTTTATTGTGTATTTTATTTTAATTATTACAGCCTTTCTGTACTTGAAGTTCATTAATTGTTCTACAGTTTTTTCATGAAAACATATCATTTTCTGTATCTGTATCTGTAGAGTAGGGAGGGCGAGTTAAGTTCCACAGCACTTGGGCCACAATTGACCCATTGTGCATCCTACCAGGGAGCTTTCGTTTTTAGCTCATTGTTCATCCTGCCATTTCTAGGAAAGTAGACAAGTAACCAGGGGAAATCTCCCTTATGTGGGCAGGTATGGGCCAAGACTCGCCGAACGTGTACTTTTGTATTAACGATAACTCCGGGCATTCAAATAGGACATGCTCTACAGTTTCGTCTTCTCGTGGTGAGGTGTGTCTACTAGCCCTAGTATGTGGAGGTGTTTCCTTAGTTGACAATGACGAATTAAAAAACCAACTGTCAAGCCTAGGTTTTTCCTGGTCATTCCCAAGTACTTCTTTGATGGTTACTCCTCTTTCTAAGGTTACTTAGTGTTACCCTAGCAAGTCTGCATCTTTGCTCTTCTTTCCATCTTTTCACGGTTTGCGTATGGGAGTGACATTTGACAATTTCCGCGATTGTTGTATTTAACCAACCAAAAAGAACCCCAGGCCCTAAGAGTCTTAGGCCTGCCGCCTTCCTAGCCAGTTGGTCAGCACTGCGGTTACCTTGGTTTCTATTGTGTGCTTTAACCCACTTTAGGATTATGGTATTACCGTATCATCCGAAGCTTGAGTTAGTGACTCGTGACACTCCATTACTAACCCCTTATATGACAAGCGGTCTATTCAAGTAGCGCTTGTCTGCTATGAGTGCAGATTATTATAGATTTCCCGGCTATACCTTTTTGGTTTATCTCTTTTGCTATGGAGATACCAGCCAGTTCTTTCTGAGCTACGCTGGCATTTTTGCCCATACCCCACTTTATTCTTAGGTTCAGTGATCTGGAGTATATCCCGCATCCTAAGCCTATTTCCATTTTGGAGCAATCGGTGTATATGCAATACGCATTTGCCACGTTTGTCTCCCTATACTATCTTGTTTCCATTTTATAGGGTTTGTCAAAGACGAACTTTGGTTTAATTGAGTCGCGGCCTGCCTGTAGCAGGAGTAGCGCATCCAGCTCTCCCCGCCAGAAACGAGTTCTCAATTGGCCCATTCCTACATCAAAGTTTGTACCAGCTGAGCGTAGTCGCATCATTGTCACCAGCACCACCTCTTTGAAATATATGTCTCGAGGCGTGATGCCAATGACCAACTCCATTGCAGCAGTTGGTGTTGTTTTCATGGCACCTGTTATACATATCGTATCCTGTTATTTTAGATGAAGAAATATAATTCCACAGATCTGTAATGTATAATCCCTGTATCTAGTGTTTGGTCATGTATTATTTTTTTGCATTTTGAAGATATTTAAATCAATTTTATGCGAAATCAATTAAAAATATGGCATTAGAGAAAAAGCCGTAAACTCCTAAAGTGGGTCATTAGTCACCCTGTATATGCGGTATCACATGATTTAGGTAGGTGTTCTCCGATTGTATATAATGGCCATTACATAAAAGAAAATCAAAACATTCATGTCGAAAATAAGTGTCTGTTTATAAAACTGAAAAGCAAAGATTCATCATTTGATCTTCTGATGAAAATATACCCCAATGACGTATTAGATGAATCAGAAAACAAATACTACTGTTCTATTTCAACATTTTTTAAGACATATCGATTCTCGTAAGTACAAAATACATTTTGAACTCGGTGACTCACCTTTCTGAAAAAATAAACCCCACGAATAAATTGCCGTCTGTAGGTGAGTTTATTCTTGAAAGTTAAACAAAAGTTTTGTAGTATCATGTAGTAATCATTTTGGAGTCCAACATTAGTAATGTTTTGTTATAAGTTTACAAATACATGATTTAAAGATGTAATATTTATTATGAAGAGTTTTTAAACCTTTATCATCATAGGTAATTAACTAAATATGCCATATATGTTAACAATTTTCCTCCCAGATTCTCTTCACGTCAGCTCCGATCAATTGAATGTGCTTTCCCTGAAATAAAGCGATTTAAAATCGATGTTACAAATACCTAATAATTTAATATTAAAACTTTGTTCGTATCATAATGAAAACGTCAAATAAAAATGCATATTAAAATAAATAAATAGTTAAAAGATAAATAAATAAAAACAATAAATAAACAAAATATAATAATAAATAATAATAAACAACATATACAAAATTTAAACTAACACAGAATAAATCACAAACTTATTTAATAATTAATGTGAAGTTACGTAATTTGGTACTCAATTACTGTGCTTATCTTTGGGTCGTAAAACAATTCGTCTAATTCTTTCTTGCTTTTTGTTCTACTTAACGCAACTGCTTTAATACCACCATACATAGCTCTTTACACTTTTTATCCCATCCCTAAACAAGATTTATGTCCGATATTGCTCTATATCCGATATCAACTAAACAAAATTTAAATAATAGCGCCATATATCATTTACAGGAAATTAAGATTGTTACATGTAAACTCTCAATTGTATGCACTTTAGGAACAAAATAAAGTTAGTCTTAAATGTATACTGAACTGGTTCGTTTCATTTTTATAAGTTTTAACACCAACCATTTAAGTTTTGGTGCTAATTGTCCTGACAAATCATCTGATTTTCTTTTAGCAATTTCGCCTGTTAGTATAAAATTAATTCAATATAAAAGACCAAAAATAAAGACCGCAGAAGAGAGATTGAAATAAATTTATTGTAAGTATAATAAATAAAATTCCGTTCTTACATAACCTCGATCTCTAAAGTGACACATTCAGGATTTTTATGAAATTTAATATAAAAAATATGAGCATCGTGGACTTAATGTGTGAATTAATGAAATATTTCATTGCCATGTAAGTTCAGTATTATAAAAACAAATGTAAATCAACTAATTTCAAAATGTTTACAAATACGTATTATGGAATTTGATAGCTTTATTTATTTCTTAAACCGGTATTTAAAAGGTGTTGCACAAATCGTTTTTGACATTCCACTTCAATTCAAGAGATGAGCTACAATTAATTAATGCATCAAAGTGAGATAGACAAATGTAAAGTTATGCATATGCAAATTTGGTATTTGCAATAATTATTAAAATAAATGCCAGTGGATTTACCTGGCCATTAAGAACGGTTAATGGCCGGGATGATATCTACCTTCATATTTTTTATTAAGAAACTACAAGGTAATTGAACAACATTTGTTTTAGAGAGAAATTTCGAACTTCTGATGAACTTACTTCTAGAATATGTTCATATAAAAATTGGCCCAATTTACACAATAATACACACAATAGTCAAAGTTTTAACATTAAATTTACTCTAAAAATATCAACCAGGTTACTTTTCGTTTGTAATATACGATAGACGAGTAAATCTGACGTTGAAATAATGTTTATTTGAATTATGGTAATGAGTTATTTAAAAATATTTATTGGCATCAAGTGATGACTGAATTCAAATTGTACGTGCACCACTGTATATTTTTTTAATAAATCATTTCTGAATAGCTATTCCACAGGTTATGATTGTTTAATGAGAGTGAAAATTATATTCTAATCGTTTATGTTTCAACAAGTACAAAATATTGAAGCATTTATACAGGACCGTCAATATAATACTCGAAAATTTTCGGGATAAAAACTAAATAATAACGTTGCCAAAAATATGAAATTGTTTAACCAATTTTTATGGCCTATTTTCTTATATTCCAAGGTTTTGCTAAATTTAATCAAAATCAAATATATATTTCATATCATTTAAACGCAGATCTGGCAAACATTTATACCAGATCTGGTAGATTTTGGTGTCATTATGGGTTTATCAAACAACCACTTGAGGGCTTTTTCTTGTTATGATCTGTCTTCTGAGCATTCTCCTGTTTTAATAGAAGTTTAGAAATTCTTTACAGAGCACCATCTGCTACATTAACTAACCAATCCACAGACTGGGAAAAATTCAGAGAATTACCAACTAATAGAGAGAAACGAATATTAGAAAATATTATAAGACGTAGATGGCAGCTAAACACAGTTAAAAGCGTTATTAAATAACTACAAAAATAATGGTATACATTCTCAGACATCTTTCGCCTACAGAAGCAGCCGAGTATTCAGTCTGGAAAGCATCCAGACAAATAAAACGCCCTCAATTTTTCAACCCTCCAATCCGCACTGAAGATGGCGCATGGGCAAAAAGCAATAAAAATTCAGCCGAAATTTTTGCTGACTATCCTAAAACGGTTTTCCAGCATTTTCCTGCAGATGAACGTATTAATATAGATAATGAAGTCCAAATTTATCTAGAATCTCCCTATGAACTTGAAACTCATTTAAAAAAACAACTGTGACAAAATTCATAGATAACCAGGTAATTTTTTTAAGATACTTTTATTAACAGCAGCAAAACAACTTTTCATATTATCTGACGGAACTTGTTTTCCGATTGTTATGTCTGACGGGTAAAACTGGTCCATTTTATGACAAAAAAAATCGGTTGCCTGTAAAGTCGGTTTTACGGGCGAAGATTTTACGTGACAACGTCTTTTTCTCGGTAGAATATTTATTGATATGAATATTATTAAATTGCACAATAGGAACAAGGAATTGAATGAAAATAAGAATTGCACAAATTTTAACTATAGAAATATATTTTGTTTACTAAAACATTGTACATGTAAACTTAAACTTAACTAATTTCTATTTGAGTGATTTTGTTGAGGATAGGACGATGATAGGAGAAATATGAAATAAAAGGAAGTGTTTCTGCTGTAATGTGATTCAACGCGCCTAATTCTCTAGTGCTGCGCGCGCAGCGGACCGATCATGTTTGAGTGGGAGAGAGACGCAAGGCATTCGCCGGTCCGGCGGGCCTCTCTCTCGTTCGGTGACTCATCGTAACAGACGTGAGCGGGCGTTACACTTTTTCATGAGTGACTCCGAGCCACAACCTAATTTAAGACGTTGTCACGTCAAAAAATTAACATTGAACGAAGACAATAATATTATTCACAGTAAATTAAACCCCAAAAATTCCCTATGGTATGACCTAGTTACCGTAGAAATCTTAAAGGAATTACCAAGAAAAGCCACATTTTACCTTACACAACTGCATAACGCTGTATTAAGAACAGGACATTTTCCTTTAGGTTGGAAATTAGCCCAAATAATATTAATTCCAAAACCCGTAAAATCCTTAAAGGAAATAAAGTCATACAGACCTATTAGCCTGCTCCTTATTATGTGTAAAATATTGGAAAAACTGCTGTTATCCAGAATAGAGCCAATTTTAATTGACAGACAAATAATACCTCATATTATATTGACTTTAGGCCACAGCACGCTACCACTGAAAAAATTCACCGGGTTTACGAACAAATACGCCAATCACTTAAAAACAGGAAATATTGCTCCGGAATCTTCTTAGACATCTCCCAGACATTTGACAACATCTGGCATAATGGCCTTTTATACAAAATCAAAAATTCTCTTCCTAACAATTACTTCCAAATCTCAAAGGTCCTACCTGCAAGACCGCCATTACCTTGTAAAACATCATGAAGAGTATATCAGACTTTACCGAATTATGGCTGGAGACCCTCAGGGTACTGTTCTCGGACCAGTGCTGTACCTGATATTTACTGCGGATTTACCTACATCACCAGAAGTCACAGTAGCAACTTTTCTAATGAAGACATAGCCGTAGCATCACACAGAATACAGGCTAACCTAAATGAAATACAAACTTGGCTAAAAATGTGAAGAAGATTGGGAGATAATTATAGCTCACGTGGGTAGGGTCGCATCCCTGAAGTAGATCTATCTTTTACCGGGAACGTTAAAGAATATCTACCCGCTACCCTAACCTAAGGACCTAAAGCAGCCTAATTATTGTAACCGCAAATATATTTACTCAAGAAAAAAAAATCACAAGGACATGCATTCAATAGCTAAAGAAGGCCATAAAGATGATGATTGGATACTGCAATATTAAAGAAATACTTGTAAAACACAGATAGGGTTTGTTTGTTTTGTTATAAAACAATAATAATATTTTCTTCAAATTTCAGTGCTTTAGGATCAAATTCATAGGATGCTCATTCGTTTCGTTATTCATAACTTAAAAGTAAAATATGTTAAAAATATTAAATTCAATTAAATTTTAGATTTTCCTACGAAAAACTCTGTTGGTTTAAAATAGCCGATCTTTCTAAAAAAGTAAGAACCTATTTTCGTTGTGTTCCAGAATTCGCTCTGAAGAGTATTAATATTATTTTGAAGTTTACAAATTAAACAAATACTAAACTATTAGGATCTGAAAGGTCTTTCGAAACTAAAGAATGATAAAACATAAACTTGGTTGACTGTTCGATCGGTGCAAGCGGTCCAAAATAGAATTGGGAACACAACATTTTGAGGAATCGTACACATAATTATACTCGTAGCAACTTAGTTTAAAGGAACGTCAAAAAAAACTTATGAAGAGTAAGTACATCGTCCCCTTAAAGACGTGGCGTTGAATAACAGGCCATGCTGTTCGAGAAATATTTATTTGTAGCTACAAAAGGCAACTATTCGTTGTTTACAGTATTTGTTTTATTACTAAATAGAAGGGATGATTTGGAAAAGAGATAGAAAGCTAAAATATATAAATATATTACAGTTTAGATCATCGGAACAAAGGATTGTAGTTACAAAACGGTATTACCAAACTGTTATAAAACCCAAATTACTTTTTGAGAATAAACATGGCAAATAGAGGAAAAAGAAAAACATTAAGATATAGAGAATCTTAAAAAATGTAGGATGATAAAGTCCGCATAACGTATTTGAAGCTTTTGGTGCCAATCAAAAATGCGTTGCATTATTTTTTGACATATTAATTGGAAATACCTAATAATTAAGAAACTACATAATTTAAATATTAGGGGACTAGCGTTCATTAATAATTTCTAAGCCAATAGATCATTCTAATTTAAAACTAATGATATGTTATTATCAAAAACAAGACTACAGAATGGTATTCCGCAAGGATCAATTTTAAGCCCTACACTTTTTTTAGTAGCAATTAATGATGTCTTAGATAGTATGAACTCACCATTGAAAGGTCTCTTAGACGCAGACGATCTTGTTATCTATGCAAGAAGTCAAAATATGGAAAACATCACGAATATGCTACAAACGTTTTTACATCAACAAGAGAAGTGGTCGCAAAGTTGTGGATTTCAATTTTCTACAGAATAAACACAATTTATATTATTTTCAAAGAAAAGCTACCCTAATCACCCTCTACTCTCACTATATAACAATCCTCTAGTTCGAAAAAATAATGTTAAATTTTTGAGAATGACATTCGACCAACAACTAAATTGGAAATAACATATTAAGAAATTGGCAATCGAATGCCAAGCAAGACTTAGGTAATGTTCTTAAATTATTATCTAAAAATGACTGGGGAGCTGATAGACAAATTATGCTCTCGCTCTGCAGAATACTAATCAGATCTGGTGGTAATTATGGTGGAATAGTGTATTCATTGGCTAATGAGTCTTCCCTTAAAATTTTTAGATACCATCCACTCCCTGCAATACTGCACTGCATTGTCTTGGGAGCTTTCAGAACTACACCAATAGAAAGCCTGTATTGCAAAGTAGCTGAATTATCACTCTATTACACAAGAATGTACTTAAAATTTACCTATGGAATTAAATCAAACGCAAGTACCAACAACCACACCTTCAAATACGATCACCTTAATCGATTATTTTTCAACAACATTTTTCTCCAGTAAACCACGTCTACACAAACCTTTTTACCACCAAATCAAAATGCATCTCTCATCTCTTAACACCACTTTACCTTCTTGCTTTTCCGTTAGTTTTGAACCTTCTGCATCATCGACATTGGGAGTACATAAAACAATACCTACCTTAACTTCTTTGGACAAGCATACCACTAATAAACCATAATTATATATACCTACATCAAACTATACAAATTTCTCTCAAATATATACAGATGCTTCAAAAACAACAGATGGCGTGAGAGCAGCAGTTATCCCTTCTAATATTTGTCAAAAATATAAATTGCCAATACACTACCGTATTCTTAAGGCAGAATTATATGCCACATACAGGGTCACATATATTATGTCTTCACCACAACAGAAATCTACATCATTTTGACTGATTTACTAAACTCATTACAATCTATAGGAAAAATATACCCAGAGAATCACATTTCAGGAAAAATCAAATAAAGTCTGATAGGTAATCTTCCTTTGGATCCCATTACATATTGGAATTCGAGATAATGAAGAATCAGATAAGTGTGCGCGTGAAGATATCAACTCAGCTGACTCTATAGCCGCGTTTACACGATGACAATTGTCCAATGACAATTGTCATCACGTGGTTGCGGATTGTCGGAGGCCAGTCCAGTTGAACGAGAAGATGTTTATACGGGGCCAACTATTGTCATGGCAGTAGACAGCTAAAACATGGCCGACTGCTCGTCATCTGTTGTATCCGGTGAGGGAACTGGCAAAAAACAAGACAGCACTACTGGCCTACACCGTTCACACGGCGCCAATTGTCGCGACAATTGAGATTTCGAGTGGTGGGGGGGCTCACTGGGCGCAGCTCATTGTCCTAAGTCTACTCCCGGAGGCAACTGAATTTTGGGCCAATTGTGAGGGCAGTTGGCAAGGCAATTGGCCTGAAGTGTTTAGACGAAGACAAAAATTTCATGCCAGTCAGTTGTCTTCTGACAATTGTCTCGCCAATTGTCATCGTGTAAACGCGGCTTAAGATCGTGAAATATGTGATAACTAATGATTTTTCAAGTGTTACCAAATCACGGACCCTTTAAACCGAACATTAAACCTTTGAGATATTTCCCCACCAAAAGAAGAGATCGGGTGACAATAACCCGTCTTAGATTAGGTCATTACAGTGCTACACATAAGTTTTTAATAATTACAAAAGAATCCGAACCACCAAACCTAGAGAAAGCGCTTGGTGCAAATTGTTCCTTCCCAAATATGCTAAATTATTTAAAGACTATTATTTTTGTAAATATCTAATACTTAATATTGTAAAGACTATACAATGGCGTTACAATACTACAATAAATTAAAAAATGTTATATCTTATGCACAACCAATTAATTGCCTGAAGTTGCTAGAATACTTTAATAATATCTATATAAAGAGTAATCTTCTTATTTATTCCAGTTTATGGAATGTTGTACGCCCGTTTGAGGGTTCGTCCCGTTTGGCCAATATACTCTAACTTGTATCTTTTGGTATCAGGTCAACTCTGTAAGTCTATCTTCAGAGTGATACCATAGATTCTCATAGTGTTATATCCATTTTTGTTCGATAATGACTTTTAAATATCTTTTTCCTCTATTTATTTGTTTTATAATTTTGTACGAAAAAATGTGTCTTACATGTGAATTATTTTCAGTCTGAGTAAAAAAATTGCAGATGAAAGTCCTTTTTGATCTTCAGAAAAGTGATATATTCTTTTTGAAACGCTCCTCACTCTTTAATTTTCGGTTAAGACCTACAACCTTGTGTAAGATCTGGTATTTATTATAATTAAAAATAGCCAGATTATTATGTAATTTTTTATAATCATAACTCTAGGTTTATTTATATATCGGATTCATCAGCTGACATAAATACATGACACATAACGTGGATTAGTAAATGATATTTGTTAGCAATTTATTGGCTTAAGAAACTTAACTCATATTTAAATTATATTAACAAGGTTAGGCGTTGCAGTTACTACAGATAATAATGAACTTCTAAGCCAGTTTTTACATTGATTGATTAGTAAAACAGAAATTGATATAAACAGAGCAATAGAAAATTCGAAGAACAGGTCAGTGTTTGGGAGTAAAAGATCAACGATATACCACATATTTAATATCTGTCAAGTGATCTAGAAAAAATAATATTTGGTCCTATTTTATTAACTTCAGAAACATGATTCAGTCGATATTCAAGAGTTTTCGAAGGATATGTGCAAGTTTTAGAAACATAGAAAGGAAATGCTGACACGATAATATATTGTACACAATATGATCGTTGGCAACATTAAAATTGGAAACCTTTAGAAATATATATGTTAGGCCTTTAAAAAAATAATAAAAAGAATATAATAATTCTTCTTCTTGTAGTTCCTTCTCCTATCGGAGGTTGGCTATCATCACAGCTATCCGTACCTTATTGGCGGCTGCTCTAAAAAGATCTACTGAGCTGCAACTATGCCACTCTCTTAGGTTTCTCAGCCAGGAAATTCTTCGTCGTCCTATGGATCTTTTACCCTTGATTTTACCTTGCATTATGAGCCTTAATATCTCATATTTCGCACCTCTTGTAATGTGACCTAAATATTCCAGCTTTCTTAGCTGGAATATAATAATAGATTACCTCTAATCTAACTCGCCCAGATTCTAATTTTCAATTTGTTCAAACTTTTTTCTTCGTTCTTTCGCCGATGAATACTTTCCTTGATAATCTCAACTAGACATCTCTTGATATGATCTACCCATCGTAGCATTGTGCTCTTATAACTTGTATTAATAATAAAACACCAACTCTTGTTACTCCTAAGGTCGTAAGGTTCCCTTTTTCGACATGGTAAATTGTACGTCCCATTAAAAAATGTAATACTTTATCATCGACCTAGTGTCTCAATAATTATAATGTTTGTTACTTAAATGATATAATTTATCTGACCTCTTCTTGTGATTCTAATTTTATTTACTGCTGTTTTGAATAATTCGTTAGTGGTACAGCCAAACCACGCTCCCTAATTTCTCATCCAGGACATTCTTCTACGGCCTGAATTTCTGCGTCCTTGGATTTTTCCTTGCATTATATTTTGTAGGAATGTGTACTTTTGTCCTCTCATCAGCTGGCCTAAGTATTTAAGTTTTCTCTTTTTTATATTCAGTATAACTTCTGGATCGTTATTTATTCTGCGTATTACCTCTTCATTTGTAATTTTATCCAGCCAACTTTTTTTTTATCTTTTTATCCTCTGTTATCTCCCGCGGACCTTCATCTAACCTCATTATGTGGCTAGTTTGAACTACTTTATAGATGTTTTTCTCTGAAGATGATCTGATAGGATCGAAAACGTTCCAAAAATTTATAAATCCATTTTGATAATTTTTAAAAATGTTAATAATAAAATTTTATACCATTTTACAAAAAGAACTTTTTACTTCATTGTAAGTTTTTTTAAACTGTCTTATACAGCCAACCACTGAGAATTTTCGTTTTAAATTTTTATAGAAACCAAATTTATATACTTCTCTAAACTCTACAAAACTTCTGGTAAAATCATTTTGTCATATTTATTCTGATTTCGTTTTATGCCAGATTTTCTAAAACAAATAAAGATCCCAAAATTTTATATTATTTTATTGTCATTTATTTTTCAAATATTGTAAAGACTGCGCTAAATCTAACTAGAATAAAGTCCTATCACGACAGGTGGTATCAGTGTATATAAAATAATTAGCCTACCTCTGTCGGTACAAGTTTTTGCAGTAAATATAAATGGTTTTGTACCTGGTGCATTGCCTTAATCAGTTACATAGTCAATCAAAGACAGTTATCTTGTTCTGACAAATGGAGTTATCGTTAAACGCTCAAGAATTACATCGTTTTTGATTTTAATGTCTTAATTAACGAAAGAAACTTTCGTTTATTCGTTAAATTTACGTTTAACTAAGAATTCAGTCGGACAATGCCATGATTTAAAAAAATAACCTGTTCGATCCTTGATAAAGTACTACATATCTGTAGTATAAAATAATGTTCGTTACAAAACTTCTGTATATTTAGCAAACAGATAACCATAGGATTTCCTATGGTTGCCGGAAAAACGAATTACTCGGCTCATCAAAGCGAATAAAAGGTACGCTATAGGGGCAAATAATTTCTTTAGTATGTACCCCTATCGTACCTATAAAGACGCCAAGTTAAAGATAAAGCTGAATATCAAATTTAATTACACTTTACCAATAAAGATTTTAATATGTTTAGACAAAGGTCATGTAAATAATGTAGGTATATAAACATAAAGGTATGTGAAATGTTAGTAAAAACGTAAAAATACTAAAAGTAATCCAAAGTCCGTAAAAAAATACACAGAGTAATAAATCATGACCATGAATTAAAAAAAAATCATGCTCCATCCTCTACATTTCTGTTTCACCACTATGCCACTAATTTCACACCGTAACAGGTAGTCTTTTCAGTGTTATGAAGAAAGTACAGACTCTTAATGCACGAAAGTGGTATAAATTTAGGAATAAAAGGAATAAAAGAAATATCTTTCGGTTTAATTGCTTATTACATTTACCATGTTTTTAATCTGAATCAAACTAAAAAGAACAATTGTTGTTTGAATTAATAACACTGGTTTAATTAAATCATCTCAAGTATTGTCGATTTTTCACACACTCCAGTCCAGGACGAAGAAAGACTTCATGGTTGAAGAGCTTGCGAGATTGGTATAGTATTGATACAGGCATGCTATTTAGGGTGGCAGTGAATAAAATTAAGATAGCTATGATGGTAGCCAACGCACTGAAAGGACATCGTACATGAAGAAGAACAGTTGATTCTAGAGAGAAATGAAGAAATTAAGTATATCTATATGGCATTAATTTCACAGAAACTATAAATCATAAAATAAGATAACTCCAATGGTTTGGTCATGTACTGAGGATCACCAATAGAGGATAAAAATAACAAAGGCAATAAGGAAGTCCTCAATCATTATGGAAGAAAAAGGTATTTCGCTATGTAAGAGACAACCTTGAAGGAAAATAATTCGACAGATAAAAAGAGATGAAGACTGAAGTGCAAGAGTAACGTAAAATTTCTTACAAAGAAACAGTTGTTTTCACATATTTTAGTAGTATGTAATTTCACTATATGGCATTTGAGAGATTATATACCTTTTACTAGCAACTTTTTTCATCAGCAACATCCACAGGAGACGCTGAATGCAAAAATAGAATATAATGTATCAATTTTTCCATACTAAACTTAAATTGTTATGCTATTTATTAAATTATTTGACCTCCATGTCTTCTTTAAAATGTATTCAATATTTCATATTGTCTAATATCAAAATTTTATTAATTGACATTCCCAGATAACATAAAATGCCATAGTGCTACTCTCGCCATATGTTTGGACATCATATACTATCATGTTAATCAAAACGATTAACACCTGTTTGTCTAAATAAAATTAATGTGAAGATTGAAGCCAATAATAAATAACAGGCAAAATATTACATATATGAATAATGTTTAAAAAATGTAGCATAGCCTCTAGGGCAATCCTAATAATTGCTCAAGAACATTTTGTAATATTTATTTTTATTTTGCAGATTAATATCAGCATAAACGAGTACACAAGAATGATGAACACATATCTCCAAATGCGAGAAAATTCAGTCGATGATGCCACACCAGTTCCAAAACTAGTTACATTTAAGTTAGGTGAGTAATAACATAATAATTAGCCTAAATATACGATATTCGCCAAAATAAACATTACCAAAATTAAGGTGGATGTGAAATGACACGCGTTATGTTATATTTGATTTATTTATTATTAGCTGTCATTTTAACAATGCTCTAATTATTTAAATTGTCTGGAAAATGATTCACTCAACTAAGACAAAGTTGTTTATGGTAAAGAAATATTTTCCCGCAACATAACTAGCACTGGGAAACGATACCCGCTCAATCATAACAGACTTTTTTATAGGCAGGTGGCTTTTGTCTAAAACCAAATGTATATATATATATATATATATATATATATATATATATATATATATATATATATATATATACAGGGTAAGTGTTTTTAGTGTGACATCGGTCGATAATTCCATTATGATATAGAATATCCAAAACAACTTATGTAGAAAACAAGAAAAACTATTTTTATTCAATAAGTAATCAACAAAAAATATGAATCATAATAATATGTAATGAATGTAATGATTAATGTGATATGTATTAAGGAAATAAGTTTAAAGTAAATGTTCAAAATGTCCACCTTCAACGTCTATATAAGTTTGTAACCGATATTCAAATAACAGAGCCACATTTCTTAACATTTGTAAGTCAATTTTATTAAAAGCTTCTCATATTTTATTTTTCATATATCTGGTGTTGTTGGAGGCTTCTGGTATACAAGGTCTTTTATATAGCTCCACATGAAAAAATCAATTTTGGAGAATTCCGGTGATCGCGGTGGCCAAACAGTTGGTCCTCCTCTGCCTATCCACCTCTCAGGAAAGTTAATACATATTTATATGATTGTGAATTAATAGGAGCAGTGTGATGAATTGGAGCACCGTCGTGTAAAAACCACATTCGTTGTCGAATATTAAGCGGTACATTTTGTAGTAGAATTGGCAAATGATTATTTAGAAAATCAAGATATGGATCCAATCACATAATCGCCAACAATACCACCCCAAAAAATTATAGACCACCTAGTTTGACTATGAATGTTAACAAAATAGGCATTGCTTGATGCATAGTAATGAAAATTATGCCGATTCTCGATTCCATTTTTGTGAAATGTAACCCCATCCCCAAAAAGCATATAATAAAAAAAAATCGGTCTTTTTGCACCTTCTGCTGAGACCATTGACAAAAAGCCAATCTACGTTGACAATCATCGACTGTCAATTCTTGATGAACTGTATGCGGTAAGGTTGCAGCTTATGTTTGCGAAGGATTTTTGCCGCCGAAGTTTGATTAATGTCATGTTGACGTGAAATTTCACGAGTGCTGATGTTTAAATCTTCAGTAGTAGCTATCAGTACATCATTTTCCTTTTCCGCCGGATCACAACAGTTCTATCTGTTCTGAATTTCAAATGAATATTATATTAAAATAAGTCATAATTTGTCAAATTTTATTTACTATTTTACTGAATTTGATGAATATTGTCGCATCCATCTTCATCCAAATTACATTTAAAAAGTTTATAATTAAAATGAAGGAAGGCGGAATTAATATTTATCTTCAAACAGATATATCATCGGGTTAAAACGTCTTTTTGAGGTCAAATATCCAATTTCCATGCTTGTTGGTTATTCCTTTCCTTTTTTAGGTTTATTGTAGATTATTGATTTTTTACTTCCTCTATCCATGGTTTTTCTGCTTTGCTGTAGGTCTCCATTTGAGCCAATGGTTTTCCATTCCCTTATGCTCGTAGCATAACCATATGAGCTGCTTTCATTGTATGTCGTTTATTAGTGTGCCCTATATTCTTATGCACTCCCTCATTTTTACATTTTTGATTCTTCTTCTCATCGAAATCCTCATTGTTCTCCTTATTTATTTCTTTCTTCTGTATCCCTCTGTTAGTCGCCATGTTTCACAGCCATGTAATATTCCACTCTTTATATTCTTCTTCTAGAAAATTTCGTTAAGACACGCTATAGTTTTTCTGGCTTGTACTATTTTGGTGTTAGTTTCTTTATTGCCTATTCCTTCTTAATTGAATATTATTTCTAAATATTTGTATTCGTCGCAAGTTTTTCCCGGGTCAAATAAAGTCCCAATTTCTGGTATTTGTCGGCACTTTATTTATCGTTTTTATGACGGTCTGATCATCTGAAAAGTGAAAAGTATATTGGTAGAGATTTATTCACTTTCTTTTCCAAATATACAAGCGATATTTTTACAATAAAATTATTAAATAATTCTTTTTGATAATTTATTATACTATAATAAGAAGAAATGAAATCATGGCCAATTCGCTGGTATTTGCGTTCCTCTTACCAAAGGTTGGCATTGATTATGATAAATTATGATGTATATTTATAAATTAAATATAAATGCCGTAAGTAAATAAATATAATATATATTATGATAAAATTGATATAATATTAACATTAAATAGGATAATTTTTAATAGTTCTACATAATTGTTCGGGAATTTGTAGTCATTTCACTCGGTCTCTCATTAAACTTAACGATTAAGTTTCATGGTTTTGAACCGAGTGTTAGACGCTCACCAAACCAGTTGTGCCATCAGTACTGTTAGGAATTTATTAATTGTTATGTCTTTAATTTATAATGTCTTTACTAATTTATTATATTGTTCCTACTTTAATTTATTAAAAGGCACGATAATTTATATAAGTTTATTTATCACTAAATATACAATAATTTATTAGTAGGCGAGCGTAACAATAATAATATCGCGAGCGCGAATCTTCTTTATTAACTGTCCCTTCCAAATAAAGTTCCGTTATTATATACCAGTGCCGTTATCTCGAATAGTCTAAAACCTTCGATGGCGAAACGGTAAAGGCAAACTGGATTTCCCTCATATTGGTTCTGGAAGGTCGCTCAGGTAAATCGAGGCCTCTCGTAAACTCTACAACATATTAGATTAAAAACATGTTTTAAAGGTTAAAACTATGACTCATATTTTTACGTAACATTGCCCCCCTCTCAAAAGATGGTTCCTCCTGGAACCTTGTTGGGACTAGAACTGGAACGGTATGCTGGTATCGGCAACTGGACCCTCTTTTACAACTTCCAGTTGTATAAAAATGACAAGGGACGGTTTTCTCTCCGCACCAGTAACTATGCGGATTGCAACAGACTAACACCTGGACTTCGGTGTCTTTAAAGATCTCCTCCACCATATTTCGGATAACCCTCCAATCTAATTGGCGGCACTCCAACTTTGGCATGGCTAACTTTTGCACGTCGGACTCTAGTACGTGCCCTCTCAATTGAAGTAAGGCTTCCCATACATCTCGGTAGGTAGGTTGGTCACGGGCAGTGTCTTTTGTTACCAGGTAGAAAAGGTAACGTGATGCATCTTGGAGTTTCAAGGTTTTACCGGGAGCTGGCACTTGGCATTGAAGTTCTGCAACTCGACCAAACTTCCTTCGAAAGACGGATGCCAACCCTGGTGCGTCTTTGATACTGGCCGGGATGGTAAGCGCCAGCGAGTAGTCATCGGGGAGCTCGAGTAGATCTTGCTTTTCTTCAGTGGTAACACCATGTCTCGCTTTACCGGTACCTCCATAGGCACCCATGAATTCCTCAAACGTGAGGTCAGACACATCGTGGATTTGGTTTACTTCCACTTCTTCATCTACGTTGTGGTCACCTTCGAAAGACGCCAACCGGTTATGGTGTACTATCATCGGCTTTCCCCTCGGAATCTTGCTTATTCGGTAGATGACATCGTTGATCTTCTCCATAATGAGGTATGGACCTTCCCAAAACTGCTGCAATTTGGGAGAACAACCTTTTCGCTTCTTGGGATTATACAGCCATACTTTGTCGTTCTTCTTAAAGCAACCCTTTTCGGCTTGTGTATCGTACCGTTTCTTCATTCTGTCGCTAGCGATCTGAAGGTGGGAACGGACCAACTCATGTACATCGTCCATTCTTCTTCGTAATTCGATCACATAATCTTCACCTGCTACATCTTCTCCAGGTTTACATCCAAACTCGAGATCACAAGGTAGTCGCATTTCGCGTCCGAATAGGACTTTGGCTGGTGTCTGGCCTGTTGATTCGTTAACAGCAGATCTGTAGGCCATTGTGAAGAACGGAAGGTATTGGTCCCAGTCTCGCTGATGATCGGACACCATCTTTGTCAAATACTTGCCAACTGTCCTATTCATTCGTTCTACCATACCATCCGATTGCGGATGATACGCGGTAGTTCTTGTTTTCTTCATGCCTAGTCTATCACATATTCCTTGGAATAGATCGCTTTCGAAGTTCCTGCCTTGGTCACTATGTATCTCCAAAGGCACTCCAAATCGGCTGATATATTCTTGGATCAACTTATCTGCAACGGTGGCGGCCTTCTGGTCGGGAAGTGCGTAAATCTCGACCCACTTAGTAAAGTAATCCATTACTACCAGCATGTACTTGCCTCCATTTTCACTTTCTGGAAATGGCCCAGCGATGTCCAAAGCTATTCTTTCAAACGGGCTTCCAACATTATATTGTCTCATAGGAGCTCTCCTTTTTCGGTGAGGCCCGTTACTCGTAGCACAAATAGTACATTTCTTACACCAGTCTTTTACGTCGTCGGAACTGTTCATCCAATAAAACCGTTCCCGAATTCGCTGAAGGGTTTTTCTTACACCAAAATGCCCTCCCGATGGACTGTCGTGTAACTGACGAAGTACTTCGGCTATTCTGCTCTTTGGGATCACCAACTGTCTTCTCTTCTCTGAACCGTCATCATTTTCCAGGACTCGTTTGAGCAAGCCATCTTCGATGATAAATGAGTCCCACTGGGCCCAATACGTCTTAACTACTGAGCATAGGTTTGATATTTCCTGCCAAGGTGGTCGACGGTTTTCCTCTTTCCATTTTCGGATTTTCTGTATAACTGGATCTCTCTCTTGTTCTTCCCTGATTTTAGTAGGCGTCCAGTCGTCGTTGACAATCGTCGTTCTTAGCACTGCTGCTTCCTTGGATTCCGTTTTGTTGCAGTGGGGACACTCTGCTGGGCATGGCCGTCTGGAAAGAGAATCAGCGTTTCTGTGGCTAACTCCGGCTCGGTGCTCAATCTTAAAATCGTATTCTTGGAGTCGTTCGATCCACCTGGCTATCTGACCCTCTGGATTCTTGAACTGCATCAACCACTTAAGGGCGGCATGGTCGGTTCGGATTAGAAACTTTCTGCCATAGAGGTATTGATAGAAGTGCTCTACTGATTTAACTACTGCTAGAAGTTCTCTTCTCGTGACGCAATAATTCCGCTCAGGTTTTGAAAGAACTTTACTAAAATATCCGAGGACTCGTTCCTGTCCTCCTTGAATCTGAGACAGCACTCCTCCAATTCCCACATTACTTGCATCCGTATCTAAGATGAACTCTCCTTCTGGCAGTGGATACCCTAAAATTGGTGCTGTTATTAAATGCTTTTTCAACGTTTCAAAGGCATTTTGGCAGTCTATATCCCAGCGGTATTCTCTTGCTTCCTCTGTAAGTCGCGTTAATGGCTTAGCGATATCTGCAAACTTCTTAATAAACCTCCGGTAGTAAGTACATAGTCCAAGAAAACTTCTCACTTGATGTTTGTCAGTTGGTTTTGGCCATTCCTTAATGGAATCGATTTTTCCCTTATCCACGGCCACTCCTTCTTTACTGACTATATGACCCAGATAATTGACTTTACCTTGAAATAGCTGGCACTTCTTGGGGTTTAGCATCAATTGGGCAGCTTTAAGTCGATTAAAAACGTTTTCTAAATTCCTCAAATGATCTTCGAATGTCTCCCCCAAGACGATTATGTCATCTAAATAAACCAGGCATGTTTTCCAAGATAACCCTCTCAACACATTTTCCATAAGCCTCTCAAATGTCGCAGGAGCGTTACAGAGTCCAAATGGCATAACGTTGAATTGCCACAATCCAGATCCTGTGGTGAAGGCTGTCTTTTCTTTATCTACTGGGTCCATTTCTACCTGCCAGTATCCAGACTTCAAATCCAAAGTAGAAAACAATTTACTTCCAGCCAATGTGTCCAATGTGTCATCGATCCGAGGCAGAGGATAACTATCTTTCTTGGTAACGTTGTTCAACAAACGGTAATCCACACAGAACCTCGTCGTTCCGTCTTTCTTCTTAACCAGGACCACCGGAGAGACCCATGGACTCGTAGAAGGTTCTATCACCCCGTCTTTCTTCATTTCCTGAACAATCGTTTCAGCTTCCTCTCTCTTCGCCTGTGGTAATCGTCGAGCTGTTTGACGAATTGGCTTAGCATTACCAGTATCAATTTTATGCTTAACAACGGTAGTTCTTCCCGTCTTTCCTCCTTTCGGTACGAAAATATCACGATACTGCCGAAGAAATTCCCTTAATTTCCTTTTCTCCATCTGATTTAGAGACTGTCCTGCAACTGCAACCATTTGGTCGAATTTGTCGTTGGAATTATCAGATGTTGTCGCCTGACGAATTATGGATGTCACAGGTACACAAGTTCCTACTTTTGTCTCTTTCTTTATGGTCACTGGGTAGTCGTTGACATTGATAAGTCTCACAGGAATTTCTTTAGCCGAAATCACCAATTCCTTTCCAATTATGATTCCACGGCCAACCTCATCGTCGTGGTTCCAAGGCTCCATCATAACAGGTCTCCCTTCGTCTACAATTCCCTGTAGTCGCGCTACTATGATCGTTTCGCTTCTCGCAGGCACGACTGTATCTTCTGTAATGGCTGCTTGCACAGTGTTGTCATTATGTGGATGGAGAAATACCTCCTCGTTGCCAACTTTGATTACCTTATTCTTAAAATCCAATTGGAATCCATGCATATTCATTACGTCCATTCCTAATATAACATCCTCTTCGATGTCAGCAACTATAACAGTATGGACAAACTTTTCTGCCCCAATTCCCAATTGTACCTGGATTTCTCCATGAATGTTGGCATTTTCACCTGTAGCGGTCCGAAGTCGTAACCTCGTTGGTAACAGTTTCTTTCGGCTGTTTATAACTGTCGGGCGTATAATGGTTCTGGTCGCTCCGGTATCCACCAACAACGTATGCTTTTTACCATTTATGTCTCCATCTACATATACACTATCTTCACGACATTTCAAAGAAGCTATTAGTATGAGAGGGTCTTTGGAAAAGTTCTGGGTCGAAGCTGCCCCCCTAAGGCTGACCCGTTCTAGTTTTCCTGATGGTGAGTTTCTTGATTTGCGTCGTACCTAGGGTGCTTACAGGAGCTTCGTACGTGTCCTATTTCGCCACAATTCCAGCATCTGATGGTCTTCGTTTTCTTGTATGTCATGCTTTTTATCATATTAACGAGCTGGTCAAGTTTATCTTCATCTTCTTCCTCTTTTAGAGTCCTAACTTTACTGTAACCGCCAGAGGCCTGCGTAGCTGACTCATATTCGAGGGCGGCGGATAAGACATCAACCAGCGTCTTGTGACGAGCTAATCGTAGTGTTCTCTGCATTTCATGATCACGAAGACCATCAATAAACGTTTGAACGGCCAACTTTTCCATCATGTCTTCGGGAGCTGTTGGATAAGCATATCGTACTAATCTGGCAATATCTACTTCATATTCTTGAAGAGCCTCATCTTTCTTCTGTCTACGATTTTTAAGCTGCGACTGATATACATGCTCCAAATGTTCGTGGCCATATCGCATATTTAACCTCTTCTTCAGTTGTTCGAAATCATCGGTCTCCTCTACGGCTATGGTCTGAAGCACATCTAAGGCATCTCCTCGAAGAGCGATAGTCAGGTTTACAGCCTTTTC
The DNA here is from genome assembly GCF_040954645.1 of Diabrotica undecimpunctata. Taxonomy (NCBI): domain Eukaryota; kingdom Metazoa; phylum Arthropoda; class Insecta; order Coleoptera; family Chrysomelidae; genus Diabrotica; species Diabrotica undecimpunctata. The sequence continues at coordinate 74,687,711 of NC_092812.1, forward strand.
TTTTTCAGACCATCCATTCGCTCTTGCAGCTGATTCGAACTGTTTCATGTAGTTGTTCCATGACGATTTTCCGTCGAAAGTTGGGACTTTGACATGCACAGAACTTCCACTTCCTTCAAATTTCGGCCGTGTTTCCAACTTACATTTCGTCTCGTCTTCTTTTATCTCTGCTGTAATTGGATTGTTTCCTCTCTCTGCTGTCCCTGTTTCCTCCAGCTTCTTTTCCATCTCTTTCATCTTTTCTTCGAAGGCCGACATATCGGCAGCAACTTGGTTTTTTAACGAAGATATTCTATCGTCGAGGGCAGACATCTCAGAAGTGACTTTAGAGATTTCCGAAGAGATGTTAGCAGAAACTTTGCTTTCCAGGGACGAAATCTCGTTAGAAACTTTGTTTTCTAATGACGCGATGTCACCAGAAACTTTGGCTACATCAGAAGAAACTTTCGAAATATCGTCAGAAACTTTGTTCTCTAATGATGCGATGTCACCAGAAACTTTCGAAATCGACGAGAGGACAGCATCTTCAAATATATAAGTCTCTGGATCTAGTCCTTCTTCTAGCAAAGCGTTCTTTAGTCGTTGGACTAACTCAGCCTTTTTTCCGGTAGAAGCTAATTCTCTGTCTTCAAGATGTCTTCTTAAATTAGTCACTGTCAGCTCATAAATCGTAGCCATTTTCACAATTTATTTTATATCACACTTCTGCACCACTGTTTGGAATTTATTAATTGTTATGTCTTTAATTTATAATGTCTTTACTAATTTATTATATTGTTCCTACTTTAATTTATTAAAAGGCACGATAATTTATATAAGTTTATTTATCACTAAATATACAATAATTTATTAGTAGGCGAGCGTAACAATAATAATATCGCGAGCGCGAATCTTCTTTATTAACTGTCCCTTCCAAATAAAGTTCCGTTATTATATACCAGTGCCGTTATCTCGAATAGTCTAAAACCTTCGATGGCGAAACGGTAAAGGCAAACTGGATTTCCCTCATATTGGTTCTGGAAGGTCGCTCAGGTAAATCGAGGCCTCTCGTAAACTCTACAACATATTAGATTAAAAACATGTTTTAAAGGTTAAAACTATGACTCATATTTTTACGTAACAGTACTTTTTGCCACTACAACATGTCAAGGTTTTTATTTTCTTTTGTTTTAATGACATCTACATCATTATGATAAAAATGTTTTTAATTTGCATGTATTCATTCTATCTACTTTTGTACATAATATCTATATTGATATTTCAGAATAATAAGCATCTCTTTTGCCTTATAGGTATGCATAGTTTCATAATATTTTATATATTTATTTCATCTGGAACCGAAAGTGATAGGTGTGTTAAGTTAGCACCAGCTAATGTTATTTTTATGAGCGAACACGGTTGACTCGACTTTTACGATGATAATTGATTGAATAAAATAAATTAAGCAATCAAATCTGTAGTGTCAACCGTACACATTTTTTACTTTGAGTTAAAGACCTAACAGAGAAAACACATATAGACCAGAGAAATTAGCAAATAAAAAGAGTTTTTAGTGACAATCTTTAACACAGGTATCTTACAACTGTCAAAGTGTTTAGACGCATTTCAAAGTGTTTCTCTTAAAAATTTAAATATTTAAACGATTATTTCTTCAGTTCTGAACATGTAAATAGTGAATTATATTAAAATCAAAATCATGTTCGAGTCTAATCTAAAATAGCTCGCAAAGAAGTTAATTTTATAGTGGTTTAATAACTGTTGTATACTGAATATTGGAATCGTGAGTAGATAAAATATACTTTTTTCATCTATTTGGATTTATATATTTAAGTAAACAACTGCAATCAGTTATAAGTATTATCCAATTTACATGAACTGGTATCACAACGAAAGCTGTAAAACAGCATCGGTTTTAGTCGGATTTTAAAATCCATTTAAAAGATGTCATCTTCCAATCAGCTACCACAAAATGCATCATACTCAAAAGCAGTTAGTCAACCACGTAGTATATTAATCCCAAGCAGAGATCAAGCTATTTTGTTTAACACTCTAGAGAATTGTACAATCAATGACTATCTTGAAGGATTGAGTCAGCATATAGAACCGAAAAATATAATTTTCGCATCCCGTATATCAAACGGTAGAATATGCATATATCTATCATCCAAAAACCTAGTAGATAAATTCATAGCAGAAACAAAGAAAATAATAGTAAATGGAAATATACTAGAAGCGAGAAGATTAATAACTCCATCAGTCCGCTTAATTCTGTCCAATGTATGTCCAAGCATACCTTCTAACATAATAATGGACGAAATAATAAAACTAGGTTTAAATCCTCTCTCAGACATATCATATCTACGGATAGGAGCAACCAATCCTGCCTTTAGTCATATTCTAAGCTTCCGAAGACAAATTTTCGTTTCACCTTTTCCAGACAACTTTGTACTACCTGAATCTTTTATTATCGAGTTGGAACAAACATCATACCGCATATTTATAGCCCAAAACGAAAATTGTTTCAAATGCAAATTAACTGGACACCAGGCAGCTAATTGTCCAAATATTTCACCTTCTAACCATCCTCACAATGATAGTGCAATGCAAACAGAAATAAGACAAAATTCATCAATAAATCATACTCAACAAGATAATCTACAAAATACTCCCGCAATCTCAAATACCACTCCCTTCACACTTACTACGTCTTCTCAAACCACATTACAAAGAGTAGCAATCCCAAATTTATCAATAAACCAAACCCAACAGTGCTCACTACAAAATACATCCATACATTTGACCACTTCTTCCGTTAACACTACAATCGCAACACCTACATCGTCTGAGTCATCCTCTAATACCCAAAAACATAAATCAACCTTACCCGAAACAAGTCAACACTTACCTCCAAATAAAAATACACATTTGAATTCTTACGAACCCCAAGTAACTTCGAACAAAGCAACCGGAAAAAGAACCCTAGAAGATGCAATCACGCCACCCTCCGAAGAAAACTTTGAAAAACCTAAGCTTCAATTAAAGAAAAAAACCAAAACTGATGACAAAAACTTAAGAAATGATATACCAAATCTCCAAAATTATTGGAACCAGTTAGAGAATATGTAGAAAGGGAAAAGCAATTGTTAAGCTTCGATCAAGTAGTGGATCTATTCGAAAATATACAAGGATCAAAAGACATAATCAGCGTAACAAAATTGTACTCAGAAGACTCTTATGTACTTATAAAGTTTCTAACGGAATTACATTCATACTACATCGACAAAAGAATGAAAACCATAAGCACCAAATTAATATGAAAACTTGGCAAACACATAGGTTTACTCTCTACAGTGAAAACTTCATTATCGGAAGAAGATTCCGACTCATCGGTAAATAATTCCTCTAAAGAATAATAATATCACTGTTGACTTCATGTCTGTTCCATCACAAGTCTTAGGAAAAAACATGAATATTAAAAAACACAATAAGTTATCTTAAAGACTCAGAACTGTATCAATTATTGTAATTTTTTCTACCTTTACCTGTATTATATTTTTTAGGTCGCTAATAACCCTTGTGGTTGCAGCGTAAATAAATAAAAAAAAAATGTAGGATAATAAAAAAGATAGAAAATTCTTTAAAATGAGAGTTTCCAAATTATTTTTTTTTAATTTGTTGCTTAATTATTGCAAAACTAGCCTCAAAAGTAGATTTTTTGAAAAGTATTAAAAACTTTTCTAAAAATGCACAAAAAATTTAACTTCGCGTAATAATAAGAACAATATTGAAAAAATACAGTGTTCTACGGCCCTTAAAACCCGAGTTGGCCCTTTTTTATTTCTCGATTTTACTATTTCAAAACTGAATTCATAATTTCAAATTTATAAAAGTTGTAATATCTACGGCTCTAATCTACGAAAATTGATGTTTATTTAATTTGGGATACCTCGTTGTAAAATTATAATTATATTAAACAAACATCAATTTTCGTTGATTAGAACCGGAGATATTGTGACTTTTATAAATTTGAATTTATGAATTCATTTTTTCAAATAGTAAAATCCCTTCCCTTTTAAACCCTTTATCTTTTTTTAACCCTTTTTAACCCCTTTTAACCCTTTTAACTGTTTTTTATAAACAGTTTCAATTTTAAAAATTTTCAGTTTTCCAATCAAACTGTTAAGTGAAACTTTTCTTTTTAATAAAATAGCTTAAAAATTATAAGAAAAACACGAAAATAAAATTGTCTGATGATAAATATAGGTCATACAACGCGTCTACGACTCGAACATGTTGGAAAAACAACTGTGACAAAATTCATAGATAACCAGGTAATTTTTTAAGATACTTTTATTAACAGCAGCAAAACAACTTTTCATATTGTCTGACGGAACTTGTTTTCCGATTGTTCTGCCTGACGGGTAAAACTGGTCGATTTTATGACAAAAAATGTATTAATAACCGTCAGACAGTGAAAAGGTATACGTAAAAAATCAGAGCTTACTACATGGTTCAAGTCTCTGACAGATATATTGGACTATAAACTAGAGTCTGACGAGAAAAAGTAATTTTACAGCGGTAAGAGACCTATATTCTCGATTGTAATAATTATAATCTTATAATTTGCAATTATTCTTATTTAAAAATCAATACCTATTAAACTTTTTCGAAATATTATTAATAAAAGTACCTTATAATGGAAAATAAGTTAAATGTTAAATTTTTATACAATTTACTTAATTTTTATACAAAAAGTCTAAAATATCTAATATACTGATTTATATTATTTAATGGTACATACTAACTGGCCTCTAAACCCCTCAAATATATGTGTTACATAAATTAAAGAGAGGAAATTACGAACGAAAGAGTCATTGCGTAAACTATGTCAGATTTATCACCCATAAGGTTGCATTACTGAACAGTTTATGACTTTCAGAAACATTTTAACTTAATAGATATCATTTCAAATGAATCGTGCAAATAATTGATGCACTCTTTCGCAATAATATTAAATTATTGTCTGTATTAAATTTTAGCCATTTGCATATTTTTTTATGTCTGTCATAAATTTATTTAAACCCCATCCACCGGTTTAATGTGTTTTTAATTACTTTTCTTCGTGTACGAACAAAAAATAATAATATTTCGGCAAATCGCCGTTTGAAGTTGTATTATTTATTCTAAAGAAGGCATTTTCGGTATACACAGACAGAATACCAAAGAGAAGATGTTCATCTTGCCGAAATTCATATGGGACTTGTTAAGACGTCCACTCTGCATCGGAATTACACGTGGAGATTGAGTTTGCTTTAGAATTTAAAACCCACCGTCTGGGTCGTAAACTGCATTTTCAATATGTCGGCACGTTTAAACAATACCGTGCATGCTGACCAGTTATTATCATAACCACCATAAAATGTATTTTACCACACTACCGTGAGCTTTTTTAATATGGCTTTGTTCCACGAAAAAAGTTTCAAGCTTACGAGGGCTGAGATGTTAGATTTATATTTACCAAAATCTATTCTTCAATCAGTTGAGTAATACATTTACTTAAAGAAGAGATATTTGTTTAAAACTTTATTTAAGAAAATTTTATGAAAACATTAAAACAATTTTTACAATTAGGTTTACAATTATCATTAAAAACAAAAAGAAAACAACAAACAAAAACATTAATCTTACAATAAAACACTGAAAACTTTTGTTTCCAAAACCTCCACAAAATTTATTACCTCCTCAACTTATTCCGTTAAGACTATAAAGTGTAAACGCATACTAAAAATAGATCACTTGAGAAAGGTAATCTGCCGAAATAGCTGTAGTGATAAATTACAATTCATTTTGTAGAAATTTTGAAAACAAAAGTTTTCAGTGTTTTATTGTTAGATAAAATGAATTTCCATCAAGTAACGGTCGAATCCATTACTGATTTAAAAACATTAGTAACCAATTGAATGTATAATTGATGAGAGCCACTACTCTAACAGAGCCACTCTGAGCTGAATCACGATAAGAGGAGCAGATACCCGGCTTTCTAATACTTCTTTCTATCAAGGCTGTAACAAACTTTCTATAAATATTTCCAAAAAAATGCGAGTAGATGGTACATATGGAACAATATAATTTTACAGTAGGTACTAATCACCAATCAAATACTCAAAGATTCGATAGCGATAATGTTCAGGTGTCCAAGGTACCTACCGATATCCTAAAAACTCCTACACCTATGTTTTAAACCAAAAAGTCTGGACTAGATATGCGAATAATTACCCTACAGTAGCAGACAATATGTTGGACAGCTTTCTCTGTATTTTCGAAGAATCTACATGTTGCTCTACCCGTTTTGCCCATTTTACAAAGATGATATCTGATCATCCAATAATAGATGATCAATTGCGACATTGCGAAATTTAACTTCAATTTGTCTATTGAATTTAACATGTATAACAATCGTTTTATTGGTAAAAAATAAATTTGTTCACTTGTTATGATTGTTTTAAAAAAAAAGCTGCACGTCTATAAAAATTTGTCGTAATATACCATTTCTTTCTGTGGATGAGTGGTCAAACCTTCAGCCACGAGTTCTGGAGTCTTCCTACTGATTTTTTGCCATGAATTTTACCTTCCAATATGATTTGGAGTAATTCATATCATTCACCTCTCAACACATGACTCAAGTATTGTATTTTTCTCTCTTTGATTATGCTGAGTAATTCGTTTTCTTTGCTTTCGTGCCGAAGTACCTCACCATTGGTAACTTTTTGTATCCATAGAATTCTCAGCATCCGTCTGTATATATACATTTCAAAGGCATCTATTCTTTTTTCTGTTTCAGAGTCCATTGTCCAACTTTCACAGCCATACAGCAAAACAGAGATATACCTTTTAGAACCTTCAAAAACCTGTATAAGATTTTTTCAGTTTTTTTTCCTTTACTGGCCTACCAGGCAAGGATAACATTACACTAGTAGTTAGTATCCATGTTAAATTGTAGTATAGTGCCAAGTGTACAATCTATCTATAGACAATTGAAATAAGGGGACTAAATTCTGAACACATATTAATAATTTATTTATTTTTTTACACCAATATATACTGAATTTAAATTGTTTTGCTTTGAAAGTTAAATTCCAAGGCGAGAGGGATGTTCAAATTTAAATTTTACCCGCTCTATAAAATATACGTTTTGCACATGCGTCAGAAAAACAACATGTGATCAACAGTTGCAGCCTGGGTGCCATTATTACAATCTGAACTTTCATGCTGTTATGACGCTAACTCAATAAAGTATTTAACACGATACAGAAAATACAGTCGCCTTAGTTTAATTTAAAGAAACCCTCTATTGAGGGCACGCAACCAACGCGTAATGTCTATCAGTTACCGCATCATTAATTCAAGATATATTGTGTTGCTTATATATAGTTTAAATTGTCAATTTAACTTTATTATAGATGTATTTCTCCACGTTGATTCCATTTCTTTAAGATATACGTATAAAAATCTTTTATACACCTCGTATATGTTAAAAGCCGATAATGGGCAGTTTTGGTGCCATTAAGAATCACCTATTGATAGCTTATTTTAATGGTGTCTTGCACAACCATCCTTGTATTAAACTGTCTGCAATAGTAAATAAAAGTAGCATCAATGTATTCATTTTAAACCACTGCTTCCCCTCATTTAAAAGCTTACACCAATGTCTTCAGGCCTTCAATATTACCGCTCAATTTTCTGACTGTCTCGTTTTCAGTGTTTGCGTTATGAATGAAGTATACCTCTCTTCATTGCTGACAAATTAAAGTAAAAAAATAAATCGAATCAAAATAAACAAATTCCTACCTGTAAAACTTTTACGATCGACAATATTTACCGACTAAATATGTTTGTAGGTATCACTGGCCGATGAATGATAGTGTATTTTAGGTAGGAAACGTCAGACCTGATGATGACGTATTTAATTGAGATCGATACATATGTAGAAAAGAGTTTATTAATGGATACAGGACCGCATTTAATAATTAAAAAAAAAAAGTTTTTTAAAAATAGGCGAAAGATGTTATGCAAATTTAATAAAGCATAATTTAATAAAACTCAAACAAATTTAATAAACTTGTATTTTAGCTAAAAAATACACCACCTGCATATCTTCATTTTTTAAAACATCTTGTGGTATTGTTAATGATACGGAGTGAGTACCTAAACCAAAGTGAAAAATGCTTCAACATGACGATTCCATTAGATATGAAACTTAATTTGTGGATCAAATCAACAAATAAATTAACTGAAAGGTACGCACTGAGAACCTAATAAGATCATAAAATGAAAACGACTCCAGAGCAGGACCAAAGCCTTGTCGAACGAACGATCACAAAAAAGCGCGATTGCGATTTTCAGGAAAAGATGTTAGTTTCCAACTTAGGTATTGAAGACCTATACTAGCTTCAGATTCTTGTTTATACCGTTGTGATGATCATGTATATAAACGTCCATTCGGCAAGTCAACTTATTTGCTGATAGATCCGTAATAATTTGAACCGGAATCAGTTTAGGCCAATAAATAAACTTTGTACTCATCCAGAGTAATCTTGTCCCTCAAATGTATGTCGACAATGCCCTGAATGGTTCTTACAGCGGGAGGTTTACCATAAGTCAAAAACAAAGATTTATACTTATTTCCATTTTAGAAGATCATCATACAATATCCATTATTGTGGATTTAGACATATGCATGGTATTAAAGATTCTGCAAGGATAGTCTATAGAAGGCTAAGGGTGAACCATATTTCCAGATATTCAAGTGGTTATGGAGATTCTCATGAGCCCTAAGGTAGTCCCTAGGTTAGTTTTTTAACTTACTTTATTTATTGCAATCTGTTATCAATGTAAACAATATACACTCAGTGGTGAGCACCCTTTACCTCTATTTCCTATCTAGTTTCTAGCGGTGGAGAGCTCTAGAGGTTCCAACCTTTTAGTGGTGGCCACTAAAAGGCTGGTGGTACTTTGGCATGCCATCGTTTTAATAAATTTTCTAATTGATTTAAATAGTTTTGCAAATTTTTGGATGCTAATCTTGGATTTACATAAGTTGCCATTATGACGGTATCATCTGTATTCATATCATCTGTATTGGATATAGGAGAGCGCAAACTTCTCTATGATTAATTATGAAGGATCTATCTGTTATATATGACTGTAGAATTTTGGCTATGGGATGAGGTAGCTGTGACACGATTTTGGAAGTTAAACCATTATGTTGTCAAATGTCTGCGAGATATCTAGGAAGGCAGCTGTACTATACGACTTGTTTTAAAGAGTATCTCTAGCTGCTCTGACTCTTCTATGTATTTACTCGATGGTACCATGTTTTTGCCTGAAGTCAAATTTTTAGTTTGGTATTAAGTTATTTTCCAAGATAATAGGTTCGATTTTAATTATAAAGATCCTTTCAAAAAGCTTTGCGAGAGTTAGTAGAATACTTATTGGACGGTAATGTGAGACCCCATATGGGTCTTTGTCAAGTTTTCGCACCATAAGTATTTTAGCTATTTTCCACATGACAGGATTGACAGTAACCAATTTATATAAAAGCGTTAAAATATGCAGTATTAGCCTGTTGGCCGTTTCAGGTAAATTTTTAAGTATTAGACCCATGATAAGATCAAAACTGGGTGCTTTTTATGGGTGGACTCGTCTGACACGGGGCGTCCAGTATGTCTAAAATGGGTTTTTCATCGCGTGCATAACCTTCTTTTTGATAAGGTTTAAAGACAGGTATAAGATGTTCCGCAAAAGTGCTTGCTTTGTTTTTATCACTACGAGCCCAGCTACCATCGTCTTTTCTTAAACGACTCTTAGTTTGTTTTTCCAAAGATTTTCCAAAAAATGTCTAATACCAGCATCTTTGTATTCGTTTAGTGCTTCTTTGAGTTGTCGCGTTGTTCTGTTAAATTTTTTTTGTCTATTGGTGCTCAAGTACTTTGCAATTTTTTGTTTTAATCAAGTACTTTTACACGAATCATACTGTTTATATAAGATATGAGCCTGGTTTTTATTTATAGGATCTTTCTAGAGTAGCTGCCCAGGCAGCCTTTGGATTGACGTAGTGAGGTGTTGTATTGCATCGTCAACATCCTTTGTGGATTTAAGTGGCAAGTTGATTGATTCAGAAACCAATTCATTAAATATGTTTTAATTTGTCATTTTGTTGATTAATGTTGGCCTAGGTGAGTGTGGAAATAATATATTGTCACACTCGTATGGGTGTGTATACTGCAATGAAAAATCTGATGAACTTGCTAAAAAAAGACCAGCTACAAAATCTTGTAACAGATAAGTAACTTCCATTAGAAAATATATCCGGTTAAGCGCATGGCAAAATTTATATTGAAGGACATCTCCACATGAGCTAATTGGACTGAAATATGGCGTAAAAATTGATATTAAATATGAATTTGCTCATAATCATAACAGGCTTCCTTACTAGACATGTACCTGACAAAAGACGTCAGCACATAATGAGGTTGAAACGGTTAATAATATTTTGCATAACTGCGAAGCACCAGGTCGTAAGCAGCAAACACTTTTAAGAAACTTCCAAGTAATTCCACAAACATATGCTACAAACTCGTGCAGATTTTACAAGAAAAAAATTTCTAGAAAATTGATTTTATTGCAGAGTCTCTCTTTATAGTAGAGTAACTCTCATCTTTTTAGTGCTATTTTCTTTTCCCTGACTTTTCCAGATTTAAGATTTTATTCATTTCTCTTCTGACTCGTTAGCTTAAATTTTTCATAATATACTTTGATCTCTCAAAGTCATTCTTAAGTTTAATTCAGTCTTCTTACCTTAATATCATGGCGATTTACCCAATACTTCTTTTTTAAAATATTTTTCAATTACATTACAGTAATTTTAGGCGTCATTAAGTTGTCTGATTTGCAATTTTCTATATTTTTACCTTATTCTCTTAGACCATTTGCATCTTAAAGTTTCCAAATTCGAGAAGCAACTACATGTTATCTTGTAAATCCAAGTAAATTGTTAATTTTCTGAAGTTCTTATCCCGTTCACACCTGACCTGCAGTTGTTGAATTGGAAATTCTAAATCTTGAGCTAAGATAAACGAGTGGTGTGCAATCCTGAGCAAATTCAAAGAGGTTAAAAAAGTCCAGTCCTGGAAGGAATGCTGGAAATTTAGTGGGCGCCTTTGATATAGTCGTTCTAAGCAAACACATCAATTATAAAGTTTTTTTATGCCAAACTATGTGGTGCAAATAGTTTATGCGGTTTTTTGGAAATTTTTTAGTAATATAGTCACTTCCTATTTAATGTTGTTAAACTTGTAGGTCATAGCAAGGCTTTCGTGGAATTTATTCAAAAGTATTTATAGTAGTGGTTAAAACTAATTTTAAGTATATGACGTATGAATTCATTATTTTATTTCCCAAACTTAAAGTTGTTTTACCGAATAATACAGAATGGAGAATAAAGAAGTCAAAATATTCTGTTGTGCAGACGGTACAATATTATTAATCCAAGATAAGGATTGTCTACAAGCCTAGTCCATAAAAAACAAAAGGATATAATATAACGATGGCAACTTACCATCTAAAACCCATCTAAAACCCATTCAGACAAGGTCTGACGGTCAGCAACAACCCCTATTGGGAGTCTTACGTTGCTATGCAGAGTATCTGTTAATTATTTTAACATCACAACATATTTTCAACAATAATGTAATACACAACAAATTTTGTAACTTTTTAAGGGTTTTTACCCAGATATTTAGTGGGACTCATGTATACCCGGTAATATGACACTGATGATGGACTTTTTAGTCCGAAAACGTCCTGTGAGATAGTCCGAAATGGTATTTTTAATTATATACCTTTTATAAAAAAATTTCAAATAAAACCTATAAAAATATTATAGTTTTAATTCAGTAGTAGGACTTAATATTAATTTAAATGGTTTCAAAGATGTCAGATTAAAATGTAATTATACGAATATATAAGTTTTAATAGGAACTGAGCTGCTTGTTTCACTTTCAAATTAAAAATAAATAGGGAGTTACGGTCACAGTTGATGTTCGAGGTCGTAATTTTTGACCCACACAAAAATGTAGGAAGCATACCCAATTCTTTTAAAACTATTCAGATATATTAAAATATCCAAATATTTTTATACTACAGCTATATTTTACTAACTTTATTATAGAAAACATGAATAATTATTACCCTATTAAGTTTTTTTCTTGTAATTAAATTAAAATATGGCTGTTACAAATTAAAAGAGTGTTTCATTAGTAGTTCTTGCGCAATATTGGAAATGAGTTGCATAAATCTCTCATAACTCATTCAATGAAAAGATACACAAGTAATTGGGTTGTGTATGTCCATAAGATTAGACATAGGCATTATACATATATACAGAGTGGCACAAAAAGAAATAAAACAAAACTACTAACTTAAATTTTATTATATATTAGTATTAGTAATATATTATATATACTAATAATAATTAGTAAAAAATAACTTACGAAAGGATAACTACAGGAACAGTGAACCATTTTGGGGCAATAACATCAGAAGACCATGATTTCCAGAGCAACAACTAACACATCTCTGAAGAAAGCTATAGCTACCTGAGATAAGGTACCTATATATATATATATATATATATATATATATATATATATATATATATATATATTGTATGATTTCTGGGTTTGACTCCACGTTGAATAACTTTGGTGAAGTCACACTTGCCATTCTCAAGCCAGATTAGTTCCTTTTTCTATTATATGTTCAAAAAAAACTAATTTTGAGGCGGGTGTGCTGCTTACATACTTTGCTGCGCTTCTTGTGATTGGAGCTGTGCGCATGGGAGTGGGCGAGGTCTTATTCGATGGTGTAGTTACATGTTTGATTTATTCGTTTTTTTTTTGTAGAGCTGGTTTTCATGCAGTTGGAAGTCTTTGGGATCATCTCTTGTATTTAAATTTATTGGATGTTTTGTAATTTCTATTGCTACCCTCCTTACACGTTTTGTTCTATTTTCAATGTTAGATTGTTGTTTGATTCAATTTTATGTCCTGTGAGTGTGACATGTTGTGCTAGGTATGGCGTTTCTTACCTGTATTCTTCGATTGATGTGTCCGATGTACGATTTATCGCAGTCCTAACAAAGTATCTGATAGGTATACTCCTTGATGTTCCAATGAAATTTTTGTTTTTGTGGATGGCAATATGGCAGATCTGCCGAAGTCTAAAGGACTTATATAATAGTTATTAGAACTTCTATAATAAATCAGATGGCTGCAGTACGATCGGCATATAAGATACGGCTTTTAGAGAAGAAGAAAAAAGAAAGAGCTGAGTAAATGATCCATTAACTAATCAGAACGATATGGAGAGGGAAAGCAATGCTGAAAGAGTGGGAGATGAGCACGATTTTCTCAACACACATCCAAGGAGATCAGACAACGCAGGAAAGACTTAACAGATATCAACACACCAAGCAAACTGATAAGAATATTTTAAATAAATAAGAGGGAATCACAAGTCAAAAATGGAAAAGAAGTAAGCTGAGCGCTTTCGGCTTACCAAGCCATCTTCAGAGCTATGCTACAATGGAACAATGATATAAATAACTAATTTAAATCATGAATGTGTTGCTTGTGTGAGTCCATTTCAAAAGGTGAAAGAAATAATAAGTTAGACTTACTCACAATCAATTTAATTTAACTAATCGGACGACCGGTTTCGCTTTCTATAATATGCAAAGCATCATCAGGTCACGATACAAAGTTAAAATGATGCCGGTACTCTATTAATTGATGGTTGAAAGACCAACCATCAATTAATAGAGTACCGGCATCATTTTAACTTTGTATCGTGACCTGATGATGCTTTGCATATTATAGAAAGCGAAACCGGTCGTCCGATTAGTTAAATTAAATTGATTGTGAGTAAGTCTAACTTATTATTTCTTTCACCTTTTAACTAATTTAAATTTAATTTAATTTAAAGTTTGCAATGTTTCATTTATGTCAAGTATTTAAAAGTATCACTACTCAAGTATTTAATATATTTTATTGAAAAAACACAAAAAAGACTGTACACTGGACTCCACAAAAAACATATTAAAAATTTGGTAATGGTACGGACACAGAATAATAAACAATCAGAATGCCCACTCTGCTTGAAAAAATAGTACGCGCATCTCGTTCGTGCAGACGGAATCAGCCATGTTGTAAACGGAACCAGTGCTGTTCAGTGACATTTTATCTGGTGTGCACAGAAAAATTAACCCGGTTTAATTTATTTACGGCAACTATAGACATAATATGCACTATTTTATTCGTACTTTTAGTTGAAGAATGATTAACTTATTTGAAATCTACTAAATTATTAATCTCTAAAAATTTAAATTACAGTTCTGTCACAAATTTCTCAATTCGAGTCTGTTTCCGTTTAAAATATGGCGATCGCGTGCTTACAAACTTCAAAGGCGGCATCTGAGAGTGGGCATTCTGATTGTTATTTATTCTGTGGTACGGGTGTCAGAATCAGACCATTTGTTGAAGTTGAAGCAGCAGATAGAATAAGGGAAATCGAATGCCAGCCTTTTAAACGATTTCTCAAAGAAGGTGACAATTGACATATGTCATACATAGAAAATGAAGATTATTAAATTATAAATAAACTGATGAATGTTTAAAATTAAGTTTTATAAATCTTGGTTTGCATAGCATTAGAATGAATATGTTGAAAATTGACGTTGAAGTTATCCCCCAAACAACAACTCAAATTATTAAAATATAAAGAAGAAAATAGATTGTAATGTTTCTAAGTATAATACTTAAGTGTATTAAAAAATTTTATCTTTTGATTGGAATTGTAAGAATTTTAAGTAAAAATTTGAAAATTGTTCTTGTTTTAATGAAGAATAACTTGTCAAATGATTGATTAAAAATAATTGTTATAAATTATTAATGGAATTTAAAAAAGTAGAATAAATTTTATTTAAGATTACATAAGGTCATTCTTCTTCCTCTAAAGTCTCCCACAATAATTTAAAAAGTGGTTTATAATTGCAATTGAGATTGATTTGTGTGCTTTAGCAACAATCAGGGTTCAGTTTCATTTCGTTGGATATCTCAAGGTATTCGTAAAAAGTCATGTCTAAAATTTTTATTTGGGATGTAAAATTTTACTGTTTTTGGTAGGAGAAAAGGAATAATTATTAAATTTTAATGTGATGTCCAAAGTTTGATTTATCTGTGTTATTGAAATGTTCTTTGTTTCTTTGAGCCAGGATTCTCATTGTTCTACCCACCTAAGTCATATTACAATCACCACAAGACAATTTGTAAATACCGCTTGTGTTTAGTTCATCAGTTTTGTCCTTAGTTTTGCTAAAAATTGACTTAATGTTGTGCTTACCTCTAATTTCATAATTTCTGGGCCGTCAGTACAATTTTGATAGGATTCGGTAATATTTTTCTGTCATCTTCAAATAACTCTGATATATACAGTTGCCATTCTCTTTTTGTTATTGTCAACTAGTACAGAGGATAGTTTTTTAAATATGTTGTCCATTTTTTTTACTTTTTTGTGAAAATTAAAAAAGTCGTGCCTAGGTATCACATCCTCCATTTCGTCGCACCTTTCTCTCGTCCATTTTTCGTTGGCTAATTCTATCTCCCGTTTAATTCTTCTCTGTAGATGTCTATATTCTATTATTCACTCGATACTCGATATTATAAGGCAACGTTGCTCCATCAATTTTAAGATGTCTTCTGTCATCCATTTATTTTTCTTGATTAAGTTACTTCTATAATCATTGTTTATGGAGATTTCGTTAACTTGATTTTGTAAATTCATTCCATAGTTCTTCTGGATCTTCTAGTTGCTTTCCGATGTTCTTTATTCTATTGTTAAATTCCTTTTTAATATATTATCTTTTATGTTTAAATCGTCAAAGTTAATTCTATTGGATTTTGGTTTTTTGTCTTTGGATTCATTTTATCCTTAGTTTAATATCTGCCACAAGGGATTGGTGATCAGATCCAATATCTGCTCCTGGAAATTTAGTGACTTTTTGATGGCGTTTTCGGAAGCGCTCATTAACAAGTATATATTCTATTTGGTGTTTGCAATGACCATACCATTATCTTTACAAAATTTACAAAAAACTTTATTAATATTGATGCTAATTAAAACATATATTTTTTTTGTACCAATGCCAAAATAAGTGTACCAAATTTTTGTTTTAATTTATTTGATATTAATTGCTCTATTGCTTTCGTATATTTTTCCATTGGCTGTTCCACACTGTATTTAATTCCAAAGGCGTCATTGAAATTTTTGAAGTAGTTTTTCATTGTCTTACTAATGCATTCAGCTGGTTATATATTACAACTTTTACTGTCGAAAGTAATGAGCTGTTCAACAATATTCATTCAATAACTAAAAAGATAATAGCCACATAAATAAAATACATGAATTCACAACTTCACTTCACATTAAAAGAATAATACAAGCACAAAGCTACAAAGAAAATAAACACTTAGGTTGAACATTTTAGAATCTTGACAAAGGCAAGGTTTTCCTGCCGAAACGTTACTTTCAATGGACAATAAAATCTAGCTCCAAACTTAATATTACTTATTGAACCTAAACCCAAGAAATACTAATTTTATATTAAATATAGTACGGTTCAAGAAACTCATAAAACTATATATATATATATATATATATATATATATATATATATATATATATATATATATATATATATAAGAAAGATACTTCAATTATAGGTACGTCTCCTTTTATTGAATAAATTCTCATTGTCATAAAAATATACATTAACGATAATTAGTTTTATAATTACAAGGTTAGCTTGGAGTTTTACTGGACCTTCAACAAGAAATAATTTTCCTATATATTATTAGTAGTTATAGCAATATTTATAATTGAAAACCCTATAATAAGACGTTCGGCCGCCAATGATAATAATCCGGAAAACCGGAATAGATTTAGCATAAAACCGACGATCCATCTGTAATATAGACCATTAAACTAAACGAAAAACTTTCTTGTCCAAACTTACCTTGCCTATGGCTAGGACTCGAACATGCGGATGTATTATATGATTGTTGCCCGTCACGTTGATTACTCATTGCAGTCTACACCTAGTAGTATCGTCATTACTGGATCTCCCATGATTAAACAGACATTAGCTAACGGGTGATATATATATATATATATATATATATATATATATATATATATATATATATATATATATATATATATATATATGTATATATATATATATATATTTTCTTTCCTTTCTATCCTTTCAGAAGGATAAAGACTCTTCTTCTTCGTGTGCCACATCCTTTAAGGACGTTTGTGATCATTGCGGTCTATTTTACTCTGTCTGCAGCAGTTCTGAAGAGTTATATTGTTGTTTTTCCACTCCACTGCTTTAAATCTGTAAACCAGGACATGCGTTGTCTCCCTGGCCCTCTTTTTACTTCCACTTTCCCTTGATAACCAATCGCATTAACTCATATTTTTCCTTCATAGTGTTGAGTATTTCTTTTTCTTTTTTCATCTTTCTCAATGTTTCCGTATTTGTTACGTGTTGCGTCCATGATATTTTCCACATTCTTGGGTAACACCACATCACAAAGCTGGCAAGTCTTTTTTCAGTTGCGTCCAGAATGGTCCAGGCTTCAACTTCATATAAAAGGGTAGAGAATACGTAGTATCTCAATACTCTAGTTCTAATTTCTTCCCAGTTTTCCATTGCGCATATTAAAACGTAGAGGGGATAATACACATCCTTGTCGTACTAATTTTCTGATAGGTATCTCTTTAGAGTTTTGTTGACCTACTCGTATTATGGCTTTCTGAAATCCATAAACTGAGCACAAGTAGCAGTGGGTGGTTTTAGTTGGTAGGCAGGATAACAGGAAGGCATCTGTTTGCAGGACCTTCTTCTTCTAAGGGAAAATGGGCTCAGATGTACTCCTCTACCCTGAATCCAACACACGCCAGCCATCCCTAGAGATGGGTTAACCTTGTACGATATCGGTATAAATTTTTAATGGTTCTCACATACTTATCATCTATTTCTGTTTTCCGTAATATGTTTGCAAGCTTTCTGTGTTGTATTTTGTTGAAGGTTTTCTCAAACCCAACTAGACAAAAAGAAATAATGCTAATGATAAAGAGAGGAGAGATGGCTTATTGAAAAAAAAATAACCGCAATGCTAAAGATGACCATATAGGAGCATAGGATTTTGACAACAGAAACAACAGAAAATTATTTTGTGACGAATGACTTTTAACGGCCAACACGTTTTTTACACAATATCCCAGATGATTATATAATTAGAAATCACTTGCGGGCAGAGAAGGAAGAATCATCAAGATTTAAATTCACCTCATTCTATTCAACCTTACTTTAAGAAATTATATATACCTGCGGTAGACATTTTTAGCGACCATAATCCAGTTGTAATAATATTTAGATCCAAAAGATTTCTTAAAGTTGAAAGAGGAAAAATGGTAAGAAAAATAGGCATCGCACAACTAAAAACCAAAAAAAAATTAAAGAACCTATTACAAACCAATGGCTTTTAGAGATGATGAACTGATGTACTAACTGGACCTAATGGAGCCAAAAACTTTCGCCTGATCTTGCTGTTATACCATTTCTACAAGGTGTTCGAAACGATGGTTTTGGAAAGAAAAAGATGTAGGCGAGAAGATTTTTCCGGAACAAGATTTGTTTCAGCCAGATTCTAAACCTCATACCTCATCCACCTCATGGTGGATGGTTTTGGGAAACGAATGGTCACTGGAGCTGTGTTCATAGACATATCAGCAACTTATGACACAATCAACCATCGCAAACTACTTACCAAAATATACCATCTTACACCTAAGACCTAAAACTTCCATGTTCCGGACACGGAAATGAATTAAATGAATGAACAACTAAAAAACTCAAAAAAAAAGAAGTCTCAAGGTATGGAAAGAAATAGAAACGATAGCGAACACAATACAAAATAAAGACATTGAAGAAATGTGGAATGCTTTCAAAAAACCAAGATCCAAGGAAAAGACATCGGAATCAAGAAAAACAGCGGAAAACATAATGGATCTTCCTCTTTCTTTCTAATGGAGTTACAGCATAAGTCAGACCCTGGCTTCTCCAAGCATCCCTTTCCTTGACTGCTCTCCTTCCAGTTACCCACCCTCAATATCTCTTTAGCATCGGTTCTCACTTCGTCCATCCACCTCTTTTTTGGTCTTCCTACTGGCCGACGTCCCATCCTAGTTCCACTAAGCGTTCTACTGGAAAATATAATGGATAAGCGCAAAATAAACCCAATTAAATCAAAGCGATTCAATAAAATCATTAGGAAAAGGTGCAGAAGAGCTAAATAAAACCGGATGTGAACAAATTCTCATTAAGTCGAACAACTTGACAACTTTAACGTTTACAAGAAAGTAAAAAAGTGATAGGCCAGACACAAAAAACGACAAGAAACAATCTTACGGAACAAAGTTATGAAAAGGAAAAACTAAAAATACTTTTTAGCGATGATAGACCATCGGTTGCACCACGTACCACGTACTAACAAATAAATAAAAAAGACCTCGAAGTTTGATCAGAGATTAAGTAAACGAATCAATGGAAGTAATAAACCTTACAAGATGGAGATTGGCAGGATAGAAAGAGCCGAAGAGAACGGTCTAGAAAGAACACAGTGAAAGCTGTGGAAATCCTTAGTAGTGGTAGGTATATACTTTTAATTCTCAATGATTCTCTTGAAGATCTAATTATTCTGTAATTGAACTAGCTAATTTAAATTGCTTTGTAAAGGATTAAAGTACTCACAACAAAAATTGTTAAGATTTTTGTACAAATGTGAGCGTACTGGTATTTCTAGAAGATAGTCGTATATTTTTAATTTGTACAAGGCTAATTTGCGTATAAAACGAGTTTTTATTTGAATACTAAATATAAATATACTATTATAAGGTCACTCATTTACTGTTTTTCACATTATTTATAAATTAGAGAAAATAATTATTGCCGACCATTATTTCAACTTTATAAATTGCACATAAAATAATCTCACACGATCCTAAAACTATTTATAAACCTTTAGACAATCAGGAAATTGTTGACCCTGCGCGTCTCACAACTGGACCAAAATTAAGCCATTCAAGTGGTACCTGATGAAATGTCGGTACTTACAAAAGAAAAACCCATTATTAAATTCTCTTGTGGAATCATTAATAACTTTCTCGATAGAATGACATCGCAAAAGGGTGACGTAACCAAAAAGGATTTGAAAATCGTGAAGTTAACCACCTATAAGGAATGGAATATAACGGATCTCATGTCGGCCTTGTTTTTTCATAGAAAAGACGATCATGTGGTTTTGTAATAGTGAAACACAAGAGAGTCACTAAATTAATTGTATGAATTGCTTTTTTGATAATTATGCTTTTAATACAAACCGATAGATTTAAAAATGTAAAATATATAGGATATCCTCATTACAAGGATTAAAACCTTTATGACGGGATTTATTATGAAATTGTTCTTGAGCATTGGAACTTAAACACGGAAATTAGATTTGATTTTTATAAATGATAATATGCTTCTGAGAGAGAAAGACTTTCGTCTTTTTTGTCAATATTGTCTTATTGAAAATTTTACACATTAGCGTTACAAACATAATTTTCAATTAATTTACGTTACGTAATATTCCATACTGGTTATTAACGTATCCTATTGCAGCAAGAATTGCTTATGACACTTAGGTTAAAGATTTTTTTCATTTATTTGTTTGCTACAACCACAGGGGTTATTAGTGACATAAAATATAAGTAAGGCTTCCTTTATATTTATCAAGATATTATGCTTCTTTCTTGTAACTTCGTATAGTCTACACTTTAATATATGTTTAAAGTAATGGGTTGTTTGGCAATTTTTGCACATTGGTGCTTTAGTAAAGAGGTGTTTATGGCTTACTGTGTCCTAGCCGCAATCGCATTATTATTACTTGGTATGGTCTGTTCGATGTTGGTAAGAGCCACGGTCTCACTAATTGCTTTATTTCTTTTAGTTTATTTTGTGATGCATTCCACATGTATTGCAATGCACTTAACCCGTTAGATTTGATTTTAGATTTCAAATCATAAAAAGAAACCTCGTTAATGTTAATGGAGTCCGGCTGAAGGATGCAGAGCGGGTTAGTTGGTCTACTTCTTCATTTTCTTTTATACCGGAATGTGATGGGATAACCATTAAGTCGACAGTGATCTTTTTTAGTTTAGGTTGAATAATGTTATGAAAATACAAAGATTTCGATCTAAAACTCTAAGAACAATCGCTAATGCCCCTTGGTATATCCAGAATGACAATCTTCTTAACAACCAACAAGCGAAGAAATTAAAGCGATATGATCCCTTGGACCTACCAAACCGTTCCTGACAGTGCCTACAGCAGTGGAAGCTACGCCTTCAACAGCGCCCAGCCATTGTGATCTCTGCTGCTTTTAGTATTTGTGTTCGTGTATATGTGCGCATCCTACGGGTAAACAAGCCAGTATTTGTGTTCTGATGCTTTGGTCACTGGACCTCACATTTCCCTGACATTGTAAAGACAAACAATTTTACTTATTGTTTTTGTTGTAAAACAGATTGTAAAAAATCTTAGATGTTTCTGAAAAATGATTCTGAGGATGCTCAGGATTTATATGGTTTAATAGGAGGCAGTATTATTGCTTCAGACCAGGTTAGGTTAAAGATTTAAATTGAAATTTCTTAAAAGAGGAATAAAGGTTTTCTATCGTTATGAAGAAACGATTAGAAACTACTCGGGTAATTAGTATTTATCAAACTAAATATCTACATAAAAGAGAAGAATGATGAGAGTTTTATTCAATTTTTTATGGTTTTTAGACAAAGTGTAATGCACGAATCGCACGAAAGGATGTAAAAATTCGCTAAATAAATACTTTGATATATAAATGAGGTTAAAGCCGGTGGTCGGTGGTTTTTAAATGGCCTCCAACGCTGTGTAGGAAATACGGAACCGTTCAAAATAATATGACTCGTAGCAGAAAAATTTCTAATATTCGTAAAATGTAACAACTTTCCCAAAACATCAATATTTTGTAGTGTTATTGCTGTCAAGAATTCCCACATGCGGTTAGGATTTATTTTGTTAAAATGAAGGCTAAAATTATATCAAAATGATATTTATAATCGCGGAGAACGCATAGGATGCGCTAAAAATACAACTTAAACTCATACACCTGACGCTACAGCCGTAGCGGTCAGAAAAACTCTCGAGACCGTACCATAGATAACGTAACAGTAATCTCCTTTTATAGACACAGACATGTTAAAAAAATTTCAGTGACTTTTAATCTTCATTAATTAATTCATACTGCAGGACTAGAGGCCTTACAGTCTTAGGGCTTGGTTTTCAAAATAGTGTCTCCATTTGCTTGTCATTTTTGCCACTTCTCCCTTTGTCCTTACAGAAAATCATGTTTTGTTGGTGATGAGTGATGACTACTTCGCTTTTTCACTTCTTTAAAGAAATTTCTTGTATATTTGTTATTAAAAGCTGTCTTCAATTCTTTAGATATGTTGTGAAAAATCCCTATTTTCTTTACTCCGTCTAGTGTTTTTTTTTTTAATTTTCTAGTATTTCTGCTGGCGATTTGATTACATCTTCAATCTTTGTCCCTATATTATCTAGGTTTTTCTCATGCCGTGTTTTTTCAAGACGACCTGTTATACTTTCTAGGTCTTACTCAGTTTCATCTTATCCATATTTGATACACTTATTGTATTATATATTGTATCATGTATTATATATAACAGTACTTTCCATTTAGCCGTAGTTTACATAATCTGTCAGAAACTGGAATAAAAGCCATATATTTTCTAAACTTTTTATTTATTAAGAAGCTTACTCCTAATATACTATGAACTGCACTGTTGAAGAAGATATAATCCCCATTTTCTGAAATTCCCTATCTCGTTTGATTTGCTTCTTGTAGGACTAATAAATCAACGTATCCCTTCACCGTTTGTGATCTGTAGCTTTATTTTTTCATTGCATTGATAGATCCATGATTCCAATCGTTGTATGGTTTAACTCTGGTATTTAATACGTCTTTTTTTAACTTACCGCCCTTCTCTAGATTTCGCCTTCCACTTTGAAACTCATAAATCCTCTTTTCCCACTTTTCCCATTATCTTCAAGTCCCTTGTGTTTTTCTCCTATATCTCTCTATACAGCTCTTTCTGTTCCTAGCAAATCGTGATTTATGAATATTGGTTCCTCTTTGAGAAGTCTTAATATATTTTTCTTCTGCCCAACCTTGTTTTTCTCCTCAATATTCGACATCTTAAGTAAACAAGTTTTATGGTAAATTTTACAGATTTCCCATATTTTAATCCTTCCTTCCTTTCCCTTCTTTAAATCTTTCATTTCTTCTCTAAACTCTGTTTAGATTTCTTGTTGTCTGTTCATATTTGCTTCAGTTTATTTAGTAGTTTTTTGGTGTCAGCCGTAGCTCAGTGGCTATCGTACTGGCTTACCAAGCTTGAAGACCTGGATTCCTCCTTAAAAACCTTAAACACTAGGCCTGAGCCAGAAGGTTACACGAACTTTACCTTTTTAGTTCTTG
This sequence comes from Diabrotica undecimpunctata, assembly GCF_040954645.1. NCBI lineage: Eukaryota > Metazoa > Arthropoda > Insecta > Coleoptera > Chrysomelidae > Diabrotica > Diabrotica undecimpunctata. The sequence continues at coordinate 74,711,473 of NC_092812.1, forward strand.
TAGCAGACTAGTCCTGAATTTCTGGTCCCAGTGTAATAATTTTCTGTACACGCTTTTGTGTTAAATGCTGAATCTTGTTTGAATTACGATAATGACGTTTATATTTCGTGCACTTTAGCATATTCCATATTTTTTCATATCTCAATACCATCCTCTTTGAATATGGTCTTCTTGAGCTTAAACCATTTACATATTAATGATATGAAGTCGCATAGTATATGTTTCTTTATTTCTTCTTTTTATTTTCGCAGAAACGACAGCTCTTACCTACTATTCAAACTACTCTTAATGAAGGGATACTTTAGATAACAGTGTCCAGTAAGAAAAACTTTTTCCGATTTAGCATAATTTTTGCTCATTTGAATTTGAACGCAATGATACATGCAATAGTTCTATTAATCGTAAGTAATTGTATTCCAAGGCATTTTGACTAGAATTTTTGGTTAGTCCACACAAGGGTTTTTAACTTACTAAAAGTGCGTTGGTTACTTCTTTGCCAACTTGTCCTCTTCCACATAATTTCATCTAATTCTGCAGCAAACATAAGATGCCATCATCAAAAACAATTATAAAACTTTCCCCTTAGACATAATGGATAAATATAGTATAACGAATCAAAGCAAAATACTTATTTCCTCCAGTTTCGACCATATAAAATAGCAGCATCACATAGAGTTTAAAAGCAGGTATTTCATATCTATTTACTATTGTATATACTTGAAATATCTTGTGGTATTCCTCTTTTATCCGTTATTATTTACCACATAACTCACTACGTATTCGAGGTAATGCAGATGAGTGATTAGATAAATATAAATCAAAGCTGTTGTTTCAAAGCAGTTAAATTAAAATAAACCTAGTCGAATTCTGTGTTGTGGAAGTCCTACTAATAAACCATTGTAAAACATTAACGACCTAAATACAAAGTGTTATGTTTGTTGTCAGATATAAAATCATTTACAGATATTTCTGGAGAAGATACACATACAGAGTTCATTGTCGGACAAATTGCGATTTAGATTAATTTTGAAAAATGAGCACGGTTTCAGTGTTTCCTATTAACACTACATTATCAGCACATATCAAGCACCATGAGGTTTTACCCTATAGTTTCCTTCTTATCTGAGCCATCATAAATGAAAATAAATAAGAACAAAGCTATGCTACAATCCTAATTTTACATTAAATTTATCACTCTCCCCCTGTCTAACACATGTCCTAACACTAGTTGTTACTCCTTCAAATATATCTCAATATCTCACACAGTGTTCACATACTTACCGGGGACTCCTCTCTGAATGAGCGCGCATTTATTAAGCAAGAGTCAGTAGTTATGAAATTAATTACAATAGTATTAACTGCAAATAAAGGCACCCATTTGAAAATACAATCTATTATTGACTAATTAATATAACAAAAAGTATTTTCCAATTGTTTACATTTATTTAAAATTGTATTTTTATCTACATTATTATATTTATAACGTAAATCATTAATTCACATCAATATACCTAACCTTAAAAATTTAAGTTTATCGTTGTAAGTAAACTATGCGGGGTTTCATCGGCGCGGCGGTACGTTATCCTAAATATTATAAATTTTAAATACAATGAATTATTAACTTTTTTCAATACCTCAGATGTTTAATAACTTATCAGACATTAGATTTTTGGTGTAGATATGTCTAACAAGAATCTTCTTCTTTTTATATAGACATGACATGTCTTCCTACTGATCGTCTTTCTATTGGGGAACCGTCTCTTGCTATCTTTACCGCTCTATTTGTTGTCATTCGGCTTATATGATCGTTCCATTCTACTCTTCTATTTCTTACCTAGTTCTTGATGTTCTCCACCTTGCATCTACGTCGTATATCTGTACTTCTAGCTCTGTTCCATAGTGTCTTACCACCAATTTTTCTAATTGTTTTCATCTCTGCTGTTTCTAACATCCTTTTTGTCCTCTCTGTGTTAGGTCTTGTTTCTGCAGCGTATGTCATTATTCACTACTCAATCCACCCAGCAATCACCCCAGGCAGTGTTTAACAAGAATTTGTAGTACAATATTAGATAAATGATTAATGTGACAATATATGGAAACCTACAAAACCATTGATGTCTACTCTGTAGAAAATATTTACATGAAAATACACACATTAGAAGACATTTTGGACGGTTCTGTACGTAAACACTACTTGAACCTGCTTGCTGCATGGTGTGAAATACGGCAAATGCGCATTCCGATCTTAACCGTACTGCACTCTCAGTGTGACTTTAACTATAGATTGTCTGTTATCCGGCAACCCAATAATTTGAATTTTGTCAATTATTCTATTAGCTTGACGTAAATAGTTAGTTTATCTGCAAGTTGGAATTCCGGCCAATGGCCATATTCTTGGTTTTAGTCGTGATAGTTTTCAGGCCCATATCGTCGCTTTCCCTGGTAATTGGACATCACGATAACCAATAGACTCCCCCGGGGGATCAGGATTAAAGAGAGAGGACATTTTCTGGGCTGTGCACTAACATCACGGTGTCGTTTTGAGTTTACCATTTATTTTATGTCTTCTTTTTGCATGTTCTAGTGCTGTTTGAAATATGCATTCTAAGTAGTCATTGAACAGATTTGGCGATAAAACACATCTGATTACTTATAAAAACATAATAGACGCTATCAATTAAAATAAAAATCACAATTAATAACATACCTACTGTTAAAGTTTTTGTTTTTTAGTTTAAATTTATCCTTTACGCAATTAGCTACGCTTCTTTGCTGGTGGCATCAATTCACGTTGCACTCTGAAAGACAACCAACAAATCTTTCAATATTCAATAATAATAAAATAAAAGATATTTCCCATAGCCTCTAAATTAATTATATGAGACTTTCAAATTTTAATTTATAATGAGCAAAGATTCAGTGATCCAAATTTATTCACTAGCAAGTTTCTAATTGACGCATCAGTTAAAATATTAATAACCCCTTTTTGAATATTAGTATTTACACAAAATCAATATAAATGGAGATTGGGGCCCTGCTGAGACAATTATACCCTGTCGTAATATTTTTTGACCTATCTTTTCATGTGTTGCATTATCATCACCTCATCTGAATAAGATTTATCGATATGGCGTTTAAGAAGTTTCTCATGCAAAGTCTTAAAGTTAAGCACCCTATAAGCGCATTGTGCATCAGCAACGAGCTGGGTGTGCTACAGTCCGGAGGCTAACAAACTTATTTGGTTAGCGCAGTCCTAAACACCCAGAAGATATTCACCTAAAAAGCCATGCACGCTTGGAGCTATTTTAAATTGGGACCTTAATTTTTTTTATTTTTTACCATTATTAAAATAGGTGGAACCGAGTTAATGACCACTAAAACAAAAGGTATACTACTATACAGTACAGGACTTGGTTGAATCAAAATAAATAAATATATAAGAAATAAATAAGTCAAATAGTATATATCGACATTTTTTGATAAAATGAGACACAGTTTAAAAATTTTTAGACAAAATAAATTTTTATTACTATTAGTGAATCAAACTAACAAAAACCATATGGATCTAAGTAGAGTGCATGTGTTCATTGCATTTTTGGTATTTACTATAATATTATCGCGATTGTTTTTATAAAGTAGAGAGTCAAGACAAGAGAGGAAAGACGGAGGGCCGATAAAATATGCTAAACAGAGAAAAAAAAAATACGAAAACAGTAATATACAGAAAATGGAATAAAATCTTCAAAACACGATATAAGGGAAGCCTATAAATTTCTACGCAATCTAAAAGAAGGATAAAATCCCCGAACAAATCTATGCAGAAATAAAGAAGGGCAGATAAAGTAAAAGTAGTTAAAAGCTCTTTTAGGGACGCAAGAAAATGAAGAACATATGGACACACGGTACATTGAGGGAGACACCGAAAATATAGAACCCCCGAAGATGAAAGAGATAAAACAAGCAATACGAGCACAACGAAATAACAAGGCTCCAGGTAATGACAACATTTCCTCTGAACTATATAAATTAGGTGGCAAACACATCATAGTAGGACCAATGTATGCGCTCATAAACAAGATTTGGAATGATGAAAAGATCCCTAGCGACTGTAAAACCGAGACTATATGCCCAATCTATAAAAAAGGGGATAAACTGAAATGCGAAAACTATCGCGGCATAACTCTCTTGTGCACAGTGTAGAAAGTTTTTACTTACATACTCAACAAATGACTCTAACAATTAACTGAAAATATTGTCGGGATGGTCAAACCGGTTTTCGACAAGGAGGATCTACTACTGACCAGTTACTTACAGTGAAACAAATTATAAACAAATCTTGGGAATGCGACATTAACGTCCACAACATATTCATAGATTTTAATCAGGTCCAAGTCTCAATTAATAGACACAAGTTATATCAAATATTATATAGTTTTAACATCCCCCAAAAATATATCCGATTAGTAAAAGCAACAATGGACTCATTAACAGGGACTGTCAGAATACAAAATAAGCTCTCTGAGAAACTTTCAATGGTCAAAGGATTAAAGCATAGATACGGGCTGGCACCTACACTATTTAACCTGTCTCTCAAATATGTGATAAGACAGTTGAATATATGAAGAGCTAATCTCCTGACAAATAAATCAATACAGACTGTCGCCTATGCCGATGACATCAGCATGATATCTCGCAAAACGGAAAGGCGGCAGAAATATATTTACAATTAAAAACAGGAGCAAAAGAGACTGGACTAGAAATAAATATTCAAAAGAGCTAGGGGAAACATAAGCACAGTTGAATTAGAGGACGATACTGGGAAATAAAGCTTGTTTTTTACTCGTCCATGTATTCCGCTCCAAAAACACACACTGATTATCAAAAATCAGGGTCTACAAAACTATTATCAGACCAATAGTATGCGGGACATTATTGATGACAGAAAACACAAAAAGAAAGCTGGAAAAAGTCTTTGAAAGAAAACTCCTAAGGAAGATATTTAGACCTATTAATAAAAACGAAGTATAGAGATCCAGATACAATCATGAACTCTACCAACAATTTAGAGGCACCGATCTCAGAATTGGTTAACCTTCAGAGACTTGGATGGGCTGGTCATGTAGTGAGAAAGAAGGTCGAAAGATTGTCGAGAAGAGCCCTAGATAGTAACATGCCGTGCGCAAGACCAAAAGAAGGCCACTAAAACGATTTAAACTCATGCGTAAAATTTGCTAGACATGAGAACTTTGAGAAGGTCGGCGCGGGGCCGGCAAGATCGGTGACATAGTTTGGAGAAGGCTGGTATGTTTTTATTACTGACCTCTTCTTTCAGTATTGGTAACCAGAGCCTGATTTAATAAGCAAACAAATTGTGCTCCATATCTAGGCATATAAATATTTAGGTACAAAGATAACTGTCAAATGTGACCATTCTTTGGATCAAATGTAGAATATAGAAAGCACACTTTTAGAGGATGTCGAATTTATTTGCTAATGATGTACTTTAAAAACCTTACTAATCTAAAAAAAAGGCTTTTGAAATGCGGCTTTATAAAATAATGTTCAGGATTTTCTAAAAGAATCGTATACCCAATGAAGAAGTATTTAGAAGACTTCATAAATATTTGGAAGTCTTTCAAACAGTTCAAAATCGAAAGCTGCGTATCTAGGTATATAAGCTAAGTAATGCAGAAGGACAACAGATATAGTGTTAAAACACTAATAATACAAGGAAAAGTATCTAACAGAGGGAGTCATGGAAAAAGAAGAATCTCCTGACTCAAGAACCTGAGGACATGATTTCAAACAAATGCTACAGAGCTTTTCCTTGATGCTGTCAATGTATCTATGGCCATATAGTTGCCAACATTCTGTAATGAATCAACACTCACAGAAGGAGATGAACAAGAGAAGTGACTGCAGCTAACAAAATTTTTATTTTAGTAGAAGTGGTCCTGGTTAATAAATAAAAGAAAAAAATGGCTTTTTTGTTTGAGATTTAAGTAAAACAAAATAGATAATATTCTTAAAGATAACTGACAATCTTAAAAATAATAACAGAAGGAAAAACTAAAACAAACGCCGAAGAATAGACACAACGAGCAAAAACTTTTATTTCGTATTATTTTGTATGTAAAAATGTATCTTGTGAAGACTTATTTCTTCATATAAAATATGCCATAAATTTGTAAAACACACTTTTCATTAACGGTTCCGCTTCTAAGCCTGAAACCGTTTTCAACACGTAATCTTAAAATAAACCACGTCTCATAATTACTTACTTTGTAAACAAGATAAAGCAACAGAAAGAAAGAAAATGTGAAATAATTATTTAAAGATATCTTCCCCATGTATCAAAATATGGTAAACAAAAGGCCGCTTTTCATGCCATGTGGTTAAAGAGTGCTAGAGACCACCTATTGTTAACATATACTTAAAAGTAGAATAACCAAACGATTGTGTTCACATTATCATACAATCATAATGACTGTAAACATAATTTCAAGAGGGTATTCTTACCGATCCATGCGATCTGAAGCACCTTCATCTTAAAAAAAACAATGATTCGGAGCACTGACCTATTTTGTTTGTTTTGAGTTGGACATTCATAGAAGATATTTCGGTAGTTCATAGGAAAAAGCGTCGCTTCCGGAAAAACAAGCAGAAGAATGTGGAAATGTAAATATAAACTACGGATTCCTAATAAATGAGATACGTCAGTCACTTTTATAGAGTTTCTCGACCGTTGACATTTACTGAAGAAAAATAAAATTATTATCAACTGGTAATATTTGTTTTTAAAAATTATTGGGGAACATTTTCTTTGAAGTTTTTTAAATTTTTTCCAACAAAATAGTTTGAAAGCAGTATATACAGTGCCTTTAAGATAAAACTATTCCCCTTAATAACTTTTGAACTTCTAATTTTTAGGAAAAGTGCAAAAATACGTTAATTAATATTTGAAGGGGGAGAAATTATGTCATATTTAAGCTTGATATGAGAGGCAGCCTCTCACCCCCGGATCATCTCTTTATTATTTTAAATTCCTGCCCCCTTTTTTATTTTATATTTGGATTCTCCATTTTTTGTGCTGATTTCAAAAATGTGTAATACATTCGGCTTGAAGTGATTAGTTTATGAGATAAGGCAATTTTTCTTTTAGATAGTATCTCTCTCCTCTTAAGTGACTGTAAGAAAATAGGTTATAACTAAACTAAATATTTAACCGTACTATTTGTAATACCTTTAAAAACCAAGAAACAAAAAACTTCACTTTTTATCAAAGATTTTCGATATTTGGATATTCATTTTAATTGGTTAATAGTCAATGCCAATTTGTTACAACTTATAACAGAGAATTTTGATACGTGTGCAATTTGATCGCTAAAATAGTTTAGACTTTACCAAAAATAATCGAAATTGTTGATTTATGCTACAAAAATATTAATTGTGCAAGAGCTGCTGCTAGAATTTTTAATGAAACACGCCACAATAGACGTGCAACTCATAAGTATGTGATTGAACTGATGCAGAAATTTAGAGCAACAGAGTCAGTTTGCAATAAAAAACATAAGCGACAAGGACTCATAAATAACGAAGCAATCCAAGTAGCCGTTTTAGGGCAAGTTAACTTAGAGGGTGAGCAATCACAGTCACTTTCAACAATAAGCAGAACAATCAGTGTTTCACCTTCTACAGCCTTCCTAATCTTCCATAAATTTGAGATCCATCCATACAAAATTAAAAAAAGAGTTAAATGAAAATTTTGATCGTCGTCTCGAATTTTGCGAATTAATAATGCAATGCATTGATCTGTTTCTTCACGTATCCGTCTATCAATTACTCTCTACCATATTTTCATGGTGTGACTAAGTAGTTTTACGGCCCTGTAGTTTGTACATTGGTGTACATCTCCCTTGTTTTTGTAAACAGGTATGAATATGCTCCATTCGTCTGGCATTAATTCAACTTCCATAATTCTATTAAATAAACCAGTTAACCAACTTGTTCCGGTCTCTCCTAATGCTCTCCACACTTGCCCAAGTATATCATCTGGTCCAACTGCTTTTCATTTCTTTTTCTTACACTATTAAATTTTCTATTTTTTGTTAATCTAACCTTTTTGAAGTAAAGCTTCTGAACGAACACGATCGCCAAAAAAGAAGAGAAAATATCTGCAACAGCAAGTAAGGTGATCCAGCACTACCATAAATAAAGAAAGGAAATCATTTTGACCAGATACCTCTGAAGAAGTATGGACATCATTAGAAGAGGCGGCAACAAGTTGGGCAACAGTTTTGGTTGTTGAATTAATGAAGATATACGGTCGAAGTCGATCATCTAAAGAGGCAATTTTCATTAAAAGACATCTGATTGGAATACAGGATTTACTGATCTTGAGAAAGCCTATAGTATGGCATACAGCTTATTGTATCATCTTTTTTTTGTCTCGGTTTTTATTCAGTCAAGTTTTTTATATTATCAGTCTGCAATTCTCCGAATTAAAAAAACAAACATTCCATATTTTTATTTAGGTCAAATTATTTGTTCCCCCATACTATAAATAATATTGAATGCTTTACAGGATGTTTGTTTAAAAGACAAAATGCAATTTTACCATCGTCGACATTTATTTTGTCTTTTATTTTCTGGAGTCCTCAAGTCGGGATAGAATTTTAATTATATTCGAACTTTTACATGTGTATATCTTGTAACCAGATACTCTTCACTCTCTCTTTCATGCCAATTTTAAGGTAGCGACACCCGCCAAGAAAAAAAGATGCGTCACATTTCCTATTCACATGGTGAGCTTGTTAACTCAATACGGTCCATAAAAACTTTATGGCGTTTACTATTGCCGAGATTCTGGCTTTTCAATCATTTTTGACTCCCCTTACAGTTTTTTTTTTAAACAAAAAAGTCATTAACACACAATATTTATATTTTTTAACCGTTGGTTCCTGTATTTTATTAACACGTGGAGTTTTTATGAAAAAGATTTAATGCGTTATCGTGTCCAAAGAGAATCGAGAGGAAATTATTTGTTTTAATAAATTTGTTAGATACAATAAAACAAAAATATATAAAAAAAAAACCATGTTTGGCGGTGTAAGAGTATTGACACTCATATCAAATTTTCATTTTAATGGAGTAACAGACTGAATTCTCTCAACGACCTGAAATTGTCAAACAAAAACAATCAAATCCGAAACAAAACTTTTAAGTAGAAATTCTTTTGGGAATAAATATAAGGGCTAAAGCTTTTTGATCAGGATTAGTGGAGTCTTAGGTTTCTTCTGCATCGTTGGTATAAAAATTCATTTCTAGGAGTTCTGCGAGTCTGTTTGCTTTTTGTATTATCTCGCGCAAACTTTCATCTTTCTTTCTAATAGTATTAACTACCGAAACAAAAAAAGGAAAAACCAAGAGAGACGTGGGATGAAATAATCGGGAAGATATTGAAGAGAAGAGGAGTGACATGGACAGACGCAAGAAGGTTGACACGAAACAGCGAAGAATTAAACCTTACACCACCATTATATGGTAAAAAGGTTTTTGATATTATATATATATATATATATATATATATATATATATATATATATATAAATATATATATATATATATATATATATATATATATATATATATATAAATATATATATATATATATATATATATATAAATATATATATATATATATATATATAAATATATATATATATATATATATATATATAAAAGTAAAAGTAAAAAGTAATGGCATGTCTCGCAAAACAGAAAACCAAAAATGGTATATCGATGGAAGGCAACCGTATATACGTATTTCTGACTATTGGTCGTCCTCAGTACGGTGCAGCCAAGTTAGAAAAGGAGCATATTAACTTGGGAAAGCATATATATATATATATATATATATATATATATATATATATATATATATATATATATATATATATATATACTTTAACAAACATTGAAGCTGTTTTTTGCCTTATGCAATGAAATTCTTGTAAAAGAGATTGAGCCTTTTGTTTATTTCCACCATTAGTTGCATCTTTTACGAGGACATTTGTTTTCTCACAAGTGGAAGAGGTACCTATACGGGGTGCTGTAAAACTCACTTTAAGATTGGTTATAAAAATTTGATGACCGCAGACTGGTGGTTTGGCATAGTCTTGACAATACCGTTCCAAAAATGCTCTGTGGATTCAATTGTTCCACTAAAAATTTGTTATCCCAAACGCTGTACATGACTGGGTGTAACACCAAATGCATTACAGAAAGTTTTTAAGCAATCCTTAATTTTAAAACCACCGGAAAGCAAAAGTAAGTAGGTAAAGCTGTGTTTCCGACTTCTTTTGGCTAGATGATTGCTTTTGCTGGCTTAACGTCTTTAAGCACCTCTGATATGTCTTCGCTGGAGAAAGGGTGTGAATGTTTCTAAGGGTGTGAAATCTATTGTAGTTTTTAGTATTAGGTGTTATCGACTACTACAAATAAGCTGAAAAATATGAACTTTTACATCTGATCATTCAGGGAAAGATCCAAGGTAAAAGTGATCCTGGTAGAAGAAGAACATTATGGCTGAAAAATCTAAGACAATGGTACGGAAAATCGACTACATCATTATTTAGAGCTGCTGTCAATAAAGTCACGATAGCGAACTACTGTTCGCTGCGCACAGTTGAGACTTGGTGCTCAAGGTGTTGGGCCCTATGTGCCCGGGTTTTTTAGGTTTTTTTAATTTTTTGGTGGCTTGCGTCGGTTTTTTGTTGGCATTTTTAATTTTTGTTTTTTATGTTTTTTTGGTAGGATGTCCTGAAAAATTATATCATAATTAAAGGAGCCTGCACAGTTTTATTGCGCTTGTCTATGTTGATAGAGCTACGAACTATCCTCTTTTACTTTCTCTCTAATGTTTGTTTTTATTCTCTCTACGGTTTATTATATTATCTCTCCGGTTACATTTCTATTTTATTCTCTGTCTAGAGTTTATTTCAATTATCTGTATAGTTTTCTCTCAAAACAACTAGGACACGGCATTTACATATGACACTAACAATTTTGAAATTCATGACAATCGCTTACTCTGTTTATGGGATACTCATTATATCACATGTTATTATATTGATATGGGATATTCATTATGCTTTCTGAGAATAAATATTCTACCTCAAAGGTGAGAATTTATTTTTATTATTTAAAATGATTTCAGAATTAGTAAATTCACGAATGATCGTGGAGAACAATTATTAACAAGAACTTCAAAATACCACAAAAATGTCCACTTTTGAATGTTGTCATTGTAAAGACGCAAAGATATTTCTAAAAACTACAAAAAATTTCTGAAAATTATACAAAATTTTTCTTGTGGTCAAAATTTTCACCAAATATGATTTATTTTCGAACAGCATTGGAATCATTAGTCACAATCGAAGGTCAAAGTATCTATTATAAATATGTATATAGCGTGCATTAACTAGAATATCAGGTTTTAAATTCTAGGTACTGTTCTTTTTTAGTCTGAAATTTTCAGAACAATATTTTTTTTAGATAAAGAATGTGAATCATTATTATTTAATATCTTGTCTTACCGAACATTATATTTTAGGAGATGAGTAAATAAAAAAGTACAGATAATTGATGGTGTGGTACTCTCTCGCATTTAGCATGCGTGGTAATATAATTCAATAGTATTACCATTAAGAAGAGTACCTTATTGCAACTTATGTAAAATTTTCAAATTGTCTTTTCCCATACAGGGTCAAGAGGAAATGTGTGGAAAGGATACATAAATTCTCACATTTATTAATTGTATAGTTGAAGATGATGATAAGAGAGAAACTACAGCAGTACTACAAAGAGAAAAACCGAATTAAAACTGGAAGAAGAAAGCTAAAGACAAAAACAAAGAGTTATATTGCATTTGTAGCTTTGTAATCAACTGGGTGATGTTCAGTACGTTTACGTATTTCCTAATTACTTTCAGTAATTAATTGTTATAAGGAAGACCAAAGTGCAGATGGGAAGATCAGGTCAGAGAAGTTATCAACAGAATGAAAAACTGATTCCATTTTTTTTTGTTTCTTGCTATATTTATTTATTTAGAGCCTGCAAATTTTTAAGTTCTTCTGTCCATCGCATTTTTCTAGTCCTGTTGTCGTCTTCTGTTTCCTGGCGTATGAGCGTCGTGTCTTTTTGACATATGATGTAGGTATATATTGACATGTGAAGTATTGTTTGACGTCATTCATCTCTTTTTCAACTGTTTGAATGCACTCATATACAGATGTGCCTATCTTTGGCGTATGGACGTCTTTCTCTGGGCCTTTTTCCTTCAAGTCTTTTCTGTACTACCAGGTTTTCGAACGAAACGATATTCTTTCTATTTGTCTATTCGCGAGTGGTGTGTGAATGGTAGAATGATTGCATTGATCTTCTCTTCTCAGAATCGAAGTCACTTTAGCGTTAAAATCTCCAATTATATTGTGTGGAAATTTCCTTCTATAACTGTGTAGAATTCGTCGATTTCCTCCTCTGAACACTGACTAGTTGGGACATACACCAGTATTGTGTTGAATTTTATAGGTTTGGTGTTAAGATTGACTGTATGATTCTGCTATTCACAGTGTGTAATAGCAGAGTACATACTTTTTATATCGGTATTACCCTAGCAGTGCAGTGATATAAATGAAGACTTTGAAGAACAAAATTCATATGAAATTGACCATCTGCAATTGCAAGAATTTGTAGAGGTAATCACAACATTTAGAACAAGAAGTTATATCACTGTTTAAACAAGCAAAAACTATACAAGTTATTATAAGAATAATCTTCATTCTAAGAATAGATAATCTTTATTACATATTTCCTCAGCATAAATATTTAGCTGATTTTTTGTATCATTTAGTTGTTTTTCTCACCTTATACCCGAACCCGTTATTCCACAAAGATTTCGTTTCGCACGTTCTTGGTTATTTCCATAAACTTGCAAGCAATAATAGTTGTATTTATTCTACAAATTAGAAAAATGTAAAAACGTAAATTCCATAATTTCGATGGAGGTATGTATTACCATATATTATTGATTATTTAGTCGTAAAACAGAAAATATTCTAAAAACCCACCTGTACTTTCTTTTTTACAAAGATGTTTAAAAAGGAATGTGTTAATATCCATACAAATAGGTAAGTCAAGGAAAATTGTAAAATACATTCGATTTATGATGATATGCAGTGAGCTTGCATACCAAATCAACATAAAACTAAAGAAAACCTTGTAACCCTGTAAGTAAACAGTTGAAAACTAATAAAAAAAAGTCAATAAAATTTTAAAATGCAGGAAATATACTGAAAAATAGAATACTAACTATTGAGTATGAGATATCAGACAATCATCTAGTATCATAGCTATCTTTGAAGATTATCTATAAGAAATGTGGGTTATAAAGGAGCCCTGACGAAAATCGGTGGTTTCGATCTACATCGCCTATATGAAAAAGTTTAAAGAGAGAATTAAAGAGAGAGAATTCGCATAAGTGAGAAAAACTCTTAACACCAAACTGGCGCAATCAGTTTGGTTGTACCGGTTTGGCTGATAGGGGCACAACTATCAGCTAAATGCTCTTCATGTGGGAGTCCTGGGTAATAGAACTCCAACATGGTTCCCTAACCGATTCAAATTCAGGACAGCATGATTGGCTTTATTCCTGTAATCCTCTAGTGACTCGTCCGCGAATCTAAAGTTGCTTACTTGGGCCTCAAGCCACCTCAAACCAAGTTTGTTTTGTTAATTTTTTTTTGGCCTAGGCCGTTTTTTGTTAGATTTTTTTTTTGTAGGATGTCTATATAAAAGGTCCTGTTGTGATTTCGTTGGTCCTTACCCCTGACCCACACAATGCCGCGATTGCAGTGTTTGTCGACTAATTAGAGCTACGAACTATTATCTGTTGGTTTGTTTATTTTTCTCTCTGGTTTTTTTTTGTTTTCTCTCTGGTGATTTTGTTTGTTTCCTTGTTTGATTTTCTCTCCAGTATTTATTTTATTTTCGCTCACTACTTTTTATTTTGTTTGACTTCACTTTTATTTTGTTTCTTTATATATTTCGCTATTTGTTGATTGCTACTAACAGCAAAAATACATACTGCAATATAATATATCCAACTCTTCCCTCTACTCCCCCAAAGGAGAAAAACTTCATCTCTCCGAAAATTTATACTATGTAAGTTAGATATGATTTGCCTTTAACCGTTGCCGGTATTGTTTGTATTAAAAAAAAAGTCGCTATAAAGGGCACCTTAGCGTGAAGCGTGTGTCCATGTTCAACCTTTTTTGTACAGTCACCAATAGAATTTTCAGTGAGAAGGTTGGGAAATTGAGTGACTGAACGAAATAGAAAATTGCGAGATGTAAATTTAAAGTATAAAAGTTAACTGTTTTTACTTAATCAACCAATTGGCTGGTTAAATAGGTCGTGAACCTAAGGCCAAAAAAACCTTCAAAAATGATAAAAATAATAACGGATTACATTACACTGACACCAAGAAACAAAGGAAGAAACCTCCATCTGTTCCTAGGAAAAGATGATCGAGGAAGATAGAAGAGGACATAAAAATAATGAAAATACCAGACTGGAAGACAAAATGTAGAAACAGAAAGTATTGAAAAGGTATAAACAACGCTGGAAAGACACAAGAATAATTATGAGAAATAAATAAATTAAAATGGCCATAATCTAACAAGATTGGACGATTGTGATGATGGTTAAGGAGTTTCTAGAACGAAGAAGAATATATTAGAAACAATTTTTTAAACTGAAATTTATTTAATGCGTTTTTCAATTAATATGTTGTGAAATAATCATCAGACAACTAAATTTTTTCACTTGACTATTCAAGATTATAGCAATTACTATATTTTCTGTAGAGACGTTATGTGATATTGAACTGTATTTATAAATCCAAGTGTCCTCTGGATGCTACACGCTGAACATCTATTTTTAGAGATAGTAGAACTATTTGATATGAAATGTTAGGTTATACTTACTGTTTCTTTCGAAAACACCAGCTAACTTTATTAATTGCACTCAGATGTTTAGAGATAAAAAGAAGGTTCGACCTGAATGGTATGACAAAATACTATAAAATGTTATACACGGTGATCCATGACGGTAGGTAATAGGCTAACGAATACGATATATAATAATAATTAAAGAAAAGAAATACCAAAATAATATTTTTTTGTAATATAAATATGCGTTTATTTAATGGGAAAGTAATGTTCAAATCAAACTTGTTATCGATTATTACGGAAATGTGTAGAGAACGGTTGCAGCAAGTATCCTTTCCTATTTAATCTGTATGCAGAAGCTGCAACAGTTGGAAACGTTATGTAGTGGAAAAGAAAGACCTATAAATAACGTCAATACAATTTTTTTACTCAGTTTTAAGAGCTACCAAATTGTGTTAGCCCAGTACTAATGTGATTTAGAATTTATAATAAAAAGGGTATATGTTGAATATAAAAAATGAAGAGTACAGATAAGTCTGAAGAAAGGAGAATACAGAAATGAAAATGATCGCTATATGGAAGGAAAAATTCCTGTTCGTAGACATCGTTCTGTTGTAGAATGTATGGAGAACAAATTGAAGCTATAAATAACAAAGACAGAATAACTTAATATGAGTGTTGCTGTAAGATATACTTCTGTGCTTCGTTGATAACTCGTGTTAGTGGAAGAAGCATTTACAATATCAAAAAAGAAAAAGAACAAAGTAGAACGTTAAAATCGACAAAAAAGCGTAAAAACAGGGTGAGTCAAACCAATTCTAGAATAATTACTTTTTAAATGGGAATAAGCCACAATTAAAGGTTAAAGTTAGTTTATTGACGTTTCAATTTCCACTTCGGAAATCGTTCTCAAAATACAACCATTAGTATTTTGAGAACTAATATTGTATCCCTAATGTTTGTATTTTGAGAACGATTTCCGAAGTGGAAATTGAAACGTCAATAAACTTACTTTAACCTTTAATTGTGGCTTATTCCCAATTTAAATAGTAATTACTTTAAAATTCCACAAGAAAATAGCTTCAGAACAATTCTAGAATATTCATATATGACGAGGTTGTAAGAAATTCTCTACGGAGAATTGCTCATTGTGTTTTTTTATGAAACATTTGCCGCCACACTTAAAGCGTATACATAACTTCATATAAGGTAATGAGAATATACCGCCGTTGTCTCTTTCTGATTTATACAAGCTTCTCAAAGAAATCGGATAGCCGAAGAAGCATCATGGTGAAGCGAGTGGATATTATTCATTGGCGCCAAAATTATTTGACTATACAATGATTGCAATATCATATATTTGGACGAATCGTGGGCTAATGTTGGCCAATCTGTTAATTACGAATGGTGCGATACCACTATACAAAATAGCCGCGATGCTTTCCTCAAATGTTTAAGTACTGGTTTAAAAGCACCTACCAAACGAGGTCCACGATTTATGTTTTATTGCATGCAGATTTTTCAGGTGGTTTCCTTTCTGACACACAGCGTGCTGTTATGGCAAAGAAAAATGATAGAGACTATCACGATGAAATTGATGCCGCATATTTTAAGTCGTGGTTTAATTGGTGTGGAACCAAGTTAAGCGATAGGTAGCTACCCATAATACCATTTTAAAAACCAAGAGATGCGCCAGTTGATCGACGACGGTTTCGCATGCGTAACAAAGCAAAATTGGTGCAATTACGTCACTCATGTTGTTGAGAAAACGGAAACTGAGATATGAACCGTCGACAACTTGCAAGATGATGTAGATTAATTGATTATACACGTGAACACAGGGGACAGTAGTGAAAGCGAATCCCACATCTCGGATGTCGACGGCGACATTAGTATAATTAAATATCTGTGAGTAACCTCGATTATTTTATAACCAATGAAATACATTTATCAGTCCAATCAGAGTACGAGATTATTTGCACAGAGATGTGCACAGAAATCGAGTATTTTTGAATATTTTTCCGGTATAAAGATGTTCAATAGCTTATGAAAAGTTGGAATAGGAACGTGCAAATCGTTTCACTCTAAATCAAATCTTTTGGATGTCACACCTGTCCAAAATGTGAAAATGGTTACTTTGCAAACGTCAATAACTAAAAAACAATTGGACTTCGATATAGGATATGATACGCGAAATACATTAGCTATCGACATTTTACTAACCATAGTTTTTCCATAATCGATCGATGCAGTTCCCAGATCTGCCTCCCTGTATAGCTATCAAAAAATATAATTAATACACATTAATTTTGTTATTTTAGTTTAAAAACAAATAAAATATATTTGTTAGTTTAATAAAGTATACAATTTTAAAATAAAATCCTCGCTAAAAACTTAAGTCTTTGTATTAAAATTCAAGCCTCTTATGACTACTTGAAGACAATTATTTGGAAATATATGTATTTAAAAATAAATATCTAACGTCTCCCTGTTTTCTTCTAATTTGCATGGTAAATTAAAATAAAAAAAAGGTAGTTTTACTCATAATAGAGCCCCGCCGCCGTAGAGATTCTGTAGCCTGTTGCATTACTAGAAGAAATATCAGGAAGGTGGATAATTGCATACCCCGTAAATTTTCTTTATTAGTAATATGCTATGTTAAATAACATAACAATATTTATTTTTTTTTAACATCTCGAGTAAAGATATATATAACTATTTATTTTTTATATTCCAAAAATCACCCTGTAGAATAATCATATAGTTTATATGTAACGATTCCCCAAAACTGTGTCATAATCTAGATCAAAACGACGAAAACTATTACAGGACCTGCACACTAAGGCATAAAAAATAAATCAATATTAGTAACCTAATTCTTAATCAGATCAAATGGAAATGTAGTTGCCTACTGCCACTTTTGTTGTGCATTTTTTTCTTTTTTCAAGGAAACGTAGAACATGAGATATGAATCATTGTTTGTTTTTGTAAGTCGAAGAATATATCGCTTGTCAGAAAATTCAGCAGGAGGACTACAGTGTGTCACAAGGAATAAATAAAAATTAGTTTGAAATATCACAAAATCAATAGAAGCGTTAGTAAGATATATCAACAGATTTCTATCTAAGACAAAACAATCCTACCCTAAGAAATAATCAAGGGTAGGGTTCAATAAATAAGAATCACACTAAATTATGAGATCCTATCTCTCGTCATACTATTTACTCATCGATTGTCCTAGTTAATTCACTTGCGAATTAAGTAGTAGCACATTTGAAGCATGTCTGGCTTTCGTGTGGCTCCAATCAAGTACTCACTGTACCAACTCCTACTGAAGTGAACGCTCCAGCCCACTGAGGTACTCGGCCGACTTATATCATTATAAGCATTAATTCGAAAATTAAACGCAGAGTTTGTACTTATAATAAATTGATAATACTACAAATTGACAACTGACAGACTGTTGTAAACATTGTTGTTCTCAAACGAAAAAATTCTATTCTATTCTATTAATTTGTAATAACAGATTCTTACTACAAATGTGATGATAAATAAATTTTTATAACTTTTAATTCTATAGTACCTACGTCATTATTATAGGTTATATTATAAGATTATTAGCAAATATTTATTTGTGGTTTAGTTAAAAACGGATCTAAAGGAAAATAAGGAAATAAAAAATCCAGAAGTTTAGGAACCAAATTTCTTTCCATCCAACTTCATAAAACTGGCAGGATAGAGTTGGCAAAAGGACTTTCAGTGCAGCCTGTTCGATTCTATATTAAACTTCTTGTCGAAACCTATTTCTTTTAGATCACTACTCTCTTAATCTCCATTAGAGCAATGTTTTACTTTCGTTTACCACAATCAATTGATCAGGAACTTGCAGCTCTGCTGTTTTTCTAAGTTTCTCTTAGCAAGTATTTCTGGTATACAAAGTCCGCTTAGCAGTGTGTCTTCCATCAGTTCTCCCTCGAGAAGTAAATGGATGTTTCCGTGATATGATAACTTTACTAGTATCAATATCCTGTTCCCTCATCCTCGATCTTTTCTTTTTTAAACTCTAGATAAACATTGTACAGTTGCCTCAAGTTTCTTGGTGTTTACTGTAAGAGTACGACAATGGTCCTGTAATAATGGTATCTCTCCCGATGTTGTGGGGACTGATAACTCTTTCTTAGTCTGTTGGACATATTTATTTTTTGGAAGTAGTTACCTAGTTACCTTTTTTGTTACCTCGTGTTTTTTAGAATTAAGATCTATTTTTTTAGATTTAGAACAAAGATATACAAATTTACATGATATATTTCAGTCTAATTTCAATTCAAGATGTATTCAAAATTTAAAATGTACCTTCCAAACTTACTTATATTTTGAAATCGTTACACATATTATGACTGTAGTTTCACGTTTTCAGTCTAGAACACTGTCAAAGTTAATTAAGAAACAGTTTAGTAAGAAAAGCCACCATTCACAAGCAATACGTAGTTTATGTGAGTATTTATATTTAGATTTGACTTTAAGCTCACCAGCATTTTATGAATCATTTAAAAGAACGACGAAAATACGACTATATCCAATAGAATTGAGTTTACAACAAGTAAACGATTAAAATATTTATCGTTTATTAATTGTTAAGTTTGACGATAGAAAGATCGAAATTGAAAAAAATTAAACCCAAAATTATAAATAACCATTTGGTACTACACGGCTCGACAAATCATGTATAATATTTATAAAAGTAATTGAATGAAGGTTCACCGCTTATCATAAAACATTTGTGAACCCTGCAATCTCAAAAAAATCGTTGCAAGAACTTTCGCAGCCTAAAGACGTGTCTTGGCTTTCCACAGTGTTGATGATCCAGTTTTTTGTCACTCCATGCTTGCCTATGCATACTCTGAGGTATAATGATGCAACCATGTCTCATCACAGGTATTTTAAGAAATCATCTCCCTTTTAGATAGTGTGCCAAAGGTCTTTCACACACGTAAGATGGTTTGTTTTCTGAACTTTCGTCAAGAGGCGAGGAAGCCACCTTGTCGACACTTTTTGGTAACCTAAATCAGCTGAAATGATTTATTTGGCACACCCATACGATATTTCTACGCGTTCAACAATTTCCTATATTGTAAGGCGGCGTAGGTAACGGTCATACTAAAGAAATCTCTTGCAAAGTCTCTAAGAAAATTAGTCCCATTAGTAGATCAAGTAATGCTAATTCAATCAGCTGTATTACCAGTAGATATAAATATAATACAAGTATACGCACCAAATGTAAACAAAGAAAATATCATGAATGAAACATTTTACTAACTTGTATCAGAAGCCTTAGATATGACAAAAAACACGAACTTACTCTTATCATGGGGGACTTCAATGCAAAAGTGGGATCAGAAAGTACTCTCAATATTACTGGAAAGTTCGATCTAGGACAAGGAAATGAAAGAGAAAAATGGTTGGTGCAGTTCTGCCAAGAGGAAAAATTTGTTGTTATGAATACATGGTTTTGTCTACCAAAAGGTAGACTATATACTTGGAAGTCTCCAAGTGATGGAGCAGACATCCGAAAAAGAATTAAAGTAACAAAAAACCGATGGCTACAAGAATCCTGTTTAGAAATTGAGAAACTAGCTCAACCACACGACAGTTTCACGAAAATTACATAATAGAATTATTTAAAGATGACCAAAGAATCTCCTAAGAAATAACATCTAACCGAGATACTGGCCCACCGATTCTAATCTCAGAAGTTTAGAAGGTCATCGACCTAGCGAAACGAAGGAAGGCTTCTGATCCTGACGAAATACCTGCAGAATTGTTACATCTATTAGATGATGAGAGTGTTGCGATTATCATCTCCTTTTTTAACAAGATATAGAGCAGCGGTAAATTACCAAATTACCAGAAAACTGGTTAAAATTAATATTGATAACTATTCCCAAGAAAAGGAATGCCAGACAGTGTAGCGACTATCGAATAATCAGTTTAATGAGCCACAAGATCAAAATTTTTATGAAAATATTGCATTGTCGCATATATAAACTTTGTGAGTGGATAACTGGTGATGAGCGGTTTGGTTTGCTTGGAGTCAGTTGTTCTAGACATGTATGACATTAGATTGCTCAAAAATCTTTTCTACAAGCAGACGGCTTGTACTCAGATAGATCAAGAAGTTTTAGCTAAAGTTTCTATTAAGCGTGATGTCAGACAGGGATGTGTTGTCACCGATGTTATTTAACGCCTACACTGAACCAGTTTTTGAGATAGCGTTAAATAATCGTCGTGAAGGTGTTAAAATCAGTGGTGAAATTATTAATAACATCAGATACATAGATGACACCGCCCTAATTACAAAGAGTCTAGAATACCCTTAAATCCTGTTAAACTCTATATACAAGGAATGCACTGAAAAGGGCAACGTATTTTCTCTACGTAAGGAGTGCAAGAGATGGTCTTTTTTAAGGGTAAACTATAGATGTATTGCCGGGATAAAACGTTATTCCTAGCATCGTCCATCGGCTTCTAGTAAGCTTGGATTTGCAATTCGCCTAATTGCCAATCGAAACAACGTCTCCTAACTTCTCGTTTGCTTCATATATCGATATATCTTACACAGAACGGTTACTGACAGTTATTTATTGTGTTAAAATAAAAATATATTTATTTTAAATCATATAATTAAATTTATATCTTATCTTTAAAAACTAAATTTTAACGTAACATTTTTGTTTCAGATCGGAAAGTGGCGTGGAGGAGCAAAGTCCCCTCAGTTAGGCTGAGGTTTCCAGTGGCTCCTAACAGAGACGCAGAGCTGCAAAGTGCTCAGTTAAGGATACTGACTCCACCTCAATACAACGATGTTTCCAGTGTCAACGTTCAAGTAAATCTTGTTCTCGGTTCACGACGAAAACGACTTATAGAAGAAAGGACGTTTTACCTGTCCCGGAATTCATCAAAGTGGTGTGAGGCAGACGTTACTAGTGCAATGCAATTGTGGCTTAGTGGAGAAGTAAATTTAGGAATAGAATTAGTTTGTTTGGATAGGAAATGTAATTTAAATCCCTTAGAAGCTGGTATAACTACCTTAGTTCATACAAGCGAAACTCGAAGAGTGCGAAGATCTATTTATCACAAAGAGAGAAGAACTGACTGCCAGAAAGGCAGAAAAAAGAGAAGGTGCTGTAGACAAAATATGAAAGTAACTTTTAGTAAACTCGAATTTCCCGAAATGAATTTCATAGTCGAACCAAAGGTGTACGAGGCAGGATACTGCCATGGG
This sequence comes from Diabrotica undecimpunctata, assembly GCF_040954645.1. NCBI lineage: Eukaryota > Metazoa > Arthropoda > Insecta > Coleoptera > Chrysomelidae > Diabrotica > Diabrotica undecimpunctata. Next base: position 74,733,766 of record NC_092812.1, read on the forward strand.
CTATGTCCTCCGAACTTCAATCACGCAACCAATCATTCTAGGATACAAAGTCTCATGCATCAAATGGAGAAAAGAAACGCTTCTAGTAGAACTTCTAGAAGGATTATACCAAAAGCATGTTGTGCGCCCTCTAAATTAGGCTCTTTAGAAATTTTATTAGTTGATAAGGACGATCCTAGCAAACTTATGGTAGAAAAGTGGGATAATATGAAAGTAATAGAGTGTGCATGTTCTTAGTTATTTTAGAATTAGTTAATTTACATTGTGATTTAAAATAGTGCATTCGACATTAAAATTAGACAACTGAAATAGACATTGGTGCATAATAGCATTTTATAGGTTTTCTAACTATACAATTAATATTTCCAATGAATTCGAAATAAAATAGAAAAATGTTGTCCTTATTGGGACTACTCACTATAGATTACACTTACTAAATATTAAAGTATATAAATCCATTCTATAAAATAGCTAGAGTTCTCCACAAAATTATCGGAATACTTTTTTGATGACCTATATTTCTTTTGAGAAAGATGCCAAGCAATTAAATTTAAACAATTTTAATACATACGTATTCTAGCTAAACAAATTCATAACAACAATCCTCGTAGTTTCAAAACATATGAAGTTATTTGTAATGATATCCAATGAGTACCTAAACCAAAGTGAAAAAATATAATCCCAAAAGTAGTCTGGATTTTTTCTCTATTGTCTGATTTAGCGACAATGCATCATCGCTGGAATTATTGTTTGTAAAATTCTTCTAGGATACCACTTCGCTGAAGATTTCTTAAAAATTGTGTGGATTAATCATTGATCTTAAACTGTTGGGTGTGCCGCTGGTGAGGCGGTATCGCTTTCGTGGGTTCTTTCTCAAGTCTCATATCTTCGACACTATGTCACTAATGAAACAGGGTATTACTAAAACTACTATCGAAAGTCTTTTCTGGAAGATTTGTTTTGCAAATTTCATCTAACACAGAGGACAGACAACATTAGGTCTTAAGATTTGACGCAGATTTCACCTACACATATCTGATGATATGCTATAACCTTAAATTCGAGATAACATGCTCGTTTTTACGAATTTAAATAAAATTACTGACAAATAGTTGTAGTCCTGAGACATATACTGCCTTACATACATTTAAACTACATACAGCCTTTTTGGGAGATTTATTTTGTACATTTCTTTTATCGCAAAGGACAGAAGACAATAAATATTAATGTGTTATCCTCTGCAGGTATCAGAGTAGATGGTACCTTGTACCTTTATACGTTGAAAATCAGTGGAAAAATATGCAGACACGTTTTGTTGGTTTCTGGGTTTAAGTTTATACACACATACGCATGATTGATGAGAGGCAACAACCTTGAAATCGCAAGACCACGCTACTCTTTACGAATTGGAATACAAAGACTGACAAATCGTTGTGCTTCTGAGGCATCTACTGTTGTATTCATATCTTGAGCAATTCAAATGTAAATAGTTGTTTTATACCTGCTTTAATACTTATAATCACAATGTCATCTTCTTCTGAGGCTCTGCTGTTTTTCGCTTATTTTAATGCCATTTCAATGTCTAATGATGTAATTGTAATGTTTTTAAGTCATTGTTACTGGTGGTATCTTTTTGTATAACACACTGTAGAAATCTCTTAAGATGTTGATTATTTTTTCTTTATCTGATGTTATTGTACCTTCTGCATCAAGGAGTTTATGAATATCTTTTGTTATCTGTGCTAGATTATTTCTCAATTTCGTTTAAGTTGTTATTATATTGTATCACTTCCGAAATAGTTTCTGTATTAATTTTCATACATTTTTCCTCGTCTCTTGATATTTCTTGTCGTATTAGTCCATATAGGACTAATGCCTGCCGTCTGCCTAATGTCTGCCGTCTTTAGTAGCGTACCTCTCGCGTTCCTTGTACCTACCTATTCACTAACTGTTGTTTGGGCAAAAGTTCAGTGAAAGGTGCAATAAAAATAGAATTAAAATAGCCAAGGTAAAGTTAGTAAAGTTAGTAGTAAACTCATCTAGTGTGACTTTAACGCTCAAAATTATAACTCTTTCTCAAAAAGTTTTAGCTCCTCAAAAATATACATATATAAACTTTTACTATTGATTTTTAGATATTAATTTATTGATAGCGACACTATTTTAAATCACATTGTTCATATTTTTGTACGGGTCGCGAACTGAGCATTTTTACATTTTCACTGTGATATAATTTAATCTTTTATTTTTCATTTCATGTATTGGAAAAGTATTATTTTTACCTGTTCACTTTTATATAATATTTAATTTTATATGAACTGATTTGTATCAGAATCTTTTATTTTGTTAAGTAAAGACTTTTTTAATAAACTGGTGTATTTTATTCCCTAATCATTTTCAGGAAAAAATATGCAATTGGAATGAAATATTACATGAGAGTAGAAATATTGAAATAAGGAGGAAAAATAACGAAAAAAATCATGTATATTTTAATGAATTAAGCAATAAGGCTATGTATATTTAAGAAATGAGATTTTATAAACCAAAAACTAAATATATAAGAATATATGGATATTATATAAAAATAAATGGATAGAGGGTTATCCAAAATGTAAAGAACGATTGCGGATCACGCACGCTGCCGAACCCCCACTGCCACGACTTCATGTGTGCCAAGTGCCAGTTACCTCTGTCTGTCGCATCAATGTGAGCCAAGTCTCGGTACTGTGTGGACACGCGTCTTTGTTTTATAACATTTTATGTTAATGTCATAGGTGGTCAAGGTCATTTCTTGTGATGGAGGAGAGAAAAACCGGCGATTGACTTTAACCACATTGCATGACTCTTTTCCACAAATTTCTTGATCCGTCTTTTATAAAGTAGTGACTGAGTACCTTTTTCCTCTTCTTTGTGCGCTGTGCTTGTTTTCAAGCGTTGGCTATCATCGTATCAACCAGCTGTTGAAATGTTTCTCGGTCGGCAGCTAAATGAAAAATTCTTCGACTATTCGACCTGTACATTGTCTAATGTCAAGCAGCTAGGCCAGTTGGTTTCTTCTTCCGACCCAGCGTTTTATATAGTTAGATCCTCTCATTGTATGACCGAACTATTGGACCTTTCTCATTTTGATAATGTTAATTAATTCTCGCTCTTTGTACATGATCTCTAGCACACGTTCGTTAGATATGTGTGCTGTCCACGGGATTCTGAGCATGCGACGGTAACACCACAACTGGAACGCTTCTAATTATTTCCTCACAAAGTTTATATATTAGACAACGCAATATATTCATAAAAATATTGAGTGTGTGACTCATTAAACTGAAGTCGATATTCGCTACACTGTCTGGAATTCCTTTTCTTGGGAATAGTTATAAATATTGATTCTAATCAGTTGTCTGGTAATTTTCCGCTGCGGTATATCTTGTTAAAGAAGGAGGTGATAATCACAATACTCCCATTATCTAAACGTTGTAACACTTCTTCAGATATTTCGTCAGGACCAGAAGCCTTCCTTCTAAACTTCATCGCACTAAAGCTTTTTTATTCGATTTTATATATTTTTTCAAGTTCAAATGTATTTTTTTTATTTTTTCAAGTGCGCCGGAAATTGTTATTAACAAATAATAACTTATAACGAAAAAACAATTTCCCGAATCGCTTCGAGTAAAATTTGTTTAGGCGTATCTCATCGAAGTCAATAGTTTTTCTCACTTGATAATTTTTCGAAAAATGCTTCCTTTTCGAGTTATTTGCAATTTTTTGTTGAAAAAATGCCTTAATTGGTGATTTTTGGGATTTTTTTCTAAAAAAATACCAAATGAATTGCAATTCTATAAAAAGCTAGTACAAGAATATTATGATAAGAATAAATGGATTCTATCTTGCTCAAAACATGGATCCAAATCGAAACCCTTCAAAGACTGAAACGTGCAATAGAGAACAAACAACGTGGCAGGTTGTAGAAGAATGTGTTTCTGATTAGACGACAATACTCTGTCCAATGCATAGTTTCTGAAGGAATTCTTTGGTGGAAACAGTTTGGAACCGATGAAGAGCTCAAGATAAAGGGGTATCCCAGCTCAGACGTTTGGCGGTGGAAGACTACAACACCGGCATCGAAAAACTAATTCCACGATATAATAAATGCCTTGACAACCAAGGCAACAAGGCATTGAAAAATAGCCTAAGGTACAGTAACTTTTTAAATAAAGTTTTGTACTGATATATATTATTTTTAAATTTTTATGCCAAAACGTTGTTTACTTTCTGGATGACCAATGATAAATTGGATAATTCGAAAAAATGACACACCACTACAATGGAGTAGCAATAATATTAAATGAAAACTGTAATAAATCAGAAGAGTTTTGTGCCATATACCGATAGAATTGCCATGAATAGCCTATGTTACTACTTTAAAATGTTACCACGCCCTGACAAGGGCCCAAGGAATGAAGAGGAGGATGATACTACACTTATAGCATCGAATGGACAATAAATGCTAGACCTGACTAAAGTTGGTCTGAAAATTAATAAAGTCAAGACTAAAATAAGGGCAAGACAAATTTAAGGTGGAAGTCTTCGCGAAACTTACCAACTTATTTAGTACTCTTAGGTCTTTCATAGACAGCAAACTAATAATATTTAGAGTGAGATGGAGTTAGAATGAGATGGAGGAAAAACATAAACCTCATTTAGGTATACGCACCTACTTTTGATAAAAATCTGTCGACAAAGTTCGTAACTTCTACTCTGGCATTAATCAAATATACAAGTTCGCCAGAAAAATGAGATTAATATAATTATGGTTGATGAAAATTGGGCAAGGAAGGTAGAAGACATTTTTGGTAATTATGGATTAAGCGAAAGAAATGACAGAGGCGATCTTCTTATACAATTCTGCTAAGAACATAAAATAATGGTAGCAAACACATGGTTCTGGCTGCTGAAAAGAAGACTTCATACGTTGAGATAATCAGAACAACTACATAACGAAGCAAATAGATTACATTTTGATAAATCAAATTACTAATAGAATAGATACTTTAGAAGAATAACAGAATGATATTAAAACCGGTTTAGAAAATAAAATAGAACAACAAAAAACCATTTAGAAAATAAAATAGAACAATGGCAAAACGATTTAAAATCTAATTTAGAAAGCCAAATAGTTAAGTAAGAAAGAAAAATTAATACCCAAGCTTCTTTATCTAATATGATTTCAGTAACTAATGTCGAATCCGAACAAACAGCTTCATCATCTTCCATAGTTGAACCAGGAAATTAGAACTAGCAACATTTTAAAACCACCTACATTCCCACCACCCATGGTCAAACAACATGGGAAACTTATCGTTTTCAATTCGAAGCTGCAGTTATCGCAAATGGCTGGACTGCGAAAGAAATGGCAGCTTCCTTGGTATTGTCGCTTTGAAGACAGGCCGCAACCATCTTGAAATTTCTTCCCCAAGATGCACCCAGTTATAACTCTCTCGTTCAAGCTTTAGAGACAAGATATGGCCAGCAGCATCTAAAGTAGTTTTTCCAAAGTCAGCTGAAAGTTCGATATCAAAGGCATAACGAAAGCCTGCAACAATATGAAGGCTTTTCTGGAACAAATTGGTATATAGGCATTCATAGATGGACTACAGGATATTAAAATGCAACAAGGTCATCGATTACAGCATCACCGAATGCTAAATGGAGCACTAATCTCAGCCCAGAAGTATGAAGCGGCGAAAAACATTTCCAGATCTCGCCTAAAATTAAAAAAAATATAAAATTTTGAGAAAATGAAGTCACAACCGCAGATAACCAACAACCTATTATATCCTAAATTTTAAGCATACTGCAAAATATTCAACAAAAAACTCGAAATTAAAACAGAAGATGTTTTAATTGCGGAACAATGGGACATTTGTAAAACAATTGCAAAAGCTAGTCCCAAGCACGAAATGAAGAATAAAAGAATGAGGCCAGAAGGTTGCCTAGATGGACATCCAGAAGCCCGTCACATAGCCCTATTAGAGATACTAGTAGAAATGATCTCTGACAACTAACCACAGATATCCAAACAATAGTCAGGGAAACGAATACAAGTCGACACTAATAAAAGCCCCCTGATTAATCTAAGTATATATATTATAAATAAATTATAAGAAATGTTCACTATTTCAAAGGGAGGCGTAATACTTAGGACATCCAGGCGTTTCAGCAGAAGGAATTAAAACTGATCCAGAGAAGACTTCAGTTATTAAAGATAAGCCTAAACCAATAAATAAAAAGGAAATTGAAAGTTTTCTTTGACTCTGTTCATATTCATCATCATCATCATCAGTAGCTCGACAACCCTTTCTGGATCCTGGCTTGTTCTAGGATTTTCCGTCATTCTGTTCTGTTCCTTGCTTTGTTTTTCCAGTTGGTAATCTTAAGTGTTTTTAGATCTTGTTCCACTTGTTCCATGTACTGGTGTTTACCTCATTATATGTTTTGGTGTTTCAGTCTCCAACATCCGTTAAACATGGCCCATCCAGCGCAGACGTCCGATCTTTATGGATGTTATGACCTCAGTTTCACTCTGTTTATATTACCGAAAATTTATTAAAGATTTTGGCCGCATTGCTAAGCCCCTTTAGCGACTAACCGAAAACAACGTTGGATTTGATTGGACACCGGATTGACTAAATGCCTTCGTAGATTTAAAAAAACGACTTGCAACAGCACCTATCCTAGCCAGTCCACGAGAAAATGGCAAATTTCTGTTGGATTGTGACGCATCTTAGTATGGTATTGGTGCTGTATTATCACAAGAACAGGAAGGCCAAGAAGAAGTTATTGCATATTTTAGTAAAACAATAGGAAAGGCTGAAAAGAATTATTGCGTTACCAGAAAAGAGCTCCTAGCTATTATAAAAGCCCTAGAATATGTTTATACTTTCTGTTATAACAGAAATTTTATAATTAGAACTAACCATAGCGCGTTGTAGCAACTAATGAATTTTAAAAATCCAGAAGGACCAGTTGCGGTGGATAGAAAGACTCCAACAGTATAATTTCGACGTAGTACATCGAAAAGAGCGTCTCCATAACAATGTCGATATTCTTTGTAGGTGACCCTGTTTGGAACGATAATTCCAATACTGTAAAAGCCTTGAACTTTAAATGAGAAACACCAATACAGAGATAAAGAGAACACAGCCAAAAAGTAACTGCCCAGAGCAGACTTTTCTGGAAAAACTTAAAAAGACTCAAAGTTAATTACCTAAACGTTATACGATAATGGCTTAAATGGAGTAAAATCTATTTGGCAGTAAATAACCAAATACAGTCGAACTATAAAGGCGTACTGAGCTCAATGCGAATCTGTGTATCTTTCCAATGGTCTATTATATCGGGAGTGGGAAAGTCCCGATGGAGTACGTACAGTTCAAGTGATGCTGCCAAAATCACACGTCAAAAGTGTGTTACAAGAACTTCATAGCAGCCTTTCTGGATGGAGAACATTTTGGTGTCAAAAGAACACTGGCCAGAGTTCGAGACAGATTTTACTGGATCAAAAATTGTCGCCTAGATGTAGATTGGTATAAGAAATGTGATTTATGTAACGGTAGAAAAGGTTCTGGAACAAAAAGTTGTGGTAAAATGGCACAATATCTTTCCGGAGAGCATTTTGAACGACGTAGTGGATATTCTCGGTCCCATTCCGATGACAGAGAGACAAAATAAGTACCTACTTAATGGTCGCAATATAATTATTTTTTAAAATGGCCTGAAATCGCACCCCTCCCTCATCAAGAAGCGACTACCTACGAGTTCCTTTAGAGTTACATTCTGATCAAGGACAAAATTTTGAATCAGAATTACGGCAAGAATTAATGAAAATCATTATCAAAACTCACACTAAGTCTCTTCATCCTCAATCAGACGGAATGCCCGAAAGACATAATATAACTATTTGTCAATAACTTTCAATATTTGTCGCTGATAATCAGAAATATTGGGATACTTTAATTCCTCTGTTCCTGTTAGCCTATAGAAGTTCCGAACATGAAGCAACCGGTTATTCTCCATCGATGATGATCACCGGAAGAGAAATGAAGTTTCCTCGAGATCTTAGTTACGATAAAATAAACGATCTAATCTACCGCATACAGTTTTCATCAAGAAAACCCAAGGTAGTGCATATCGAGATATTAGTTCCATACAATGGAACTGATCCACCGTGTTGGCTCCAAATCGGTCCCTGATAGACCAGTTATTCGAGGGGAATAACTATAGCAGCAGTGTTACGAAAGTTCCCTAAGATTTATCCCACATAGAAGAAGTCCCTTGACCCAAAAGAAGAATTAAGATTCTAGAATATTCAAGACGCCATCGAAAAATCCTGAAATATCTAGTGAAGTCTGAAACGTCAGAAAATGTACATAAACAAATGTTGTTGACAGTGTGGATAATAGTTGTAACTTAGATTTTCTTCTTCTTCTTTTTATATAGACATGACTCTCTTTTTCAATGTGCCTCTAGTAAGTTGTCGTTCCATCGTTTTCTTGGTCTTCCTACTGATCGTCTTCCTATTGGGGAACCGTCTTTACTACTCTATTTGTTGTCATTCGGCTTATTTTGTTATACCATTCTACTCTTCTATTTCTTACTTAGTTCTTGATGTTCTCCACCTTGCATCTACGTCGTATATCTGTACTTCTAGCTCTGTCCGAGCTCTGTCTAGTGTCTTACCATCAATTTTTCCAATTGTTTTCTGCTGTTTCTAAATTCCTTTTTGTCCTCTCTGTGTCAAGTCTCGTTTCTGCCGCGTATGTCATTATTGGTCTGATGACAGTTATGTAAATTCTGCCTTTCGTTTCTTTCCCGATATTTTTATTTCTCCATATTGTTTCATTTAGGCAGCCTGTGGCTCTGTTTGCTCTATTCACTTGATCTTCCACTTCGGTTTTGAGCTTTCCGTAGCTAGATAATATGATGCCTAGATATTTAAACTCCATCACTTGTTCTATTATCTGACCTTCCAGCTCCAATTTACATCTTAGTAAATTTGCTGTACAAAACCACGAATTTTGTCTTTTTTGGGGAAATTAACATGCTGGCGGTTATATTAAATTGGTGCAGCATACGTTGTAAATCATCTTCACCTTGAAAGAGTAGTATTGCGTCGTCTGCATAGCAGATTATTTTAAGTTGTTTTTCTCCCACTTGGTATCCATTTGTAGTTCTTACTTTTTTTATTATTTCGTCCATAATCAGGTTGAACAATAGAGGGGACGACTTCAATAGGGTCGGTTAGTTCTTCTTCTACTTTTACTTTTATTGTGTTGTTTTGGTAGATATTTTCGATCGTTTTGATTATTCCTAGAGGTATCTCTCTTGCATACAGTAAGTGGATAACTTCTTTTAATTTGACCCGGTCAAATGCCTTTGTAAGGTCCACGAAACATAGATATGCCAGTTTGTTGTATTCTAATGATTTCTCTTGCACTTGCCTCATTATAAATATAGCATCGGTGCATGATCTTCCAGACCTAAAACCTTGTTGTTCTTCTGCTAGTGTTATAATTTTATTCAATTTATTAATTTTAGTGTTGTGTTTAATAAATTAATTCCTCTGTAATTTTCAGGGTCCGATTTGTCTCTTTTTTTGAAGAGAGGTATTAGGATGCTTGATCTCCATTCTTGAGGAATCCTGTTTTGTTCTATTATTTTTTTTGATTAGTTTTAGTAGTTGTTTGGTCAGATCTGGTCCTCTGTACTTTAGGAGTTCGTTCGGTATTCTATCCTCTCCTGGTGATTTTCTATTTTTTAATTTCCTTAATGCTTCCCTTACCTCTATATAGTTTTATAATTGCATTCTGTGAAAGTATTGTACACAAGTTGGTGCTTGAAGAAAGTTATTTTAAAGAAGTGCACAACATAAATACGAACTGGAACACTATTCCATAAAATGAAACACCTCGTGAATAATAATTAAACCTCTTTCACTGAACACTAGGTATCGATTCGTGAAAATATACATATATTCTTTTCTCTTATAAAGAACAGAGGATGGACAATAAACCTAAGTGCTATGAGAAAGTTGGAGGCCTTTGAGATGTGAGTGTTTGGAAGACTCAGAGAAGAGGCCGAAAACCGGATATCTAGGTCATGTGTACCAGGGAAGACAGTATGCGCTCTTGAGGTTGTTGATGGAGGGAAAATGGAAGGAAGGAGAAAATGACCATGGTTGAAAATCATCAGAGTGTGGTCGGATTTTCATAGTCAATCCTTATTTAGAGCCCTACAGAATAGAGAAAGATTTGTCAAAGTTGTGGCCAACCTAAAAATAAAGATGGCACTCTGAAAAAAAAACTAAGTCATTATCAAGCAATGCAACAAACTAAAAATCAACAAACAACCAAATTCTAATATATACAATAAAGAAACTTTATAGTGTACACTCTATAGTAAGGTGTTTGAAATACTCCTTTTTCTTTTTCATTCCAGGGTTTAGACATTTGTTTTCCGTTTAAGCATTAAAATTCACACCATCTTTTCAAGAAGCAGAAAAACAGGTATAAAAATCTATACGATGAAGTTGATAGTAAAGGAAACAAAATGCGGTTAAATAAAATAGTACAAAAAGCAAAATGGAGGTCAAATGATTGAGGTTTGGATCTTAAAGATGGCAAAGATTGCCGAGATCTTTGTTACGCTAAAACTAATCCTACTCCTACGCCCACGTTCCTGACCTCTGGGCAATGCGTGGCGTAAAATGGGTGTGTGTTATGTAGCTAACGGGAAGGAGTGATAACGAGTTTCCGGCGCCATAAAACTGGAACAATCAGCTAATATATGGTAACCCTAACAGAAGAATCCCTCGTCCTCCAAGTTGGAGGTTGAGATGTAGGACCAGCACCCCTACTCTCATAACAAGAAGTTACCGGATGTATTTAACAGAAGAAGACTTGGTAAACGAAAGTGGGTTATGAATTTTGACACCTGGAATATTAAAGGACTACGTACTAAACAGGAGGTTATAGATGAGCTAAGACGCTTCCAAATTGACATAACAGTTCTAACTGAAAAGAAAAAGAAAGGCAGGGGAAGTTAATAAACACATACATACATACATCTATACGGTGGTGTAAAAATCAGAGAGTAAAGGCAAGCGTTTCTGTAGTGTATGATCAAAGATATGTATCAAAGACTGGGATGCTGTAAATTAACGCATAATAAAAGTCGAACTCATAGTAAAAGGTTATAAAATAGTGATAATAGGGATGTACGCACCATCCAACGATGAAACGGTTTCCGCAAGAGACGACCATGATGAAAAATTAAGTCACCAGATGTGAAAACTACCGTACATTATCACTAATAACACAAGCCAATAAAATCTTGTTGCATATCATCAAAAACATATTAAAAACTTACCTACATTATCAAATACCGCAAGAACGCGGGGTTTATAGAGGTAAAACGTACAAGGGAGAAAATTATAAACATGAAAAATCGAGAATCTACCATAATATGTTTTGTTAACTACCAGAAGGCATTGGATTGTGTAAGCTGCGTAAATCTTTGGTCAATTTTAATAGAATTGGGAGCACCGATACACCTGGTGACACTGTGGTGGCAGAAAAATCTGCACCAGTCCAATATGACAACAGTACGACTAGATCAGAAGTTCTCAAGCCAATTCAGAGCAGAGAGAGGGGTTAGACCAGAATGCGTTTGCCACCTGACTTATTCAATATCTATGGTGAACATATCATGAGGATAGCTTTAGAAGAATGGGTCGATGGAGTAACGGCGGCTGGTAAAAAAACCTCTAATTTAAGATTTGTTGATGAAACTACACTTATAGCAGCAAATGAATAAGAAATACTAGACCTTCTGTGAAAAGTTGAGTTGGAAAGCATTAAAGTTGGTTTTAAAATTAATAAAGTTAAGACGAAAATAATAGTGAGACAGATTTAATAGAAAGTTGTGACTCTTCGCGAAACTTACCAACTTATTTGGTACCTTTGGGTCTTTCATTGCTCTGATCATTTCTCATATATTTACAGAATCATAGGCTGCCTTGTAGCCTATAAATATGCGGTGAATATGTATGCCATATTCCAGTGTTTTTTCTGGAAATTGTTTCAGGGTTTCAATCTAATATATTGTGGATTTACTACCTCTGAAACCAGCCTGGTATTTTCCTATTACTCGTTTTGCATATGGTGCCATACGCTGACATAGTATAATGAAGAATATTTTAAACGCTGCATTTAGGAGTATAATTCTACCTTTTTGCTTTTTAATTTTCTTATAGAACATTATGAATTATTTCTCTCTGTTAAGGTTTTCTATATATTTAAGTTTCGTATCTACATGGTCTCGGTTCTTTCATTTGTGTATCCCCTTTTCTGCACTTCTATTTGTCTGGTAATTCTCTACAGTTTTTTCTAGTTCGTCGGGTGAGTTTTTTCTCTTGTTACGATTTTTGATACGAATGTTTTTTTATTTTCTGTTCCTATTTCATCTTTTGCTGCTGCTTTAATCTCTTTGCCAGGAATTTTCGGACGGTTATTTCTAATATGCTTTGTTTGATTGGACCAAATATGGTTTTTTATCAGGCTTGCTTTTAAAATAATTAAAATACGCACATCATTGTAATTTCTTTAATGTAATACCAAATAAAACAATAAATAAGTGAATAAATATTGAGTTAATATAATCTAATTCTTTTTTAATTACACTTTTTACAAAATAATACAAATAGCTTCATTATTTCAACAGATATGTAACAAAATAATAATTTAGACCAGAACAGAACATTTACAATTGTTTATTCATATTGATCTTGTGATTGCAGAATATTGTAAATGTCCTCTTCACTTCCCTATAAAGCAAGAACATCAACTAACTATATAAGCCTTCAACTATTTTATTAAGTTATAATTACCTATTTTAACAGTATCTGTACAGAAATTTTAAAATTTGTTTCACATTTCTATAAATATATTTGCATATAATGTAATAAATGCCATAAAAATAAAAAGGAACATGGAATGAGAAAAAAATTCATGGATAAAATTAGTGATCAGATATATAGGGCAATTTATCTTCTTTTGGTGATAAATTCCCCTTCTCCATTAGTTAAGTTTGAAGATAGCTAACATAAAATTATTAAAGTTCACTTTCTTCTATTTTCCATCCATAAACACTTTCTGCAACTTGGTCATGTCTTGCCGTCGATTTTTTCTCTAAAAACTAAATTATTTGATCTGCGGCTTTGTCTTTTCTAAGTATGTCCTATACAGTTCATTTTTCATTTTCCAATTATTGTTTAATTATTTCCTATCCTATAAGTTTTAATATTTCTTATTTGTTGTATATTCCGTTCAGAATATTTTTGGCAGTCTTCCAAACCCATCCAATCTGACAATTGAGCGTGTTCCCAAGACTTATTTTCCCAGTTTGTGCAGTACAACTGAACAGATTAAACCTTGATAAATCGATCAAGTCAAGTTGTGACGGTTTAACACAAAGAATCAGAATATTATAAGTTAATATATCAAAAGGTGTCCCAAAATTCACTTAAGACATGAATTTCTGGCCATTTCAGCAGTAAAATGTTAACGACAAAACAAAAACAGCTTGACATCTGACAAATTAGGGTCAATAAATATGGTCACTACAAGAGAGAATAAGTTTTCATTGTTGAACAGTATGTTAAAAATAATGAAAGTTTAAAGGTTACAGTTCGAAAATTTCGTACAAAATTTGGTCGGACTATTGATTTAATTTCGGTAATTGTGAAGATAGTAACTGAAAAATTCAGACAGACTGAATCAATTGGTGACGCTAAACACACTGGTGGTCCAAAAACAAGCCGCTCAAATGTCAATATCGAAGCAGTGCGTGAGAGTGTTGGTGCAAGGCCAGGAGCATCAATTCGGCGTCGTGAATAAGAATTACAAATATCAAGAAGCTTTCTACAGCCCATACTCACTGAAGATCTGCATCGCCATGCTTTCAAAGTTCAATTGACATAAAAACTGAAGCCTAATGACTACGCACAGCAAAGAGAGTTCGTTGAATGGATTAGTGAACATCAAAAAGCGGATGCTGATTTTTCGAGCAAAATCCTCAAAATTGTCGATTTGGGGTTCTGAGAACCCACGTGTGACGGTCGAAAACAAATGCATCCACAAAGTATCACTGTTTGGTGCGGAATTTGGACTGGGGGTATCATTATACCATACTTCTTTAAAAATGAGGCTGGTCAAGCAGGGACTGTTATTGGTGCTCGATATCACATGATAAGAGAGGTCTTGCTGTCTAAATTTGATGATATTGATGTGAACACGTGGTTTCAACAAGACGGGGTTATATGTCATACAGCCCGTGAAACAATTCAATTATTGCATGAGATATTTCCTGGACATGTAATCTCTTGTTTCAGTGATCAGAATTGGCCCCCTCGATCGTGTGATTTAACACAATTTGACTTCTTTTTATGAAATTATTTGAAGTCAAAAGTCTACGCCAACAAGCCTACAACTACCCGTGCATTAAAGGAGGAAATTCAAGACTAGATCAACGAAATTCAGCCACATTTAGGCAAAAAGGTGATGGAAAATTTCGACAAAAGAGTGCATATGTGTCAGCAAAGCCGTAGAGTCCATTCGCCGGATGTGCTATTCCATACATAACCCTATTCTATGTACTTTATGATTCAATACAAAATTACAATCTAAAGAAACAAAAAAAGTTTTTTTTTTTGTATTAAATTCAAATCATTCGTAAATTTTGGGACAACCTAGAGAAGTCTGTAAGCAGTGCCGCAGCTATATCTAGATTGGTTTCTCCTAAATAAACAAAAAAATATGTATATACATACTATACACTACTTTTATTGTTGGAAACTGCAAATTATCCCTTACTTCAGGGGCTTTAACTATAAATCCTAAGCTAAGTAATAAAACAGCCGTTCGTTAAAAGTATCTAAATTACGGACGTAAGTTATGAAACAATATTACTACTAATTTAACAGACTAGGAAAAGAAATAGGAAACAGAAATAATATATTACAGTGTACAAATCTACAGTATGGAAGATATTTTATATATTACAGTTCTTACAAGGTCAAGCATGGTAAAAATCATAACTTAAGCAATCTATGGAATCACTTATGTTTACGGGTCTGTAATAGCATACTCACTAAGAGGGTTACTCCACAGTCACTCCAAACATAGTGTAGGGTTTTTTACGGGTCTGTAATAACATACTAAGAGGATTACTCCACAGTCACTTCAAGCATAGTGTAGGGTTTGCATCTCCATAGAGTAACCCTCCAAAGGAGTAGGGTTTGCAGCAGGAAGGGCATCCGGCAGTAAAAAAACCTTGCTAAAACCATGGGAAAAAGGAATACGGATAATAGTTTAGGAGCTAGGACGTTCCCCGTAAGCGATGCGCAGTTACGATCCCGCCTGACTTATGCGAAAAGCGAGCTAGATCTACCCCGTAAGGACGTAAGAAGAAATAGAAGAGAGCTTGCCGATTTCATGTAGAAGAGGATTAGTGTACTTTGTGTGCAAGAAACTCATTGGGAAGGTAATAAATCGAGATATGGTGGAGATGGACGCAAGTTGATATACAATAGTGCGAACAGTCATGGCAGAAATGGGGTGGGTATTATTCTGAACAACGAGTGGAACGAACAACTGGTAAGAACCACAAGAAGTGATAGAATAATGACTGCCGCTTTAATTATGATTTTTTATGACCCTATATAAAACTATTTTTGTAAAAGTCTAACAATTCTATACTTATCAAACATTAAAAATTGAATTATAATGTGATTTTTCGGAGATATGCTGAAAAATATTTAACAATATCATTTTGGTATATAAAAAAATATCCTTTTAGGTTCTTTTTAGTAATAAAAACTTACTGAAGTTGCAAAACTGTGAAATATCACATATCTTTGCTGAAGGTTTTGTATTTTACTGGAAAATATCTACATTAATGTATTAAAGGAACTATATTTTGACTTAAGATTAGCCAATGGGCTTGATAAGTGTAGTTCAAGCAGTCCAATAAAAATCAATATAAAAAATAATATCGCATTCGAGTTCTGTGTTTTCAAGAAGATCTAATCATTTTAATTAATCCTTACAATACGTATAATGTTGTATAATGTTTGTATGTATAATGTTATTTTAAGTGGGTATTGCACGATTTATACTTTTGTTGCACAAATATTACTAAATACATTTTAACAAATTTTAGAAGTTTCTAAGAAGAGATAAAAAATACATTTACACGATAATAACACACAATATTCCTGACTGTAATGACTGTGAGTCATGGATCAACTTAACAGCAGCAGCATATATGTACAGATCCGAACTCGCCAAAAAAATGTATGAATTTGAAAGCAGACTATGTTATATTTTATAAAATAACTGTTAAAATTAAATACGTATCGGTCACAACCATTTTCTGTTATCAGTAAACTAAACGGAAACACAATTTCAGCATTTTCGATTGTAGTTGCTTAAAAATATGAGTTTTAAGGTTCGCATAACACCAAAACAGTTGCCAATTTCTGTATAGGCAACTGTTTATAACCCTTTTAATTCACTTGTGTTTCCATTTCGACTACACCAGATTAAAATAAAGTTGTCAGCAGTTTGAATAACATCAGCTCTAAATTTAGTGTCATATTTTGTCTTTTCTCCCTAAAAAATTGTGTAGTCAAATTTTTTATCTTCCTCTATATTTCCAGTTCGTCTCATTCATGTTAAAAATGGACACCTGTTTGTTGTGTTCCATACTGTGTTGTGAGTGAAAATTAAAATAAGCTAGCAAACCACATGAGTACTTTTGGCAGAACTTCTTGATACGCTTCCGTCGAGTAAATCAAATTGAATGCGTTAATTTGATTTACTCGATGGAGACGTATAACGAGGTTTTGCTAATTTTTTTCCTGGACCTCCTCAAACCTATTTTAAAATATGTCTGGACCCCACCTAAAATTAGTTGCCGACCCCTGCTCTAAGCTAATCATTTATCTCGACCAAACAATATACATTCATTCTAACAATTAGAATCACAGATACAGTCAGGTAATTTATGCAACTGTGAGATGCTTAGAAGCCGTTTAGGAAAAACAGCCCACACAAAGTGTAGTTTTTACATAGTGTAGAGATGAAAAATGTGCCAAAAGTGTTATCGGAAAATAAAATTTTTAACATATAAAAGCCACTGGACCTTTAGGTCAAATATTAGCTTTATAAAGTACATATTCTGAAACTCGGGTATAAAAACGAACACACAATTTACGATCAGCCAATAACATATTAAAATATTTTGTTCGACAATAACAAAGTTCTGATTTTTTTTTTTCATTCAATTATAATCTCTAGAGAATATTAATATCACAAGTATTGTCTTTTTTTATTTTAATAGTTTTAGTTTATTATTATCTATGTTGACTATAAGCGGAAAATAAAATTGTTTTCCTATAAAAACCGTTGCACGTTATTATGTTTCTGTGTCGTCACAATACAACCAACTGCTTAGAATTTTCGAAAGTTAATATTCAGAACCTCCATAGTAAAGTACTACAATTGTAGCGAGTGACTCATGTTTTAATGGTTTTTATAGGCCAGTAATTGGATGTTTAACCTTTAGAAAAAAATGTTTTTGTTGTGGGAATACCGACAAAAGGAGAAAATTTAATTTTTTTAATAAACAAATATGATTCAACTTTAAGTACCCTGTTGTGGTTTATATCTTTCTCTAACGGTAGATAATGTCTGAGATCAACAATGTCGTCGCAAATTAAAGCGATGTAACTGGCAACAATTTTGGTCCTGTAAGTCGGTTTCATAAAGCAGAGAACCGAATTGTAGTATTATTAGTGGAAGGCGCTTTTACGTTTACTTTTTGTGAATTGTGAGTAATTTAATTTAATTCAATTTGGTGAAAAATTATAAATATGACTGACAGTAGTAATAGTGAACCGTATATCAAAAAGAGAAGAAAAAACTATGATCGGAAATGTGTTTGAAGGACTTCGAGCCAGAGAACCAAATATAAATGTAAGCGATGTAGTTACATTATTAGTATTTTGACAAAAGTTTCCGAAGCTAGTGTGTACAGAGTAATTAAAACAGATGATAAAACAAACGATAATAATACTTTGAAGGTTACGGCAAGAGGAAGGAAACAAATAAAATCTTCTCTTCAATCTAATGAAAATATTCCAAAAATATCAAGTGTTTTGTTAAGTCCTTTACGTAAAATCAACTTAAGGAATTTAAAGAGAAAGAGGAATAGTACCCTTACTGAAAACGAAGAAATCATTTTATGGCCTAGAAAACATCTGAAACAAATAGCAAAATTTCGAAGTGATGGGAAAAATATTTTATACAGATAAAACATGGTTAAATGAAGGACATACTGTGACAAAAATTTAGCACAATTTAAATGTTAAAAACACACGACAAGCTTTCATAGATTTTTAGCCATATTGGTGATACTCAGGATCAGTTAAAGGAGGTTTAAATGCAATTGTAGTTAACCTAATCTGTTCATGATCATGATCTTTTCTGAACATGAATGTCGTGCAACGGGTTTATTGGAAAAACAATACTCAAAATTTATTACTCCCTAGCTATAAGATAAATTAAAATGCAGAGTCATCACTGGACAAACAACAATCTTTTGTGTCTTTTAATACCGTTCGCACTTATGTTTAAAAAAATACCCTTTCTTTAATATTACCACTTTATTTAAAATAAATTTTTGATAAAAAATCTTTGGTAACAAATATTGCATTTTAACTCGTGAATTAATTTTTAAAGCCAAAATATATTTAAACATATATTAATAATAAAGAGAATTAACTAAAGATCACAGAAAATCGATATAGAATACACTAAGAATATAGAATAGAGTATATTTGTATAAAATTATTGTTTTTGTAGAAAATAAAGACTTTTGTTAAATAAAGAATGTCTAATAACAACAGTAACGATATTTGTTTTTAATATAATGATCTCCACGTGAGATGGTGATAAAATTAAAGCATACATAGACTATTTAAATCTATAATTTGATCTAATATCAACGACTCTAAAATATTTTACAATTCTAATACTGTTTATCCATCTAAATGTATTTTCTTTGCAAAACTGCTTTACTTTATATACGTTTATATCATATCTCAGTAAGTCTTTTAATTTACTCAATATCTAATTTTTTTCTCGAGGCAAGGCAATAAAAACATACCTAAGCAATACTGAGATCTCGCCAGGTGATTAGCGCACATGGTGAAAATTTATTCGCACAATCTACTTTGCCGTGCATTAGTAGATCTACATAAAGAAGTACAGTGCTGCCGTGCTCATTCGTGGAGTTGTTCTAGCTGACTAACTGTCGACCTATCTCGATGTGCAATGCCACCTTCTTCAGGTCAAAAGGTAACTGCTACTTACCATACATCAGTTTGTTGTCAAATACTAAACCAAGAAAAAAACAGTAAAATTTATACTAGCTTGATCTATTGTCTTGGCCTGGCAGGAAGCGGCGGTGGAGGAGCTGATCGTGCCGGTACCGGAGGTGGACCTCGTGAAGGAGTAGGAGGTACCGCACCCGATTCCGGTCTTGGTGGTGGTGGTGGAGGACCTAATGGTTCTGGAGTACTTATCACATCGTCGCTTATCTCTTCGTAAACGCCCTCCTCTTGAGACATCTGACTTGGTAAATCTGGTGGTGGCATTTGCGGCGGAGCTGAACAAAGCGATGGAGCGGGAGCTGGAACATCTGAGAAAGAATTTAATTTAGTATGCGTGAACATTTTGTAACTGAATGTGTCAATTAAAATCGCCTAAAATAGTTAAATACTCTAAATAAAAATTTGACTAACTTGACATAGGAGGATTTGGCAATGGTGGAGCAGAAGACGCAGAATTATTTGTATTATTAGTAGTAGAAATCATCGCAGGAGGTTTAACCGGCATATGGATGACTCCCGCTTTTGGGGGTGCTCGTCTTGGAGATGATGGTGTTGATTTTACTACTGGTGGAGGAGGCCTACTTGGTGGAACTGTGCGAGGTACTTTATTCACTTCTGGAATGCCTAAACCTAAAAAATATTTATTTTTTTTTAACACTACTCATACCTTCGTACCTTAAATTTCTGGGCGAAAATCTATTGCATAAAAATAGGATTAATGGAAAGCCAAAAGAGGAAGATAAAAAAAAACAGAAATTTTATTATATTGGCCAGGTTTTCCTACCAAACATTTAAGAAATTATAGAGAAATAGCACTTAACAAATACAACCATAAATGTATGACGCATAAATGTATGAAAATATGGTGAAAAAGAAAGGTTAACCCTTCGTTTCACGACTTTAGGAAAATTAAGTGTTGAGAATAGAATTAAAAATATTGTTCTGAAGCTATTTTCTTGTGGCATTTTAAAGTAATTACTATTTAAATGGGAATAAGCCACAATTAAAGGTTAAAGTAAGTTTATTGACGGTTCAATTTCCAATTTGGTATTTGAATCCAATTGAATTGAATTTAGTAATGTTTGTATTTTGAGAACGATATCCGAATTGTAAATTGAAACGTCAATAAACTTACTTTAACCTTTAATTGTGGCTTATTCCCATTTAAATAGTAATTATAATTTAAAAAGTCAGAGCTGAAAATAAAACAGGAATTAGAAAATACACGGTAACATCTAAATGAGGTGGAAAATAGATTGGAAAGGCTGGAAAAGGAATCGAAAAGAAACAATATTGTAGTAACTGGATTAAATATTAATAAGATGAAAAGAAAATAAAAGAAATTATGACATATTTTATAAGTATAAATTATTTATAATAATCAATATTAATAATGTTGCAAAATTGCAACAAAGATATGTACCGAACCCAAACAGAAAAAAAAACACCAAAAAGAAAATAGATTATAAAAACATTATCGCTTATATTTCTAGCTGTATAAATTGAAAACTTGAGATATTTGTTACACAAAAACAATAACAGAATGTACACAAAACCACGAGTTATCTTTCGGGTTATATTGAATACATTATAGACAAGCCAAATTGATTTGGCTACATATATTTCAATAAAAAAATAGTTGGAAAATTACGGAAGTTTAACATAATGAACATGCGACGACATCTATAAGCTTTAATAATCTAAAGATGAAACACCGCTTTGTTACAAATTTGCAACATAATGTATTAAAGAGTTAAAATAAGAGTAAAACTGAATAATAAAAGCTTATATAACAGAAATGATTGTTATATGACTTACAGTTATAATCAGATTGGCTTGGTGAAGTGTATAATGGAATGGTATTACTTGTACACAGATCTATTTCTTCTTTTGCCAGATCAACCCAGTGTGGTGTCTTCAATGAAAGAGTAAAGTCAATGCCATTTACCTGAAAAATACAAAGATTAATACGGTTATTATTTCAGATAACAAATATATGTACTAACATTTAGTTCACCCTTTGTTTTCTTTAAGGCTTCTAAAACAACTTGTCCATCTCTGAATGTTATCCACATAGTATCTGACACGAATCTAACCAAAATAATTTCTCCTAACTGCGAAAACTCTTCTAATAGAACTGTCATCATAGTTGAATCAAACCCAATAAAGCCGCCGTTTTGAGAAGCATCCTCAAAATTTACAATTATTGTAGAATCAGGAGGGCCCATATCAGCAATGACCTCATAAAATACCTAAAAACATAACATAATAAAAATAAATAGAATTTTGTGGGGAATAAAGTTTTTAATTACCTTCTGTCGCATTTGCTCATTAATATTCCTAACCTCAATATCAACTATCGCAATTACAGGTCTATGATCGCTCTGTTTAAGTTCAGCCCTACCGTAATAAACTAATGAACCAGGTGACTCCTGCGCTGCTCCATTCATATCAGGGTTAAGAGCTCTTCTCTTCCAGAGGACCCTATCAGTCCAGGCAGGAGCCCTACATTTCTCGCTTGTATCGTAATCATCGCTAAACAGATCATACTTGTATGTTGGAGCAAAATTAATATCTCCTTCAATAAAGTTCTTAAATACGTTGCCATCTGCCTGCTGCTTCTTCAGCTGGTCATTATCGAGTACTGTGTCGAAATCTCCTTGTCTAACCAGCTCTTTGAGTTCCTCTTTATCCATGTCTACTCGGTAGTTAAAATCGCCGCACCAAAACAAATATTCGTGGCTGTTTAAAGATCTATTCATCGGGAACGATATTTTCCTAGTTATTTCGTTATAATCTGCGTTTCTTTCATTTACTTGAGATTGACCTGCTGCAAAATGAGCACATACAAATGCCATAGATGTGGCATAGAAAACCATTCTTATTGCTGCGGCACCTAAAAGTAAACTACATATTATACGGTGTAAAAACCTTTTATGGAATATAACATTTTTGGAGTTCTCGGGAAAACAGTATAAATATACAGGGTGATTCACATACAGGGTAACACTAATTTTAACGATATATTAATAACTGTCCATTCAGTCGTTTTTAATAAAGGATTTTTTGTTTCTTTAGAGATAAATAAATTAACCATTTTTAAAGATATCTACTGATCCAAAATTATTGTCATCATAGTGGGCTCTGAAGGACGGAGATATATCAGGGTCTATCATTAATTCAGATATACTTGTCAGTTTACGTCAACTTTGACTTTTCAAGTTTTAGTAAACAAAATTGTTATTAAAAATGGTTTTCACGGATGAACAAAAGCGATCTAAGCTCGAAACGTATTTTAGAAATAGCTAAAAAATTAATGGAGAATGGGTTTACTCCAACCGAGATGCTTTTGAAGATCTTGTTGAAGAATTTCCCAATTTTGCGGTTCATTATGGCGTCTTTTGCAGAACTATTCGTCGCGTTGTAGATGTTTATAGAGAAACGGAAAGCGTAACTCACAAGCCAGGGGCAGGCAGGCCTAAAGTGCCAAGTGAAGAAATATCGAACTGGTCAGAACAGTTATTGTAGATCAACCACATACATCACTTTGGCATTTACCTCAACCGGTAGATATTTCATATGCAACTTGCCAGCCTATTCTTAAGCAAGATTTACATTTTCATCGGTATCGTTTACAAGCCTTCCATGAAATCTCCCTAAACGACTATCCCCAAAGGCTAGCCTTCTGTAATTGGTTTCTGAACAAGCTCAATAATAATGATGAAGAATTAGGAAAACCTTTTTTACTGACGAATGTTAGTTTCATCTTTCTTGGTACACAAATTCTCAGAATATGAGGATGTGGAGTGCAAATAAACCCTTCTATATCCACAGAAACTTGGAGTTTGGGCTGCTATAAGTAAGAATTTCGAAGGGATCTTAAATGCTGAAAGATACCGTCAAGAAATTTTAACTTCATTTATAAATCAATTGAGGTATGATTAATTATTCTCGAATTCATACAACGCTGCAAAATTTGAATTTTATTATGGACTTTTTCGACAATAGAGTCATAACTTTAAATACGACTAGTATATTCCCCCTTAGATCCTGTGATTTGACTTCCTGTGATTTCTTTCTGTGGCCACATTTAAAAAATTCGATTTTTAAAACTCCTGTAGCGTATTTGGAAGATCTTAGACAAAAAATAGAGAATCATATTGAAGAATTAAATAATAGTCCGTGGGTCCTAAACAATGTTATTATAGACTCAATGAGTAGAAAAGTTACCTTATGTAGAGATGTTGGTGGTGGACATATACAGCATCTTCTTTGATTTTATTTATTATTGTTACTTATAATTTTGTTAATTTTTTTTATTTTTGATTAAAGTTCTGTGTTAAAGGTTTTGGCTGATTTTTTATGTTTTACAATGTTAATCAAAATTAATGTATAAACCAATTATACAAATTCAGATTAAAACAAGCCATACGTAATTTTTTGCTCGGATAGCTTTGATGAAAATAATTGTGGATCGCAATTTATGTACGTTTTAGAGAAATAAAACTATAGAAAACTTACCTTTATTGCCAGTGTGTCCTCCTAGCCCAGTTTTTACAGAATCCACAGCAACATCTCGGATATAAGGTACATGTTCAGGTCTTACAAAAACATATAAGCATACACCGACAAGCTGTTGATAAGTCAGCAAAACATAAGGCCTATCTCTAGATAGTACTTTTTGTAACTCTGCAGCCCAAGCTTTAGCGTTTTCCGAACTAGAGTTAACGATGTTAGCAGCATTTAAATCTACTATTTCCTCAAAACCTATAGCGTAAATGTCTACTGGAATGGATTTGTGTGCGTCTGTATATCCAATGTCAACCAGGCTACCTTGACATTTGGTATGTGGATCTAACAACCAGTCCGAGAGCTGAATGTCTTTGAAAACTACACTACGAAAATGTTTTCCTCCATTTACATTGTATGTCCCTGCACCTACGCGAATAGGTATAGCTTCGGTATACTCAGTATAGCGTTTACACATTTCTCGCAGTACATGATTAGGAGCTGGAAATAAAAAAAATAGTAGGAGTTAAAAACCAACTTGCCATAAGAAAAAAATTAAAACTGAATAAAACTCACTATTACAGATACTATGTGTAAAAATGGAAAGCTTTCGAAATGTAAGCCTACCCGCTAATGATATGCATTTTGTGCCACAGAGAGTAAGAAAAAAGCAGTATAAACCAACTAAACAAACATATTTTATACGACCATCAAAAAACGAAAACTAGAATTTATTTTAATAAAGTCTAATTTATCGTGGAACCTTGTCGGAACTGAAACTGGATGCTGGTATCGGCAACTTGACCCTCTTTACAGTTGTATAAACGTGACAAGGGACGGTTTTCTCTCCGCACCAGTAACTATGCGGATTGCAACAGACTAACACCTGGACTTCGGTATCTTTAAAGATCTCCTCCACCATATTTCGGTCAACCCTCCAATCTAATTGACGGTACTATAGCTTGGGCATGGCGAACTTTTGTACGTTGAACTCCGGTACATGCTCTCTCAATTGAAGTCAGGCTTCCTATACATCTTGGTAGGTAGGTTAGTCATAGGCAGTGTCTTTTGTTACCAGATAGAAAAGGTAACGTGATACATCTTGGAGTTTCAAAGCTTTTCCAGAGGCTAGTAGTTGGCATTGAAGTTCTGTATATCGACCAAACTTCCTTAAAAGAGAGATGCCAAACCTTGTGCGTCGTTAATACTGGCCGGGATGGTATGGGCCAGTGAGTAGTCATCTGGAAGTGCGAGATCTTTCTTTTCTTCAGTGGTAACATCATGTCTTCCTTTACCGGTACCTCCATAGGCCCCCATGGATTCCTCAAACGTGAGGTTAGATACTTCTTAGACTTGGTGTACATCCACTTCTTCATCTACGTCGTGGTCTCCTTCGAATGACGCCAGCCGGTTATGGTTTTCGGCTTTCCCCTCGAAATCTTGCTTATTTGATAGGTAGCATCGTTAATCTTCTCTTGGGAGAGCAACCTTTTCGCTTTGGATTATAGAGCCAGACTTTGTCGTTCTTCTTAAATTATCTTTTTTCGGCTTGGGTATCGTACCGTTTCTTTCGTACCGACATTCGGTCGCTAGCAATCTGAAGATGGGAACGGACCAACTCGTGTATATCGTCTATTCTTCTTCGCAATTCGTTCACGTAATCTTCATCAGCTACATCTTCTCCAGGTCGAAATCCAAACTATAGATCACAAATTTTGTCAAATAGTTGCCAACTGTCTTATTCATTCGCTCTACCATTCCATCTGATTGCGGATGACAGGCTGTAGTTCTTGTTTTTTCATGCCTAGTCTATCACAGATTCCCTGGAATAGATGGCTTTCGAAGTTTCTTCTTTGATCAGTATGGATCTCCAAAGGCACTCCAAATCGACTGATATACTCTTAAACCTCCGATAGTAAATACATAGCCCAATAAAACTTCTCACTTGATGTTTGTCAGTCGGTTCTGGTCATTGCTTAATGGAATCGATTTTCCGCTATCCACGGCCACTCCTTCTTTGCTGACTATATGACCCAGATAATTAACTTTACTTTGAAATAGTATACTTCTTGGGATTTAACATCAATTGGGCAGCTTTAAGTCGATTAAACACTTTTTACAAATTCTTCAGATGATCTTCAAAAGTTTCCCCAAAGACGATTACGTCGTCTAACTAAACCAGCCATGTTTTTACACGATAATTTACAACAATATACAAACAATTTACTTCCAACCAATGTATCCAACGTGTCGTCGATCCGAGGCAAAGGATAAGTATCTTTCTTGGTAACATTGTTCAACAAACGGTAGTCTTTCTTCCTCTCGGTACGAAAATATCACGATACCGCCGAAGAAATTCCCTTAATTTCCTTTTTTCCACCTGATTTACAGACTGACCAGGAACTGCAATCATTTGGTCGAATTTGTCGTTTGAATTATCGGATGTTGTCGTTTGACGAATTATAGATGTCACAGGTACACAGGTTCCTACTTTTGTCTCTTTCTTGATGGTCACTGGGTCAGTGAAATTGATAAGTCTTACACGAATTTCTTTAGCAGAAGTCACCAATTCCTTTCCAATTATAATTCCTCGGCCAACCTCCTCATCATGGTTCCAAGGCTACATCGTAACAGGTGTTCCTTCCTCCACAATACTCTTCAAAAGCGCTATTATAATCGTTTACCTTCTTGCAGATATAACGTTATCACCCGTCATCAGAGATGTCATCATGTGGATGAAGAAATACCTCCTCGTTACCAATTTTGATTACCTTATTCTTAAAATCCAATTGAAATACAAGCAAATTCATTACATCCATTCCTAATATTCCTCTTCGATGTCATCAACTATGACAGTATGGGCGAACTTTTCTGATCCAATTCCTAATTGTATCTAGATTTCTCCATAGATGTTGGCATTTTCACGTGTGGCGGTCTGCAGTCATAACCTCGTTGGTAAAAGTTTCTTACAGCTGTTTATAACTGTCAGGCATATAATGGTCTTGGTCACTCCGGTATCCACCAACAATCGATGCTTTTTACCATTTATTTCTCCATCTACATATAAACTATCCTCCCGACATTTCAAAGAACGTATTAGTACTAGATGGTATATAGTTTGACTATATGTTCTCTATCTATCTGCCATACCTGCATACCTCGTTCTTCTCATAAAAATAATGACATACTACTCTGGCTCTGATCGGCTGATGTATTATCTTACACAGTAGTGCTATTTGTTTTATAATGTTTCACAAAATATACTATAAATTTTGAAAAAATAATGACTTACCGTGAAGTGTGTTATAAGGCAAGAGATTTCTAGCTCGATCTGCCAATTCTGAAGATAAAGTAGAACCTACTAAAAGAATATCGATAGCTTCTTGCTTAGAATTATCTAATAGATTGTTTTGAATAGTCCTAGCAGCTGACCTCGCGCCATCCATTAACTAAAAAAACATTTTGATTACCTTTGGATTTGAAAAATATTTTGTATCTTGTAAATTTTCGGCTTACTTTTGATCCTCCTTGGATTGCACCCGTGCCTGCATATATTTTACTAATTTCGTTGCCGTTATTTATCCACATTTGCTTGAAAACTTCTTCTAGCCTACTCTTTTTCTCTAACATCTGCATACTGGATAATTGCCAAGACAGTATCTGGAAGATTATTGAAACTAAGAAAAGAAGTCAGTTAGTCAGAAGTTAATATTACCTCTAGGCCAATAAATGTCTGGACACAATTTGTCCTGTCCAAACAGTCCAAGCAATTTGTACGGATAGTGCCCTTTTGCAAACTAAAAAATATAACTCTTAGGTAAATATTTCTCATGAAAAGATTATTAAAAAAATAATAGTTGTCATACAAAAGTTATAATATATTCATACAACAATGCTATATGGCGGAGGAATGACGCAAATTCGAAGGAATCTTTAATAATGCAATATGTAGGTTGTCTTTGAAAAATAATTATGCATATACAATTTTTTTTATATCTACTACATGGTGGTTTCAAGATGGTTTCAAATGCAGTGGCGAGCAGTTCCACGAAATGTTTTACCGCGTAGACAATAGAAAGAGCTATGTAGTGGCGTTTCAATATTAGACAATTTAAGAAGAATATTTTATATTTGAAACCGCAAAATATTGTATTGCTCACTTAAACAATAAATGAAATTTGCTTTTACAAAGATTGTTTTATATTTAACCGTAATTATATAGTTATTAGGGGCATACATAGAACTGATAAGAATATTTTCGAGAATTTCTAGCCAGTGGATTTGAAACGATTTTAGTAAACTTTTGTCACTTTTCTATATAATTTAACGGTCTTCACCTTTAGTATTTAAAATCAAATAGCAAGCTTATATTGGTTATATATTGTTTTTAAGTAAAAAATGACGTTTAATCTTTTGAATATCTTGTTTATTATATACTGTTATCACCAAATGTATCAAAAGCAGTTATTAGATACCTGTATCAACAAGTGTCATGGGAAAATCGTTAGTTCCCTGTTCTAACAGTAGAAAGGATAATTGAACAAGCGAATATGTTAACAAACGCAAATTCAAATAATTTATAAGAATTTCCAGCTACAATATCTGCTAAAAGGAAAGAAACTGTGATATACTTTAGGGGCTACGAGAAACAGTTCATTAGAAATACAATTTATTATTTTCTGAAGGTTGTCGTGTATCATTGAAGCTATTGCAGAAAAAGCGTACGTGTGGACCAGAACTGTGAGTACTTTTTAAAGGAATGCAAGAGATTTGGGATTTAAATGACAGAAAACGAAAGATAATCAACGTTTATTAATTCAACTGAATTACATTACATCGTGTGAATATATAATAGAAAAAAAAAACAACTCATTATATATCTTTGTAAAATTAGAGCAGGATTATGATTATAGGGCTACCTAACTAACGTGAAGAAAGCAATGAGCACTCCTTTAGAGCTTTTGCATAATAAATATAATCCCATAAAGGTAAGATGGAGAATAGACATTGACTCCGAAGCCAATAATGCCCAAACACACACACACAATTACATTCATTCTCTACGTATTAAGTATTTAAACAATATTAAATACTACAGAATTGAAGGTAAGCCAAATGTATTTGTTGATAGAACCTATGTACATGCAGGGTAGGTACATTACGCCGAACAGCTGGTCAGATGATAGTGGTAAAGGATTGTTTAAAATATTTCAAAAGAAACTAGGTTGGTTATCATAAACGGTGACAAGTGAATGGGTTTTATACCGAATACCCTTTTAATTTTTATCATTAAGTGCCAAGTTGCAAGATTATCATGACAACATTAATGTATAAAAATACGAAAAATAGTTGAAAGAACAGTTAATTCCCAATTTGCCTGTAGGATAGGTTGTTGTCACCGACAATAGCCCACACCATGATGTACAAATTAATAGGCCTACCAATAATTCTAAAAACTCGGATATATTACCTTGAAAATTTCTTGATTTTAATAAACTTGTTGGATAAAAAGATATGATAATGACAACTACTTACCTATGAACTGTACTTCTATTTGCATGGTAAAAACCAAACTCATTTAACTGCTGTTCAAGCTTACTTTTCAGTTTCTGTAGGTTTGCCTGATTTCCTCCACGACACTCCTGATGATAATCGAATACTATGTGGGGCACATCACTATGTATTGATTCTTTGTGGTGTTTCTATAAAACGGTTAGAAAAATTGCATCACATATTTCATGGTACATTAACTTTTTAAGAATCTTAAATACACTCGGGAAAACTTGAAAACAAGACTTGACTAGACAAACTAAACTTTACAAAACCGCAGATGACATAATATGCAGTGAAGACAAGCCATAGAGCACACAACCTTGTTTTCTACTATTTTTCAATGAAATCTGTAAGTCAATGCACTTGGTCAATAGCCAAAAGATTACTTTTGAAGCCAAATTGATGGGATGTTATCAGATTTCTTTAGTTCAAGATCAATTACGCAAGCAACGACATCATCGTTAATAATTAAACTAGCCGATATGACTCACTCTGTTAAGTTCTTACCAGGTTTTTGGTACCATTGCGAGTTCGGCTGTTTTCCATGCATCTGGTACTTGGTTAATCCGAATACAAGCATTGATCAAAGTAGGTAATGTGACCAAAGCCTTTTTTTGAAATCTCCTCAAAATCTCTCCGGTTATCAGGTAAAATCGTGGTGCTTTTTTCGGAATGAGATTGTATTTAAATGCCTCAGCAACTTCCTTAGGAGCAACCAGTTGAATTCGGTCAGTGTGCTCATTTGGGTTGAATGTCGGCAATGAATTAGCACCCTCGTTAGGTTGAAATTTGGCCTGAAGACGTTCTGCTAACATATTTGCTTTTTCTAGATTGGTCCAACTTCCATCACCTTTTCTAATAGGAACTTAAGCTATTGGACGTTGAAGATATTTAGTGGGTTTCCAAATTGATTATTCAGTTCTATTATTTACAGTAAGTTATGTGGGGAACTTGTTGGTAGATGTTGGTTTGACGTTTTATATTTCATTAATTAATTATTGTCTGGTAGTCTTATTGTAATGGTTGAACTCTTTAATCTAATATATCAGACTGTCACAATCCCCAGACAATGACTGCAATGGACCTTTGTAGCAATTCCCAAAAAGCCAAGTGCAACAACTTGCTCAGATCACAGAACAATAGCTTTAATGAGTCACACACTTAAAACATTTTTGAAAATAATTCACAGCAGAATTGTTAAAACTATTGAATATGAAATTAGTGACACACAATTTGGCTTTAGAAATGGTATGAGTACAAGAGATGCTTTGTTCCACTTGAATGTGCTGGCTCAGAGATGCATGGACATGAATCAGGACATGTACTTATGTTTTGTAGACTTTGAAAAGGCATTTGATAAGGTTCAACATAAAAACCTTGTCTTCTTCTTCTGGTTCCTATCCGTTTCGGATGTTGGAAATCATATTGGCAATCATGACCTTGCTCGCTGCGGCTCGAAACAGCTCCGTTGAGGTTTTCTTAAACCATGTTCTTAAATTCCGCAGCCATGATATTCTCCTTCTACCGGGTCCTCGCTTACTTTTGACTTTAAAAAACCTTGTAGATATATTAAAAAGCAAAAATATTGACAGTCGTGATATGAAAATTATATCTAATTTATATTGGAATCAAACTGCCAAGGTAAGAGTTGACAACCAGTACACCCAAAATATCAAAATACAGAGAGGAGTCCGCCAAGGTTGCGTCTATCAATGGAGAAGTTTTGAATAACTATCGTCTTTGCAGACGATACAGTAATAATGACGGATAACAACAATGATTTACAGAACGTAATGCAACGCCTTAATGAACGCTGTCATGAATACGGACTGAAGATAAATTTAAAGAAAACTAAATGCATGATCATGACTAAATCTGCACATGCAAATATCCAATTGACTATTGAAGATACTGCAATTGAGAGTGTTAATAACTATAAATACTTAGGAACATCGAAAACATCAGATGTAGACCAAACCAAAGAAATTAGGACACGCATTGAAATAGCACGTACATCATTCATTAAACTTAAAAAGTTTCTTTGTTGTCGGGATATAAGGTTAGAACTACGCCTGAGAATGCTTCGATGTTACGTGTTCGCTACTCTTCTTTATGGCTTGGAAGCGTGGACACTAAAACAAGTCCATCTGAATAAGTTGGCCGCCTTTGAATTTTGGTGTTACAGAAGAATCCTACGAATATCATGGATTCAAATGTGGGAAGACGAAGAATATCCTGGCTTAAGAACTTAAGGGAATGGTTTGAATGCAGTAGTGCAGAACTTTTTAGAGCGACAATCAAAAGAGTCCGCATAGCCATGATGATTTCCAACCTTCGATAGAAGATGGAACTTAAAGAAGAAGAAGTCTTATTGAGCAGTGATGGGGGCTTCTTGATTGTTGCCACCTCTAAAAACAAGTGTACTATTCTATGCAGCTTTCTGGATGAGTCTGGTAAACGAATTTACTTCTTCGTCAAATTGCTTTGTTGTTTTGAGAGCTACTGAGCTTCCTCCAGCAGTTGATTAAAATAATTCCATTCTGTATGTTCATTAATTAGGGGATCAATATAGGCACAGATAGCCAAGCAGCCATGGAAGCATAGACTAGTGTGGGGATAGCGATAGGAACTCGACAGACTAGCGGAACATAAAATTGTCAAGTTGGTATGGGTTCCAGGTCACCGGGAAATATACGACAATGAAAGAACTGATGCAAAGCATCATCAAATACTTCGGTTCGCGAAGCATCGTCCGCGACCGGGAATAAGCCTGGATCCGAAGGCAACATAACTCTCTCACTTGGAAAATATACCCGGTCAAACACATGACAAAATGTATATTGGAAGGAAATGTCCTAATAGGGCTGAAGTATTGCGGAAAACCATCAGGAATAAGCTCAGAGTCATTCCCAGCTTCTTATTTTCTTTTTCTTGCTTGTGGTCTCATAAAGAGCTTTTTCAATACATGTTCTTAAATACTCTCATTAATCTTTATACCTGGTTTCTTAGATAATTAATAACAGAAAAACTAATTTAAAACTAGTTTAAAACTAATGGTTTAGTTATTATATTTTAAAAAACTTTTATATTGAAGTGAAAACTTATGTTGTACTTGGTATGTAATTGAAAAATTAAATCAAAAAATCAAAATGGATTCCAACAGTTGATTTTTGTTCAGAGCAAACACTTTCAGACTTATCAGTATATCTTCAGTGAACCTGAAAAGTAAATAATCCCACTAAGTTAAGAACAACGTGGTTGAAATTTTGACCGTTAATTAAAAATGTGGTTACGATTACTTAATTTGAAGTACTTGCGTTTCATCATCCCCAATGATTTATCTTTTAAAGATCTAGAGAGTCCCTCCATTGACTAGCAGAGTTATACAAAACTTATCCGTTTCACTTACACAAAAAAATTCAATAAGAAGCTCCTGTATTCAAACCATCAATAGATTTAAAACTGAGCTTCTCTCCAACTTTATTTCTTCTACGGCCACCAACAATTCAGCTTCATCTTCTCCTTTACCCAACTCTTCTACTTCCATCAACAATACATATTCATCTCCCTCCTGACCTAACATGTCCTTTAATAAAACTAAGTCCCTTCTAATCACTCCAAAATCTATTAAAAACAAAATCAAAAATCATCATCCTATCTTGAGAAAAACCGATAAAGGTAACAACAACTTTTATCAACAACCTGGTTGTTTAGCAATGGGTAGTTGCTTATTCCCTTTCTAGCTGATGTCTATAGATCATTTAGAGTCCAATAATATTATAAAAAATCCTGAGTTTCTACACTGGTTCCGTTATGTTGATGACTGCTTAGTCTTCATTTTAGCAAACTCCTATTCAGCTCATAACTTACTTTACAAGATTAATAAAATCCATCCTAACATCACTTTTACCATGGAACTAGAAACATCTAACTCCATTAACTTCCTCGACTTATCTATCACCATACGAAATGCCCACTGCAACTTTGGTATCTACTGTAAACCTACACAAACAGATGATGTTATCCATTCTTCTTCAAACCGTCCCCTTTCACAGAAGCTCTGTGCGTTCCGCAGTCTTATTCATACATTACATTCTATACCTCTTTCATCAACTGAATTCAACAAAGAATTGAATATTATCAAACAAATTGCAGTAAACAATGGCCATGATCCACGCATTATACAAAAACCTTAACACAAATGAGAGCTTAGACTCCTTCAACAGTCAGTCTTTTTTCAATTTCTAATATTTCTCCCATTTATGCTTCTTTACCGTTTCATTACCCTAAATCATCTGAAAGAGTCAAACAAATTCTCACCAGTTCTTGAAACAACATTAAAATTTCGTTTAAAGTCAATAATACCCTCAACAAGGGCCTAACCAATACCATGGACCCCATCCATTATATGACTCGTTGTAAATTATAGTAGTAAAGGATCATAAAAAAAATGTGAAATAGGGAAGTGATTTGACATTCGATGTGGGTTATACGTGATAGGATAAGAAAGGTTCGGGGCATTGGGAAGAAAAAATGGATAATTGCTGTAGAGGGATAAAATTAATGGATGAGATTAGTCAGGTTAAAATTATTAGGGGTTCGGTTGTTAATTATAGTTAATGTGGGAAAGATAAATAATTTAAATTAGAAGGAATGGAAGAACGGAGAAGTCATTGATAAACATGTGTACAAATGTAAACGAAGATAAAGAATGAATGTTGTAAGTAAAAAATGGTGGAAAATGTATGGAACTAAGATAACAACAGTCGGTGAATGGGAACGAAGTTACGGTTGAAAGAAGAGTGTCTCTTGACACAATTAGGACTGTTCCTCATGTCTTTGATAATTTCCAAATTTTTGTATAAATCTAGTTGAAATATGTTTTTGTTGTTGTACATTATGTATTAAACTGACACCTTCAGGAATATTAGGTTGATGTTTTTTTATTTTTAAGTGGCGTGAGAAAGCCGAAGTAGTCTCTCTCTCTCTCTCTCTCTCTCTCTCTCTCTCTCTCTCTCTCTCTCTCTCACGCCTGAATAAAATGAGTACCTTGGGTAAAACCAGGGGTAATAATAGGCGGTTGAAGCGTAGCACTGGCCATGTTACCTTCCTTGTATACCGTAGGCCCTAGATCTAGCAGACTACCCTGCTATACTCCCAAAGCCGCGAGCGGTATAAAACGGGAGACTATTATTATTATGCAAATTGAGTGTTAACAAAACTGACAACGGGACGAATAGGAATGGCAACTTTGTGCATCATTGGTAAACCATACAACCTCGGAATAAGAGGATTGCTGGGGATTTTGTGGTATCGTGCTTTTTGTTCAGAAAAGAAATCAGAAAACTGTTTAAGATTATTTTTCATTTTGGAAATAAACGACTTGGAAGGATGAACTGGAAAAAGGGTGAAATTATTGGTGTCCAGGAAAGAAGTGACTTAGTTTCGTAAGGACATGTTAGGAGAGGAGGGAGATGAAGATGTATTGTTAATGGAAGTAGAAGAATTAAAGTTGGAGAGAAGCTTATTTTTAAATATATTGATGGTTTGAATGCAGGAGTTCTTTATTGAAGTTTTTTGTGTAAGTGAAACGGATACATTTTGGATGACTGTATCAGTCTCAATGGAGAGACTCTCTAGATCTTTAAAAGATAAATCAGTGGAGATGATGAAGCGCGAGTACTTCAAAGTAAGTAATCGTAACCACATTTTTTTAATTAACAGTCAAAATTTCAACTACGTTTTTCTTAACTTAATGGGATTACTTACTTTTCAAGTTCACTGATGATGGACTGATAAGTTCGAAAACGCTCATTCTAAGCAAAAATCAACTATCCATTTGGATTTTTATTTAATTTTTTATTTAAATATAATCAAATTCCAACAGAAGTTTTCACTTTATGAAAAAGTTTTTTAACTACTATTGTGTACTAGAACCAATTCCCGGGAACTATCCCACTTTAAGCTTATTATATTTTAATTATTGATATAGATGTTTAATCTAATATAAAATGTATTTCATTATTAAATAATAGAAATATATACCTGGAATTCCTGACTTAGATTAGCCTCTCCTTCTTTACTACCTATTAAACTAGTTCCTAATAAATTTACAATGATTTGTTTTCCATATCGAGCTTTTATAGTAGTCATGTGCCTGTTAAATGCAGTTTTGGAAGTCTCATATCCCCTAGAAATTCTTACTTTATGGGAGCCGACCTGCAATATTTACAATTTATTACATTTAAACACAAGACATACCTTTTATATATTTAGACTTACCTGTACTCCCGGTTGTTCCCAAAATAAAGGAACAGAGCCTCTTGTTTGAATATACGATGAAATTTCATTATCCAAAAATATCACCTGTTCAGTCTCAACAAAATTAGCTACATGTCCCTCATCATTCGTACCCCTAACATTAAATCTAAAATAGAGACACATTAGAAATTATGCTACGTGTTTATTGAAGCATAAACTTCCATATGGTTTAAAATATTACCTTGTTCCTGCTCTCTCACAGCTTAATCTAGAAATGATAGCAGCCAGTGCAATCTTTGTACCTACATATACGGTTCTCATTTCAACTGAGCCACACATTGCTTTGACTAGCCAACTATTACAGTCTACACCAAATCTCACTAAATGTACATGTAACATACGATTCCTAAAAAAAAATAATATCAATGTACATTAGATTTTGAAAATACATTTCAATATATTAGAAAAATGGTAGAATTGAATAGCTGAAAACAACATAAGAGATGTACAACCAATATGTAGGTTATAGAAAGTGATAAAGATATTGAACCTGTAGGTTTCAGGAAAACAATTAGGATATTTTGAACAAATAAAAGGCAGATATCGAGCACAGTTTAATAATGAAATCTTGCCCAAGTACTTTCGCTTACTAGAGCATCTTCAGGGGCATTTCGTCAATTTTGACCTATCCAACAATCAAAGAATGTCATAAACATAAAATTGTACATTATACTACACTACACAGGACAAACAGTTTAATTTTTTTAAAAATAGGCGAAGATACATTGTGGTTGGCATCAGGAGAGAGAATTAAGATATTAAATTGAAGAGTTACAATAAGTAGTAAAAATTCATGTTTGATTAAGTGAATGGCTTAATTCAAATGCAAACAAATTAGGAATTACTGGGACAAACAGGGAAAAAAACAGGAATTGCCTATGAATAATAAAAAGAACCTTTTTTATGTATACTTCGGTGGTTCAAATTTCTTTGCTGTTGTATCATCTAATTTCCTTCGTCCTTCTATTAGGTTAAATGTAAAGGTTTTTTCTACATCTTCTTCCTCCTTATCAGCTAGTAGGGCATAAATTTATATTAAATTGAGTTGACAATCCATGGCTGTTCATAAGTTGCACCAAAATAATCCTTTCGGATATCGGAATGAAGCCGATTTCCTTGTATTGCTTGCACCAGAGTTTAACCATCTTATGTTGTTTATTCCTAGTAGGGTAGATATTTTTTGTGTTCGTACATGTTTCTTTTATTGTACATATGTCGCAATTTACAGCTTTTATTTTATGCTAAATAGGCAGGACTATTTCCCTGATTTGCGATCTGGGACGCCTTGCTGTCCTTGATCTATCTTTCCCTGCCGAATCTGAACTCAGAGAATTATTATTAATAATTTGTTGCTTGTATTGTCTTAGCCATTACTATTTATTACTAATAGACCAGAGATATTACCATATAAAAAGCTTTTTTCGTGACACTCTTTGCTACAGGTATCTAACAGCTGCTTTTGATAAATTTGGTGATAACAATATGTATTAAACAAAGTATACAAACGATTAAATGTCATTTTCACTTATAAACAATGTAAGATCGCTATTTGATTTTAAATATTAAAACAAGATCGGTAAGTTATATGGAAAATTAACACAATTTTACTAGAAAAGCATAGAAAATCCTTTAAAATGAGAGTTTGTTAAATTACTTTTGTTAATTTCTTGCTTAATTATTGTAAAAATAATATCAAAAGTCGATTTTTGTAAAATTACTAATAACTTTTCTAAAAATACACAAAAAACTTTAATTTCACGTGGTACTATAAGTGCGCTTAGTAGTCACTTTGCAGTAGGAGCAGCAAAGGGCTATGTAAATCTCATGGAACCTTGCAAGCTCAGTGTTGCCGGTATTAAGTAGGTGGAAACACTTGAAGTTCCTCTAAATAGAATATTCCAGAAGTCCCAAACACCTTGATTTGAAAATCTGTGTTTGAATTTTATTCATCATCATCCTGTATGCGTCCAATCTGTCTCTGTCTTGTGAGGTTTGCATCCAGTTATTTCCTCTGCTCCCTATAGCTTCTTGTCATGGTCTCCACTCGACAATAGGTTTTGTCCATCGGTTGTCTGATAATCTGGCGACGTGTCCTGATCGACGTATTTCTTCGTTTGGTATGAGAGACACCCAACCTCTGAGTCACGCAAATCTTATTCACTACCTTGTTTGTCGGTGTTAATGTTTCCGCTCCATAAGTGAGTACAGGTAACACACATTGGTCAAAGATTTTCCTTTTTAGGCATATCGATAGATCCGATTTAAATACATAGTTTAATTCACCAAACGCTGCCCAGGCTAATCCTATGCGACGTGGGAGCTCACATGTCTGGTTATCTCTGCTCAACCGAATTTCATGTCCTAAGTACATATACGATGTAGTCTGCACAATATCCCTTCCATCAACAGCAATATTTCGATTTTCGAATGCTTTCTCGTAGTCGACAAATATCAGTGCTACTGGTTTGTTGTATTCTGCAGACTTCTCTATCAGGTTCTTTATCACTATTAAGTGGTCGTTAGTGCCGTATCCCGATTATAAGTCACAGTATGACGGTTATGACATACGAATATCACTCAGAATTGAATCCAATTGAACTGGTATGGAGTGAGTGAATCAATCTACTCCAGAAAAGTGGAACAACTACATGAATCACGTGATTAAAGTGGAACAAAGTATGTGGGAAATCGATAATTTAATGGAAGAAATAGAACCAGTTGTAATTCGACGACGTAAAATGACGACAGTGAACTATAAAATATGTAAGTAATGCAACACTAGGAGTTGGCATCTTCTGGAGATGTTACTGCTTCGCTTGTAACCTGAAACTGACGCCGCGTTGCACTACGGAGGCAATATTTATATTTCCCACTCGCCTCCCCTCCACTGGTTTCGGCTTGAGGGGGCGTGCTGTCGTTCGTAGTAGCTTTTCTTTCTTCGTGTTTGGCGGGAAGAGTGTTTGTGGATTTTAATATTGATATCCATATCTTGTTAATTTTCAGTCCTTCTTCTATTCGATTAAAATTATTTGGGTGCTTATGTATTTCCACCGCTTCCCGATACAACCGTGGGTAGTACTGTGGAGTTTTGTCCAGCATCTGCGTTTCTTCAAACAGTATTCGATGTTCTCCGCTTCCCAAAGCGTGTTCGGCTACGGCAGATTTGTCGATATGTCCTAACCGACAATGGCTTTTATGTTCATTTATCCTTGTGTTTGTGTGTCTTTTCGTGGTTCCCACATATACCATTCCACATGTGCATGGTATTCGGTATACTCCAGCCCTCGCTAATGGGTCGCGTTTGTCTTTCACCGATCTTAAGCAGTCTTTGATTTTCTTTGAAGGCTTGAAAATGGTCTTTACGTTGGCTTTGTTAAGTATTCGTCCAATTCTGTCCGTTACCCCCGATATATAGGGCAAGAACGCTTTGCCTTTACATTCTGTTTCTTCGTCCTTTCTTCTAGAGATGTTGTTCATCGCTTTATGTATTTCTCTTCTGGTATAACCATTAGAGGTGAGCGCTTTTTCAATATGAAGAAGTTCACTTTGAAGATGCAGTGGTTCACAAATTCTCTTCGCCCTCTCCGCCAGAGTCTTGATGATACCTTGTTTTTGGCTTGGATGATGATTTGAGTTCCTGTTTAGGTATCTGCCCGTGTGTGTAGGTTTTCGATACACTTTATGTCCTAAGTAACCTTCCTTTAGGTTTACTAATACATCTAGGAACGCTAGTTGTTGATCTTTTTCTGTTTCCATCGTAAATTGAATATTTGGATGTAGTGTGTTTATATAAGACAGGAAATCGTTAAGTTTTTCTACTCCGTGACCCCAAATCACAAAAGTGTCATCGACGTATCTAAACCATACCCTTGGCTTGTATGCTGAGTCCATTACCCTCCTCTCTAAATGCTCCATGAACAGGTTGGCTACGACCGGGCTTTTGAGTAATTTGTTTAAACAATTTAAAATAAATATTTATTTTGGAAAATTTTACTTTTTTCTTATTATTATTAGTAGAAAAGATTATGAAATGATAGGTAACTTTAATATTTATGTATTCTAGATGTAAATAATATCTTTTAAAAATAAATTTTACAAAAAAAATAATTTTTTATGTGAAAAGCGAAGAAGAAACATAATATATACAAAGATGTACCCCAAAGTAAACAAAACAATAATTTTCGTTGATTAGAACCGGAGATATTGTGACTTTTATAACTTTGAATTTATGAATTCATTTTTTGAAATAGTAAAATCCCTTCGCTTTTAAACCCTTTATCTGTGACGCATCATGGACGGAGCATTTTTAAAGGAATCATTTTTAAAAAAAATTTGTCTAAACTTGGACTCGTAATCTTTTTTTAAATGATTCTTTTTATACTGCTTATTGTTTATTTTATAAATAAAGCCCTGGTGAAATTTTCAAAAAAAAAGTCTCGGGTTTTAAGGGTCTTAGAACATTATGTTTTTTTTAATTCCTGCAAAAATGCCAACATGGCGAATCAAAAAATTAACTTCCTACATGTTATTGCGCCTGAGTCATTTTAATTGTTTATAAGCTTAAAATCACAATACTTTTGCAAACCTATATTACAATATTTTTTAACATACACGTTTTAATCGGTAAATGATTTAATTTGATAAAATACGCCTTTTTATTCAATTTGGTGCTTTCAGAATATTTGTAATATTGTCCTTATTCTCACGTGAAATTAAAGTTTTTTGTGCAATTTTAAAAAAGTTATTAACAATTTTCAGAAAAATCCACTTTTTAAGCTAATTTTGCAATAATTAAGCAAAAAATTAATAAAAACAACTTTACAAACCCTAATTTTAAATAATTTTCTATGCTTTTTCAGTAAAATTGTATCACTTTTCCATGTAATTTACCGGTCTTCAACTTAAGTATTTAAACTTAATTAGGGATCTTACATTGTTTATAAGTAAAAAATGACGTTCATATTTTTTGCATATTTTGTTTATTACATATTGTTAAAACCAAATTTATGAAAAGCAGTTGTTACGACACATATATCAACGAGTGTCATGAAAAAATCTTTAGTTCCCTGGGCTATAAGGTAATATAATTAAACAGTTTCTCCTTGGCTTCTTAATCGCTGTACAGACACTTTTTTGTTTATATCACTGTGCTGTCGGCTGTGTGAGACATAGCCATTGAAGTTTGTTGAGCTTAGAGTTCAGTTTTGAGATCTCTAGCTGGCACAACTGAATTTTCTAGCCATATCTGGCTACCTTTGCTTAGTTTAGCCTGCAAGTCGATGCACTTCAATCATTATTAAATGGATATGTAAGAAATAGTAACAAAACTTTCAAGATATCTGTAGAGAGTCATGATTTACAGCATTATGAAGTTTAAAAATGAAATATCAAATTATCCATTTGCTAAAATTGTAATAACTTAACAAATAAATCAAACTAAAAGAGTAAAACCTTTTCATGATAATGTTACTCAAAGAAAAAAATCCATACGGAAATATTTTAATGACGACTTTTGATAGAAAAGGGCAGTTAAACGAAGAATCATATAACAGATACTAACCAGAAAAATCTGTGGTCTGTATTAGATGTCTTACTTCTTCTCTGTGCACACAAAGTTAGATCTAGGGGAGTACCTCCTGGAGCACATGGATGTGAAAAGTAGAATGTACCAGAATTAAGCAGTTTTCTTACCTAAAAAATATTTAAAATGTTTTTCTCTGCCTTATAAATTTTATATTCTAATAATGTTTACTTATATAAAGAAAATTGGCTAAAAATATATATTTATCTATCAAGCATACACTTGATAGATAAAATAAAATGGCAGTAGAGAATGTCTGAAACTAAATTCAATTCCCATAAAGCTAAGATCTTCTTTTTAACGTTGTCAAAATGAAAACAAATTTAAATAAAATGCCAATATGGTGCCAAGAGGGTAACGGATATTTTTTTTAAATTATTATGTTCTTCACAGAACCAACTATGCATATAATAATTTTTTATCTTGAGCACTAAGATGGACAAATATTCACCCAGATCTAGATTTTTTTTACACCAAAGGTCGAATTCATTTCTGGTTTGAGGCTTGTGTTTATTTGAGTGGCTGTAAAATAGGTAGTCAACATTTTGATATGTAAAACTAAATAACGTGACTAAGTTTGTGATCATATGCACTGAAAATTTCTTTTAAATAAGTATATTGGAATATAACTATTGTAAACAATGTTAATCTTATTGGGCAGCAGCCTGTTGAAAATAAATTAATAAGTACAACATAGACCCTATTTTAATAGCGTCTAATGCTTCTGAGCAGAGTGAATAAAACTGAGTTAAGCGAAGCATGGTACCTCTCAACAAACGACTGTTAAGCGTCATTCTGCTGCATGAACATTTTGATTCTCATCTCGACAACAAAGAAATTATTAGTGATAATTTGGAAAAACGCAATTTTTAGCATGCTGGAGAGACACTTGCCAAAGTCTGGAAGGAAATGAAAATTGATAACTACGATGGTACAGCTGAATATCAAAAGCCTGAAGATAGCTTACAAGACCCAGCAGAACCCAATCTAGCATGATATATCACTCAAATCAGTGTTTCACAATATTTCTTGCAAGTAATTAAATGTGCTGTTGATGCTCGAGGAGTGCATTGAAATCTGTCTTTCTGGCTTTCCTGCAGCCACCCTGGCTTAACTGTTCATACCCCAAGCAAGCTTGTGGTACCTAGTCAGTTAGACAAATGATCATGTAAGTTTTCACCACTTCTTGTTAGGTTATCCATTAATCTGTTGCCTAAACTAGAAGGGTGTAAGCAGATGACATGATTTTTTTTCCATCAGCAAAATACGACCTTAAGAACAGAAGTGCAACATGTGGGATTTTTTTCATGTCCCATGTGCATTGTCTGAGGATGCTGGTTGTCTTGACAAAGATAAAGTTGATGCAAGTGGTTTAACAAGTGCGGAACTCTCTTCTTTTGCTCTCCAGGTGCAAGGATTCAGTCTGAGTGGCTGAAAAACCCATGGATAGAGTAGAAGTAACTTGTTTCTTTCATACATACTTCTGATTTTATTTTTAATTATTGTTAAGAATATGATTTTATTTTGAATAAAATGTTTTATTTCATTTAGGTTCCTAATTGTATTACCAAATGTTGAAATAAATATGTTATTTCATTTTAAGAGTACTATAAGTACTATAAGAGTACTATAAAATACTCGTTTGTATAGTATGTGGAAATAGTTATCACATCTCATGTGCTGTGAAAAACAAAGTGAAATTCTTCAAGATAGGAGATTCACGGGTAATTTGTTGCCAAAATAGTGATGGACAACCCATCGAATCATCTAGTGCCATAGCGATAGAAAATCAGTGGTTAAAAAGGCTGTTAGCCGAAAAAGATGATAAGTACAATTTATTATTAAATAACAATAATCTATTAAAATCAAATAATGAACACTTGCTAGAAAAATTAAATTTATTGAAATCAGAAATAACCAGAACCAGAATCTCACAAAAACCCAACTCAACTGTTAATGAGGGTTTAATAAAAACTCAAGGTAATGAAGATAAGACGGCCAGTGTCCAGTTGACTAATTCTAAATACAAAACAAACAATGAAACTGACTCAAATAAAAATTTTAATGATAAAAACACCAAACATGTTGAAAGGAATTCCAATATACAGGGCATTTCAAAAATTACTGCAAACAAATTAAATGCACAATTAATGGAAATTCAAACCAAACAAACATGTGACTACATTACAAATTTAGTTGTTGAGAATGAGGAAAGCACAAAAATAAATCTTAATCATATCACAACAGGGAGTTCAGAGAATAAAGCCGACGATGAAGGATATCAGATTGTGACAACAAGACGCAAGAAAATAATGGGAACTGGAATTGGTGATAAGGATTTCCATGGAAAATCCGAAAAACCAGACAAAAAATTGTGGCTATTCATCTCAAAAGTTCCGGATAGTGTAAAATGAGGACCACATCAAGAGTTTCATAATAACTAAGACTAACTGTGAGAATATACAAGTAAAATTGTTACCAACTGACCATAAAAGAAGGGATAATCAATGTTTTATGATAGGTGTACTACCTGACTTAAGGGAAGAAATTTACAATCCTGCTTTTTGGCCGAAAAAAAATTGGCATTGAACGATTTAACTTTAGGTTAGGAAGAAGATTCTTAGATCGAGAGCATCATAATAGAGGTCTGTCAACTGGAGAAGATAGACCAGACTCTTTTTTAGTCAAGTAAATCCAAGAGAAACGTTACTTTTATCATCACCAGACAGTTGTTTAAAAATATTGCAACTAAATGCTCAATCTTTGACAAATAAGTTACTCAAACTTGAAGTCTTAACATTGCAGGAAACACCCGATATAATTTGTCTA
This sequence comes from Diabrotica undecimpunctata, assembly GCF_040954645.1. NCBI lineage: Eukaryota > Metazoa > Arthropoda > Insecta > Coleoptera > Chrysomelidae > Diabrotica > Diabrotica undecimpunctata. Next base: position 74,778,069 of record NC_092812.1, read on the forward strand.
TCAGAACATTGGTGTACTGAAGAAAACATCAAATTTATGACCCTGAATGGATACAACATCGCCGCTTATTTTTGTCGAAAGTTCCATATCCATGGAGGATCCATCATCTACATCAAAACTGATATTAAATTCAAAACATTAGATGTCTCTAACTTAAGTGAAGAAATGGTGTGTGAGTGCTGTGCGATTTCTCTGTTTATAGCCAATAGGAAAATTTGTGTTATTAGTGTTTATCGTTCGCCATCAGGAGAAGTTCAGAGTTTTCTGTGTAAATTACATAATATATTGGAGCTATGCAGTAAGTCATATCATGATATTTATATTTGTGGGGATCTAAACATTGATTATCTTGTCATGTCTAATAATAAGCAATCTTTTAATGAGTTTTTAGTTAGTTATAATCTGAGAGTCACATCTGAGGCTCCTACAAGAGTTTTCGTAGATAAAGTAGGTAAAACATCATCTACAAAATTGGATTACATATTGACAAATATCGGACCACATCTTTATAAATCAAATGTGTTCGAGGGACACTTCAGTGACCATAAAGTATTTTCACTTAGTGTAAATTTGCAAGCCAATAAAGTATCGAAAAAAGATAAAAAACCCATCAGTTACAGGGATATGTCAGATGAAAATATGCGGATGTTTAAAGCAGGGATTTCTGCTACAGTTTTTGATGAAGTTTATTCACAATTGAATGCTGAATATGCCACAAATTCATTTGTTAGCATTTTAGATTACAATCTAAATTTATATTGTCCAATAAAAACACGGTATAAAGCACACAAAACAAATAAGGCTACATGGGTAACAAATGAGGTAAGACACGCTAGTGAAAAACTAAAAAATCTACACTGGATAGCAAAAAATATAGGGAGTCTCGAGTCTCAAGATACCTATAAACAGGCAAAAAAAGAATATAATTCTCTATTAATAAATACTAAAAAAACTTTCATAGTGACTTAATTAATCAATCTTACAATATACCAAAACCAATTTGGAATTTAGTAAACAGTGAAACTGGTAGGCAAAAGAACAGGTCTGATATTATTCTACATTATGATAATAAAATTATTACCAAGTCTTGTGATATTGCTAATTCGTTTGCCTCATATTTTGCTACAATTACAGAATACAATCTTCAAACTCATTTTGGCACATCGTTACCTTCTTCTTGTAGTACCTCAAAAATGTGTAACAAAACATTTTTCTTTTTACCCGTAACTCCAATTGAAATAAAAAATACAATCGATCAACTAAAAAATAAGCCTAGTACTGGTATTGATAACATATCTGTAAAAATAATAAAACTGATAAGTGATCATATATCGATTCCTTTAACCCATTTAGTTAATCTCTCAATAACAACCAGCCAATTTCCATCCATATTTAAAATGGCAAAAGTTATTCCAATCTTCAAAAAGAATGACCCTCATGATATTTCAAATTATAGACCAGTATCTGTCCTTAGCATAATTTCAAAAGTAATAGAGAAGGTTGTATATAACAGAATGTTAAATTTTATAGAAGAATACAATTTATTAACTCCAACCCAACACGGCTTTAGATCAAAAAAGTCAACACTCACGGCTGCATGCAGCTTGTTTGAGCGTATTTATGATGAATTAGATAGTAGAAACCACGTGGCAGGACTATTTTTTGATCTATCACGTGCTTGACTGCTTAGACATAACATTTATTCGCAATAAATTATATAACGTTGGTTTTAGAGGGATATTTCTAGAATGGATAATAAATTTCTTAAGTGACAGGAAGAGTGTTGTTAAGATGAAAGAATCAAGCTCAGAACCATACACGACAAATAAAGGAGTACCACAGGGATCCGTGCTGGGACCATTATTATTCCTAATTTTTATTAATGACCTACCAGATCACATAAGGGCACTTATAATATCAATGTTTGCTGATGATACCTTGTTAATAGTCTCTGCACGTACACTAGAGGAATTAAAAATGACAATGAAGACTGTTGTTGACTGCTTTATACGCTGGTGTAATACCAACAGACTAATATTAAACATTGACAAGACGCAAATTATTTATTTTCATTCATACAACTCATCCACTTAACCATCCACGATAGAAACAATATGTTATCTTCCACTCACTCTACAAAGTTTTTGGGTGTATTCATTGATTGTAATCTCAAATGGTCAGAGCAAGTGAATTCAGTGAACATGAAATTGAATAAAGCTTTTTATGCTATATCTAGAATTAAAAACACACTACCCATCTCGGCATTAATGAACGTTTATTATAGCCTTGCTTACAGCCACATGTGCTACAATGTAATTTTGTGGGGGAACTCAGTAGATAGTAACAAAGTGTTCATTAACCAAAAAAAAATTATCCGTAAAATTTTTAATTTGGATTATCAACAGTCTTGTAAACCAGTTTTTATTAAACATCAAATTTTAACTTTCTACTGCCTATATATCTATAAATGTTTACTTTATGTCAAAGAGGAAATTTCCAGTAAATTCAGACAATCACTACTACAATACAAGAAGTGCTGAATCTTTACGAGTTCCTAAACACAGAACATCCAAATTTCAAAATTGCTTCAGATATATGGGACTGACCTTATACAATCATTTGCCAAAAACTGTGAAAGAAATACCACTTATCTCTAAATTTAAAAAAAATGTTAAAGATTTACTCTTAAGAAAAGCATATTATTCTATAAATGAATATCTTGAGGACAAACTGCAATAGCTTCATATTTTACTTGTAAAAATGTTATTTTATATATTTTATGTTTTGTCAATTTTTTTTTACACTGTGAATATTGTATTCTACACATTAATGTTTTTTATACCAAATTCTGTAGTGACGTATCCTATACATTTATTTTGAATGTCTTAAAGGATCAATAAAGATGACTATGACTATGACTATTAATTAAAAACAAATCAAAATAAAAGAATTTATGAGAATAACAAGAGATAAAGCTAAAAATGTATGTACAAATAGGGCAAGTAGGGAAAACATAAAAAATTGTAAGATCGATAGTAAAAGTTTATTATTACGAATTAGAAATCTCTTTTTTTACTTATTATTGCCACAAATGCGATACTTTTCCCTTTATAATTGTTAATATCAGGTAAAAATGGCAAAAATCTTCAAAAATTACATTACATAATACGTGAATGCCCCTTTGCAATATTTTAGAAACTGTCCATAAGGATAGTATTTTTTAAAGAGACCAATTTCCTTCCCTCTGGATATATACTTTTTGTAAGTTTTTTATTCTTGCATTTATTTGTTTTTCTCCTTTTATAAATCAATTTTTTCTTCTATTTATTTGTCTGTAATATCTGTATTAATCCATACATATGTTCATTATAATTATTTGATGACAAATAAAATTGATATTGTACCTATTTGAAAATCAACATATGTTGCATAAAAATAGACTTATCTATTTAGTGTTATCTCATTAATAATATAATTGCCTTATCAGAATCATATATATAACAATTAACCTTCACCAGGTCCACAATAGGTTACATATATATATATATATATATATATATATATATATATATATATATATATATATATATATATATACATATATATATATATATATATATACATATATATATATATATATATATATATATATATATATATATATATAAAATCTTTTAAAATATATTGAATATACAAAAAACGAAATAGTATGTTTCTGGAATGTTTATCAAAAGCTATAAAAGGTTTACCAAAAAGAATAGTAAAATATATTTCTAGTTTATCATATCGAGTTTCTAAAACTTTTCTTCCCCTGATATGACATGTCATAGCTTTTTGCCAATTGCCAGATGAAATGTTTGATATTGAGTCATTTACTTAATAGTTGACTAATTGCTTTAAGTTTGAATATGGAATTGTTTCTTACATATATCCATTCATTTGAGCCTACATTAGTTTAATTAAGATCCATCTTTCCACTAAGCTTTGCTTTTAAAACTAGGCTAAAATATGACACTGCTGAGTTCAAATATGATAAACTAATGGGTCTGCATATCTTTTTAGTCCTTATAAATATTTTGAAGTAAATAGAAGTTTTCTTTATTTTAATTTGATAACACAAATTCTAAAATATATTGTTTTTTTTTTGTGATTTCCACTTTTGACCATTTACCTCTGAACAAATCAATAAATCAAGAATAATAGTAACCTTATATTTGCTTTATTTCAAAATTCCATTCCCTCCATTCTCTACTATAATAACAATATAACAAAGCTCTACACAAATGACAATTTCAATCTGGTCAATCTGGACAGATAAATTATAGATTTGAGAAACTTACTTCTGCAACCCTATCTTCATTCTGTGAGTAATGTAACGGTACAAACTGGGTTTGGGTTATACGAAATATCTCAGAGTCTCCCATTTTTCCCACAGAAAAACATCCTACTATCATAACCAAGTAAAGTGTAGTAGTATCACTAGCATTTAGCTGGAGAACACCTAAACAGCCATAAGCATCTATGATTTTTGTATACTGCTTTTTTACAGCCTCTGTTTCTTGGACAGCTACAAAACATAACAAATAATGTAATAGATACAATTAAAATTTATCATTGGCAAAAAAGTGGGACGTGTTTCAAAAATTAAGATGTAAGTTTGTAAGTCATTGATTGGGTTTACCCATTATTTAAAAATGATAAAAAATCCAAAAAATTGCAAAATTTCTCTTGTCTTATTAGCTGCAACTGTAATAATTAATGTAAATATTTGCTCTTCACAAACAGAATTTTTAACAACTTTTAGGGTTTTAAAATGATATGCACAAATAAACCATAACTTTTAGAGCCAATAAAAGGATTAAAAACTAATTAATAACAGGTGAAGTAAAACATGGAATCATAAAATAAACAAAAGGATTAATAATAGCAAAATAATATGCCACATTATAATTTGTCCTGGTAAAATAAATGACAATAATGATATACTGGAAGCAAAATTTTAATTTTAATACAACAGAATTAATAAAATATCAAAGTATTGGCATGAAAAATTTCTAAAGAAGCAAAATTTATTAAATTGGACATTAAAGAAATGTCAGGGAACAGAAAGACGATGCAAAAGTGCTGATCATATAATATGAAGTACTTAATGCAAAATATTTTACCCTTTGTTTTGATTTCAAAATTTGTAAAATATTAGATATTACACTACTTATAAATGAGCGTAATTTTAGGTACTTACAAAGCACTGCCACTGCTTGGGATTCAAATAATAGCGTATTTTCTTCTCCTTTACGTTCTAGGAGAACACTATGGGGACTGGGAGGATCCGATTTTTCATATACACGGAAACGTTTATACATAGCCATTTTACTTAATGTTAAAAATCCGTTAAAGTTAAAAGATGTCCCTTCTATTCGGTGATAATGTAGTTGTTTTCATCTACTCTGTAACTATTGGACACCCCTCATTTTTAATCAAAATCAATTTTTCAGGATTTTACACAGCTGAGCGGTGACAGTAATGATTGACTGACATGACACCTTCTTTATTTTGACATTCACATGACAGCCCAAAAAACGTTTAGCGTGGTTTAGCAACCGTTTAGCGCTTTGATGAGCAAATAGGAACATAGGAAGTATAAACTTTTATGTTAAAATATTTTTTTAATAAATACACCTAAGAAGAAATTAATACAAAAAAAGTATACATGTTATATGCTGACTATAAATACGAGATTCCAATGAATACCACTCAGCTGCGCCAAATATATGTAACTTACAATTCAGAAGGATTAGTTCTGCTTAAAACAACAAGAAATAATTATTATTTATTTTTCTCAAAACAGTATGTTGCCATATGGCAACACTAGTCTCCTATAGGATCAAAAATAAGCACATGCTAGAAAACATGAATTGATTTTAATTAGTTACAAAAGTGAATATTAAATTAAAATCGTGTGTGAAAATTAACGTTGCAACTTATACATAGGTAGTCCAACCTTGCATTTAGTACACATTGTATGCATGATGGATTTGCAGTTTTCAGCCGCACACCTCTTCTTGTCAAAATGCACTTCATCGGAAACTCTGCTGAACGATCTACTGGAGATATTTATACTTGCCGTATTCTGTATCCTTGACAAATATGTTTTCACAATATCTCGCTTGAACTGAAGTTGCGTCATAGTATCACCTGATTTTCTTTTTAAATTCTAACTGTTTTGCACTGAACAGTCAATTACCCAAGTAAAAAAGCACCACCACCATTTTTTTCCACGGAGTCCTATACCATTCCTATACCATATATGGATATGCTTTCGTCCAGAAGATCAGTGTCTCCCATTGCGGAATTATATTTAGCAAACTTGAGGTCTGCCTATGTTTATGTTCTTTTTTACAGGTGAAACTCCATATGAGGTTAATGCGATGGTCACTATACTGTTATCTGCCCACCTTACTAATATTATCCCGTTTTCCTGTTCAACTACTGAATCAAACTCACCTCTTTGTTTTTCATCCTTTTTTCACCTCTGAAAATTTAAATTACAGTTCTGTCGTAGTTTGTCACAAATTTTTCAATTCGAGTCCATGTTTCCGTTTAAAATATGGCGATCGCGTGCTGACAAACTTCAAAGGCGGCATCTGAGAGTGGGCATTCTGATTTGCATGAATGCTTTCCATAATACTTTATCATGAATTCATCGCAGCACAGTTCTTCTTGAGGAACATAGGTACTATTGCATAAATTTATCCTGCAACTTTTTCATTACGGGTCGTAGTTTGGCAAATTTGTCACGAGGATTTAAATTATCATTATCCGCACAGTTCAAGTACCGGAAAATAGTAAAAAATCTGTCTCTCTGAATGGCTTCTTTGACCAACATGTTACCCATATCTCAATATAAGTCCCAATAAATTTTTTATCAGGAAGAGTGTAATAACCTGATAGAATTAGAATGGCAAGAAAAACTCGCATTTCTTCAATGCTGGCGTTGAGATCGAAAATATTTTTCTGTTTTGCATACCATTCAGTTTCCGCTATCAAAAATCTTACCAAGTCATCGTCGAAAAATAGCTCGAACATTTCCGTATGTGTTAAAGTTTTAAAGTTTTCATAAGTAGGTTATGGAAAAGATTTCATCATCATCATCATGCAACCTCTTCTGTCCACTGCTGGACATAGGTCTCTCCCATTTTTCGCCACTCTTCACGGTTCTGTGCTTCTTGTTGCCATTTCTTGGATATTCGTCCAATGTCGTCCATCCAGCGTGTTGGTGGTCGTCTTCTGCTGCGTTTGTCTTCTCTTGGGCGCCAGTCAATTAGTTTTCTGGTCCATCTTGTGTCTTTCAATCTCGCTATGTGACCTGCCCAATTCCATTTCAGCTTGGCTATACGTTCGACGACATCACTGATACCTGTTCTTTTCCTTAAGTCTTGATTCCTTATTTTGTCTTTTTTTGTCACGCCGAGAATTGATCTTTCCATGCGCCTTTGTGTCACTCGCATTTTTAGTGCTGTTGTTTTTGTGAACGTGAGAGTTTCTGCTCCGTATGTCATAATAGGAAGAACGCATGAGTCAAATGTCTTCCGTTTCATAGCTATCGGTATGTTGCTCTTAAAGATGTCTCTTAGTGAACCATACGCTGCCCAAGCAAGTGTTATTCGTCGTTGAAATTCGCAGGTCTGGTTGTCCTTGCCTATTCTGAAAAGATTTGCTGCTTCAATATTGCCACCAACCCAAATGACTTTTGTCAAATCAACTTTTAAATATTGTTCATCCCCAAAACTGACTCGGCGACGAGAGGGCATTTTAAAGTACCTCGGGAACTATCGCCGGGAGTACGAAGAACGAATCCTGCACTAAAGTTAGTCAGGCGGCGTCCTGGACTGAGATGTCTTTTGAAGATTCCAGACCCCCCCTAGATGAAAAAAAAAAGGTTCAAAGGTAAACTGATCTCTAGACCTACAAAATACGTTGGATATAATATTGAAACTACTTAATAATACAACTGGAGAAAAATTGCAAAAGAAACTACTACAAAATGAATACTCAATATCAGCAAAAAATGAAAAAGAAAGCGGTGGAAGAACAATTGGAAAACATCAAAAATATTATACATAAGGCTTCACAAAATTTTTTAGGTTACAAAAGAATGCAAGCAAAGAAAAGTTGGATGACAGAGAAAATTCTAGACATGATGGAAGAAAGAAGAAATTTAAAGAATAATGGTGGAGAATACAAGGAAATAAATAAATTAAAAAGAAAATAACCTAAAGAAGAAGAAAACTGTTACACTAAATGATATAAGTGTATCCCTGAACTGAAGACTAAAAGAAAATAGTATCTAATACACTCTCGCACTGTTAACAAAACAATCTTTAAAAACACAAAAAATGCAAAAAGAAGGACGTTAACTTACAAGGTGCTTTACAGGATATTAACTTTAACTAAAATAATTGTAAAAATAAACTTTTTAGAAGATTTTCTTCTATGGTCAAATTTTTTTATAGAGTTAATTTAATATGCAAACATTTTTTCTAAATTAATTTAATATACTTTTTGTATTGTCTAATTAAATCATTTTTCACAAAAAACCTATCGTTTCTGATCATCATCATTCTGGCTTTACAACCCTGTGTGGGTCCTAGCCTCCTCAAGAAGTTTTCTCCAGACGTCCTTACCCATCGCCGTTCTCCGCCAAGCACGTATTCCCATATTTCTCATGTTCTATCTGCAATACATGCCCTGTTCACCTCAGACGTCGTATCTTAATATGTTTTACGATATCTGGTTCATGGTATATTCTATAAAGTTCGAAGTTGTATCGTCTTCTCCACACTCCATTGTCATTCACTGCCCCAAAGATTCGCCTTACTACTTTTCTTTTCAAACATCCTAACATGTTTTCATTACTCTTTGTTAGAGTCCAGGTCTCTGAACCATATGTTAGATCTGGGCGTATTTTTGCTTTGTAGAGTTTTACTTTTGTATTTCTCGATATAATCGAGGATTTAATAAGCAAATTGAGCCCAAAACAGCACCTGTTGGGCGTGCAAATTCTGCGGTAGTATTATTTTCAGTGTTAACAAGCACTCCCAGGTATACAAATTCGTTCACTACTTCGATGACGTCGTTTTCTATAACAAGTGGCCGTAGTATTTGTGGTGGCACGTTTATGTTCATACAATTCGTTTTCTGGTGTTTATTATTAAACCCATTTGTGTACCTGGTTCTTTTAGTGTTACATCTTCTTCTTCTCGTGCCACTCCTAGCGGAGATTGGAAATCATCATGGCCACTGCGACTTTGTTAGCAGCGCGCCTACTACACCCGAACCATTCAAGTAGATTAGTGTTACATACGCCTCTCGAACAACGTTTTCCGTTCTCCCAACAATATTGATATCATCAGCATACAGTTCCCTCTAAATTCGTACTCCACATTCAACTTTTTCAAGAGTTAGTTTTGTTAAATTTACCAACTGATTTGGTATTGCTAGCCTTTTCATTGCTTTGAACATTTCTCTTCTATTTACAGAGTCGTATGCAGCTTTGTAGTCTATAAATACGTGATGAGTACGTATCTATGCCATATTCCAGTGTTTTTTAGAATTTGTCTCAACGTTGCAATCTGATGAATTGTCGATTTACCACCTCTGAAACCAGCCTGATATTTTCCTACTATTCGTTCTGCATTTGTGCCATACGGTGACATAGTACTGTGGAAAATATTTTATACGCTGCATTTCAAAGCTCTGTGGTTAGAGAATTTAAAGATATCTCCTTTTTTTGTTTATCGTGCAAAGTATTCCAATATTCCAATCACTGTGGAGGGATTTATGTGTATATATTTCTTTTATGAGCTGCTGTAGTCCCATTATAATATCGTCGCCACATTACTTGTATAGTTCAACTGGGAGATTATCTATTCCAGGTGATTTGTTTATGGCTAGTTTTTTAATTGCATCTTTAACTTCAAGGATTGTTGGTGGTTCGTCCTTCTTCTCGTCTGTTCCGCTTACCTCATCTCTTTCGTCTTCCAGGTTTTCTTCTTCCTCTATATTAAGTACCTGGCTAAAATATTCCACCTATCTACTCAATACATCTTTCCTTGTTGTTAATAGGTCACGATTCTGACTTCTGCATTGACTGGTGATTGTCTTGAATTCTTTTAAGTTGATGTTAACTTTCTTATAGAATGCTCTAAATTCTTTCTCTCTGTCGAGGTTTTCTATATGTTTAAGTTCCTTATTTAAGTGGTTTCGTTTTTTCTTTTGTGCATACTCTTTTCTTCTCTTCTCTTTGTCCACTAATTCTTTACAGTTGTTCTAGTTTGTCGGGTAAGCATCTTTCTGCAGGCTTCATTTTTTCTTTTGTTGCATTCTTACATTCATCGTCAAACAATGATTTTTACGGGCACAATTTTCTGTTCCTTTTTCATCTTTTGCTGCTGCTTTAATAATATTACTGGACCAGAATAAAGGAAGATATAATCTTCCTTTATTCTGGTCCAGTAGTCTATATCTGTCTGGTAGTCTTCTTTATTTACATTTTGATTCCTTAGCCTGTTGGTGATGTTTTCCGTTGTGATGTTTTCTTCTTCATGCAGTATGTCATGTCAGAACATTGGGTACCATTATAGCTATCTTAATTTCACTGTCACCCTAAATAGCATGAAGTCTTTCTTCGTCCTGGACTGCGTTTGCCTGCTATTTTCCCTTGCATATTATTTTATAACAACCTATATTTGAGACCTCTCATTGCATGTCCGAATAACTGCAGCTTTCTCTTCTTGATAGCAGCTTTTTATTACTCAGTATGTCTCATAATTGATCACAGAAAGCTTTCTTCCCTGTTTAAGGAGCATGCACATACAAAACATTCAATACTTCTTTATCAAGTACAAATTTCACTTACATTACGCTATGAATAATGCTATAATAATATGCTTGAATAAACAACACATTTTTTGACCACAAAGAACAACACAAATATACATTTCATAACACCCGTGGACAAAGATCTATGATAGATTATGTTATAACCAACAGAGATATACATCCATCGAAAATAATCGACGTAAGATGCCTCAACTCAGCAGATGTAGGTAGTGACCATAGCCTAGTATTATGTAAAATAAGAATCAACCTGAAATACTTCCCACCCAAGAGAGCGGCGCCAACACAAACAAAAATCAAAGTCGAAGGACTAAATACGAAATCCGCGGAATAATTATACAAGAAAAGAATATCAGAGAAGATCGCTGGGAATGAAATATTAGAAAACGATAACACCGATGAAAGCTGAAAAATACTAAAAATAACATAATTAACGCAGCAACAGAATCACTTGGAGAGAGGAAAGTAACGAACACTAACATATCAAAAAAGAAAACACCATGGTTTAGAGAGGAAGTAAAGACAAAATGTGAAGAAAAGAAGAAATTTTAAAAAGAAAGCCTTTTTACAATACAGAACACAACAAACGCAACAGACATACAACCACTATAGACGAATCAGAAATGAAACAAATACTTTAGTTAGACAAGTAAAAAAGGAACACTGGCAGAGTTTCTCAAAACAGATGGAACACGATTTCTACGAAACACAAAAAGAAATATGGAGAATGATCGGAGGACAAAGAAAAGAGATAAAGGAACTAATAAAAACGAGACACATTCAGAAGGAAACATGGGTAGACTACTTTCGATCCCTATTTGCTAAAGGTGACGATAATGAACCACCAACACCAGAAGTGACGACAAACGAAGAAATAAATATTGAGGAAGAGGAAGAAATCACCAGGAGAGAATAGAATACCGAACGAACTCCTATAGTACGGAGGACCAGATCTGACCAAACAACTATTAAAACTAATCCAAAAAATAATAGAACAAAACAGAATTCCTCAAGAATGGAGATCAAGCATCCTACCTAATACCTCTTTTCAAAAAGGGAGACAAATCGGACCCGGAACACTACAGAGGAATTAATCTATTAAACACAACACTAAAATTAACAACCAAAGTGATAGCAAATAAATTGAACAAAATTATAACACTGAAGAACAACAAAGTTTTAGGTTGGGAAGATCATGTACCAATACCTATATTTATAATGAGGCAAGTGCAAGAGAAATCATTAGAATACAACAAACCGGCATATCTATGTTTCGTGGACCTTACAAAGGCATTTGACAGGGTCAAATTCAAAGACGTTATCCACTTACTGTATGCAAGAGAGATACCTCTAGGAATAATCTAAACGATCGAAAATATCTACCAAAACAACACAATAAAAGTAAAAGTAGAAGAAGAACTAACCGACCCTATTGAAGCTGGCAATGGGATAAGACAGGGAGATTCCCTGATTCCTCTATGGTTCAACCTGATTATGGACGAAATAATAAAAAAAGTAAGAACTAAAAAGGATAGCAAATGGGAGAAAAACAACTTAAAATAATCTGCTATGCAGACGACGCAATACTACTCTCTCAAAGTGAAGATGATTTACAACGTATGCTGCACCAATTTAATATAACCGCCAGAAAATTTAACATGTTCTTCTTCTTCTTCAGTGCCCTATCCGGTCCGGTTTTGTTGACTGATTTTTCAACCATGAGATACGACGGCGTCCCGGTCCTCTTCTGCCAAATACTTTACCCTGCATAACGAGTTGAAGAATTCGATATTTTCATGATAACATGTTCATTTCCCCAAAAAAGACAAAATGCATGGTTCCAACAGCAAATTTACTAAAATGTAAATTAGAGCTGGAAGGTCAGATAATAGAACAAGTGATGGAGTTTAAATATCTAGGCATCACATTATCTAGGTACGGAAAGCTCGAAACCGAAGTGGAAGATCAAGTGAATAGAGCAAACAGAGCCGCAGGCTGCCTAAATGAAACAATATGGAGAAATAAAAATATCGGGAAAGAAACGAAAGGCAGAATTTACAAAACAGTCATTAGACCAATAATGATATACGCGGCAGAAACAAGACCTGACACAGAGAGGACAAAAATGGTTGTTAGAAACAGCAGAGATGAAAACACTTAGAAAAATTGATGATAAGACACTATGGGACAGAGCTAGAAGTACAGATATACGACGCACGACGTAGATGCAAGGTGGAGAACATCAAAAACTGGGTAAGAAATTCTTCTTTATGTGCCGTCTTCTACCAAAGGTTGGCGACCATCAAACGATAGGTTTCTCTGTTTTGTGCCGCATGTATTATGTTCGCAGCTTCTGGTATTTGAAACCATTCTCTCAAGTTTCTCAGCCAGGATTTCTTCTTTCTGCCCAAACCTTCTTCTACCTTCAATCTTGCCTTCCACGATAAGCTGTAGCAGACTGTACTTATCATTACGGAACACATGGCCCAGGTATGACGCTTTCCTCCTTTTAACAGTTGTTAACAATTCCATCTCTTTACCCATTCGTCTTAATACCTCTGTGTTGGTCACTCTGTCTGTCCAAGATATTCTCAGTATGCGTCGATACAGCCACATTTATAGAGCCGCTAACTTCTTTATAGTTGCTGCTGTTAACGTCCACCCTTCAACTCCGTAAAGTAGCGTAGAGAGTACGTAGCATTTCGTGGCGCGCCATCGGAGGTTAACGCTTAGGTGGCGGTTGCTTAAGAGCTTTCTCATTTTGATGAATTTGGATCTTGCTATTTCAATTCGGATCTTTATCTCTACGTCTGGGTCCCACTTATCATTTACTGTATATCAAAGATATTTAAATCGGTGTACTCTTTCAATACGTTCGGTTTCAATATTCAGGTCGATATGTTGAATGTTCTTTTTACTGACCATAAATTTAGTTTTCTTTCTATTGATCTTCAGTCCAAATTGGTTGCCAGTTGTATTTATTCTATTTAGCAACATCTGTAAATCTTCGATGTTATCGGCCAGTATAACAGTATCATCTGCATATCGAAAATTACTTATTGGTACGCCATTATTCTTGATGCCCTCGTTGTACTCTTCCAGTGCCTCTAGAAATATTTGTTCCGTGTACAGGTTGAAAAGCAGTGGCGAAAGAATATAGCCCTGTCTAACCCCTCTCGAAATGGTTACGTTTTCACTCACCATTATGTCCATTCTTCATGTGGGCTGTTTGATTCCAATATAGATTTAGTAAGAAATAGGGTAAGAAATAGAAGAGTAGAATGGAACGATCATATAAGCCGGCAAATAGAGTAGTAAAGACGGCAAGAGACGGTTCCCCAATAGGAAGACGATCAGTAGGAAGACCACGAAAACGATGGAACGACAACTTACTGGAGGCACATTGAAAAACAGACAGAGTCATGTCGATATAAAAAGAAGAAGATTATGCTATGACTCGATTATACAACTTCTATCTTTCATTTCACCGTCAGCAATTACGCCAACTCCATTCGTAGTGTTAGTTTTCCCTACATACCACAATTTGTATCCTTCACCTAGTTCTTGCGCTCTTTATCCTTTCCACCTAATCTCTTGAACGTAAGCAATTTGTATTGTTCTTCTTTTAGTCGCATCTATTAACTCCACACACTTCCCTGTAAACTTTTCAAGGTTCCAAGACCCTATCCTAATTACCTGTAATAAATATTCTTTCTCTCTATCGCGTCTCTTTATAACTAAAAACGGAACTTTTGAAAACACACCTTACAAACATTTCCTATCTGCAAGATTTAGTATCCGGAGAACAGAAACGCATGAAGATCTTCCAATTTTAGGTCCGTCTGCGACGTCATTCTCTCTACCTTATACTTGTATACGCCCACAAAATAATGGCTTGACGATGATGATAACATTTTAAAAAATATTTTTTAGTATTTAATATTTAGGCTGACTTGTGTGTCATCTACGCAATGTATGCTGAAGCTGCCAAACAGCGAAGAAGGAAACTGTAACAAGGCCGGTAATTTGTAAACGCTAACGCGTAAGGACACTAAACACAGAAACCCGTAAGTCGTCAAGGCGACGAAGACTGTTCTCCTAACAGTGTTGACAATCTCATAAAATATTTGTAGTTTCTAACCAAAACTGTGTATTATAAATTTTATTAGAATTAGAAGTGATTAAAATCTAATAGTATAATAAATACTATTCGTGTATTTTTGTCCTAGTTATATAATTTTTAAATAACTACTACCTGTAATTAATTTGTTAACAACGTTTAATGCATGCTGGGCTCTCACAAGTAAATAACGTATGCTTGGCAACAGTGCAGCAGAAATATACAACAAAACTTGGTTGCAATGTTAGTAGGTGACGCTAGTAAAAAAAACAATTATTAATTGAATTATTTTAATATAATATGTATTTAAATTGTTTAAAATATAGTTACTACGTTATTATCATACAAGAGCATTATTATTATACTAATATTTTATATAAAACATTCTCGTTTTATATTTTCTTAAACATTTGAATAGTTATGGTGGGCGTGACCAAAACATAGTGATTACCGACCGATAGACCAGAAACTAAACCATCTCTTTGCATTTCTGTTATCCGCATACTAAATCGAATAGAGTCTGTCGTCGTCTTATGGGATGTGTGCTTTTAGAGAAAACAATAATTATTTATTACAACAGTTTCTGATATGTTATAGAAACGATATGTTTGTTGTAAAATAAGAATCTATCTAGGTACTTAGTAAAAATTTAAAAAACTTTATCTACACTACAAATAAGAAAGAAATGATATACGAAATTTGTTTTTACTTCTTTTGTCACTACTTATTATTTCTTATGGAAATCATATGGTTGTAGTAAACATTGTAAAATATACTTATTTGATTAAATTTATCTAAATTATTGAATTTACTATAATACTATATATACTTATAGATGACTTTCTCTCAGTTGGATTATGGGGTAAGCAGTTTATCGAGGTACTTATTAATGTTAATTTATGTGAATGTTTTTAGATACAATTTTCTGGTGAAAGAGGCAGAACCTTAACCACGGTCTTTTGTATGAGATCTGCGAGTAATTATATCCCACACATGCTTATTTAGGTACCCCACACACACAAAGAAGACAAGTGACTTTACAGAGAATGGACCTTTGGGGGCATTGTGTCTAAAAGCACTCGAAAAATGGCTGGATTAATTGTAAGCTTTTTGCTGACTGGCTGTCATATTTTGTGAACGTTGCAAAGACTGCTGTAGCTTATCCAATTTTTTTTGATAATGGATAGCCATTGGACTCACATATCATTTGGTCATTCATAGCGATACCTAAAAAACAGGGGGCTAAAAAGTGCGAAGAATATCGAACAATCAGCCTAATGAGCCACATGTTGAAACTGTTTCTTAGAGTCATCCATGGCAGAATTTATAAGAAGTGCGAGGAACAAATATCGGACAGACAGTTCGGCTTCATTAACGCAGTGGGTACCAGAGAGGCACTTTTCGGAGTACAGGTACTGATTCAAAGATGCAGGGACGTTAACTGCGACCTATACGCGTGCTTGATCGACTATGAAAAGGCATTTGACAGAGTTCAACATCAAAAGATGATAAACATTTTAAAAGAAGCAGACCTGGATGACAAAGACCTCAGAATAATTTCAGAACTATACTGGAATCAGACCGCATACATGAAAATTAACGGAGAAGAAACAGATCACATAAAAATATTACGCGGAGTTAGACAGGGATGTATCCTATCGCCGTTGATATTTAATATGTACTCAGAGAAAATTTTTAACGAGGCTCTTTACGGAATAGACGAAGGCATCCTTCTAAATGGTGAAAGAGTAAACAATGTTAGATATGCCGACGACACCATGGTGATAGCAGATAGTTTAGAGGGACTTCAGAGGCTAATGAACAGAATAAACGAGTACAGTCAACAGTACGGACTAAACATTAATACCCACAAAACGAAACAAATGATTATCAGCAAGGAGAATATAAATGGGGCTCATCTTTACATTAATGGGACGCAGATAGAGCGAGTAAAACAGTATTGCTACCTGGGAACTATTATAAACGAACAGTGGAGCAATGTACAGGAAATAAAGTGCCGCATAGGAAAGGCAAGAACGGTCTTTAACAAAATGAGCGCCATCTTCAAAAGTCACAACATATCCCTAGATACAAAAATGAGACATTTGAGATGCTATGTTTCCTCTGTGTTGTTGTACGGGGCGGAGGCATGGACGCTTACAGACACCACTATTAAAAAACTTGAAGCATTTGAGATGTGGCTTTATAGAAGAATGCTGAGAATATCATGGACAGCAAGGATCACGAACAAGGAAGTTCTAGAAAAAATGAAGAAGGAACCAGAGATTGTGTTTACGATCAAACGCATAAAATTGCAATATCTGGGACACGTTATGAGAAATCAGCACCGTTACTCCCTGCTGCAGTCTATATTGCAAGGTAAAGTCAAAGGTAAGCGAGGACCCGGTAGAAGGAGAATATCATGGCTGCGGAATTTAAGAACATGGTTTAAGAAAACCTCAACGGAGCTGTTTCGAGCCGCAGCGAGCAAGGTCATGATTGCCAATATGATTTCCAACATCCGAAACGGATAGGAACCAGAAGAAGAAGAAGAATCATTTGGTGCCTACAATGTTTGCGGAGATAATTATGCGCATATAATACATTTATGGAGATTGCTACTATGGAAAAATCAGTGTCTGAATTCCGCTCTCCAGGAATTTACCCGTTACATCGAGATAAATTTAAAATTAGTGTAGATGGTGATTCTTATGTATACTTACGACTTCAATTTCATCTTCATCAAGAACTGCGATGCTGCATGACCTCCAACTGCATTGTGCACTTAATTACGAACACCCTCAGCCAAATAGATCTACAGAATACAGATATAACCCTTTCCTCAGTTTGGCCCCTGTACCAATAGAAATATCAAAAGTGAGTCGTCTCTCATCGAAAACAACAATTTAAAATTCTAACAAGCACTCCTTTACGGAAAGATTTAGAAGATACTGAAAGAAAGATATCGAGGAAAGACAATTTTAAGCTAATGGAAAACAGAAAATGATAGAAATGACGCATACAATTAAAAGCACAAAAAATAAGATGAGAAAAGAAGCAACGCACAGAGATCTCTGAGGAGCTATGACATATATGTCAGCATGAGGATCTGGTCGTTAGTGGCACATAAACGTCAAGCGACATTTGTTCAATATGTGAAAAAATGGATAAGGATAATAGGAACCTCTAAGGACAAAATATGTCACATTTGCATGGAACCATAATACAAATAAACATTGCTGATGGAACAGATCCATCAAAATTTTTTCAATCTCCTTAAAATCAGGTTTCTTAACTTTGTCAGTACCTAGTATTGATTCCTAGAGAACATTTGTCAAGCTTTTTGTTGAACTCAATATCCTCTTACATTTCTTATAGTTCGTTTATTTCTTCATCTGACGAATACAAAC
Organism: Diabrotica undecimpunctata; assembly: GCF_040954645.1. NCBI lineage: Eukaryota > Metazoa > Arthropoda > Insecta > Coleoptera > Chrysomelidae > Diabrotica > Diabrotica undecimpunctata. Next base: position 74,796,498 of record NC_092812.1, read on the forward strand.
ATTTCTTTCTTTGTTCATTAGTGGATGTAGTTAGTTATTTGAACAAGCAAGTCATTTATTTTATTAATTTGTGTTCTTCTGAATTCCACTTCAAAAGTGGAAATCGAAATGTCAAAATAATAAACGTCTTTTAAACTTAAATTGTGGTTAATTATCAATAAAAATAGTAAATAATATTAAAATGACACAAGAAAATAGCTTCAGAACAATAGCATATTTCCTTAACATGTTCCACAATCCACAAGATATTACAACTTTGTACCTATAGGAGGCACAGAAATGGAACGTTTCAAGAAGTGATTTGTCCATTCTTGATGAAGGATAATTTGGACGGCGTTATGAATCGCTAGACCAAGCGCCAAAAATTGATTTTGGGATATTTGACTTCAAAGTTTTCACTCTATTTTAAAATTCAGTATATGTTACAATAGTCGTAATTTTTTGTTTTCGAAGACAGTTTTTTATGTTCTATAAGTGCGAAATAGTAACTTGCTAATGTTGAGGAAAAACGAAAAAAAAAAAAATAAAAAGGCTTTTGGTCGACTTACGATTTTTGCCACATTGTGTAATTGTGTTATACATCAATAGACCAAGACATGGAGGTTGTTTGGTCTAGTGATGCGTAACTTAAGTATCACTTTTAGTGAATGATTAGTAGGCCACAAGCTATTTTTTCTTTTTGGGTATGACAATAAAAGTCATTGTTTTGAATATTTTACATTACTTGAAATTAATCAAAAATAGAAAAAAAACTTGAACTCAGTGTTAACAGAAGGTACAATTTTCTGAATATTATGAAAATAGTAAATAAACATTACTCATCTTGTATGCCAAAGTCTAAGTCTCCATCAAATCCGTCAATGTCATCTTCTACTGTATTGTTACTCAAAAGGGAGCGATATAGAGGTTTTGCATCATTTGGTATTAGGTGCATTAAAGATCTTTAGTCGTTAAGCTTAGGCACAGAAAGTGGCTTTGCTGTGGGCCAAAGAGGAATCAAGTGGTTACTTAGGGCTTGCATTGCAACGGGCCGTCCTTTTTGAAGTTTCTTGTGAAGATATTCTTCAACTTCACTAGTGTTAAAATCAGTTTTTATAAAAATACTCAGTGGTTTATCCTTTCTTATTTCAATTTCCCTTGTTTTAATCCACCTTACCTTACTATTTTCTATGTCTGATTTATGGTTTGTAATCATAGTTTAAAACTTCTTTGTTCCAACAAATTCTTCTTTTTTCATTCTGTGAACTACTAGTGGGTTCTTTTTACGGGATTTCTTCATCACGTTTACGTAATCATCAACGGTATATAAACGTTCAATATCTCCAAAATCACAGAAGTTTTTGCAGAACATTTTCTTCAATGTGTTTCTTAAGACAACTGCCTACTTCCTGGGCTGCCCGACCAGCTTCACCTTCTATCCAAACAATGCCTTTTGTTATCCTTGCCGCTATGGATACCAAGGTTGTAAATACATAATTGACGCTTATAATATACGATAAACCGAGAATTCTTAATAAAAGCAATGAAAGAATTTAATATACCAACACAACTAATAGAACTGATAAAAGAATCTCTAAAAGTAGAAAGTAGAATCCGGATACAAAATGAATTAACGGAAACAATAGATGTGAAAAAGGGACTACGCCAGGGAGACGCTCTATCATGCATCTTGTTCAACATCGTGCTCGAGAAAATACTGAGGGACACAACAGTCAATACACGAGGAACAATCATTAATAAAAGCGTGCAAATACTAGCATTTTCAGATGATGTTGACATAATCGCAAGATCAAGAAGAGAAATGATAGAGGCATACAACCAAATAGAACGAGCTGCACAAAATAGTGGTCTTAAAATCAATCAGACCAAAACAAAATATATGCAGGTAAGAAAAAACGCAGAAATAAGGCAGCCACAAAATATAACAATAGGAGAATACAACATAGAGGAGGTAAAAAACTTTATATACTTGGGATCCCTAGTCACGTCTGATAATAACGTTACGGAGGAAGTGAAGAGGCGAATATTTATTGCAAATAAATATTACCATGGTTTAATTAGACACCTAAGATCAGATAACGTCGCAAGAAAAACAAAATGCCAAATATATAAAACCCTAATAAGACCAGTACTCACATATGGCTCAGAAACCTGGACACTCACTAAAAGAGAGGGAACGTTGTTAGCCACCTTCGAAAGAAAAATCTTGCGACACATATATAAGGGCACAAAAGAAAACGGAATATGGCGAAGAAGATACAACTCTGAACTATACAAAATATACCAGGATCCGGATATTATAACATTCATTACAATAGGATGGCTGCGTTTTATAGGACATGTAGAAAGAATGGAAGAAGGCGAAATACCAAACAAAATATTCAAACAGATGCCAGTAGGAAAAAGAACAAGAGGAAGACCGAAACTGAGATACTTAGAACAAATAGAAAATGATATAACAACCTTAAAAATAAAAAACTGGAGAAAAAAAGCACGAAACAGATCGGAATGGAGAAGAATCCTAGAACAGGCCAAGACCCAAAAAGGGTTGTCGAGCCAGTGATGAGTGAATATACGATATTTGTTGGAATTCTCGGAAGGGGAAGAGTTTTTCTAAATCAAAACAAAAGGTTTCCATTTCTGGTTGATCGTTGCTCATCTTCATGTCTAGTTTTCTTCTAGATTGTACATTTTTTGCTTCTTCTAAGTGCACATTTTTTTCTTCCTTCCACTTGCTTAATTTTTCGTTATCTGTGCAATTTTTAATTTCTAATTCGAAACAATCCCATCTACTACAAGTATCTTTTTTCAACTTTTTTCTTTGAAGATTAAATCGTGTTAAAAATATTTTTTTGTAAAACGAAAATTTAACAGAATCATTGTCTGCTTCTTCAATATACAATTCATACATTTTACGTAATGTTGTTGTGTCTTCTGTTAGGTATTCTCTTTCTGTGTTAGCTCTTCTGTAATGTGATTTGTACTTAGGGAATTTCGTTATGTGCTCAATTACTTTTTGTACACGATTATCGTTAATTTTATTATGACCTCCACTTTGACCACGACAATCTCGACACCCATTGGACGTTTCATAGCTTTCAATGCTGCATTGACTTTGCAACCTGATATTCTCAAGGTCTGTAAAATATTACAAAGAAAGTACAAAAAATACAAAAAAGTACTTACAAAGATACATACGGAACTGTTTTGATTCTTTAGATATATTTCTCTGTGTGAAGTAACTCTTGTTTTGAATACAACTTTTTTTTCTTGATTCGCGACTTTGATTTAAGAACTTCGTATTCTCCCTTTTTTTTGTCTTCCCATCGGCGAAAAGTTTTTTATCACTTCACTGTTTAATGCTGTTTTGTCTTCTTTTTGTTCCTGCTGAAGAATAATGTTACTTCTTGTTTCTCCTTTAGAAGTTGAAGTCATCTGCAGTGATTCTTCTTGTGCATCTTCTGTAGAAACATTTAAGCAATAACTGCCACTACTTCTTAACCTAAACGCCTCAACAAGTTATTGTCAACAACGTTCATGTACATGTGTTGCCAAATATTCGATTTAAAATCATTAAAACGCTCGCAAGAGGCGCTTGGTCTACTGATGCAAAACTATTACACAAAGTTAGTCGCTTGGTCTAGTGATGCAAAATTCAAAATCCAGAATAAGAAGAAAGGCATTTGATCTTTTTAAATATATCTGGTTAACCGTTACTAACAGATTAATGGGATTTATTCTGTAGATAGTTTATGCTATTTCCCTCCAGAAAGCGCCATAATGCACAATTTGAGAAAATGGCGCTTGGTCTAGTAATGCATAACGCCGTCCACTTATAATAAGCATATTTGATACGTGGGTAAAGCAGGTATGCTCAAATGATGTTACGAAATAAATAGAAGAAAGCAAAAAATGATACCACGTGACCATTTTTGTGCAGGACAAAAACTAAAATTGACAGACTTTCAAGCTTGCTGTCTCGCGTGGGCTTAGAAGTTTAAGATACCAGAAAGAGAGGTAACTTAGGAGATGAACTTAGCAATAAGTTATAACTATTAAGTTCAAGAGACATGTTCCAGTTGAGACGAGACTGGCTTCAGCTCAATATATGGCAATTCATGGAAATTGACAGCGTTGCGCACATTACAGCTCTAAAATGAACCATACAGAAGTAGATAGCAGTGTTCCACTCGTAATTATAAAAAAAAACTGTTTCGTTTTGTACCATCGGGTATGACCCAGTGATTTCATTATGAAAACATTCTCATTTTAAAATAACTGTTTTTTAATAGCTGAAAACAAGAACTATCGAGACTTTAGAACCGTTAAAAATTATTAGTGATGATGACGTTGGAAATATATATGGGCAATAAAAAACCCAGACAACTTTTTAATGCGAATAAAGACTTGGAGTTCGATAATTACTTAAAAAATCATGTTTTGGATTAACTAAATAATCCAGGAAAGTCAATACAAAATGAAAGATTATGGATGCTGCGGGGCCATGACGAAACTCATCTCCTTGTACCTAAATGACCGGATAGGACGAGTTCTATCTGAACAAGGAACCCCGGAATCTGGAGTCGTACAGCGGGCGGTCTTAACACCCCATCTGTATAGCATATATACAGCAGACATTCCTTCTTCTTCTTATGGTGCCCTATCGAATTAGTGGATATTGGCGACAATTCTGACATACTCCTCTCGGTTTTGTGTGGCTCTAAAGAGTGCATGGACATCGAGGTTTGTCCAATGACGTTGTCATTGGACGGATTGTCCAGACGTTCCAAGAACACCCAAAACACTAATTAGCCTTTATGCAGACGTCACATCGCGGCAAAACACAGAACCCTGGATATATCCTAAGGGTAAGAGCAATAAATCCAAATAAAACTCAAGTGGTTATTTTCAAAAAGAGAAGGGGTAACACAAAAGAACAGCTAATAGTGCAAGATAGACCCATCGAATGGCCAAACGAAGCTAAATACCTAGGAGTCATAATGGACCAAGATCTAAGATTCACACCACATGTTAACGTGACAGTCCAGATAATAGCGACGGCCAAAGTCGCAATAATCAGGAAAATATACACGTTGCATCTACTAGCTTTACTAATAAAGAAAAAACTTAATAAATTGCGTACTGAAGATAAAAGCATAAAGTTTTTCTAGGTCCCATCACATGTTGGAATTGCAGGCAATGAAGCTGCAGACAGAAATGGCAAAGAACCTATAAGCGACAACAATATTCCCATAGAACCCCAATCTGTTAGTATGGATCTAAAGCTACTTCATAAAGCATCTGTTCGAGAACTGGAACAATAAATAGAAATCCAGTCCATCAAAGCTTCAGGTGATAGAAAGATTGGTCCATGACAACGATTACGACTTGGACATACTCAGTTTTCTCATGAACATTTGTTTAAAAAAGAAGAACGACCAATTTGTGATGAGTACGGTTCACCCCTTTCAGTAAAACATGTGCTAGTGGAAAAGAGTAAAAAGTTCAATCATCACAGAACTAAATATCATTTACCAAACAATCTTAAAGACATTTAAACTCAAAAAACACTATCGATGACCTACTTTTGTTTTTAAAAGATTTTAATTTACTAAGCAAAGTGTAATTAACTGTTATTAGCATTCCGCTAATAACGTCATCAAGTGAAAGTGGGTTTTTGTAAATAAAAAAAGTGTAAAAATTTTTCAATGGGTTCACATTTTACCTCGTGATGAAAAAATTCCAATGGAAACTTATAGTTATTACGTTTTATCAAGCTTAGTATGTTGATTTATTGCAGTCTAACTTAAGTAGTATTGGGGTACAACTATATTCCGATATGGTCACCTCTCCCGGAGAAATGAGGACAGATGGCCATAAGCAGTTCGGTAAAGATGGCCTTATTATAAATTATATTTTTAATTTTTAATTAAACCTTTATTTAATTGCAGATTCGGAATGTCTACAAGAGAAAAACAGTTATAGGGCACGGTAATTGAACAGAAGAATCACTTAAGGCCGTTATTCATTCTGCTAAAAATAGAGAAATGAATATCTAGGTACTCTAAATCTAAAACCTATGGCATTCCGGTAAAACATTAGAACGAAGATACAAAGGTGTCAATGATAAACAAGAACCTGTGAGCCCATCTTCTACGTTTGAAAAACGAAATGAACAAAAACTTGTTACTCATTTGAAAACCATGCAAAGTAAAGGTTTCCCATTGACTATTGATGATGAACAAGAACATTTCATTTTGCAAAGCGTTTTAACATACCTCACAAGAGGTATGTTAAGTTAATAAAATAATTGAAAAGCTGGTTATGATTGTATGCAATGATACCCTGATATTTCATTACGAAAGTGTGAAGGAGTTTCATCAGCTTGATTTTAACAGAATAGAAGTTTTATTTCAAGTTATTGGAACAGGTTTTGACAGATAATGATCTTATGGGAAGAGCAAACTGTATTTTCAATATGGATGAATAAGGTCTGCAATTAAATAATCGCCTAGGATACGTTTTAGCCGAAAAAGGATTAAAAGGTGTATCCACGATAACTTCTACCGAGAAAGGAGAAACTATTACTGTTTTTGGATGTTGCAATGCCGACGAAATTTTTTTGCCACCTTCTTGCATTTTTAAAGATACAAATAAAAAAGCTGAATTCTCAGACGAACTGTCTCTAGGTTAGTAAGTTTTCATGTCAGAAAAATCAGCTTATATTACATCTGCACTCTTTTTAAAATGTCTTAAAACCCACTTCGTGCTAAGGAGACCATCGAGCAAACTGTTACTGCTGTTAGATGGTCATTCTACCAACTATAATTCAGTAGAAGTGTTAGAATATGCAGTTGTTAATGATCTCATTTTGTTATCTATCACAAGTCACACGTCGCATTATTTGCAAGTTTTAGATAGATCTGTGTTCAAATCTTTGAAAAGTCATTTTTACGAACAACGCAGACTTTGTATGAAACAAAATTCTAATAGGCAAATCAGGTCAAGTCAAGTCAAGTCAAATTTATTGATCACAAGCGACATTATACAAAGTACATGTATGAGACAAGTCAAAGTTACAGAAATACATCTTAAAACTATATAAATTAATAAACACGATAAAATATACTTAAAAGTTATTTTTAGAATATGGCTCTAGCTCACAAATGTATTGATGTACACACCTCCGAAAGTTTGGCTGATGTAAATTCATTCGTATATCTATTGGTAATTTGTTAAAGAAACTTATGGCTGCATAATGTGTGCTACTTTCCAACAAAACAGAACGATGTTGTGGAAGCATAAAGTGATCGTCTCTGAATCTTGTTGAATAAACATGGTTAAATTGAAATTTATTAAATTCATAAATTTTGCTACGTAAATACATTATACACGAAAATATATACAGACCAGGAATTGTAAGAATATTGTTTTGTCTAAAGATGCCTGTACAAGAATCTCTAAATTTCATTTTATACATTATCCTAATAGCTCTTTTCTGAAGTACGAATATCTGCTCTAATTCAGAGGTGCAGCCCCAGACTTCAATGCCATATTTGGCTATTCAGTAAAAATGGGCAAAGTATACTGTTTTTAATACTGATGTATGAAAGAGACGTGAAAGAATTGTCAATGCATAACATACTTAATCTGGATTTCAAATTAGAAATGTGGTTTGACCATTTACAATAACTGTCTAGAAGTACCCCCAGCAACTTCGTGCAGTCTGTTTTATCTATTGTTGTTTCTTTAGTGGCTTGATGGTTTAATAAATTATTTGACGTGAAAATCATATACTTTGATTTCTCTTTATTCAAAACTAATTTGTTGGATAAGAAATAACTGTTGATGGTGGATAGTATCTGTGTGGTTTTATTTTGCAAATTTTGATCAGACGTTCCTGTGACTAGAATGTTAGTATCATCCGCATAACTGATGATGTTAACCCCAGTCAGTGAATTAGTTAACAAAGCCATATCATTGATAAATACTATAAAAAGTAGAGGACCCAATACACTACCCTGAGGGATACCATAATGGATACCCAATGTGTTTGATTCGTTTACAAGTTCATTAGATGTTATCTTTACTTTTTGTCTTGTATTCTCTAGGTAGGAAGTAAACCATTTTAGAACTACACCACGAATACCAATACCCTCAAGTTTTATTAGCAACAAATTATGATCCAAAGTGTCAAAAGCCTTGAACAAATCGAGATGCACATGCCTTCTCTGTCCAAAGCATCCAACACTAAGCTGACGAAATTTGCAAGAGCTGTAGTTGTAGACTTAGAAGATATAAAACCATGTTGAAAATTATGCAAGACACTATGCTTTTTTAGGAATGCGTTCATTCTAGTATAAACCAGAGTTTTAATTATCTTTGAAAACACAGATAAGAGACTTATGGGACGATAGTTGTTAAGGTCATCTTTATCACCACTTTTGAATAAAGGGATTACAATAGATAGTTTAAACATACTAGGAAATATTCCTTGTTGAAAAGAGGCATTACAAATATCCGTCAGTGGATCTGCAAGAGCATGAAGCATTGTTTTAATAACTTAGGGGAAATCTGATCAAAACCACAACTGTGTTTGGATTTAAAACTTTCGACTATACTAGTTATTTCCTGTGGGTTAGTTGGATATAAAAACATAGAACAACTATTACGGTTTTTTGATGCTGATGTAAACCCACCTATTTTAGTAGGATCCAAAGCGGCAAGTAACTTTGGAGCCATTTCAACAAAATGGTGGTTAAATTTGTCTGCTAAATTACTGTTATCATCACTAGGTACTTTTGAGTTATTTTGTTTCCCGACTGTTAAGTTTACTAAATGCCAAATACATTTCATTTTATTTGATGATTCGTTTAACTGTCTCATGAAGTGACTACTTTTAGCTGCTTTTAATTTAATTGAATATTCTGCCTTTGCCAAATGAAGGACTGACCTAAGATTACTATTTTGCTGACAGATCGTTTCTAAAAGTTTTAGCTGATCCCTTAAATTGTACAGTTCCTGCGTAAACCAATTTGAACGTGTACATTTTTTAGGTTTACATTTAAGTAGTGGAAAATGGGACCGAAAGTAATTTTGAATAGTATTTAAAAAAGCTAATGATTTATCCTCAGCAGAAATTGTATTAAATACCTCTGACCAATTTGTTGACTCAAGGGTTTGAACAAAACGATTTATGTTCCTTTCACTATATGAACGGATGAATATAATAGGCATCATTGTCTGTGCTAATGCTACATTGGAACAGTTGCGCACGATGATCAGAGATAAAACCTCCCACAACCATTGTTTTTTGTGGGTGATTTATGTTTGTAGCAATATAATCAATTTGAGTTTTACTAGTTGCAGTAACACTTGTATAATCATTCACAGTTACGGTTAAGCCATAAGAATCTAAAACATTCACCAAGTTCTGCTTACTTAGTGCATTTAATTTATAATATATAATAATAAATCACAAGACTATGTTTTCGCATGTTGAAAAGTTTGATAAAAGTTCCCTACAGCAGGCTTTAAAGCTACTGGAACCAATCTCAAATGTTATTTTTATTCCATATATCTTGATCCTGATATCAGTTAGAATCTTATAATAGCTTATAATAGCTATATGTGTTACCTATTACAGTGGACCTTTACTTCACTTATTAGAAGAAAAGTGTTTTCTTCCTATTTATCAGTGGTATTTATTCTTGGATTCACAAGCCACGGCTGTGAAAATTAAAACCAAGACCAAAACTGAGTAGTCCCAGCTGTATAATTACGCTCCAAAGCATAACATACAGTCAGATTTGTACATAACATTTTTGAACTCCCAAGGAAGTATATTCATTGTGGGGGTGATTACAATGCGAAGCCATACTAAGTAGGTAAATGGAGATCAAGATTAACCACCACTAAAGGAAGAGAGGTCTATTGCCTCTAATCGCTAGAGCGTTAGCCTCGGATATGAAGGAACATTCGTTGAAGATTGTGCAGTTTTTCTCTAGCGTTCCTGTATCCAACGGTTTTGTAAAACGAATATTTAGCTTCATGGGAAATGTGTGGACTGACGAAAGAAATCGTCTCGCACATGTTATAAATAAAATAAATAAAAAAACTTTTACCCTAAATATTAATCACTGAGGCTTCAGATTAAAAGAAAAATAATACTTATCTGATACAAAATCGTACAGATTTCAGAAAGAGCTTTCAAACACACAAAAAATACAAAAAGAAAGACGCCGAGTATTTCCTTAAAAGGCGAGATTTTTATCATCAATGAGACCCGATCAATTCTTTTCTAAATAAATTATTTAGAAAAGATATTACTTTTTAATTGTCTAAATTAAGCATTTTTTTTAATAAACCTATCGTATCTCTTACATAAGAAACTTTTGAAATTTTTCAAATACATTAAATACTTAAAATTATTATTAATTAATCCCACTATATAGGTACACTGTACTTGGTATGCGTGTGTGTTGTGTACCATAGGAACGTCTCTTTACAAGATTTCATATCAGGATAACAGAGACGCGTGGAGATCGTCAAAGTCTGGTTCCCTTTTCTACGTCAGTATCTCATCGCTATACTTTGTACACGCCCACAAAATGGTGATTTGATCAAATTGTAAATATTAACATTTTCAAGAAAATTTAAAACGTCTTTAAAAAGTCTTTTATAAAAATATTAGCTTTTTATAGCCACAATAATATGATTTCAACGTAATGAATATATTTTAAACAGTTGTATTTTATATAAGTATTAAATAACATACCGTCGCCATCTGTCATCAAAGGCCCAAAGTTTTGCCGGCAGCGTGTCGATACTTAATTAACGTTAGTTATTAATAAATTAATTTCAAATTATAGGTACTCAAATTTCGTTTTAACCATCATATTTAGTTTATATGATAATTAAATTTACTATCAAATGATATTTACAATAAATTATATTTTATTATTAATTTAGTCTGATTTTGCGTCATCTATGCGAGATATGCAAAAGATCCTAAACTAAAAAAGAAGGAAACTGTAACAAGGCTGGACTCAGAATTCTCGTAACAGTGTTGCCAGTCTTACAAAATATTTGTAGTTTGTAAGCAAAACTATTTATTATTAATTTTATCAGAATAAGAAGTGATAAGAATCTGGAATATTAAATAATAGATAATGATGTATTTTTGCCCATTTATATATATTTTTAAATAATAACTAATATATAACTTCTGATTGACATTAATTTGTTAACAAAGTTAAATTTAGGCCGAGCTGTCAGAAGTAAATAACATATGCTTGGCAACAATGCTAAATAAAACAATTTATTGAAATATTTTAACATAACAAATTATAAATTGTTGAAAATATAGTTATTATGTTATTATTTTAGAAGAGCTTTATTATTATTCTAATATTTTTTTATATAAAACATAGTTTTATAATTTCTTAAAAAAATTTTTGTCACCATTGTGTTGGCGTGTATAAAGTATAGTGGCTATCGACAAAAAGAAAACTAAACCATCTCCTCGCATTTCTGTTATCCTAATGCTAAATCGAGTAGACAGTCATTGGAACTAGATTTTGAATTTTGCTAATAAATAGCAAGCAACTATGAGTATAACCATATAGAACAAGGAATAGAATAGACACCACAGGAAGATAGGGGCGGTAATGGGTCCTTCTCCTAAATCTATCCTAAATCTCACAATATCTACCCTCTCCTAAGGACCCATTACCGCCCCTATCTTCCTGTGGTGTCTATTCTATTCCTTGTTCATGTGGACAAGTGTATATTGGCGAAACTGGTCGTTCCGTCAAAACTCGGATTCAAGAGCATCAAAGATGCATTCGATCAGGTCTTTTCTCCCATTCTGCAGTTGCAGAACACTGCCAAGAAACCGGTCATTCCATATTGTTCGAAAAAACTCATATTATTTCTAAGAGCCCCTTCTTTTATTCCAGGAAAATCCGCGAATCTCTAGAGATCCGAAAAAATCCACATAATATCAATCGAGAGGAAGGATACTACTTGTCTCCCATCTGGAATCCCAGTCTAGAGCCGCCGTCCGGTCCCGCTACCACGATGCAGCCACATGATTGGCCAGCGCGCGCTTCTTGACGTTCGCGCCACGGAGTGTGCCGATACGTCCCGACACGACAGGTCACCGCGACTATAAATAGAGCGGTAGCGGAGTAATCGTCGGATTCACTCCCTGCCTCTCGACGCGTTAGTGTTCTGAGCTGTTGGACGTAAATCCCTGTCCTGGCATTTGGTTTTCACCTCTGGCTGCGTTGAGTAGTTGAGTTACTGTGACCAAATGCCCATCTTGGTAGTTAGTATTCGCCTCTGGTTGCGTTGAGTAACTGGGTTACCGTTGCTAACTACCCATCTTCCTGTCTTTTGTCTCTTTTTCTTTTTTGTTCTCCTGAAGAAGCTACATACAATTGTAGCGAAACGTCGAGATGAACCCACTTTTGGGTCACTCACAAATGACACGGTCCAAACCCGGAAGACGAATAAACTATAATTCTGACTCTGGCCGTGGAAGCCTACGATTTCAGGAATTTATTAGTTTAACGAAAGGTGTGGGCAATCCAGCAAGGTGGAGTTTTTCGATCAGGCCTGTGTGCCAGGCTTTCTGGACGTCTAGGAAAATGCCTATAACGTGTTTCCTTTCGTTAAGTGATTGTAAAATGAAAGTTGTTGCTTCATCCAATGCATTTTGCGTGGAATGTCCAGCCCTAAATTGGAATTGGTAATCTGGAATGGGAGGTGAGCGTCTAGGAATTCTACGAGTCTTTCCTTAAGGATCCTCTCGTAGACTTTACCTAGGGTGCTCAGTAGAGAAATGGGTCTATACGATTCAGGGTGGTTAGGGGTTTCCCTTGTTTGGGAATCATAACTGTGCTGGCCACTTTTCATGGAATTGGAAAATAGCTCAGCGTAAGACATGCATTGATTATGTTGGTGAGCAACGGGATAATATTCTCTAGAAGATTTTTAAGGCATCTTCTGTAGATGCCATTTGGGCCAAGAAATGTATCTTTTCCAATGTTACATATCTGTCTGACGGTATCCTCAGTCACAGGGGCCATCATCGGGCTTAACATACCTCACAGATACAACAAAATAATTGAAAAGTCTGGTTATGATTGGATGCAAATGTTTTTGAGAAACCCTGATAGCTTTATATTTCATTACGAAAGTCTGAAGGAGTTTCATTAGCTAGACTTGAACAGAATAGAAGTTGATATAATACTTATTTCAAGTTATTAGAGCTGGTTTTGACAGCTAATAATCTTATGGAAAAATCAAGCTGTATTTTCAATATGTGTTTTGAATTTTGAAGTATGAATACTGCCTTTCAGTAACCGTTTTGTTGTGGCATTAATACTATATGGGATTAAACCACAATTGATTGTAATAAGAAGTAATTTTTACAATATCCGTCGATTTTCATCCGGAAAACGTTTTTAACTTTTTTTTAATCGATTCACGGATTTTACTGTAACATTTTTGAATTCTTAATTACCCTTTCTAGAAATGTCTAATTTCTCATCGGTTTTACTAGAAATTTCATCGATTTTACCGGACGTTTCTCTGATTATTTTCATGAGTAGGTACTCGTCTGCTGACTGGAATCTGAATGCCGTTGGGTTGTCTCCATTCTCGATTAGACCGTTCTTGATCTTTATAGGGGAGACTTCTAAAGTTTTTTGAAAATATCTTTTTTTTGAAAACACATTTTTTTTAGTAGTTCAATTACTAGTTTCCATTACTAGTTCTATTTTATATCTAGTTGGTTCTTTGCTGACTACTATTGTTTTAGATTTCTGAGATGAGATTGTAATATTAAATTTTTTTGCTCTTATGTTAAATCTGTGAACAAGTCTTTGCAGACTATCTTCATTTTGAGCTATTAATATTGCGTCGTATTTGTAATAGAGTATTTTTATTTTTTTTCCCCATTTTGTATCCTCTTCCTTTGTTAACGCTTTTGATGATTTCATCCATGATCAAATTGAAGAGTATGGGGCTCAATGAATCTCCTTGACTTATTACGCTGCCTATTTCTATAGGTTCTGTAAGTTGTCCATTTATTCTGACTTCCATTTTGTTGTTTTGGTAGATGTTAAAACATTATATATGTTTATTTACAATCTACATCATTACAGAGTATTAAGTAAATGTGTTACAGGTTTTGCGCGTGAAGGAGATACTTCCAATGATGTCTCACCTTATTCTATTTTGGTTTAGTTTTGAAGTAGGTCTTGGGGCCAGGTTCTATCTAGTCTTCTTGTGGCTGGACCATTGTTGAATAGGTCCCTTACTAGCTTATTTTTATGGTGAATGGTAAGTTCATTTTCTAACTCCGAAAACACATAAGTATAAGAAATAAAAATGCAATATTTTAAAAGTAAAAGATACAAGCATAAAGTTTCTCTGGGTCTCATCACATGTTGGAATAGCAGGTAATGAAGCAGCAGACAGAAATGCAAAAGAAGCTATGAACGATCCCAACAAAGAAGCTATAAACGAACAATATCCCCATAGCACCCCAATCAGTTCGTACGGATCTAAAAAGCTACTTCATAAAGCACCTGTTAGAGAACTGGAACAATAAATAGAAATACACACCATCAAAGCTTCAGGTGATAAAAAATAAGATTGGACCATAACAGCCACCCGAGGTATCCAGATGAAAGCAAATAATTATTTTCCTCTTACACCTTGGATACACCCAGTTTTCTCATGGACATTTGTTTAAAGAAGATGAACGCCCAATTTGTGATGAGTGCGGTTCACCCCTTACGGTAAAACATGTGCTAGTGGAAAAGAGTGAAAAGTTCAATCGTCACAGAACTAAATACCATTTACCAAACAATCTTAAAGATATTTAAACTCAAAAAACACTATAGATAACCTACTTTTGTTTTTAAAAGAGTTTAATTTACTAAGCAAAGTGTAATTAACTGTTACCATTCCGCTAATAACGTTATCAAGTTAAAGTGGGTTTTTGTAAATAAAAAAAAAGTGTAAAAATTTTTCAATGGGTTCACATTTTACCTCGTGGTGAAAAAATTCCAATGGAAACTTGTAGTTATTACGTTTTATTGTTACGAACATGCTTTCGGCATGGCCCATGTAACGGTTGCATCTCGAAAAGGAATCGATAACCTTCGCGATGTATCGAGTGCGAGAGAGAACAACCAGTCACGTAGGCGAATTAGAGGTGAGAATGTTGTAGAACATATTAATTTTGGTATATATATGTAACGATGTTAGGAGTTAAGTTGATAAGGTATTACCGAACTGTAAACTTATAAATAAATATATTTATATAAATTCGAACCGCTCATTTTATTTAATCTCGATACATTATATTAGTACAGTATGTTGATTTATTGCAGTCTTACTTACGTAGTATTGCAAGTAATGCAGAGGGGTACACTTATATTCCGATATTGTCATCTCTGCCGGAGAAATGAAGGCAGATGACCATAAGCAGTTCGGTAAAGATGGCCTTATTATAAATTATATTTTTAATTTTTAATTAAACCTTTCTTTATTTAATTGCAGATTCGGAATGTCTACAAGCGAAAAAAAGTTACAGGACACGGTAATTGAACAGAAGAATCACTTAAGGCCGTTATTCATTCTGCTAAAAATGGAGAAATGAATATATAAGTACTCTGAATCTAAAACCTATGGCATTCCGGTAAAACATTGGAATGAAGATACAAAGATGACAATGATAAACAAGAACCTGTGAGGCCATCTTCTACGTTTGGAAAACGAAATGAACAAAAACTTGTTACTTATTTGAAAACCGTGCAAAGTAAAGTTTTCCCATTGACTATTGATGATGGACAAGAACATTTCATTTTGCAAAGCGACTTAACATACCTCACAGATGTGATAAAATAATTGCAAAGCTGGTTATGATTGTATGCAAATCCTTATACCCTGAGATTTCATTACGAAAGTGTGAATTTGTGATTTTAACAGAATAGAAGTTGATATAATACTTATTTCAAGTTATTGGAGCAGGTTTTGACAGATAATAATCTTATGGGAAGAGCAAACTGTATTTTCAATATGGATGAATCAGGTCTGCGATTAAATAATCGTCTAGGTCACGTTTTAGCCGAAAAAGCATCAAAAGCTGTATGTACGATAACTTATACAGAGAATACTGTTTTTGGATGTTGCAATGCCTACGAATTTTTTTTGCCACCTGCTCGCATTTTTAAAGGTAAAAATAAAAAAGCTGAATTTTCAGACAAAATGCCTCTAGGTTCCGAAGTTTTCATGTCAGAAAAATCAGCTTATATTGTAGCATTTGTAAATTCCCTGTTATATATTGAAATCCCCTCGTATATGTATTTTCAATTCCTTTTTGCGTCGCTGAGTTAATGTGAACCACTTTAGAGTTTGTTTATATACCACGGACGCGTATTTTTCATTGATTTAAGCCACTCAATACTGCGTTTGAAATAAACATCCATTTAGATCGCTGAGAAGGTTTCGCCGGAATGATAATTGCGTCACTCTCGCTGAGGCGTTGTCAGAGACAACTGCTTCCAGCGTGTAGTCCGAATTTTGTTCAGATTCGTAAATGTTTTTTATTTGTTTCTTTATTATTAAAAATGTGTAGCAGTGTAAAGTTAATTGTAAAGTTCAATGTGTAGTTGCAGTCTAATTCTACCTGTTCCTGTTGTTTAATAAGCCCAGTCCAAAGTTTGTTTTCCAAACTTTCAACCTCCAGTTTATCTAAGAAGCCGTCTCAGAGCATCTTTCACAGTTTGGAGATGGATTTGACCGTGTGGCAGAGAACGTAACCCCAGAAATCTTTTAAAGAGCAATTTTGTGCAATCAAGGTAACTTTTTTTGTGTTTAAATTTCAAAGTAAAAATAGACGTTTTTTAATAATAATAATTGCTTTCATTTTAAATTTAACAATTTGTAATAAATAAAAATGTATGTCTTAGGGCGTGGTTAGCTGTCATTTTAATTGTTATGTTTTAAATTTAATGTTAACATATGACAGCTTGTTTTATTATTTTTGATATTAATTTGCTTTGGTTTTTTAAAGAAGGTTAACCTCTCTATGAATAGTTTAATTTTAAAGATATTTCTTTATTTGTAACAATTTCTTTGTAAGTTTTGTAGCACCTCCCACTTGTAAACAGAGTTTGTAAACAGATAGGACAAAGTAAGTGTTTCTTTGTTATTTTGGTATAAATCTTTGTAACTATTAATCTAGTAATTTGTGCCATTCATTGTTGTAACTGTTTGTGGTGAGACAACAATAAATGTTTGATTTATTTCTCTAAACCATTTTTTTTTATTTATTTAGAAAAAAGTTTATACCCCTTTTTTGAGTTTCATTTAAAAAGATATATTTTACATTTATAATAATTATTTCAATAGTTACAACTAGTTGTTGTAATCATTACAATTTGACATCTCGAAGCGGCGTCCTTATTTTAAATAGCTAGAGGTCCTTCCGGTTGTTTTGTTTGTCCATTTGTTCCAGGAGATTCATGTAAACACCCCTTTGTTTCATTTTTGTAGTTGCCCCAATCCAATCCCCTCGCCATTCACTTATCCACGACCCAACTACTCCAAATAAACCCTGACTGCCGTTCGCATAAGTTTCGTTTACTTTGCTTGCCCTATCTCCACCCCAGTAACTTCTGTCCCCAATTTTCAACCCCTTATAGATATACCCTATGTGGTAGGCAAAATATTTCGTTACAATATTACATCTGCACTCTTTTAAGAATGGCTTAAAACCTACTTGCTAAGGAGACCATCGGGCAAAGTTTTACTGCTGTTAGATGGCTATTCTACTAACTATAATTCAATAGAAATGTTAGAATATGCAGTTAATATAATTTTGCTATCTGTCCCAAGTCACACGTCGCATTATTTGCAACCTTTAGATATATCTGTGTTCAAATCTTTGAAAATCCATTTTTACGAACAATGCAGACTTTGTATGAAACAAAATCCTAGTAGGCGAATCACAAGACTATGTTTTCACATGTGGCTAAGTAACGCTTGGTTAAAAGTTTCCTACAACAGGCTTTAAAGCTACTGGATCAAATCTCAAATATTACTATTATTCCACATATCCTGATCCTGATATCAGTTAGATTTTTAGCTATATGCGTTATCTATTACAGTGGACCTTTACTCCTCTTATTCGAAGAAAGGTGTTTTCTTATCTATTACAGTGGACCTTTACTCCACTTATTCGACGAAAGGTGTTTTCTTCCTATTTATCAGGGGTATTTATTCTTGGTATTCACGAGCCACGGCTGTGAAAATCAAAACTAAGACCTACCTACAACTTAGTAGTCTCAGCTGTAGACATTTTTGAACTCCCAAGGAAGTATATTCATCGTGGGGGTAATTAGAATGCGAAGCCATACTAAGTAAATGGAGATCAAGATTATCTAACCACCACTAAAGGAAAAGAGCCTCTAATTGCCTCTAATCGCTAGAGCGTTAGGAGACCTGGGATATGAACTTGATCATTCTCACATTATCCTCACACTCAGTGACGAAATAATCTGCATTTTTTTAAGAAGGAACACCCAATTTGTTGAAGATTGTGCAGTTTTTCTTTAGCGTTCCTGTATCCAACGCTTTTGTGAAACGAATTTTTAGCATCATGGAAATGTGTGGACTGACGAAAGAAATCATCTCGCACATGTTATAAAAGAAAGAAAAAAACTGTTATCCTAAATATCAATCACTGAGAAAAGCTTCAGATTAAAAGAAAAATAATACTTATCTGGTATAAAATCGTACCTACAGATTACAGAAAGCGCTTTAAAACAAACAAAAAATACAAGAAGAAAGACGCCGAGTGTTTACCTATATATAATATATATTCAGGGATTCTACAGTATTCACTGCCTTCCCTCGCTCAACCGTTTTCATCTCTCTTTGTTGTCCCATTCTCCATCGTTTAGGCCTCTCTTACTCATGGCTTCGTCTACTTCGTTCCTCCAGGATTTTCCGGGTCGTCCTCTTTTCCTCCTTCCTATGGGGCTCCATTCGGTTATTCTCTTTATCCATCTGCTGTCGCTAGTTCTTCTTACATGTCCATACCACTTTAGTCTTTTTTGTTCTATATGTTAGTATGTCTGTTTCTATTGATGTTCTTTGCTTTATTTCGTCATTACTTCTCCTATCCATTCTTGTTACTCTGCAGCATCTTCGCAGGCATTCCATCTCTGTTGCTACTATCTTACTGCTGTTTTTCTTGTTTATGATCCAATTTTCGGCCCCATATGTCATAATACTTCGCATTAATGTTTTATAAATCTGTGTTTTTGTCTTCATGTTTAGGTGTCTATCCCACCATACTGAGTTAAGTTGTCGGATTGCTGTTCTTGTTTGTCCTAATCTTTGTGTAATTTCTTCCTCTGTTGTTGCCTTTTTCGTGATTATAAACCCCAAGTATTTGAATTTATCCTTTCCTTTGATTATTACGTTAGTCATCAATCTGTAGATCTTCTATGTCTTCTTCACTTGTAGATAGGTACTCTGTTTTCGCGAGGTTAATATCTAGGCCAGTCTTGGTATATTCTTCTTGTAGTTTCTTCATTATGTAGTTGAGGTCGTCTTGGTCTTGTGCAATCACTACTTGATCGTCTGCAAAGCTTAACGTATATATGTTTTGTTATGGTGAAGTCTCCTATGATTCTTGTTCCCATTTTAATGGATACTTTATTTTCTTTATACAGAGCTTTTGTAACTTCTATGAGTTCCATCTGTATTTCTAATTTGTACATTACCTCCCATAGTTCTGACCTTGGTACAGAGTCATACGCCTTTCTGAGATCCACAAATGTCAAATGTATATCTCTATTTTTTGCTTTTTTTCTTTTCCAACAGTTGTTTCAGTGTGTATATGTGGTCTATGCATGATCTTCCTCCCGTGAAGCCTGCCTGATCCTCCCCGATTTTGCCTTTTATCGCTTGCTCTATCTTTTCTCGCAGTATCTTCCCATATAATCTTCCTATTGATGATATTACGCTTATTCCTATGTAGTTTTCGCATCGTTTTCTATCTCCTTTCTTAAATATAGATGTCATATAGGCTTCCGTCCATTCCTTTGGGAGCTGTTCTCCATTTATGGCTTTCTGAAATATCCGTTGTATCATCCGGTGTAATTTTTTTGATCCGTATTTTATATGCTCAGGTGAGATGCCTCCAGGTCCCGGTGACTTCTTATTTTTGATTGCTTTTATGGCCGTTCTCTTTTCCCTATCTGTTATTTCTATTTGTTGTTGTGGGGATCTGCTTCGTCTTCGCCTGTTTTCTTTTCCAATGAATTGTGGTCTTTGTTCTGTTAACAGTTCCTTGTAATAGTCCTTCCATTCTTTGTCCTGTATATTTCTCAATTTAATTTTTTCTTTTGAGTTTTGTTTCAATCTTCTCAGTACTTTCCATGACTCCGAAGTTCTTGTAGCTCCTATGTATGTTTCAATATTTAAGCAGGTTCTTTTCCATTCTTCATTATTTTGTTGTGTTATTTGTTTTTTCACTTCTCTATCTTTTTCTCTATATTCTTTATAAACTTCATCGTAGTTTGTAGTCAGCCATTTTCTATGTAGTTGCTTTTTTTCTTCAATTATTCTTTTTGTTGGTTCATTTATTTCATAGTAGTGCTGTTTATTTGTTATATGTTCTTTTTCTCCAAGGGCTTTGAATGCTTGTTTTATACTCGCCTTTATAGGCTCGTATATTTCTTCGATGTTGCCGTATATTCTATTAATTTTTGGTCTAGACGTTGTTGGTATAGTTCTCTTATTGATTGTTTTTGGAGTAGTTCTATATTGTATTGTTTTTCTCTTATGGTATTCAACGGTTCTTCTGTAGAGGGGGTCTTGTTATGTTTCCAATGAATGCCCATTTTTGCTGTCAGTAGTTTATGGTCCGTTCCACATTCTGCTCCTCTTCTGACTCGCACATCTTTGATCTTAGTGTTTACTTAAAAGGCGAAAGATTTTTATGATCTATGCGACCCGATCAAAATTCTTTTCTAAATAAATTTAATAGGTATTACTTTTTAATTGTCTAAATTAAGTATTTTTTACAATAAACCTATCGTATCTCTTACATAAGAAACTTTTGAAATTTTTCAAATACATCCAATACTTAATTAATTATTATTAATTAATCCCACTATATAGGTACACTGATGATGTGTGTGTGTTGTTTGTGTACACCAACCATAGGAACGTCTCTTTACAAGATTTCATATCAGGATAACAGACACGCGTGGAGATCGTCAAATTCTGGTTCCCTTTTCTACGTCAGTATATTGCTATACTTTGTACACGCCCACTAAATGGTGGTTTGATCAAATTGTAAATATGTATTAACATTTTCAAGAAAATTTAAAACCGAAAGTTTTTTTTGTAAAAATATTAGTTTTTTATAACAATAATAATATTATTTCAACGTAATGTATATATTTTAAACAGTTGTATTTTATATAAGTATTAAATAACATACCATCGCCATCTGTCATCATAGGTCCAAAGTTTTGCTGGCAGTGTGTCGATACTTAATTAACGTTAGTTGTTAATAAATTAATTTCAAATTATACGTACTCAAATTTCATTTTTAACCGTCGTATTTAGTTTATATGATAATTAAATTTACTATCAAATGATATTTACAATAACTTATATTTTATTATTAATTTAGTCTGATCTTGCGCCATCTATGCGAGATATGCAAAAGATTTTAAACTAAAAAAGAAGAAAACTCTAACAAGGCTGGACTTACAATTCTCGCAGCAGGGTTGCCAGTGTTACAAAATATCTGTAGTTTGTAAGCAAAACTATTTATTATAAATTTTATCAGAATTAGAAGTGATAAGACTCTAGAATACTATATAATAGATAATGGTGTGTTTTTGCCCATTCATAAATTTTTTTAATTAATAACTTCTGAATGAAATTAATTTATTAACAAAGTTTAATTCATGCCGAGCTGTCGGAAGTAAACAACACATGCTTGGCAACAATGCTAAATAAAACAATTTATTGAAATATTTTAATATAACATATTATAAATTGTTTAAAATATAGTTATTATGTTATTATTTTACAAGAGCTTTATTATTATACTAATATTTTTATATAAAAAATATAGTTTTATATTTTCTTTAAAAACATTCTGTCGCCATTTTGTGGGCTTGTACAAAGTATAGTGGGTATGGACAAAAAGAAAACTTAACCATCTCCTCGCATTTCTGTTATCCTAATGCTAAATCGAGTAGACAGTCATTGGAACAAAATTTTGAATTATGCTAATGCTTTGTGTTGTGGCGGTTGTGGTTGTGGCATTATTTGGGATTAAACCACAGTTTATAAGAAATAAGTTTTACAATCGGTCGATTTTAATCAATCGGGAAAACGTTTTTTAACTTTTTTTAATTGATTGACGGATTTCACTGTAAACATTTTTGAATTTTGAATTTCCCTTTTAGAAATCGTCTAATTTCTTATCGGTTTTACTAGAAGTTTCATCAATTTCTCTGATAAAGATAGTCGTACATATAAATTTCATTTTTTATTTTTAATTAAATCTTTCTTTATTTAGTTGCAGATGCCGAATGTCTATAAGAGAAAAATAGTTACAGGCGCGGTACCTAAGAATATACCGTTTTGTTGTGGCATTAATATCTAATATATGGGATTAAACCACAATTGATTGTAATAAGAAGTAAATTTTACAATATCCGTCGATTTTCATCCGCAAAACATTTTTAACTTTTTTTTAATCGATTCACGGATTTTACTGTAACATTTTTGAATTCTTAATTACCCTTTCTAGAAATGTCTAATTTCTCATCGGTTTTACTAGAAGTTTCATCGATTTTACTGGACGTTTCTTTGATTATTTTCATAAGGTCTGCTGATGGAATCTGAATGCCGTTGGGTTGTCTCCATTCCCGATTAGACCGTTCTTGATCTTTTAGGGGAGACTAGCCTAGTACCGGACACCTAAAGCTTTTTGAAAATATCTTTTTTTTGAAAGTACATAAGTATAAGAAATAAAAATGCAATATTTTAAAAGTAAACATGTTCACACAAAAAGTAATATTCGCAAAATTCCGTGATTTAAACAAACAAATTAACAAATAATAAAAAAAGTTTATATTTGTTGAGCTACAGAAACACTTGCCCAAGACCGGACACATTAAAAACACGTTAATCGCATGGGTAGCATAATCAAATAGGTAGATGCATTTTTTTTAAATATTTTATGAGTTATGTAAATATTTTTGAATTTTATTTGCTTATAAATGTTCATGTTTCGCAATTTTCACACTTATAAAAAAAAGTAGATTTTCTTGATCCGCGCATGCCACATGCGCTCACGCGTGTAGTGCGCTGTACGCAATTTTCATTTGTAATTTCTCCTTAGATGAGACACTCGGTAGTTTCTTCTTCTTTAGTGTTCACTTCTAAACTTCCACTACTTGGTATCATTGACGTAAAAAGTTGTCTATTCACATCAAGACTTTTATTTTGTTTTTCTTTGTTCAAGCTGTTTGGTTTGGTTTTTTCTGAGTGGTTTCATTTTCTTTTCTTTTTCTTTGCTGTCTTTTTGATCTTCTTTTGTGAAACCTTCTCTCCAACATAGTTTTATAAGGAGATCTAGTCAAAATCTCAATCTTTTCACTTCATCTCTTTCTTTGAATAATCTAGCCTTGTTGTTCCCTGTGTAGTAAAGGAAGGCTTGAGGCTCTGAAGGCCCTCGCAGGATTTAGAAGGGCTGGCAGTAGCTAAAGATAGAGCTGTCACAGTAGAGCTACGTGATGCCGAAGATGTGCAGGGCGGGAAACTGCAACTGTGGAACAAGATTTTAGTGGATTTTTAGAAGAAGTAGATAAAACTGCATCAAGCCTGTCTGTTACAGCCAATAGTGGTCCAGATAAAGACTTTGTTGTGCAGGGGAGTGTGTCACTATGGGCTTGATTGTCTTCAGAAAAGTGAGCTGCAGCAAGATAGCTTAGATCTGTAAAAATGGTCCTCTGCAATGGCTGCAAACCAGTACAGGCAAACCCAGATTTTGCATCCTACAAATAGCTTGGAAAGCTGTATAAACCAATCCAGCAATGTCTCTTTGGGTTATTTTAAGCGGTTAAAATAATATTGGTTCATCCACTTTGCACAAGCCTCATTGTACGCAGCCTTGAAGGACCTCATTATTGCTTGATCAAGAAGGCAGAAGCTTGTGGGTGGTGTGAAGGGGTAGACTTATCATGTGAACATTGTGGTCTCTCGCATATATAATTACTTGCAGTTCCTTGTGAGAACCGTGGCCATTAAGTATCAAAAGAGCCGGACTTTCCTTAGTGGGATTCACTCCAGCAACAAACATTTTTTGCCAAAGCAAAAATGAATTGGCAGTGATCCACCCACTTTGTTTACAAGAAAAATACTCCCCTTCGGAGCATCCTTCTTCAACTCTTCTGCTATTTTAACCATATCAAATACAAATAATAGGAGTAAAAATACATCACCTATCGCGTTGATAGATAGGAGCACAGTTACATTTTTGCCTCTCTCTCCCGACGTGATTTTACTAACCTGCTTTTTTCCTTTCTGTGATAGAACCACCTAGGTACTTAACCAGTAACAAAAACTTTAGTTATACATTTTTCAGAATTTGTATAAAAACCTTTTTTGAGAACGATTTCGGGAGTGGAAATCGAAACGTCAAACAAACATTGGTTATTTAAAATTGTGATTATCATCACAATCACAACCAATACTTAATTGTGGCTTAGGTGCTAAAAAAATATTAGTTGAGCCAAAGCTGTGGCATATATTTTACCTTAAAGATCTATTTCAAATATTGAAATTTTGTTTTTAAACATGTTATACAGTTAATCTGAAGTTTATATTTAATAATAATAATTAATTATTAGAGTATTAGCATATAGGTATTAGCCATCTTTCTGCGCCATCTTTGCATTAATTGTGATTCTATTAGAACCAGCAAAGAAGTAACCTGTAATTGAGCTGTAAAATTGGAAACTATATGCTAACACAACTCGATAGAGCATTGAACGATCTTCACGCATTTCTGTTATTCTGATAGTAAATCTTGTTGTTTGAAGTTGGGTTGATAGGATGCAAAAATCTGACGATCTTCACGCATTTCTGTTATCCTGATAGTAAATCTTAAAGTAACCTGCAATCGAGCTGTAAATTATGCACCCAACTCCATAGAGAAATTGGACGATCTTCACGCATTTCTGTTATCCTCATAGTAAATCTTGTTGTTTGGTTGATGTTTGTATTTTGCTAATTTTGCACATTTTTCCCCATTTGGTTTTTTAAGTTGTTATCTTTTTCAACATCCTTCTTCCACCTGATTTTCGGTCTACCTTTCTTCTTCTTTGCTCATATTCTTCACGTTATATTCTTTTGGGTAGTCTCGTATTTGGCATCCTTTGGATATGTCCCAACCATCTCAGTCTTCGTGATTTTATTATCCCTACGATATTAATTTCTCCAGACATCTTCTCTAGTTCTATATTTGGTCTTTTTATCCACATTACATTCCATACCTTTCCTCCAAACATTTTCCTGAGGACTACTCTTTCTCACACTTGGAGCATGACTTGTTCGGATTTGTTCATCGTCCATGTATCACTGACATAATGTTTATAGGTCTTACCTTTAGCTCTTCTAGATAGTTTTTTACTTCTTAATAACTTGGTTTACTTGGTTACCAGCCATAATTCTTGTCTGGATTTCTTCTTTCATATTTGGTGAATATTGCTCCTAGGTGTTGGAACATTTTTACTTCTTCGAATTTATATATTTTTCCTTCTATGATTATTGTTAGGTGTTGTTCTTGTATGTATTCTCGTTGTGTCCATTCCATATATTTGGTCTTTTCTTCATTTAGGTATGTATGTATATCCCTTTCTTTCTCGTTGTCGCTTCTAGTCTTTCTTGTTGATATACAAGTCCTGTCCTGTTGATTCCTGCTTCTTTGACGACACTGATTTTAAGAACGATACTGAACAACAGTGATGACTTGTCGCACCCCCTCACTGTTTTCAAACTTATCTGTTTTTGTATTTTAATATAGTTTTATTTTTCATTACTTCGATTTTGTTTTCCACGCTGTTAAGTTCCACTATGGCAGTGTTTTCTCCTATTTTCCTTGCTCCTTTTACAACTACTGATACTTGTAGTTATTTTTCCATAAAATTCTCCATAAACTCTCACTACTTTTTGAACATTTGTATTAATTTTTAATCTATATAATAACGGATTGATTACAGTTGCTTCCTCTAAGTCTCTTGCCGCCATTACTTCATCAATATCGTTGCGCCAACTTCTCCGTGATCGTCCTCTCTTTCTTCTTTCAGGAGAGATCCATTCCAGTACTCTTCTAGGCCATCTGTACTCTGGCATTCTTTTAACATGTCCGAACCAGATTAATTGTTTTCTTTCTATGTCATCATTTCATCATGTCATCAGAAGAGAGTTTACGGCACGGGTCGCTGCTCTGCCCTTGTTTATTCTTTTCCTGATTTGATCTGCGCTATTTCCCTTCTTGTTGAAAATGACCCCCAAATATTTGCAGAATTGCACGCCTTTGATTTTGTCGTCTTCCAAGACTAGGTCACATATTTCATCTGTTCCCACTGAGAGATATTCACATTTTGTCATATTCATGTTTAGACCTGCCACCTCATATTCGTCTTGCAGTTTTCTTACCATATAGCTAAGATCGTAGCCGTCTTCGGCAATTACTACTTGGTCATCCGCGAAGAAAAGTGTATATAGCGTGTTTTCTTCCACCGTTATATCCATATTTCTACATTTTTTTACCCATTTCACTAAGGATCTGTCCAAATAGATTTTAAATAAGGTGGGTGACAGACAGCAGCCTTGTCTTAATCCCTTTGTTGTTTGAAAATGAGAGGTGATTGTCCCATTTTAATTCTTGCAAAGTTTTGTTCGTAGTATTTTTGAGTGACGTTAATAAGAATTGGGTTTATCTTCAAGTTACCCATTTTTATCCATAGTTGGGAGAACGGTACAATGTCATAGGGTTTTTCCAAATCTATTAAAGCTATATGGGTTTCTATATTTCTCTGCACTCGTTTTTTCATTGCAATTTTTAATGTGAAACTATTATCCATAGTGGAGCGTCCGGCCCTAAATCCCGCTTGTTCTTCGGGTTGTTTGTCTTTAATATTATTTTCTATCTGGTTTCGTAGTACTTTTGAGTATAGTCGGCATATAGTAGCAATCACTGCGATTTCTCTATAGTTTTTAGGATCCGTCTTTGTGCCTTTCTTGTGTATTGGAGAGATCTATTATAATATAGATATATATTAATTTTTAATCCTTATATTACATTTCCCCTCCTTTCTTCTCTCTCCAATTTCTCTATTTTTTCGTTTGCTGTGTTAATTTCCTTTTGTAATTTACCTATTTGTTTTATAGCTTTTTCGTTTGTTTCCCGCAGCTTTCTTATTTCATCTTTGTAGTCGGTTTATTGATCTTTTAGTTCTTTAATTCCCTTCTTTAGTTGTATGATTTCGTCTTTTTTATGTCTTTTATATCCATTGATAATGCCCTAAATTTTGTGGAAACTTATCTTTTTGTCTTCCAAACTAGCTATGATTTTTTTTATTCAAAATATTAATTTAATTCAATTTTAAACAAAATAAAAACCTTATTTTGCTTTTATGCTAACTGAAAATGCTCAATACATTATTTTTCTTACACCTTCGAGATTCTTGTTTACTTATCGTCCGTTATAGTTGCATAAAAATAGTAGCCTACAGCAGTATAGAAAAATATTGTGATATAAAGACACATGTTTTGCCATTAAGTTAAATATATTACGAAAAATAATTTAAAAATTACATATTTACAGTTAATCCTAAAACGAATTATTGTTTGAATTCCTTTGTTGTTGCGATAAACTCTATGATTTGTTTCACAAATTTCTGGAGTACTTCTTGCCTTAATTTTCCAACGTCCAACACTTCTTCGTGATTAGGAAATTCTGTGTTATCATACTCGACAAGACATTCGTTTGTCACAAGACTGAAAGCTAGAACTGTTAAATCGCAGTGCCGAGCTGTGATTACTTCGTGGACTGTCGACATGCCTACAGTATCAGCTCCCCACATTTTTAACATTCTGAGCTCAGCTACCTGCAACAAGAAAATATGAATGTTAATATGTAATTTTAATACTATATGGAAGGCGAGCAGGTAGGAAACTACCACCAAAGAGATTGCAAGGCAGCTTGGTTATCGGAATCATAAATGTTAACTACGGAACTGTCTCGTTGTTAAAAAAATCTAATAATTTATTATTTATTTCTTTTGACCAAAAGTTTTAGAAAACATTAATAACGCGGCTGTACGTCCATAATCCGTGCTTTGAAAAGGATCGAAAAGGAACGCCCGGCAGACGGTATTCGGCGAATCACAATTATTCATTATTCGCCGAGCTATAGTGAGGGAAAAGATCTATGCGAAATTTTAAAAACCGACCCACTGGTAATCCGATATTGATACATACCTATTGTAACACAGACCCCCAGAGAGACATTTACAGAGTTCTACTAATCTGTATCCAACATTCAAATAAAATTATCGGAGAAAGTGTTGAATTTCGAATTATTAATTTGTGTACTCAATTGATCGAAATACTGATTATTTTTAAAGTAAACTACCTTATAATATAGTATTTAGAAAAATTTAATTTCACCTTTTTTCAAAATTAAGACTGGCAAAATAAAATATTTTTTCAGTTACGAAAATAAAAATTTTCTTTTCGTGGATTTACATGTTTTTTTATTAACCGTGCTAAGGTCGTCAATGAACGCTTAATATTAATATATTATACAGTGAGGTCCTAAAGTACCTAACGGATAAATGTAATTTCTACGTAATTATAAAGTAGATGAAAACTACTGAACCAGGTCGATTTTTACACACAAAGATATACATATACAATATACAAATCATCAGTAAATATCTATCACCATCCTAATATAATCGAATTAACAAAAACACCAATATATTTTTTTTTCACACTTTATTTGCATTAATACCTAACTTAAAAAGATTTAGATGTAGCAACTAACTTTAGCTGTGAATATGCGTGTACTTCATACTGCGAATTTTATAAAAATCCACTCTCATCAATTTTTCCCAATCGCGCCTAAAGAAGTATAACTTCAAAAATAGTTTTTATTTACTTACATGTCATATGCGATGCCACAAAAAGTTACCCATTGGTTTTTTTACTATTATAAATTAAATGGTATACTAGCCACTTCGGAAATTCACATTCATTTGGTATCTTCCAGTTAGAGTTAACAGTTATTCCAACTCATCGTCATTATCGTTCTCTTGATCACTCTCAGCCAAATTAGTAATAATTTTCTTCAAGGCTGAGACATTTTTCATGTAATCTTTTTCAATTTTCTTTACATGTTCTATTGCATTTTGCCAGTTTTGAGCACTGATATTTTTGAACTATGTTTTTATTAGTTCGACAACACTTTGGGCATCTTTTGGAGATGTGTTGTTGCCATGATGTGTAAAACCATATGCCCATTGTTAGTGGCTAATTTATCTACATTATGTTCTTTAGTTACGACTTTTGTATGAAGAACCTGGATTAGTTGATCTTTGGTGTACTGATCCTCAAAATATAGGTCTTCGGCTATTAAAAATTCTTGAATTGCATCCATCCTACTCTGTTTGGCTGGAATTTTTTTAATGCATCTGGAGTGATTATGATGCATTGTTCATAACAATCACGCTATTTTTTTTTTAATTTGAGAGTTATGTATTCTCAAACCACGATTCAAAAAGCGTCCCTTCGATGTCTTGGTGGTAGTCTAGAGAACTGTCTTTAATACTTTTGGAACTCAACAATAACCCTTCACCCATCAATGTTGTCCTCCACAATGTAATATGCAAATTTGCTTGCCTCTAGAATAGGGTACATCTATTTGGCATTTTCTTGTACCGTTTGTCCAGACTTTAACTATCATTTCGTGAGAATCAAACCAAGTCTTGTCCAGATAATAAATTTCTAGACACTCACTGCGGTATTGTGAAATTTTTTCGATATATTCATTCCTCCATTTTATTAGGCAGCTACTTTCCATTATGGTTTGTCTCTTATTGACAGTTTTATATTTAAAACCATTTTTGGTCAAAAATCTTCCCAAAGTCTTGTGGAACAATCATCAACAATATGTTTTTCTTTTAATTTTGCCATGATATTGTTTAGGTTAGGCATAACTTTAGCTGCATACGTATTATATATTGTCTCACTAATAGGTTCCAAGAGGTGAGGTTGAATTTTCTTAGAGCTTCCCAAATCCTTTCTTGTTGTTCTACTTTTCGAACCTGTCTTTACTTATTAAACGGTACGCTGTTGCACAAGAAATTTTTGTTAAAACCGCCGTTTGCTTAACAGCTTCATATTTGGTCCTTTTTTATAAAGTCCATCAAATACATCTAACACCACTTTCCCATGGCCGCCACATATTTTTCTTTGATAAATACTAAATATATCATAACCCTTTTTTCCCACAAACTCTGACTGAAAGAACCACATAATATACTGCTTAAGAATGACTAATTCCGTTATTTAAATATTGTGACAATGATCCCGCCCCATTTAATTATTCTACGAAAATGTACTTATTAAGTACTTCGCCATTACCGGAAATATAAAATTGTTTGTAAATTTGTATTTAGGTCAACCGTAGGAATTTCTCTTAATTATTTTTAAATATTATAAACAAATACATCATATTTTTGATAACATTTCACAAAAATATTTAATGACGATGATTTGGAATAAGTTTTACTTCTTTTTGTGTATATCAATAATTAGTGTTCATTGACGAACTCACAAAACAAAATGTCTACACTTATTTTCGTAACTGAAAAATATTTTATTTTGCCAGTCCTAAGTTTAGAAAAAAGATGAACGCAAGTATTTTTTTAATAGTATATTGTGAGATTGTTTACTGCTAAAAACCATTGTTCCGATCAATTGGTAAAAACATTTAAACAAACTAATAATTCAAAATTCAACACTGCTCCGGTAATTTTATTTGAATGTTGGATAAAGGTTAGTACAACTCTGTAATGTCTCTCTAGGGGTTTGTGTTACAATAGGTATCAAAAGCAGATTATCAGCAGGTTGATCTTTAAAATTTCGCATAGATCTTGTCCCTCACTGTACTTCGTAAATAATTGGCGAACAGGGTATACATACATATGACGTAGTTTCCGGTTTGCTCAGTATTATTTATCTTTTTTGATTCGGGCTAAAATACCATCTTGATGGGAAACACCCAATAGCGATTATTCGTCATAAGAATTGTTATTCGGGACTCGCCCTATATGTGTGCCTGGCTTAACACGCGACCAAATTTGCGAAATATATTTTTTAAGTTTGTTTGCGTATAAGCTACTTTTTAATTTATTTTTCTGTTTTGTTCGATAATCCATGAATTATGGATGAAACAACTAAAAAGCATTTTCTCACATTGTATGACAAAATGAGCCATTTGATACCAACACTGATATTGACGACGCCGACTCTGATCATGTGAAAGAAACTAAAGAGTCAGAATCATCTGATGTTAGTGAAAATAAGCCAGGATCTTATCTATCTTCTAGTGACGCGGTTTTTGTTCCAATTTCTAAAGCATAAATACAACCAACTTAAATGAAAACGGAACAGGTGAATATTATTACCAGATTTATAGGCGTAGGTTCATCGCTCAAAGTGCAAAAAAATTTATGATTATAGGAAATTGTTTTTTTGGATGATATTGTAAGGGACGTGAATCATAAATTAGAAGTAATGCTTTCATTTTTTTCAGTGACCAAGGGTTTACCTGATGGACTTTAATTAAATCACTGCCTTTATTAGTTTTTTGTATATGAAGGCGCTACTAAAAAGTAATTACCTAAACACTTTAGTCTAGTCATACATCAGCTACTAAATTTTTTGCTGGCAGTTGTCTCAAATACGCTTTTAACATTTTTTAGGTGCTATAAGGCTTAATATCAGCAAAAAATGGAGCTGAATTAGACCACTTGGCTATTATCCGTGGTCTGTTTGAACGCTTTGTTCATTAGTGGTTTGAGTGTAAGGCTAGGCGCACATACATCGAATTTGGACGGTCGATAAAAGTTCGATCGAACTTTTATCGATGATGATTTGCACGCACAGTCGCACACTACACGACATTTATTCGATCACGTTTGTTAATGCATAAAGGTTTGTTAGATGGAGTAGACAAAATCACAATGAACAACACAGAACTACGTAGCAACACGGAACTACGTACGTTGACCAGTGTCCAAAAAACGCTGGTCGGTCGACAAAGATCGGTGTGTGTGCGCGCTGTCATTTCATTTGGTACCGTTCGCCTTGGAAGGCAGGCAACGATCACGGCAGCCGTTCATGCAGTGGCAGTGATCGAACGCCACACGGCATCGATACCGTGCCGTCTGGCGATCAATACGTATGCACGGTCACATTGTTTCTTCGCACCACCAAAGGAATTTGTCCAATAGAACTTTTATCGACCGTCCAAATGCTCGATGTCGGTTTAGGCGCTATATTGCAATAAGCCAGCAAAATATGATATCAAGATTTGGACGTTGACCAATGCATGGCTCATATAAATAACCTAACAACGCTTCACCTATCAACTAATATTAAACATCACAATGAACAATTATTTCACATCAGTACCACTAGCGAATGATCTTCACATAAATCATAAGTCGGCAGTTATACAGGTCAAAGATCGGTCAGTTTACAGCATGTTTACTTTCAAAAAAGGTTCTGATAATTGTACTCTGTATTCGTACATCATTATCATTCTGGCTTTACAACTCTGTGTTCCTAACCTCCTCAAGAATTTCTCTCCAGCCATCCCTGTCCATCGACATATTACTTATGTCTTCATCGATGTCATAAAGCAACCTTGTTCTGGATATTCCTCTTCTTCTCTGACAAATCTGGGTCAGTGTTCGAAATTCTCACAATATAATCATTATATTTATCTATTCAAAAGATTATTTCTATCCTTATGGTTTAACCTGGGGTATACCCCGCCTCTAATTTCAGTGAAGTACACCGACCTTTTTTATTGTGAATGGCTTAAGCGGTATCGGTACAACAGTCAGGCAAGTCCAACATCTGGGGACGTCAGTTAACATCAAAAGACAGTCTATAAATGTTGGTTGAAGAATACACACGCTCCCGTTGTGTTTCACGAGTACTTACTTGTATCTCGACTTAGAAAGTTTGAAAGAAATCTCGGTGCACTAGTACCAATAACACTCTTACGTTTGAATTGTAAGTGGTTCCTTGCGAAATTAGTGGATGTTGTAAGATCGAGTTGCGGCATATTTTATACCATCAGTATATTTTAGATCATAAGTATCTCTGCAAGTGATACCTATGTATCCACATAACTCTCTGGTTACATTCCCGCATTCAACGCCAAACCAATGATTTGTATGGGCAAACCTTTCTGTTCCTATATCATCTTTTGCTGCTGCTTCAATGTAGTCCTTTATTCTGGTCCAGTACTAGCTTATATCTTTCTGGCCTTCTTCATTTACATTTTTATTCGTTAGTCTGTTGGTAATATTTTCCGAGTACCGTTCTGCAATTGTTGCATCTCTCAGCTTTTGCACATTCCATTTGTTTTTAGCCAATTTATTTTCTTTCTATTTTCTGATACTTGAAATCCTAGCCCTCAATGTTGAGATCACTAGGCAATGATCTGAGTCTATGTTTGCGCCTCTATAACGTCTGCAGTTCATTACGTCTATTGCGTGTCTTAAATCTATTAGGCTGTGATCAATGTGACTGGTTGTTCTTCAATCAGGGGAGGTCCAGGTTACATTGTGTATATTCTTGTGTTCAAAATAGGTGCTAGCGACTGTCATATTTATGCCGTCCTATAGTGGAGATGAAAACTCGCTCTCGTGCTATTCTTGAGTTCATGTCGCCTAAAACTGTCTTAGTGCCATTCCTGGTACATCTTCCATAGGCTTGCTCTAGGTCTTCGAAGAACTTTTCTTTTATTTCTTCTAAATTTTCATCAGTCGGGGCATATACCTACATTGATCAAACTGTAACTGCAGAATTTCCCTTTTCAGCATAAATAGCACATTCTTTAACTATAACTGTAGGCTCTAAAGTCAATAATAAGAGCCTTTTGTTCTTTGATTTACAGTAAATCCCACTCCGTCTATGTATTGACTTTCATTGTAGCTATAATATATGAAATGGGTTGTCTTGTTAAGAGTTTCGGTTCCCGTCCATCGCATTTCCTGCAGTGCCAAAAAATCTACGCGTTCTCTATCTATCTGAGTGCTTCAGCTCGGCACAAGGTTAGGGTATTTCATATTCCTGATCGCAATTCCATTT
This sequence comes from Diabrotica undecimpunctata, assembly GCF_040954645.1. Lineage (NCBI taxonomy): Eukaryota > Metazoa > Arthropoda > Insecta > Coleoptera > Chrysomelidae > Diabrotica > Diabrotica undecimpunctata. The sequence continues at coordinate 74,831,022 of NC_092812.1, forward strand.
TTCGTTTGCACTTTCGTTATATATGCTTTTAAGAGGTTGTTAGCTTCTAGTCCAACTCCCAACTTGGAGGGCCAGGACATCTCCTGTTAGGGTTGCTATAACTTAGTACGTTTTTGTTTGCGCGTGGTATTTTATTTCCCACCTACCCGTGTCGGTGGTAGGACTGGTTAGGACGTTCCCCTATCCGCCACCTGAGGATGCGTCCGATGGGAGACAGACAATTCTGTCTTCGACTGACTTCGTACATATCGAAGAAAAATATGAATGTCATTCTTTTTTCCACCTATCACGATAACGATACAATTAACGAAGATACGAAAAATGGACTTCAAACTTTAAATGATCACCTTCTATAACAGTACAAAAGGTAATGTTGATGTAGTAGATAGACTCAAGTCAGAAGACTCAGTAACTAGAAAAAGCAGCATGTGACTTTTACAGTATTTTTCACTTTATTGAGCTATATTAAAAAAAAAGCCTTTATTCCATTTCTAAATATTCCGTTACGTCAAAAGATCGTTATTAGAATACCAGGCAACTATGAAAATGAAAACAACTCAAAAAGTGCAGATCCAAATCTCGACGCAATTACCTGCTGTCTGATAAGGAGGAATATGTTCAGACAACAAAACTGTTTAATATGTCTTAGATCTATTTGCAAGTAGATTACTGCGTTTGTATGATTTGTATTTCGAATAAAGAATAATAATTGGCAATGTTTTTCTTCTTCAAGTCCCGCTCCTATCGGAGATTGGAGATCATTCTGGCAATTATAATTTTGTTTGGTTTCTCAATTTCTTCTAGTTCTTGACACTGCTTGTGTAACATTCTCTTGTATGTTTCCTTTTCTTTGATTTTAAGTTTTCATTTGTTGTTTTAATTATTGCTTGTTTTATAATCTCCAATTTCTCATCAATGTTATAGCTACTTTTATTCAGTTCTTGGGCATAATGTTAGACCCAACCTAATACGCGATCGAATAGAAAACAAAACTCGTTAGTGCGATCGTTCTCTGGTTAAAGATAACCTGATAAACAAGTCATGGACATAAAGTAATAAAAATATAGTGGCTACAATAAAGTCCAAAACTTACCGTTTCGAAATTAGGTCCCCCTAAGCAGGTGTAAACTCCTTCATGGACATCCTTTTCTAAACCGAGACCTTTAGCTATCCTTTTAGCTTCTCGTATCAGTTGTCTGTCATATGAGTTGTTCATGGGAGGGAATCTAGGTCCAAATCTCTCATCGTTAGGTCCTTGAAGTGGGTTATTTCCAGCAAAACCCATGAGGTTAATGTGATCTTTGATAAGCATAATATCTCCTACTTTGTATCTAAAACACAAACACAAAAATAAAAATAAAAATTCTATTAAATATCAAATATTTCATTTAAATATTTATATGTGAAATTTAACATTCTAGAATGTGACAAAACTGTGCGTCGCGGCGCTCTGGGGCGTCGCTGTGTTGTCCTATGGGCGTCGCGTGTCAGCGCGGACTTTGAATACATAAAATATATTTATCTGATTTTAAATGAGTATAAAATATATGTATTAATAAATAAATCAAATAAAAAATACGAGAGCAGTAATGTTAATTTAAGTAAAAAGAAGAAATATAGGAAATATGACGACCAATATTTGGATTTACCTGCGTTACTAAAGGGAATGTAGAACTTTCACAATGTGTTGTTTGTCACAAAGTGTTGGCGGCTGAAAGTACCCTTCCTAATAAACTAAAACGGCATTTGGAATCAACAATCATTTACAAGGTATGACCAGAGACTTTTTTGTAAGAAAATCCGCTTTAAACATCTCTTCTGAGCACATATTAAAAAGTAGAGGAAATAGTAGACATCCTTGCCGTACTCCTCTTCTTATAGGTATCTCTTTAGATTTTTGTTGATCTACTCGTATTGTGGCTTTCTGATATCGGTATAAATTTGTAATGATTCTTACATCCTGATCAGCCTTGCCAGCCAAAACGAATTATGGTGGAAATAACTTTTAACAGATCCGCAATGAAGAAATACGTAGAAGAACAAAAGTAGAGTATGTAATACATCGCGCTGCTGCATTGTAATCGTCCTGGATAGGACAGGTTGCCAGACAAGATGATCAGGTGGAACTTATGGTACAGTGGATACCAAAGTACATATAGAAGAGAACTATGTACTATGGTAAATACCTAGAGTACATAAGAGAAGTCTGGATTGACCTCTAAATAGATGGTTGGACGTAAAAGATGGGCGGGAAGACAATAGCACCAGGTAGCAAAATACAAATTAAAATGGAAACGCCAAGGGGAGGCTTACGTTCAGCAGTGAACAATCAAGGGCTGTTGAACGAAGAAGAAAAAGAGATTATGGGATTGTGATCAGATCCAATGTCAACGTCTGGATAAGTTTTATCTGGTTTAATGCAATTTCTCGTTATCGAACACTCACACCTGCAGTAATGCAGGTGTGAGTGTTCGATATAATAAAATCGTGTTCTTCAAAGAACTGAACAAGTATTTCCTCGTTCATTTCTGTTCCCAAGACCATAATCCCATACAATATTCAAACAGCGTGCTTTGCCGACTTTGGCATTAAAATATCCGAGGAATATAGTATTTTCTATTAATTTCACAGACTCCCGATCCCGGTAATCGCTTTTCACTTGGCAACATCGTATGCTACTAATTTCACTGCATGTTATCAAGTTATTAACTGTCATTTTTGAAAAGTTTTATTCACAAATTGTTTTGTCCAATTTAATGATCCCATCTAGTAGAAAATAAGTTCGCAATGCTTCAGTAATTCTGCACAGGCTTTGTTTTTATTGTTGTGTTAATGAAATATCTATATAGAATAGCTTTAAAATATTTTTTCCTGGACTATGTATTGTTGTTAATATGGACTTCCACTTGCATCATGGAACGGGATTCAGTTCACATTCATTATCATCATCATACAGCCTTCTGCGTCGAAAGTTGAACATAGGCCTCCCCTAACTTAAAAACTTGGTTTTTAAATTCACTCCATAGTTCTTCTGGATCTTCTAGTTATTCTCCGATGTTTTTTATTCCATTCTTAAATTCTTTTTTAATGTTATGTTTTATGTTTATATCGTCAAAGTTAAGTACATTCTTTTTTGGTTTTTGTCGCTGAATTCGTTTTAACCTTAGTTTAATATCTGCTACAAGTGGTTGATGATCAGATCCAATATCTGCCCCAGGAAGAGTAGTGACTTTTTTGACGGCATTTCGGAAACGCTCATTTACAAGTATATAGTCTATTTGATTTCTTGAGGACTCAGGGTTATACCATCATCAAATGGGGCTTTCCAAGTGTATAGTCGTCACTTGGGTAGTTTATACCAGGTGTTTGCAATGATCATATCGTTTTTTTTACAAAATTCATACAACCTCTGTCCTAGATCGTTAGGTTATCCTAGACCATAAGTACCTACTGTCTGACCTCGTCCACCTTCCTCAATTTTTGCATTGAAGTCGCCTATAATATATAAAATTTCGTGTTTATTAAGTTTCTGTAAGATGTCTTGGATCTTGGATCTGATCATACAACTTCTCGATTTCATCGCCATATTTTCTATCTGCAGTCGGGGCATAGATTTGAAGGTTGTTAGTTTTAAAAGGTTGAGTATTTATTTGGAATAATATTATTCTATCCGAGACTGGTACGAAATTGGTCACATATTTACTCTGTTCTGATGTTACTAATATACCTACACCATTTTTGTGATGCTGGTTTTCTGTGCTGTTACCTGAATAATATAATACACTTTCGTCCTTTTTACATGATCCTGACTCTGACCATCTTATTTCGCTGATTTCCAGTAGGTCTATTTTCATTCTTTTCATTTCTTGAATTGCGTTGACAAGCCGCAAATAGACTTTTTTACTGCTCTAAGGGAGTGGAGAGGAGCGACATAGATTGGATGGTGTGTTCACATGAAGATGTAAACTAGTTAGAAAAATATATAAAAATCTGTAAGAATTTTATTTTCCATTTATGATTAGATCCTTAATTATGAGGAGATTCAAGAATATGTTGAATAGAGAATTTCAGATTAGCCTAATAACCTTTTTATTAAATTATGTTAAAAATGTATCTTACCTTGGATTTAGTCCGCCAGCAGCATTAGTAGCTATGAGATGAGTAATTCCCAATAGTTTCATTACTCGTACGGGCATTGCACATTTCCAAAGAGGATATCCTTCATAATAATGGAAACGGCCCTTCATACATACTACAGGAACTCCTCCAATGTAACCGAAAACGAGAGCTCCTGTGTGGCCCTTTACTGTACTTTGAGGAAAATTGGGAATCTTTTCATATGGTACTGCTATTTTCTGATCCAAAGCATCTGCCAAGGTACCTAAAAAATAATGAATATCAGTAAAGCTGGTTTCATTATAAAAGTAAAATTACATGGTATATTTGACATAAAATCAGTCACTTTTTTACTGAGGTTGATCTTTAGGCTACCAGCGGTATCACAGATGGCGGATAGTCGATGGCCTTTAGATATGAAGGTTAGTTGCGAATATACTGCATAAGCAAACCTCGACTAAGCAGCAGCGATACTGGAGGGTGTAGTGGGTGTAGTAGGTATAGGGATGTATGGGGTAAGAGCGAATTTTCATGCCCACTGTAGAAAGGATAGCCTACACAAAAATCAGTAGCGATAATGGATTACAACTGATAAACTTAGCAGCAGCACTGAACATGACAGTCGCTAGCAGCTATTTTTAACACAAGGTAACTGTGACCTCTCCTGATATAAGAACAACGAGTCAGATTGATCACATCTTAACAGATTTAAGACATGGAACAGACGTAATAAACTGCAGAAGTTATAGAGGCGCAAACATAGACTTAAATCATTGCCTAGTGATCTCAACATTGAGGACTTGAATTTCAAACATCAGCAAAGAAAATAAAATGGTTAAAAAAGAAATGAAATGTGCAAAAGCTGAGAGATGCAACAATTGCTGAAGGGTACTCTTAAAACATTACCAACAGGCTAAGGAATCAAAATGTAAATAAAGAAGGATGGAAATATTTACACTAAAACTGAACCATAATAAAGGAAGATATTTAAGCAGCAAAAAAAGATGAAATAGGAACAGAAAACTGTGCCCGTAAAAATCATGGGTTTCACGATGAATGCAACATAAGGAAAAAATGAAGTCTGCAGAAAGATGCTTCCCGATGAACTGGAACAACTGTAATAAATTACCAGACAACGAGAAAAGAAGAAAACAGGATACATAAAAGAAAAAATTGAAACCACTTAAATAAGGAACTTAAATATATACAAAACCTTAATAGTGAGAAAGAATTCAGCATTATATAAGAAAGTTAACATCAACAGAAGATCTTAAGGCGACCACAAGCCAATGCAGAAGTCAGAATGGTGATCTATTAACAACAAAGAAAGATGTATTGAATAGATTTGTGGAATACTTTAATCAGGTACTTAAGAGAGAGGAAGAAGAAGAAAATCTGGAAGACGAAAGAGGTGAGGTAAGCGGAATAGACGAGAGGGAATAGGAACCACTAAAGATTCTTGAAGTTAAAAACGCATTTAAAAAACTAGCCAGAAACAAATCACCCGGAATAGATAATCTCACAGCTGAACTATATAAAGGTGACCACGATACCATAACGGCACTACAGCAGCTCATAAAAAAAATATGGATACAGAAATCCCTACCCAGTGATTGGAATATTGGAATACTTTGCACTATACACAAAACGGAGATATCTTTGAATGCTCTAACCACAGAAGAATTACACTTCTTAATGCAGCGTATAAAATTTTTTCCACAATACTATGCCACCGTGTGGCACCATTTGCAGGACGAATAGAAGGAAAATATCAGGCTGGTTTCAGAGGTGGTAAATCGACAATTCATCAGATTACAACCCTGAGACAAATTTTACAAAAATTACTGGAATATGGTATATTTATAGACTACAAAAGCTGCATACAACTCTGTAAATAGAAGAGAAATGTTCAAAGCAATAAAAGAGCTAGGAGTACCAAATCAGTTGGTAAATTTAACAAATTTATCTCTTGAAAAAGTTAAATTTAGAGGACGAATCCAGGGGGAATTACCTGAACCTTTTAAAACAAATAACGGGCTGCGCCAGGAAGACTCTCTCTCCTGTATACTGTTCAATCTGGTTGTAGAAAAAGTAAAACGTATGTCACAAATTACAACCACCGGTTCAATATATAACAAATCAGTGCGAATCCTTGCCTATGCTAATGATATCAATATTGTTTAGAGAACGATAACCGGCTACAACAATGGGTTTAATAATAAACACCAACAAAACGAAATATAAGAAAGTAGGCAAGCACAAGTCCTACGTCCACTTGTTATAGAAAACGACGTCATCGAAGCAGTAAACGAATTTTTCGACCTGGGAGCACTCGTTAACATTGAAAATTTGCACGGCCAACAGATGCTATTTTGGACTCGAGGAAAAAAATCAAAAGATGTTAATCAGATTAGATGTGCTCTTCACAGATGAATCAATATTTAACAGATAATTATTAGATGGGCGACCTAGAATTTGGAAAGAGCTGATGAATGTTGTTAACATCAATGTTTTACTTCGAGGGTTCAATTTGGTGGAGGTGTTATAATGGTGTATGCAGGCATTTCCCTAGAGGCTCATACAGAACTTGTAATAATTCGTGGTGACAATTAAAATGCTGAAAGGTACATTGAGCAATGGTTGAAAAATCATGAAGTGCGATTTGCCTCATTTGAAAATTTGGAGAAAATTTACGTCTAATGCAAGATAATGCTCGTCAGCAGATTGCAAGAATAACACACCTGGATGAAATTGGGTTTCCTTTATTACCATGTTCCCAAATTTCTTTGGTACAAGTCTTGTAGTGCTTCCAGGAGGCACATAACTTCCATTATTAGAATAAGATTCGGACACGCATGTTATCCAAAACACAGGTTTTGGATGATGACAAATGTGAGCATTGTGGAGAGGAAGGTGATTTAGATCATATATTTTTTGGTTGTTCTAAAAATACAGTCTACTCATCCAAACTTATAAATGATTTATTAAAATATAAAATAGCAGCTCCTTGGAACATACTATATTTATTATCACTTGGCTCTGTAGATATTTACAACTCTTTAATTAAATTTTTAAAAGACAGCAAATTATCATTATAATTCTCTAAAAATTATTTAGTTAATCTTGTTACCTTTGTTTTAAACCATTTGTATAACTTCCTCCTCTCCGTGACCTAGTGTTGTTGTGTCTTATATAAATCAATGCCTTGATAGGTCCCTAGGCGAGAAGAGTGTGTCCCTGTTCTCTTAATATCGATGCAATCTTTTATTTTGATAAGGCATTTAGGATTTAGGTAAATTATAATGATGGATACTGTCTTATTCTTTTTGTGTCTGGCTGTATGACGATAAGTCTAAGCCAAAAAAGAGTATTCTTTTGGAATTTTTTATGAATTAAATAATTATATCAATATCTCAACACATTGCCAAGGAATATGTATACCACGACCAATCCAACGTTCAGAAAAGTTGTATTTAAGTATGTTCTTACTGCCTTCTCTCTAGAATGTGGTGGTGTACCATCTTGCATAAACCACAGTGTTCAGGACTTTACAATAGAGAAAAAGTAATACAACGCCAGTATAGAAACTTAAGAAGCGATAGAAAAGGGAAATTGTAAGCATGGTGGTGACGGACGACCAACGTCTGAATACGGACACGGCACCTAAAGAAGAAGATGAAGAATCGTTTCTCCAATAAGACATTTAGCAGCCATAATAAAGCATTTTGTGATGTTACATTATCATCTTTGAGTTGTTTTAATAAGAATAAACTATGAATTATGCTTATCTACAGGTATTCGGTGCTTTATCACAACTAAGGATTATTATGCAGCTGACTTATAAAATTCGATTATCTCGAAAACGGTTGAATTTTGAGATTACTAACAAGTATACCTTTTCTTTGTAAAAATAATGTATCTTTAATATTTTTTAACACAAATAGAGCTAACTTAAAGAGCAAAAAAGTTAGAGCTAAAATTGATGCCACACATGTGGCACATGTGACGCCCTCTATCAGTTACATTAAAGTATGTATAAAATTTTAATTTATCCTACTCAAAAGCATTTAATTGTAAATTTTTGTTCAAAAATATTTACAAACGTAAAAGATATAACAAAAAATAAAATTTTAAATTTCCACTTTAACACCCTGTATCTTTCTTAATATCAACATTTTATTAAAGCAAGTTGGCTTAAATCGTAATATTTTAATGTGCAGAATCTACGGTTTCTGTTTGTACAATTACTTAAGAACCACCCGGGGTGTATATATATATATATATATATATATATATATATATATATATATATATATATATATATATATATATATATATATATATATATATAGGGGAGACCGGGGAGAGTTCGGACACAGGGAGACATCGGACACATTTGAATTTCGCACATTTTTGAAGATGCACTGTTGTCATTTGGTAAACACAACCTTATTTGTACATAATTATAGGTTATGTATTGACAGCTGTGATTTCGGTCGTAGTCACAGAGTTATCTATTGTGAAGTGTTTTGTCGAGTTTTGTTCTAAAAATATCGGTGCAATCCAGAAGATATATTTTAAAATACATAGACTTACCACGTATAAAACTTTGGTGCTGTAATCTACTATACTTATTTCATTAATTTGCGTTTATGTTGTTGCAATATTTAGGTAAGTTTTTTTATAAACCCATTGTATTACCAATGTTTGCATTAGGGGAGAGTTCGGACACAGTGTCCGAACTCTCCCCTGTGTGTCCGAAGTCTCCCCTGATCTGTAGTTATTCTATTTTTCTCTTACAGCTCATAATGCCCCGTACATATACAAGGGTAACAGAACGACAATTTTCTGCAGACACTATGAAAAATGCCACATCAGAGGTGCTTGACGGCAAATTGAGCATTCGGAATAGCGCCAAAACCTACGGCGTTCCTAAATCTAGTCTTCTAGATTACATAAAGAAAGCTAGAGCTGTGGGTATAGACAACGTAACATTCTCTCCAAATTTCAAGCAATCTCAAGTGTTTACCGATATAATGGAAAAAATGCTTGAAAAATATTTATTAGATTGTTCTTCCATGTTTCATGGACTAACGCCTAAAGCTGCAAGACGTTTAGCTTTTGAATTTGCCAAGAAAAACCATGTTAAAATGCCTACTACATGGAGCGAAAATGAAGAAGCTGGAACAGACTGGTTTTCAGGTTTCATGAAACGTCATCCTGTACTATCTATTAGAACACCTGAAGCCACTAGTCTCGCTAGAATGACGAGTTTTAACAAAGTTACTGTTGAGACGTTTCAAAATAAATTAGAAGAAGTTTTACGTCGTCATTCTTTTGGATCTTCAGCGATTTTCAATTTAGATGAAGTGAGTCAATTAACAATTTTGTTTAGTTATTTTGATAATTAATATCACTTATTTTTTAGACTGGGGTTACTACAGTTCAGCGTGTACCTAAAATAATTGGAAGAAAAGGTCAACATCAAATAGGGCAGGTGACCTCACGTGAACGTGGAGAATTAGTTACACAAGTGGGCATAATTTCTGCTGATGGAAAAGCATTGCCTCCTATATGGGTATTCCCACGGCAACGTTTTGATGAAAACCGCATGATGAAAGGGGTTCCTCAAGTTGCTTTAGGATTAGTATCTCCTTCAGGATGGATGACAAGTGATAATTTTTTGAAAGTACTTAAACATGTTGTCAAAAATACACTCTGCTCTGATACTAATAAAATTTTACTAATCATGGATAACCACGAGTCCCATCTCTCAGTGGAGGGACTTGATTACTGCAAAGAAAATGGAATTACTGTTTTGACACTACCACCTCATACTTCTAATAAGTTACAACCTTTGGACCGAACAGTGTTTGGTCCTTTCAAAAAGTTTTTTAATGATGGTGCTAATTCCTGGATGTTGTCTAATCCTGGTCAGACACTTTCTATATATGACTTGCCTGCTATTTGTTCTTCTGCTTGGGACAGAGCTGCCAATCCAGTTAATATTAAAAGTGGTTTCAAGTGTACAGGTATTTGGCCTTTTGACAGGAATATATTCGGAGAAGAAGAGTTCTTATCTTCTTACGTGACAGATAGACCAATGCCTACTACAGAACCGGAACTCGGAAAAAGAGATTTTGATAGCTTGTCCAAACCGGGGCCAAGCAAAGTTTTAGTTTCTCCGAGTCACTCAACTTCTCCAAACATCATTTCTCCAGAAATGGTTAGACCGTTTCCCAAGGCGCCAGAACGTAAAACATCAAATAGAGGGAGGCCTAAGGGCAAATGTATCATTGCCACGGATACTCCAGAAAAAGACGAAATTGCCAACAGGAAACTAAAACGATCTGTTACAAGGAAAGTAAATCCTAAAAAAAGACAGAAAGTCACTAAAAAAATTGTTGAAACATCTTCTTCTTCTTCCTCTGAAGACATAATGAGCAATGAAAAATCCTCTGACTTCATAGAGCAAGATGACGAAGTGGATACAGAAGAAACAAATATTGCAAATGGTCAGTTTATAATTGCCAGAGTTTATGGAAAAACACCAGCTACATTTCGGCACTATGTTGCAGAAATTCAGGAAAAACAGATAAAAGGATACGACGTAAAATTTTATAAAAAACATGCCACTTCTAATCGGTTTATCTCCACTGAAGAAGATGCTTTTGTTATATTTGAAGACATAAAATGTATTTTACCGAAGCCCTTAAAAGATACACGTCAAAGATATGAAAATATGATCTATTTTAATACAGATTTAGAAGATTATTCATTGCATTAATTTTTTAATATCTAAACATGTCTATTTTTTTTAAATACATTTTTATAAGTAACATATGTTGTACTGTCCGAAGTCTCCCAGTACTGTCCGAAGTCTCCCAGTTCCTAGTCCGAAGTCTCCCCGTTTCTGGGGAGACTTCGGACAAATGACCCCCTGCAATATTTTTTTATTTTTGTTGTTAATTTATTGATTTGATATATTCTGCTCTTGATTGGTTATGCCTGAACCTTGGAAGCTTAAGTTAACTACTTTAAAAGGTAAATATATCAATACACTTTTCTAATAAAAATTAATTTTTAAAAATGGTCCGAACTCTCCCCGGTCTCCCCTATATATATATATATATATATATATATATATATATATATATATATATATATATATATATATATATATAATAGTCTCCCGTTTTATACCGCTGTCGCGACTTTGGGAGTATAGCAGGGTAGTCTGCTATATCTAGGGCCTACGGTATACAAGGAAGGTAACATGGCCAGTGCTACGCTTCAACCGTCTATTATTACCCCTGGTTTTACCCAAGGTACTCATTTTTATTCAGGCTGAGTCGACCTGGGGCCTATAGACATTTTTAAAATTTCTAGATGTTCTTGCCGGCGGTGGGATTCGAACCCCGGACCACCGGCTTGCGAGTCAAGCATCCTACCGCTTGCGCTACGCCGTAGCCTTGCATATATATATACATATATATATATATATATATATATATATATATATATATATATATATATATATAATAAAGGTACAAGATATCGGCATAGCTCGCAACAAAGAAAAAGAAATAAAATAAAACATGTGTATAAGATGGAAGACAACCGTATATACGTATTTCTGACTATTGGTCGTCTTCAGTACGGTGAATATATATATACATGGACATCAAATAGCAAACATTCTTGCATCATTCTTTGTTTCTGTTTCAAATAGATACTATAAAAACACGATGTTTTATCTTTAACTGACCTGCGTCATGTCATCTCTCGTATCATTATTACGACACTTCAGAGTGTTGAAAAGAACAAAACAACAGCAATAATTAACAGAAATATTATTCCATGACGCAATATTGATGCTTAATTAATAATAATCAACTATAACAATGTAATTTTCATGTTTTTAATGCTGTATAGGAATTTAATTGGTTAATCGAACGATTACAATGCCGTCGATTGTAAAAATATGAAAAAATAAAACATGGTATTAATACCAGCATTTAATGTAACCATTATTGTTTTTAAAAATCTAATAAAAGGAATTTATTTTGTCACGTGGAGATCTATATGAATGAAACGTATATAGTCCGGTTAGTATGGGCGCACTGGCTGGGAAAAATACTCTCTTTATAACAAAAGTGCGTGTTGCCCGAAGAAAATGATAGTTAAAAATTATACCAAAAGGTACTTAGCAACTGATGGAACTTTGTCTGATCTCCACAATTGTTGGGGGGACAGCTTATAAAATTCCTTTCCCCAGCGTGTACAGTACCAAATATTTAAGGACCATGGACTGTTAAGGAGTTTCCTTCGATATCTGTAAGCAGACTTCACGGCGATGATTCCTTATGTGTTTGGTTTGATAGGGTTGTACTTAGAGAAAAATAAAGCGTAATTAATCGATACTACACATTTAATAACTAGAGAATATTTACAACAGCACTATTACTAATTAAAGAGTTCGCTTTAACACATTGTTTATTCATACCGGCGTTTTAGGGGAGCGCGAGTATAGCGGAAACTAAGGCATTTCACTCAATTTTTAATGACACTTATAATGACATTTATAAAAAAAATATTTTTAGGCAAGAAGTACAGTCTGTCACATAAGATTCAAGCCAATATTTGTGAAAACCAAAAATAAATTAATTTTAATATAACTTGTTGTTTTTATAACAGTAACTTTGTTCTAAAATACATCGTTTTAAAGGTATAAACAATTAAGGGTCAGAAAAAACTTTTTAAAAATTATTCTGTGAAAAATTAATATCCTTAAGTTTAGCAATCGTCAAATTAAAACTAAAACTACATTTTACAAGATCCCGAATAGTTTTTATCGGTATAGTATAAGGCAAAAGTTGTTCCTAGATTTTTTTTAGTAAAATGCTTACTTTAAGCGTAAAATGCAATTAATTAAACAATTAAAAATGACGAAAAAAGCCAATATTAGCGTTTTTCGAAGCGATTTTTCAATAGGTTGAACATCGAACTTAAAAAAAAAACAAAAAATATGAGAAAAAAAATTTATTTTAAATAGTTTTAAAATAAGGAATTCAATTTTGATTTTATATTGAAAAAGTCAGATTAAAAAATTCATAAACAAATTGATATACCGTTGCGTTTCGGGATTTAGAGAGTTGACGAACGTCTGAACTTTAAAGGCCGGTTTTCACGCTACGTCTTATTGTACGTTTTGTTGGATAGGACAAATCCTATACAATAAAACGTGGCATGTAAACAGCAAAACGTACGTCTTGTCGAATCGAAATGAAATCCAAGGTCAGATCGTAGAAATGATGGGAGAAGCATAGTTTTGCGAGAACTGATAGGATAAAACGTTACGTGAAAATACATGTTCAGACTTCAGACAAGTCGTCCGATCTTGACTTATTTGACGACTAGTTCCACTGCAGTTCGTTTCATTTTTCCCAAAAAAAGGCTAATGTCAGATTTGCGGCAATGCACCCACGATTTTCTAGGGAATTTATTGAATTGTATAAAAGTTTTTAAGTAGTTATGTTTTAAAACCAAGTAGATTGCATTACAGGTTTCAGGAATTATTTGGCTTAACGCTGGTTTGGATATTATGATTGTGAACTCCAAGTCCTTGACGCTGCGTCTTGTTGTAAGATATCTGAGAGTTGCTGTGAGTCTTTCATGGGGTGTAATGGCTTTTCTCATGAGGTGTCTTATTTCAATATGTATGGTGTTACCAACTCTAGCAATTGACAATAGGCTGAGGTGTCCATTCGCAAATAATTGCGCCAGTCATCTGGTTCGCCTCTTTTAGTAACGAGACGTGGGAATACTGGCTTCTTTTTAGAAGCCCACTCTCTTGACCATCCTGTCTTTTCCCTCTTCATCCCCTTTTTCCTCAGTCGTAGTATCTTTATAGTTGAAAAAATAAAAGAAAGCAGCCGTGTTTCCTCCATAATAAAAAAAAAACACTAAACAAACTTCACACAACTGAAGACTCAGAATTAGAAATGAGGTAGAAAACGGAAGGAAAAACGTAGTGTGTATACACTGGACAAAACGTACATTTTGTCGTACGTTTTATATGACTGACAAAACGTACAATAGGATGTAGTGTGAAAACGGGCCTTAACGTTCAAAACACATTGGTTATTTCTTACCCACCCGCTGACTCTTGCTTTAATCGAAAGATTATGATGCTACTACGTTATATTAACAAGTTTACCCGACGTTTACCACGGGAACCTGCATATTATAAACAAAAGGTAAATTGGCTAAAAAAAATGTATTTGTCGAAAAATTGTTATATAAAAATTTTTGACCATCACTTTCTCTGGGCAACATTCACTTTTGTTATTAGGGGACTATTTCAAGTAATATTGTGTAAAAATATGGAATGAAAATATTTTTCCTAGCCAGTGCGACCGTAATACCCGGACTAATAGTAAAACAAAACATATAATAGTCCGGAGCATAGATGGCCTTGGTTTTGAACTTTTAGTTAAGGATTTTCTCAAGCTCGACAGTGCAAGTATAAATAACTCGATCGATTTTCTTCAGGTTGTCAGCTTTTTCTAATCCTTTAACTATCTTTATCTCTCTTTCTGACTGAACGGCCCATTGAATGCGGTTTTGTCTTGTTTTGATATTAAATTGATTTAAAATAAAAGCGTATATCATTATGACCTATGTTAATGGACAAACTCCTCCGAACTTCTAAGCCAAACTCCTTTTACACACACTCACAAATATATATTCAACACATAATGGCCAAAGACATGCATATACGAATAAAAATAAAATAAACTTTAATATGGACCTTCATTCCAATACGCACCCAAACCGGATCCACAGATGATACCAATTTTGGGCTTGATGGGAACCAATTTCTTCAAAAATTCGGCAGTTTCTGTTAAAGTTTCGTAAGTATATCTGAAAAGAAAGAAATTTAATTAAATTTTTATTTTTTGTTTAATTTTTTATGTAAACTGTACAGCCTCGAAGTATTTTGAAACCCAAAAACCCCATAAAATTACTTTTCTAAAAACTAAGTTTTGAAAGTATTATTGATAAATTTACTTTGCTTTGCAATAAGATCTGTTTCGAAGGAACTAAATTTATCTTCTGTCAAAATGGCATATTTCTCATTGTTCGAGTCCCATCTTCGATATGGGCTTCCATTTTGGGGTTCTAGTACAGCGGCCTAATTTGATACTATTTTTAAGTTGTAAAAAAGAGCAATTCGTTATCTATTTGGTCTCAAACAAACAACTCATTGCAAGACCTACTTAAAAAATTACGGAATTTTGACGCTTCCTTCTTTATTTATTTTGGAAACGGTTTGTTTGATTCGCAAGCATCTAAACATTTTTCCCGATAGACCTGATCATGGCTACTGCATTAGAAATTCGGATTGTAACGTTTATTTACCGATCCCGTCCACTCAGCTAGTAAAGAATTCTATTCTATATAGTGCAAAACAACTTTATAATCACCTTCCAAGAGAAATTAAATCCGCAACATCTTTCATTAAGTTTCGTAAGATGACAAAAATCTATCTCTCTGAAAGACCATATTATTCAGTTGACGAGTTTCTTAATGTATAACAAAGAAACAAAATTAGTATTGTTTATAATTACATTTGGGTGTCTCAAGCAGTGGCTACAATTTGTCTCATTTGTTGTTGTCTGTACAAATTATGTAAGTGATACAATAATTTTACTAATTTAAAATTGTATTGTTCTGTTTTTTTATTATATTTGTTTTTGTTTTATACTTTTTATACTTTTTGTACTTTTTGACTGATTTTTTTAGCTTTGTCCATAAAATTGTTCAATAATTTTCAGTGACAATAAAGCATATTTCTATTTCTATTTCTATAAAATGCAGTAGTTCAATGAATAATGAACGTTTATCATAACAGAGCATCAGAGTTCTGAGTTTTTATTTCATAAGAATTGGGCAAATAACCACTGAGTATAGTCAAAATAAAAAAAAGTTGTCCATCCAACCCGGAATTACCCTATAATGTGAAATAAAATCATTGAAATTTAATAAACGGTTCAAAAGAAAAATAGCTTAAAACTTATGGTACATTTAAGGTGGTGTTTTAACTTTGGAGAGTAGTGTATTTATATATTAGGAGATCCCAGACCTGATGGAAATCCTTTAATAAATAAAATAAATATTTTCAAACCACATACTATATTTCTATTAAATTTTCAGAGAAATGTATGTTTCATTGAATGAATTTCATAATGTGGGAAATACCTTTGTGGAATACCTACTTTGTGGAATTTCCGTACTTATCTATTATTGGTTCATCGTCCCAATCATAAAATTATAATAAAGTAACTATTCAGTTTTAAGCTTAATAAAAAATCCACAGTGTAATAAAAAATGCGTAATATAAAATCTAGTGGAATTTTTTAGATTTATTTAAACTTATAAATGGAGATTAATGAACAATAGATAGCAGGATTTACTTAACAAACCTTCCCAAGGCAACTACTCTGTAAACGGATATAAAATTAAAAGCCAAGAGCATAAATATCTGTTGTACACAAAAAGAAAAATGTCAGATAAAATATTTTTTAAACTGTAAACATCTGCTATATGTAATATTATATAGGGAGTATCTACAGTGACATTTACAGGAAGTACCACAGAGCAAATTCAGGAGGAACTGCAATCCTAGTGAGAAAAGGAATAAATCATACATTACAACAGACGTCAGCACTAAATACTATGGAAGCAACAAGAATAAAAGTCCAGATGAAACAAGGTGAAATAATGATCACTTGATCATATATAAGGCCAACAGATCCTTTAAACGAGGATGACCTGGATGCGTTCCTGAACATAGAAGAATCGTCCATAATAATAGGAGACCTAAACGCCAGATCCCCTAACAAGAACGATAGAGCTTTAAACAGAAACGGAAGAATATTAAATAATTATTTAGTGAACAACAAAGACATCGTGAAAATTGGCTCCATCGAACCCACCCACTTTCCACAAAATGCTCTGCCAACCAATTTGGATATAGTAGTGGCTAAAAAGCTATGACTACAAAAGGAGATTTGGACCATAAACGAAGAATCCTGAGACCACAACCCCATACTCCTAGAAAAAGGCAAAAACGTTGTCAAACTAGTGGGCATAGGAATTGGAAAGGTTCTTACAATCTAAAACCCGCAATAAACACAGGAAAGTCTAGAATTCGAAAACACCATAAAAGAAGTATTACACCATAAATTAAGTATTAATCAGGAAATAAATCAGAAATGATAAGGGAAAATAACAGAGCCAAAAAGAGAGCCAGGAGAACAAGACATCAGGAAGACAAAAATAGGGCAAAAGAAGAACGGGGGCCAAAACATGCAAGAAATAATAAATCCCACATCACCCAGAAAAATAAGTCAACTGATCAGAAGAAGTTCACCAATGAAAGCACCTGATCTAGACGAATTCACTACCAGGGCTTTGAAGTATCTTCAATTGTATATTTAACAAAGATAACAAACGCAGTACTAAGATACAAGCTCTTTCCAAACCGATGGAAGAAAGTCCATATAATCATGATACCGAAGCCAGAAAGGAAAGAACAACACATTTCCGCAAAATTACAGTCTGATTAGCTTACTTCCAGCAGTCAGCAAGATAGTAGAATGAGTCATCCAAACCAGACTCTAAACAATCAGAGACAGACAGACTAAGATTAATTCCAGAAGCAAAATTCCGATTCCGAGCTGAATATTCCAGCGAACTACAAGTACTCAGACTTACAGAATACATAGCAGCTGCATTCAATGACGAACAATATACAGAAGCAGTCTTCCTCGATGAAAGCAAAGCCTTCTACAGAGTGTGACAGAAGGATTGACATACAAATAGATAGATTATGGATACAGCGGGCCATGACGATACTTATCTCCTGGTACCTAAGCGGCCGGAGGTTCAGAGTCTAGATAGGACAAGTTATATCTGAACATGGAGCCCGGAAGCTGAAGTATCAAAGGCAGTCTTATCAACCCTTCTGTATAGCATATATAAAGTAGACGTTCCAAGAACACCCGGACCATTACTCAGCCTTTTATGCAGGCGACACTGCAATCACGGCAAAACACAGGAACCTGGATATAGCTGTAAGAAATCTACAGACGGCACTGGATACAGTAGAAGAATGGGGTGTCCAATGGAAAATATTTATACTCAGTTAAGTGTAAGTTAAAATAGTTAATTCCAGAGAAGACGCAAGCATTTATTTTCAAACAAAAAGAGGTAGGCCAGAAGAACAGCTAATAGTACAAGACAGACTCATCGAATAGTAGAATGAAGAATGAAGCTATAGGAATCATAATGGACCAAGGTTTAAGGTTGACACCACACGTAAACGCGACAGTCCAGAAAACAGCAACGGCCATAGCCGCAATAAGAGAACTCACAGAAAGAAGAAGCAAATTAGCTATGAAAACAAAATTAAGATTGATAAACAGCATCATACTACCAATAATTACATATACATCTCTTGCATGGGGACGTACAAGTCGTAGCAACAAAAAAAGATTCAAGCAGCACACAACAGCTGCCTTAGAGAAGCTGCAAACGTGCCCAGATACGTCGCTGAACGGTCCCAATTCAGAGACTAAAACAAATAAGGGTCCTATATATTATGGAGAAAAAAGCCAGAACAAAATTCGCTCAGTAGTACTTCAAGGAAGAATACAAGTACACGTAGTACAAGTAGTAGTGTTGTACAAGTACAACAAAAAGAAGATACAAGTAGCACACAATAGATGCTTAAGAGAAGCTGAGAATATGCTCAGAGGCATAAACCATGTGCCCAGCTGAACGTATCCTAATTAGAGATCTGAAGCAAGTAAGGGTACTAGAGATAGTAGAAGAAAAGGCCGGAATAAAATTCGCCGAGCTCGAAGACCACCCGAACTCAATATATGGAAGGAAGCACAGACACCATAATAACAAAAGTTAGAAAATATCTAAAAAAGTCTAGATAATACTGTAGCTCTATCAAAAGAAGACATCACACTCGCCTTAAGACATCGTATTTCACATAACATGATTTCTCTTTCAGACATTCCTAAAAAAAAACTAAAAAAAGGCAGCAGCCACCAAAAAAATTAAAAAATTCAAAAATAAAATATATATCTGAATGTCATTTTAGGAGTTTGGAAGTCTCACAGGCTGGGCTGATTTATACTGCTTGCTTACTTGTAGAATGACATAGGAATTAAACTGAGCGGGATGGACATTTTTAAATGGGATTATACGACAAATTATGCATTATTTGAAAACTAGTTTCAGTTCCTTGTCAATGACATTTATAAGATAAAACTTTCTGATGGCATTTATTATCTTACAAAATGGCGGACGTTCTCAATTTTTAATGATTATGTCACTGAATCTTATTAAAAACTATGAACAATAATATTAAAATCTGAAGTCCAATATGCTATAAACAACTCAAAATCTGGCAGAGCCCCTGTGCAAGATAAAGTTCACATCAAGCTGAATAGACTTATAGATAAAGACAATTTCAGTGCAATAACTATCCTCTTTAACAAAATATAAATCTGGTGAGATACCTATAGAATGGCTACTATTGACCTTTGTTCCGCTACCAAAAACCAAGAATCCCAAACATTGTAATGACTATATTATATTAATCAGTTTTAGTCACAATTATTTAAAACATTTTTAAAGATTATACATGTACAGAAACTGTGAAGCGAATATGAGTAATAGACAGTTTGGCTTTCGTAATGGCTTCGGATCGGTAGAAGCTCCGTATAGTTTCACAACTTTTGCTCAAAAATATCGAGCCCAACAAAAAGATCTTTTTGTCTCATTTATAACTAGAGAAAACTTTCGAAAAAGTTAAACATAACATTCTCATGGAATATCTAAAACGAAAAGGACTCGACAAAAATGATATTAACATAGTGAGAAACCTCTATTGGAACCAACAGGCTGTGATAAAATTAGATGGAAACAGCACGGATGCACATAAGATAAGTAGAGGAGTGAGTCAAGGCTGTGTACTTTCACCATTACTATTTAATATATGCTTCGAAGAGTAATTTACACAAGCACTTGAAACTGTACAGAAGGGATTAAGATAAATGGTGAAAATATAAATAACATTCGTTATGCCGACGATACAGTAGTTTAATAATAAACATAAAGAAAACAAAAATCATGGTTATCACTATCAGTAAGAGAGGTAAAGTCATAACAAGGATCCAGATAAAAAATGAAGATATTGATTAAGTAGACAAATTGAAATACTTAGGAGTCTGTATTACTGAAGATCTAAATCCGAAATCAGAATAAAGCAATCAAGACTTGACTTAGTGAGAAAGCTGGAAGCTTTTGAAATGTGGCTTTTTAGAAGAACTTTGAAAATACCATGGACCGATCATATTACGAACGAAATGGTGTTGCACAGAATGGGAAGAGACAGAGAACTTTTGACCACCATTAAAAGGATAAAGACAGCATATTTAGGGCACACACTTAGAAATGATAAGTACAAGTTGTTGCAGCTGATTATGAAGGGTAAAATTGAAGTAAAAAGGGATTCTGGTAGACGACAAATATCCTGGCTAAAAAATATTCCCGACTGGACCGGGTTAAACACATTGACTCTTTTAAGAAAAACAGAAGATAGAGACGAATTTGCAATGGTTATAGCTTATAGCTACCACTTTTACTCTCCACCTTTTGTGCTATCCCTAAAAATACAAACGCTAAATATTGCAAAGAATACAGAACAATATCACTAATAAGGCACATTCTTAAATTATTCCTGAAAATAATACATGGTGGTATAAATAAAAAACTGGAAGAAGGAATAGTTGATAGTCAATTTGGGTTTAGAAACGGACTAGGAACCAGAGAAGCGTTATTTGCTTTTAATGTGTTAGCTCAAAGACGCATGGATATGAATGTTGATGTGCATGTTTGTTACGTTGATTTTGAAAAAGCATTTGACAAAGTAAGACACGAAAAATTAATCCAAATTCTAAAGACAAAAAACATAGACCATAGGGTCTTACGAATAATAACAAACCTCTACTGGAATCAAGTACTGGAGCACAAATCGTAATAGATAACGAACCCAGTCCAGAAATTAAAATCAGGAGAGGACTTAGGCAGGGATGTATTATGTCCCCATTACTATTTAATGTATATAGTGAAGCCATTTTTGAAGAAGCATTACTATCTCAAAGTGAAGGAATAATAATTAATGGAAGATCTATTAACAACATAAGACATGCAGATGACACCGTGATTATGGCAAGCTCTGGTGAACAACTCCAGTTACTGATAAACAGAACAAACAGTTTCTGTGAAAAATATGGACTAAAACTGAGTATAAAAAAGACCAAATACATGATAATAACAAAGAAAACAAATATACCAACAAACATACATTTGGGAAATGTACCGATAGATAGGGTTGATAAATACAAATACCTAGGAACCTGGATTTCAGACAATAATGATCAAACAACCGAAATAAGAACAAGGATAGAAATAGCAAGAAATGCGTTTGTAAAAATGAAAACAATTCTCTGCAACAAAGACCTTAGATTAGAACTGAGAGTAAGAGCACTGATATGCTACGTGTTTTTGATACTGCAATATGGACTTGAAAGCTGGACATTAAAGCAAGAACACATAAATAAGTTACTGTTACTATTAAATTAAGTTCTTTGAAATGTGGTGTTACAGTAGGATGCTTAGAATAGCATGGACACAGAAGAAAACTAACACGGAAGTATTGCGAGAAATGGGCAAAGAATGTGAAATAATAAACACAATAAAAATAAGAAAGTTACAATATCTGGGACACATAATGAGGGGACAGCGATATGAACTGCTAAGGCTAATAATACAGGGAAAGATAAGAGGAGGAAGGAGTATAGAAAGAAGGAGAGTGTCATGGGTGAAGAATTTAAGGAACTGGTTTAAATGCAGTTCTATAGAACTCTTCAGAGCAGCAGTAGATAGAGTAAAGATAGTGATGATGATATCCAACCTCCGATCGGGAGACGGCACTTAAAGAAGAAGAAGATAGCTTATAGCCAACCTTCATTAGTGGATTCGGCACTAGAAGAAGAAGAAGATGAACGTATATCTTAGTTTAGTTAATCAAAGAAATATTAATTTAAGCTTAATTGTTCATTAAATAAAATACAGTAATTGTTTATGTTTTATCTGGGACATATAGTGAAGGGAAGTCGATATAGAATACTATAACTGATCCTTAAAGGTAAAATAGAAGGCCGTAGATGTGTAGGAAGAAAACAGATTTCTTGGTTAAAAACATTCGTGAATGGAGTCAGATATCAAATGCAGTACAATTATTCTGTGCTAGCCAACGTTGGATAATGCTGATATGGCAAGTGAAGAAGAAGAAGAAGAACTGTTTATAATTTAAATAATTCAATATTTTGAGGTTCTAAATCTGAAACTGATAAGTATGTACAGTGTCATTCAAAAATTAGATTTAAAAGATAAACGTATGGTCAAATAAGAACAACAAACCGGAACAGAAATCGATATTTTGTTTAAAGAAAAGTAGTAATTATTACTAGAACAAGCAAATAAGAAGAAAATTGCATATCCAAAGAAAATATCAGACAATACAAGAAAAACAAGAAATACTGAGACATAAAAAGAAACACTTAATTATGTTAAGAAGAGGATAAAGAAGAAGTAGTATCGTCAAGGAAAGTATAAGAAAATGATTTAGAAAAAATATAAAGAACAAAAAAGGCAACTTTTAATGATTTAATAGACTGGAATGATGGTTTTGCTAGACTCAAGAATTGCAGTAATAAATATCGAAATATATATAATTTGAACATAACCTAACCTAACCCTAACTGACTTGTTCTAAAGATTTCATGCTTTCTCCTTTTAAAAATAACTATTTCAGATTGCCAGAAATGTATTGATACAATATTTATACGATCAATAACGTTTAAAGACAAAAGAGATAAAAAAGCCAATACTATATAAGTATAACCTTAATCCAAACTTCAAATCGAATTTGAATCGATACCTCTAATAATCTAATCTAATTTATGTTATTTCGGATAATTATATTTGTCTTAGATTTGTACTAACCAACAATGAGGATATCTTATTTTTTTTATAATATTAAAAAACGGATTTCGTAATCGTTGGTTAAGTATAGTGAACTCAATATCGTTAGTGTTTTTCTAAATAAACATGACACAATAGTTTGTTACGGGCAAGGGTTAAGATAACATGTGTAACTTAATACCAATGAACTACCTTACATCATATTTAACTTAAGGTTCTTATAACTACATTACAAAAGTTACATCAGCCAAAGTTAGTTATGTGATTATGACTCGGACTATTATCACTTCTGGAATCTGCGAGTTAAGTCAGATGGAATATGTAACTTTTTAGTCTGCGCGCAATTTACGTTTCCACAAATAGTTTCTAGCTAAAACATTTAGATGTACTCCCATTCTAACACTATATTTAACACTGAATTCCGTAATTACGTCTTTGACTGTTGGTAGAGAAATGTATCTTTGAATAACACTATTGGTAACATAACGAGGAGGGTTGACAACAACTTGTAAACATCTATGCTGAAACCTCTGACGAATTTCTATGTTTGAACTACTTGCTGTACCTCAAAGCTGGATTCTGTACGTTCAAATGGGTTTTAGTATTAACTTGTAAAGCAGAATCTCGTTTTCTAACGATAATTGCAACTTTCGACCAAGGAGACAGTAGGTTTGTCAGTCCGAGCTGTTTGCGTGTCATAAAGATGTTTTTGCCATGATAGTCCTTGTTCTAGATGAATTCCCCGGTATTTGGCGTCTTTACCTTGTGGAATTTGACATTTATTAATTGTTACTGATGGGCAGTTATCCGTTCGTTTTGTGAATCTCACATGAGTAGATTTCGACAAAGTCGCCATTTCTTAAGCCATTCTTGGATCATATTGATATTGTTTTGCAAGTTGTGTGATGCAAATGTTGCAACCATTGTGGCATTTGAAGTCGGTAAATCACACGTGTGCAACAGATAGAGAGGAGATTCAAAAATATTTCCCTGTGAAACACCAGATAGGATTGGAATGATGTAAGAATAGTCGTCTTTTTGTTGTACTATGAAGTTTCTGCCATTTAGATAGGATTTTGGGAATTGAAAGTAAGCATATAGTAGGTATTGTTTTAATTTGTAAAAGAGGCCGTTATGCCAACCTTAGCAGAAGCTTGGAAAATGTCAAAATGTCAAAGTCATCAATTTGTCTCTGCACTTGTTCGATAGTCCCATATTTTTTTTGAAAATCAAATTGAAGTTCGAGAATGTTTTAAGTCACTTTATATAGACTTTCTCAAATATTTCGGAGATCACCGGCAATAGGCTAATAGGTCGATACGATGCGACTTCAGAGAGTTTTTTTCCTGGTTTCGGGATCATCTGGATAATTTTAGAAACTTTCCAGATTTACGGAAAATAAAAAAGTCGAAACATTGCATTAAAGATATATTATTAATGCCATGTCTTTTGCAGAAATTTCTTGAAGAAATTTGCCTGTGAGCAAATCAAAACCAGGTGCTTTATTTGGATTTATTTCATGCAGTAATGTTTCTGATGTGATTTCTGATAGAAGGATTTAAAACTTTTTGCAGGACGTGCTTTTTCTAACGTGATTTATGATGGGAAGGGTTTAAAGACTGTTTGCAGAGGATTTTTAAATACTTCCACTTTTCTTTATCGTTCCTTATCCAGGAGTTTTTCCCATCTTTGATAGATGGATTAATTACTTATGTTTGCTTTAATTTCTGGTGGCTTTACATAAAGAATATTTAGTTTTTCTTTATAGGTATTAGGTGTTCCAAGAGAGAGCTCTGTCGGAGACAAAAAACAATAAATCACCTAGAGAAGATCGAATAGTTGTTAAACAAACCAAAGAAGAAGGAGAAACGTTAATAAATGAGTTGAAAAATATGTTTCATGTTTGTTTAACAAGGGTCTTAACTCCCTCCCAATGGCATAATGCAAAACATTTTACCTTGGAAAAGTTCCGGAAAATAAGGAAAATGTTCTTAAGTTTTGGGCAAGAAAGGTGAAAATGGCTACATTTTGTTGCTCCTGAATATGGGAAAATGGATCTATCGTGTCTTGTGGAAATTCAATTGGACAGGTCATTCCTCCAATGATCATTTTCAAAGGAAAGCGACGCAAGCCAGAATAGAAAGATTATTTTCCACCTGGAACAGTGGTAGAAGGGACAGACAAGGGCTCAATGAATATATCGACCTCTATCAAGTGGCTACATTATTTTGACAAATACAAGCCTGCAGGAGAAGTTCTTTTGATTTTTGATGGAGCATCGTCACATTTAGATCTAGATTTTTGTGAAGTTGCTGAAGGTCACAGTATTAGACTGTACTGCTTACCTAGCAAAACGACTTATGAGCTACAGCCCATGGACAATTCAGTATTTAAACCATTCGAGTAATATTGGGATGACGAAACCCAATTACATTGGTCTACAAATAAAGAGGGTGAAAACAGAGTAATTAATAGACGGGTATTTGGAAAAATCTTGGTATTGCCAAAACCAGCGTTCTACTCCAAGCTGCAGTATGCTGTGAAGACAGCAAAGTATGTTTTTTGCAAAAAATACGAAAAGGATGTTCACGATAAATGAATAGGGTTGGCATCTAAAGACAAAGTGCCGAATTTTGTATGTTCATGGTGTGAGAAGTGTCGTATGTCCTTGTCATTGATTTCATTGCCATGAATATGCTTAATAAATTAAATTTTTGGTTGGGCGATATTAATGACTCAGTGTGGGCCATATTTGGAAGATGGGTTGCTAACAAGACCCTACTATAAAAGTTAATAATTTATTTGATTATGATAATACTAATTACGAAATCATTTTTTTGTATTTTATTTTTATATTACTAGAATTGAAGTATATTACATAAAAAGGTAATAATTGTTAGGTGGGCCTCATTTGGTACACGTACTTATAAATCGATAATTTTTACTTTACTTTTAATAATGATAGATAAGACCAAAAGCAAATTAGATATGGATTCACGAATAAAAAGTACAAAAATTACAATTAATAAATGTAATGTTGTCCAGTAATACATATATCAACAGCATTTATTTTCCTGTTTGGAAAAATTGGACTGCTAGTTTAAAAAAGTGTGAAATAAGAAATGAAAAATAAATAAGTAGAACAAGTGAGTATTGGAGACGAGAAATAAATGGACAAACACCAACCCAAGAATGTTGCACATTGAGTAACAATTACATAATTCAAAATAAATTCTATCCAAATGTATTTCTTGGAAATTCCAAAAATTAATTTACAATAAAAATATCTTTACGATAAGTGACTCCAAAAATAATTTATCAAATGGAACATTTTTTGCAACTCCTCGATATAAATTTATGATGTAACTTTTAACCTTCTTTATCTAAATTGAGTGTTAGAACATCAATTTATGTAACTTACTTCTAACCTAATTATAAACATATCAGCAAACTATTCATCAAAAAAATTAAAAATGGATAAATAAATATATATACATATATAAATATAAAATATACAGATTAATGAACATGAGTGATAACAATTTACAAAAAATGAACTAATGATTTATTTGAAATCAGGTAAACGAAATGGCCTAACAAATATGCATGTAAACAAACATTAAGCAAGATTTTGTCCAGAAAATACACGTAATTAAGAATAAACTACTCGCAGTGTTGACTCGTGAGGGGGCTGCCGGACACCGCCCTCCTCATAAAAATGATGTACAAACAATAATACAATAATTACATTAAGGCCCGATAACGCCCGATAAAGGCATGCGGTTACCATGGAAACGACAAGCAGTAACTATAATCGTTTCGAAGCTCTAAAGACACGGAGCTAAGACGATATAAAAGCCCCGAGATAAAACTTACCGTCGATTGGTCAAGGATCACGCGTAGACACGTACTGCATAATTGATTTGTGTTAATAGTTAAGAAGTTAAGTAGAAGTCTTAAGAAATGATAATGAGGGTGAGTAAATTAATGAACCTCAACTTTAGTTCTTTGAGTTCTCTTTTCACATATTTCTTAAATTGCATTATGGTTTTAATTAAAATTGTTTTCAATCAGAACTTGGGACATACGTAGTAATCGCGGAGTGTGTCAAGCTTAAAAAATACTTGAGTTTGTAACCTTGCAAATAATCCAAGCGTGGCCTTATTTACCATGCACTATTTCCACAACAAAAAGTTGACCTACTGATCGACTAATATAGTCATAGACAAGGAAGATTATAAAAACAGAAAACAATGAAATTAAGGGGAAGTTGATAACTTAAAATCAAGTTAGTAAGACGGTAATTTTATTCAAGATGTCTTCTTCTTCAAGTGCCATCTCCGCGGCGGAGGTCGGCAATCATCATAGCTATTCGGACTTCTGATTCAAGATGTAAGCATACGTAATTAATACATCATTCAATAAGTAATGACATCAGTAATAACCCCGTTGTAAATAATAGCTAATGAATACGTAACACCACAGTTTAGAACTAAGACAAAAATCATAATCTATACTCTTGTATGGAGCAGAAGTGTGGACCATAAAAGTATCCAGCATAAACTGAATTGAACCATTAAAAATGTTGATGAATGTTGTTGTGTCAATATCCGTCTATGAATATTGATTCATAGACGGATATTGAAGATATCTTAGACGGTAAGGAAAGCTAACGATGAAGTGCAAAGGGGGTCAACAAAAGAGAGAATTACAAAAGACGGGTAAATACCGGAAAATGTCCTATCTAGGACCTATATTGAGGAAAAATTGATATAGAATACTACAACTAATTCTTAAAGGTAAAATAGAATGTCTGAGAAGTATAGGAAGAACAGGTTTCTTTGATAAACAACATTCGTAAATGGAATCAGATATCAAATAAAAGACAATTATTCCATTTGGCAGAAGATCAAGAAACCTTCGCAATGGCAGTACACTATAAAATTATGGACTCATTAGTTGTTTTTGTAGATATAAATCCAAAACTATTTTATGGTATAATTGGTGCAGTCCTAATATCAGATAGTACTATTAGTGGAAAATCAGATCTCCCGATGAATATGTCGGAAATGGTATGATATTGTGTCCAGATAGTGAACATAAAAAGCGTAAAGATTTATCAAACGATGCGAAGGAAAACCCTTTGTCTGAAATATTACGATGTAAATGGAAGACAATGGGTAAGACGTAATCTGAGAAGATCGGAAAATTATACAAAATTTTTCATGTTCTAAAAATGTGCTTCCCTCGATTTCACAATTAGAAACTTCAGTACAATTTTTCAAGTTTCTTTTTTCCAATAGTCTTATTGAGCAAATCACATTCCACTCAAATTTTTGCACAGTGCAATAACGTCCAGATAAACAAGTTAAGTTAATATTAAAAAAATATGAAATAGAACAGTTGGTCATAAATATTGGTTACAGAGCAATTAGCAAAGCGATAAATGTAACAGATTCGAAGGAATAAAAAGTTTCTTGCATTTCGATAACATTAAGAGTATCATTGAAAACGAGCAGCCTGGACAAGACAGATTATTCCAAATCAGATCTGTTCTAAGCCAAATCAGAGAACAGCTACTAGTGGTATTGAAAGAAGAATTTCTAGCTATAGACGAACAGATTATACCAACAAAAAGTATATTATACCCACATAAGTTGGGCTTCAAAAACTTTGTGCTGAGTGGTATTTTGGGATTCAACTATGACTTTGATTTGCTTGCTGGTTCCCAAGTAACGCTATACCTCCAGAGTATTAGGTATGATTAGCAATGTGGATGTAAAATTAGCAGACTCGATACCAAAATATAAACATTACAAGTTATTTTTTGACAATTGGTTCATCAGCATACCTCTTATGATATATCTGACCAAAGAGGGTAACCGTGTTCCAGCTAAGAAAGAAATAAAGAAGCGAGGTAGGTGTCATATGGTCAAGAGTGTAGAAAATAAAGACACTGTGGATCTCAGTATAGTACTCTAGTGTGAATAAAAATCATTACTACCTCAACATGTCAACATATGCAGAAAGTGAACCAGAAGAAGAAAAAGGAAGATTTTTCAAACGAAAAATTAAACATAAAACATCTTGCCCTAACAGTACCTTTATCTAAATTAACTACTACCATGAACTGTTAGTTATTGGGACAGAAGAGTGAAGTAATTTGATATGTCCCTTTTGGATCCCAAACTGACAATACCCGATGATTTATGCAAAGCTGGAAAACAAACAAGACAGAATAGATTAAGAAGACCGTCAAGTAGTGGTCTTCAGCAGATGTATCAGTTTGAATAAAAAAATGGACCCACTCAAGAACACATCCACAAAGATAGGTTTGACCATTTTCCCTATTTGAAAGAGAGAACGAGGTCAGTATTCAAATTTCCAATCACAATGAATAGACACGTAGTACATACAAAAATTCAAAACAGAAGAATCAGAATAGTTTGTAAAAAATAAAGGGGTTACACATGAGATACATCCTCAGCAATATTGTTTGAGCTTGCCTTGGAATAAATAGTAAGGAAATTCACGAAAGGGACACTTAGAATGAGAGAAGGACAAGCATATGACGACTACTACTGAAAAACAATGGAAATTTTTTTTAATAACAAAAACTAAAATAATGAGTGGAGAGGGGGTACCCCTTTAAGTGGGGAGAAGGTGCTAAGAATCCCTCGATCAGTCAATAATGTCTCAAATGAGGCTCAAAATATATACAAAACTACTGAAAGAAAACAACATCCAGAAAAAAGTTAAAAAAGAGTTTAATAATAATTTTTGCGAAAATAGTTGACTACTAGCGCCATAGAAGAATAGTGGAACAAAATGAGAGAAAAGGCATCTATTACCATACTATCGCATTAAAATCTTCTTAAATAAAAAAGAAAAGAAGCAGGAATGGATGAAAGATAAAATATTGCAGATAATGGAAGACTGGAAGAGCAAAGGAAATTAAAGGGTAAAAATGTCAATGAATACAAAAAGTTGCATAAGAATATACTACGAGAATTAAAAATTGCAAAAAAGCATGGTTGATGGAGAAATGTACGGGAATTGAAACTCTATAACGCAAATATGACGATTTCCATATGCACAAAAAGATTAAAGAGGTACAGAACACCAGAAAACAACGAAATACAAGCATAGTTGTAAACGTTGAAGGCCAGATTTTGAATATAATTGAAGATAAATTAAAAAGATGGAAAGAATACATGCAATAATTATTTGAAAATACAGCAAGAAGGTGAACTGAAATAGACAATCTCTACGGCACAGAAATAACAAACGAAGAAGAAACTATGCCCATTAAGCGAATTAAAGATAAGAAATCATTCATCACTGATGAAGTGCATGGTAAAATTTTAAAACTATTAGAGACATACCAGATCACAGCTCTTACAAAGCTATTCAACAACATATATGAGACTGGTCACTTACCAAAACACTGGCTACTATTAATATTCATTCCACTTCTCAAACAAGCTAACGCTAGGAAATGTGAAGAACATAGTTTAGTTAGTTTGATGAGCCATGTACTTAAAGTACTCAATTAGAAGTACATGTACAAATTTGAAGTACACATCAGTGAAGTTCAATTTGGATGCAGAGCAAGAATCGGAATGAGGGAAGAACTTTTCAGTTCTAATACAGAGAGCCAGGGATGTCAACTGCGATGTGTATGCATGTTTTATCGATTTCAAGAAGGCATTTGACAAAGTACCACATGGGGAACTAATCGATATCATAAAAACATCAGGACTCGAAGGATATAAGACTAATCTCAAACTTATATCTCCAACAAAAAGCAACAGTGCGATTCGAAAATAAACTGTTCAAGATTTTCACAGTCGGAAAAGGAGTTTGACAGGGTTGCATACTGTCACCAGCAATATTTAACATATACTCTGAAAACATCTTTAGAGAAGTCTTGGTCGAATCAGAAGGTAGTATTAAAGTAAATGAAGGCAACTTTAGAAGAAGAAAAATAATAAGATTTAATGAAAAAATTAACAATAAAAAGATTAGACTAGGGAACAAATAATTGGAAATATGATTAAAAAACAACCGAGAAAGAGAAACATAAATCAAAACAAACAAAATCACACAAAAAAGTAATTAAATAAGTGCATTAACTCTAGAATGCAAATAAAAAACTACAAAAAACTATAAGAAATCAAAAATGAAGGTATAGAAAACAATTTACAAATAAAGCTATATAAAACAAATACACCCGTCTATCTCGGAAAAATCTGTAAAACAAACTGGGGTGCAGATCCCAACATGAGTTTAATGTTTTATAGATCTATGATACGACCAGTTTTCGATTATAGTTGTCACTTGTATGGAAACGCATCGAATACCCATTTAACAAAAATTGAGGTACAGAAAAATAAATGCCTACGCTTGTGCCTTGGGTTTTTGAAATATACACCAATTAATGTAATCGAAATTGAAGCGCCATTGAATTTACGGAGGCAGTATCTTACCGATAAATATATAGCTTGTACCATTAGCAGAGACCAAGTATTTCTCAAAGATATACACAATCTGGCTGTTTTAGATTTGACTAAAAGGTATTGGTTTAAGAAAAAATCTCCACTCGTGGCGGTAAACTACAGAAATCTGTCTAAATTCAAAGAGGTACTTTATAAGGGTCATCTTCCACCAGTTTATACTGAAAAGCCTCATGTGCTGTTCTCAATAAAAATCAAGACAAAATTTCTCAATGATGTCCAAGGCCCCATGTTTAACGCAGAAATTCAGAAGAGATGGCCTAATTATTATTATATGTTTACTGATGGTTCAAAAAAAGGAAATAACAATGCTTGCGCAGTATACCAACAGAAGTCTGGACAACAGCATAAATATAATTTACCTGATGAAGCCACCAGCTACACATCCGAAATGCTGGGTTTAAAGTTTGCTCTTTCTCACGCTTTGACAAAGGAAATAAAGAACTGTGTAATATTTACAGACAGTAAAAGTGCAGTAGAAAGATTATGTGTAACAAACAAATCCAAGCAATTGACTCATCTTGATATAGAGATTTTAAAATTGTACTACGAGGTTTCAAAGCTCGGAGGAGAAGTTATTATCGCATGGATCAAAGGCCATTCTGGGATAAAGGGTAATATAATAGCAGATGCTTTGGCAAAAGAAGCATTATCAACCGAAGAAACAATATTCTACCGGTGTCAGATATAGATGTATGTAGTAAACATCGGCTCAAATTAAAATGGCAAGCCAATTATACGGAATCCGAAAGACAGTCATCCTTTAAATATTGGCAACCCACACTTCTTAAAAAAAGGTGGTTTCATTCAGAGTCCAACAGAAGTTTTATTAAAACTATTAATAGGCTAAGGTCAAATCATGCTCTAACACCTTCAAGAATGTACAAAATGAATCTAGCAGACACTCCAAACTGTACTTGTGGTAAATATGGAGATTTAACACATATTCTATTAGAATGTGTAAACCAACAAGGAAATATTACATGTTTTTATGAAAACTTACGAAAACTAAATGTCTGTTTCCCATTTCACATAAATGAATTAATTTTCTCTGGAAACGTAGAAATCTTTAATTGTATTTATCAGTTAATAAGAAATTGTAAATATAAACTTTAAACAATGTAATGTACTAACCATAGAATTAAGATGAACTTGTAAGCAATTTGCGAACACACCAATCATGTAATAAACCTTTTAATACGAAAAAATTAAAAAAAAAAAATGAAAAAAAAATAAATAATAAAAAAAAATATGTAAAACAAATATTTATAAAAGATGACCAAAACAAAATAAAAAATATATATACATATTACATACAATATCAAAAAGTAATATAAGGAAATAAAAAAAAATAATAAATAAAAATAAAAATAAAAAAAATATATTAATAAAAATAAAAATAAAAAAAAAATCAATTCTTTAATTTACTTTTAACTTACATTTAGTACTAACTCGAACTCTGATTGTTGTTCTGTGAATACAAATTACAAAATAGTCTGGTCAATTGGCTATGCCAAGGTCATTAAAAAAAAATCTCGGAAAAATCATTGATTTCACGTAAAAATCTTTTTCACGTACAGATATTTGAAGGTTCTAAAAAGTATATGAGGGGTAACTAATGAAAATTCCGTGAAGACATACAGCTGATTTTCCTTTGTTTTTATTTTAAACGATCTTAAAAAGCGAAAAACATTGTTTTTTGCCTATAAAACGTTTCTTATGCAGTTTGTAAATTGTAGATCTTAAAAAGGTCTTTAATTTTAGAGTTACTAAATTAAAATACATAAACAATTCAACAAGATAATTGAAAAAACGCTTAATTTTGCAGTAATTTATAAATGCTAATAACTTTGTTTTTTTTTGCATAATGACCTGTAATATAATTACTTAAAATTGTGGCAGATAATAAGTTATTAAAGTGTGCTAAATTTCAAATACATCGGCCAAATATTTTTATAAGTTATTCAATTTGTTTATCTCGGATAGCGATTATTTAAACAGCTGTTGAGGGTTCATTTTGTTAAGGTGTACTAAAAAAACTGCAAAATTTTATTATATTTGTTTTTAATAAACAGTTTGACTGACTGACTTTTTAGCTTATAAACAATTAATATAACTTTAACATTTTTTATGACACATGCTTGTAAGTAGGCTCCGTACAAAGCTGCTAAAAAAAACAAAACCTTCTATATTTTCATATTTCCATTGTTTATTAATAAGATTAAGAGCTGAAGATTGAATAAATTATAAATGAAGATCACAATTTTATTATCCATTGTATAGATGGTATATACCGAGAAGGAGTAAAAAGTTATAACCCGTTAAAATTATGGTACTCGTAAAATACCGCCACCGAAAAGTGGGGTATAACTACAAAAATATTATTTAAACTTATTAGTTACTTATCTTCATTAAATGCAATTTATAATAAATGAGTTATTTTGTTGAATGAAAAAACTATAAAATGAAATAAAAGAATTAAATGTATTTTAATAATTTTTAATAATAATTATATATTGATATAAATAATATACACGTATCAATAAAATTTAAATATTTTTTACGAAATAATATTAAAATTCAATAACTTTTTTATGGAAAAATTTAATTAATTTATTTTTCTACAATTTTCCGAGAGTCGAAAGTAGCACAATTCTCATTATTTTGTTGAACTACCTCAGTTAAAAAAAATGAAAGTTCTACGTGCCGTAAAAGCCAAGATATTGCAAATTTTGCCAGCGTGTTTCAATTTGAAGTTCTAATCTACAAAAAACGGAGCTCGGATAGTTCTCCGCTCCACTTTTCCGTGGCGATATTTTACGGGCACCATCATTTTGACACGTTATAACTTTTTACTTCTTTACTGTATGTACCACCTATAAGTTGGATCGGAAAACTTAGATCTTCATTTAGAATCCCCTCAAATTTCAGCTCTTAATCTTAATAAACAATTGAATTATAACTTTAAGAATAAAATGCTATCTTGGTTCCCATTGGTCATAGAAGGTTCTATTTTTTTTTAAAAGTGTATTTTTTCACCAGATTTTCATTGAGCCTACATATAAGCGTGTGTCATAAACAATATCAAAGTTATTACAAATGTTTATAAGCTAAACAGTCAGCTCTTTTTCGAACTGTTTTTAAATAAAAAATTTAATAAAACGTTGAAGTTTTTTTAATATACGCGAAAACTAAATCTATGGTTATCTTACTATTATAATTTTATATCTTATATAATTACTATCTGGTTGATATTTAGCACACTTTAATAACTTATTAATTACAATAAGTTCATTTTAGCTATATTACACGACGTAATGGAAAAAAACAAGTTATTAACTTTTATAAATTACTCCAAAAATAATTTTTTTTTGCAATTATCTCCGTCAATTGTTTATGTATTTTAATTTAAATACTTTCAAAACTTTTTATGATCTACACCTTTTATTGGAACCATTTTATTCTCAAACGTATTAAAAACGTTTTATAGGCAAAATATTTTTTCACTTTTTAAGTTTTTAACAAAAAAAAAACTAAGCAAAACCGGTTGTACATCTTCACGAATTTCTTATCAGCTACCCTTCATATACCTTTTAGAACCTACAAATATCTGTATAAGATTTTTACGTGAAATCAGTGATTTTTTCCCAGTTTTTCACATTAGACTGGTCTACTCCAGTCAAGAAAAAAAAAAGCCGAAGAAATATTACAGGTATTTAAAGGTTGTAAACGGTATATGAGGGATAGCTGATGACAATTATGTGAAGACGTACAGGTAATTTCACTTTATTTTTTTATTAAACAATCATCAAATGATAAAGTGACAAAATATAGTTTTTGCATATAAAAAGTTTCTTACACATTTTAGAGAAAAATGGTGTAAATAGAAGTTATAGATCATAAAAGAAATTACTACAAAAATGAGTGTTTTTTAAAATTATCTCGATCAATTGTTTATATATTTTAATTTGGAAACTCGAGAAATAAAAAACTTTTTATGATCTACAACTTTTATTTGAAACTTATTTCCCTAGAATCTATAAAAAACTTTTTATACGCAAAAGACTACGTTTTTCAGTTTTTAAGATTGTTTAAAAACAAAACAAAAGAAAATCAACTGTACGTCTTCATGGATTTTTCATCAGCTACCCCTCATATACCTTTTAAAACCTTCAAATATCTGTCTAAGATTTTTTCAGCTTTCTTTCTTCTTTGACTGGGGTAAAATTACTGTTTAGGTTACTCATCTCCATATTCTTGTCCTTAACATTGAACTTGTATGTTTATAGGCGTCATTGACAACTACAAATTGACTAAATACCACAAAAAAGAACTTTAAGCGTATTGCAACATGTTTAATATAATTTAATTTTAAAATATTTAAGTGTTCAAGAAGGTAAAAATTAGCTAATGTGATATTACATTAATTTGATTGTTATTGGACAGGAAGACCTTAGAATATTATAAAGAAATATATTAAGAGCTATATTAAGACCCATAAAAATAAATTAAAAGCAACTTAGACAAAGCCTAAGAGCCATGAAAATAAAGGAACAAGGACCAATATGACTATGATATATATGGAGAGCCGCATCAACAATAGCAATATTGTCAATATCAGAATTCACACCAAGTGTTAAAAGAAGGTAAGATTACAATGAAAAAGAAATCCACATAGCTACAAGCAGTGACAAAGAACCTGAATACGGCTGTCAAAAATGAAAATAAAAAACAAGAGACAGAAAACCTCGACGAAAAATAATTAAGACAATAAATAAGAAACTAAATAAATCAAGAGAAAGGTACTGTAGGGAGCTTTAAAAGCAGCCCCTTTAGGGGTGTTAAATATATAAATATATACAATATAATGACCATAAGGGTAAAAATATTAAAATTATTAGACGGCATCAGATCAAAAACTCATAATTGAGTATATGAAATATGCTTCTGGCTCAAGATGTTAGTATTCAATAAGAGGCCAAATAGTCTACAGATTAGCAATGTATTGCAAAACCCAAAAGCAACAGTAAGTAATCACAGTTTAAAGTATATTTTTTCAGCAAAATACATATAAACTATTAAATTAAACAACAAACAGTAACGAAAATATTTTCAAATTATGAAATTACAAGATTACTTTACATCATTTATAATCTCAAAATTTGTATAAAACTAAATCTAAGCAAAAGAAAAATAGTTTCCTTACATTCCTTTTTCTCCATTTTCTACGTTTGTGCCATTCTTCTCTACTTTAACGGCTCCATTCGTCATGAAGTTCTCGTGACCGTTAAAAACTGTAGTCATGTTTACGATATAAATAATAAAATAAACTTTTCACACAAATCGTTCAAAAATTATGCAAAACTGCTTGAGCCGGGAGCTCGGCAACTCTTATATACCCTCCTATATCGTCTTGTACTAACGAGATAAAGAGACATATCGTACGTCACAAGTATTAGTTTTGATGTTTATTATTTTTTTTTGTTCTATGTAATATTTTATATTTCAAGCCTTATCGTTTTCATCACTTGACCTTCAAGTGTTGGTAGCAACAGAATTTGTTTTGATGGATGGATGGTTGGATGGTGTAATATGAGTTTATTTTCGTCGGATCAAACGCAAGAAAGTCATATCACTGGCAGTTCAAAATTTGAATTATATAGGTTGTCCAAAAGTACTTATATGCATTGATGATAAACAAGTACATGTACAACAGATATTTTTAAATTATTTTAAATTGCTTTTTACCAATATTGTATTGGAAATAAATAATAAGTATTATTAAACTTCTTCAAACTTATGAAAATTATCAAAATATTCTTGTCTTTCGATGTTTCTGTCTATTTTGCGTATTTGTTTTGATTGTACGTATTGTTGTAATTACAGTATAAAAATGTTCCTGTCAATGGATCAAAGAAGGCGAAGAATGGTCTTCTTTTTCGCCTTAGCCTTCTATCATCCATTTTTGGACATAGGATTCTCGCAATTCCTTCCATAGATCTCTATCCTGAGTAACATACTTCCAATTTGTTCCGGCTATTTTTTTGATGTCATCTACCTATCTGTTCTGTGGTCTTCCTCTTGGCCGTCTACCTTGCCCGTAAGGTCTCCAATGTTCTCTTGTGGTGTTCCACCGTTGGTCTTTTTGTCTAGGAATGTGGTTTGCGAAACTCCATGTGTGTTTGGCAATTTCGATTTTTGATCTTACTCGGTCTTTCCTCTTTCTATCTGACAGTCGTATACCTATCATTGTCCTTTCCAGTAGCCTTTCTGTTAGTTTATTCATATTTGCTTTGGTTGGGGTCCAAGTTTGGCATCCATATGTCACAATAAGAAGAATGCACTGGTTGAATACTTTGCTCCTCAAATAGTAAGGTACCTATTTTGCGTGTCTTTAAGTATCCGACTGGGTTCTAAATCCTGTCCATGCCACTCTTGCTCTTCTAGTGATTTCTGCACTTTGGTTTTTTTGTCATGTTTCGGAATTTGGCCTAGGTAGGTATATTCTTGGACATATTCTGTCTTATTACCATTTATAGTTATACTTCTGGGGTAGTCTGTACTTGTCATTATTTTTGTCATTGTTTTTGTGTTTGTCATATTTAATTTTAGGCCGACGTATTGGGAGCTGTCTACGAGTTCCTCCACCATAGTTTGAAATTCCTTGAATGTGCGAATCAGAGGTGGTTTAATTTGTTGATGCTTTAACATTGATGCCATATGTTGTAGATTTGAAGACATTTTCTAGAACTAGATGAAACAGCTTTGAAGATATTACATCACCTTGTCGAACTCCTCTCTTAATGGGGATAACATTTGAATCGGTCATTTCAAAAAGTGCATAAGTCCACAATTTTCAGAAACTAACTTTTTGTGCGGAATAGACTCCTCTAAGATAAACTCACGTTGTGTGCAAAAACGACACCAGTCCGTACATAATCTGTCGAAATACTTTGCAACTGAAGTTGAAGGTCTGTGCAAAAACAACGCGAGTGCAGGACGTATGCAGTTTTTGCTGTGAATTTGTAAACATAATTTCTAAGAATTTGGTTGGTAGCCGAGATCGTATGATTGTTGAGTCGTTTATGTTACCATGTTTTTATTTCAGTTTCCATTAATGTATTGTGTTGTGAGGTTAAGTGCTTTACAACGATTAATTTAAATTTATTGGTTTTTTGTTATTTAAACAAAGAAATAATATGCCTACTTCACCTGACGATAGTGTACATGAATATTTACCCTTAAAAAAGAAAAAAATTCAATCCAGATAAATACATAAGGAATGTTACGTATGTAATGCCAAAGTTAAAGGTTTACAACACACTAACTATAAAGGAAATATTGTAATTGCTAGAGCTACAGGACCTAAATGCAAGTAAGTAATAATTTATGCTGTTATATAGGTTTACAGAGGTTTGTTTATTACCGTTTGTATCAGCAATGGGCAAATTTTTATAGTTTTCATAACATAGTTTAATATTTCATTAATAAAACCATATTTTTCCGCAATAAATAAACTACAGTAATGTAATATTGTCGTTAAGGTTCTTGTTTTGCAAATTTTAAAAATATAAACTTAGTGTCAGTTCAATGAACATTTGTTCCAAGGATAAAAATCGGCGATTTTTGTAATATTAATAAGAGGTTTAATACCACTGTATAGGAATTTATTAGCTACAAACTTATTTTATGTTCTAGTGTGCTAGAAATTTTACCATTCCTTAAAACTTT
Organism: Diabrotica undecimpunctata; assembly: GCF_040954645.1. NCBI lineage: Eukaryota > Metazoa > Arthropoda > Insecta > Coleoptera > Chrysomelidae > Diabrotica > Diabrotica undecimpunctata. The sequence goes on from NC_092812.1 coordinate 74,870,519, forward strand.
AAATTATTTTCTTTTTTTTTTAGATGCAGAGCAAAACGTTTCCAAAAATTTTCTGAAAAAGAACTGGCTTTTTGTGTTGACACACTAAACAACTTTTCCACCAAAAATGAGCAAGATATATTCTTGCAGCAAAATATCGAAAAGGTGCCTGTTCAGAAACACCGTGCCCGAAAAGAAGGAGCAGTGTTGAAAGAATTTTAATTCACCTATCATGTTCCAAATCTAAAGAAGAACGAAAAGGTCTGTAAAAAGGCTTTTACTTCGATTTATGGGATATCAGAAGGTCGTGTAAGAAGAATTTGCAGCTTGCTTCTTAAGTCTTTGACCTCCCGCGATAGGCGAGAACAACACCCGAAATGGAATTAATAGCTTGTTCTATGGCCCACATCTCGATACTATCAAATGCGTTTTCATAGTCTACGAAGGTGAGAAATACGGGTAGGGTAGAAATATTCAATGAATAATATATTCTAGTTTTAGATAGTCATTTCTAAGTTATTTGTCTGGGGTCTCATGATCAAGATATGAGGAACGGGGAGGAATAGAGGAGTAATAGCTCCAATAAAGAGTTCATCTGTCCCGGATGATAGCGACCTGTAAGGGTGCCTGCCTAAGATACTGGCGAACATGCTGCCTTGCAGTTTGGCGTTGGATCGTCAAAGACTAGAGAAAGAAAACATTGAATAAAAATTACTTGGTCCTCCTAATTGGGGGTTGAGACGGTGGGTCTGCAATTCATCACTGGATTTCAATATATTTTAAACATATATAGGTGCAATTTTGTCCAGTTCGGGGGCAAGCCGTACTTTTTTTTTGAATTCATCATCAAAAAAATAAGTTTTTAATAAGATAGAAAAGTTAAAAAAAAAAAAATTCTGGTTCGGAATTATGTCACCTCGCCTTACAGTATATATAACTCAGTAACATGCAATTGAAGTTAGTTTATTTTCTATATATTACACAAAATAACCCTCATATGCATAAGAAAAATATTAAAAAATGATGAAAAATATGTAAAAAATAAACAGAAAAAAAAGGCCCTGGAAGGAATTGGGGGAGTCCTTTTTCGAGCAGTGGGACAGTATATGCTAAATAAAAAAATAACGTTGTATTATATATAGGCACGTAATTAATCTTCTGTGTGTTTTTAAATATATACACTACTTCATTAGCATCAATTTCTATTCCATAGTGAATTTTCATGAGAGCCAAGCCGTTCATTCCGTTTTCATTCGTTTTGTTGTAAAAGTAGTTTTTAAATTTTCTTCAGATTGAAAAACTGATTTCTGGGGTAGCAGTGGAAACAGATGTGGTAGCCAATATTTACAATAATATGTAAATATTTGGATTTATTTTATTTAGAAATTTCTTAATTTAAAATAAATATTTATTTTGCAAAATTTTAATTTTCTCTTATTATTATTAGCACAAAAGGCTATGAAATGATAGGTACCTAACTTAAATATTTCTGTATCATAGTTATAAATAATATCTTTTAAAACTAAATTTTACAAAAAAATTCATTTTTATTTGAAAATCAAATCTATACGTGATAATTTTTCTTGAATTATGCTTATTATTTTCACAATTTCTTTTCTTGGCTAAAAAACATTAAAAATATATTTTAAACAAATTAATTGTTATAAACTTTTGTATACCGTAGAATGGGGTGACTTTGATAGAACATAAATATTTTGTTTCAAGAGAGTATGCAACCCAAATGTTTCATCCGTTATGGTGGTTGTCTGAACTTAATTTCAGTGCACATGTTGATTAACTGTAGCGGAAGGCGTTTGTGGCGAATATCAAAAGTACACTCTTATAAATGCACTATTGAAGTTTTTGTTTTAATTTGAAGATTTTAGACTGTGTAACTAAATTTAAACATACAGCTCTCACCATACAATTTCAGGTAATTTTGTGTATGTTGCCTTAATTTATGTTTATCTGTCAATATTTTAAAATATTTAACCTAAGTTATTTCCGTGACTACTTCATGAAATTACATGATTTCTTGTCCGAGGTCACTTTGATACATTTTTCGGGATGACTTTGATATTTTATTTCTTTTTATAGTTTTCTTAATGAAACTTCAAACCGTGAATTAATTTCAGGTTTTCATCATTATCTATATGAAGAGCCAAAATGCCGCGAGTTTATAAACGAAAGTTGGGATCAAGAAGCTACAAGATATTCTCTGACGAAACTCTTGAACATGCTCTGCTTCAAATAGTAAACGGAAACTTGTCTGTTGAAGCCGCTTCAGAAAGATTCAAATTCCGTATGAAACTTTATATAATAAATACAAAGGGAAGCATGGGAAGAAACCAGGGTGCCAAACTGCGTTGTCGGCGCTGGAGGAAAAATCAATCGTGTCCTGCATTATCAAATGTGCTGATTGGGGATTTCCATTATGGACGTTAGATGTACAACTTTTCACTAAGAGTTATTTAGAAAGAACTGGAAGAATTATTTCTAAATTTAAAAACGGTCCTGGTAACGACTGGGTAACCCATTTTTTAGAGAGGCATAGTCAGCAAATCTCTGAACGACTTGCGTCTAACATTACTAGAGCTCGGGCAGGTGCCACAAAAGAAACGATAGAATCATATTTCAATAATTTAAGAACAACTCTCTCAAATTGCCCTCCATCTCACTTTTTTAATTACGATGAAACCAACGTTAGTAATGATCCGGGGAAAAGAAGATTGCTATATAGAAAGGGACCAAATACCCAGAGCAAATCACCAATCATAGTAAAATCATAATGATAACTACTCCCTCCTTATATAATATATCGCAGCGAACATATGTGGGATGCGTGGACATTAGGGGGTCCACAGGGCTCTCCTTGTAGTAGTGGATGTTGCGCAAGAGGAGCTAGATATAACCAAACAAAAAATGGGTGGATGGAGGTAACTTGTTTTACAGACTGGTTTGAGACTATATTATTACCACATGCAAGACGTCTGGAAGGTAAAAAAGTTATGATCGGTGACAACTTGACGTCTCACTTTTCAGATCATGTATTACAACTGTGTGAATTGCACAATATTGAATTTGCGTGCCTTCCCAGTCATTCAACACACATAATATGCCAGCCTTTGGATGTATCCTTTTTTAAACCCATGAAACTTTCTTAGCGAAAGATTTTGACGGAATTTAAATTGCGACACCCAAAGATTACTGGTGTACCTAAAGATTAATTTCCGTCGTTATTAAAAAAATGCTTGTAATTAATGGATCAGACAATTGCAAAAACTGAGCACAAACGTGGAGACTGTGAAGAAAGTGCAATTAAGAGAGTTTTGAATAATGTGTTCGAGGCTTGTGGCATGGTTCCTTTCGATCCAAATAACGTCTTGAGTAAAGTTGCACCAATCAACCATGATGTTGATTATGTAGAACCTCTGATTAATGACAGCCTCACATACTATTTGATAAATAAGAAGTCCGAGATAGAAATTACTAAACGTCGAAGTAAAAAAAACTTATATCCAACCTGGTAAAAGTGTAAGTCGACATGTAACGGCGGATGACAGCTCCTCCGATAGCGAATTAAACAGCTATACCAGTGAAAGCGAAAATGAAGATTCTGTGGAGAACCAATCATATGAAGATGAGATGAATACAAAACCATCTTCTGCTGAATTGAATGTTGGAACTTATGTGCTTGTAAAAATTATCTCAGGTAAACGAAAATGTATAAATTACGTATATGCCGGAAGGATACAAGAGAAATTACCATTTGACGGATACGAACTCATTGGACTTAAATCACTGGATAAAACCCATAAACATTTTAAAGTTGTGGAGACCGACGTTTTTAATGCTCCTTTCGCTGATATCTTAGCAATTCTGAAGACCCCATCGGTTGAAACAAATGAAACAGCAACGAAATGCATATTTCCTGACAGGGTTGATGTTAAAGAAAAATAACTTTTGTTTGCCTTTCATAATATATTCTTTTGACTTTTTTTACTATTTTATATTGTTTTACTAATTTGCTAAAATGTTTTTTACCTCAATAAAGTATTAGCTACTTCTAGAATCATTTATTACATACTAATTATTGTGTCTGTAACAGCTATCAAAGTCACCCCCCAAATTAAACTTGAAATATCTAAAAGTTGGCTTGATCGATTAAAGAATGGGTTGACATTGATATTACTACAGCTTTTATACATCGGCTAAGCTATTTCAAAATTGGGTATCAAAGTGACCCAACATCAATGGGATATACACTTTTTTATATATTTTTTTGAAAAAATCCTCAATTTGAAAACATAATATACTATCAATTTAAATTAAATAAACATAAAATGCATCCCAATGGTGACTTTTCCACATTTTTACATTTTTGGGATGACCCATTCAAAAGTTACTCTAGAAAATACGGAAAAAATTAACAAAGTCACCCCGTTCTACGGGAATTATTATAAAAAAATAGTAAAATTAAGTATGTGAATTGTGATGTATTAAAATTATATTATATACAGATTGTTACGAATATTTGTTATTTTTATACAATGTATTTAGTTAATTTTAAGTTCTATCATGTTACCCAAAATTTCTCGTTGCTACTGTTCTATAGACTATGTCAAATAGAATAAAAACGTCAGAAAATAAACGTGTCACCGATTAAGGAAAAATTTAAATAATTTTAGCAGACAGCAAGAGAACAGTAAGTAATGGGAATTAATTAATTTTTTATATTGTTAATTTTATAAAGATAAATTAAAGATAAATAAGCTGTACAATAAAGATAAATTCCCAACAAGCTCAAATTCTATTCATCACACGCGATTGCTGAATCACACAATCTTACAAGATCTACGAATATGGGTCCATCAGTTGTTGGACGAACCAAAATTGATCTATGTCCTGTGTGCGGCAAACCATATCGTGAAGAACGGATGGTAGAATGTACAGAATGTAAAAAATGGTGCTGTTTTGAATGCGTAAATGTACAGGATGATTCCGAAGTAATTGGTGATGACAGCTGAAAGTGCCCTCTTTGTATAGACGCAGCCACTAAGAAGTCTCACCCACAAGGTTCCAAAATCAAGAAATCTTGTTCTGCAACCTCCTTAAAAAGCTCCTCATTAACAAGCAGCAAAACAAAAATGAAGCTTCAACTTCTGCAGGAAGAACGAGAACTATTACGTCAAGAACGAGAGTTAACCAAGGAGTCTAGGAGAATTATAGAAGAAGATGAGTGCTCGAATGCTAGTCAAGACATCGATGAAGAAGAAATAATTGAAACTAACCCTTTGGTCAATAAATTCCTTTCTCTAAATATAGATAAGCCCGTTATCGACAATATTGCCCCTTTAACACCAACACTTGGTAAGCCTCTGCCAACTTATAATGATAAAAGTTCAGGTATATTATATAAAAGAAGGGATCCTGGAGATCTCCCTATTTTTAATGGTAATCCATATGACTGGCCCGTTTTTATTAGTAGTTTTGAAAGATCTACTGAGCTATGCCAAGTAGATAATCATGAGAATATATTAAGATTACAAAAATGTTTAAAAGGTCTAGCAAGAGTCAGTGTTTCAAGTTTTTTAATATTACCTCAATGTGTGCCCCAAATTATAGCTACATTAAAAATTCTTTTTGGAAGACCAGAGCAAATTATTGAAGCTCATATAAATTCTATTCGTAGATTACCACCTCCTAAACCGGAAAAACTTTAATTGGAAGTTAATTGGGCGATATATCGCAGTGCTTTTCAAAATTTTCAGGGATTAAGGGAACTTGCTGATTGGTTGTATAATCTGGCAACAAATGTTTGTTCTGCTCTACCTACACTAGCCCTTAATGACCAAAGTAATAAAAAAAGGCAATTTAATAATAATGTGCATGCTAATATACATGAACCAAATGCCTCCAGTGAAACACATAATTGTAAACTGTGTAATCAGAGAGATTGTAAAAAGATTGCAGGTTGTTCAGAATTTCAGAGATATTCATTATCTCAAAGATGGGAGGCTGTTAAAGCCTTAAATTTATGTAGGCTTTGCTTAAAGAAACACAGATTTCCCTGTAAGTATCCTGTAAAATGCAACAAAGAAGAATGCCAAAAGAAGCATCATCCTCTTCTTCATGAATTTTCAGAACAAGTATCCAATAAAAGTACAAAGCTTATCAAAAAGGAAAGCGGTATGCAAACAGTAGAATCACACCTCTTATCTGCAGATGAAGAAAGTAATGCACATCAAGGAACACGCTTTCGAATACTTCCCGTTGTTTTAAGAAATGGAAGTAGGGAGGTCACTACATTTGCCTTTCTAGATGAAAGGTCTTCCGTTACTTTGTTAGAAGAAAGTATTGCTAAAAAGCTAAATATAATGGGAAACCCAGAACAACTTTGCTTAAAATGGACAGGAAATCAACAACGCTTAGAAGATGCGTCAGAAAAAGTATTTTTTTTCTATTGCTGGTGATTATAATGGGGCCAAAGAATTTGAACACCGACCAGCCAGAACGGTAAGAAAATTAGGCCTTCCAAAACAAACTCTCGATGCAAAGGCAATTAAAGAAAGCTTTCCCTATCTAAAAAACTTGCCTTTCAAATCATATAAGAACGCTGTTCCTCAGATCTTGATAGGCTTAGATAACTGGGACTTGGCGTTACCACTTCGAGTGAAGGAAGGTCTAGAACTTCAACCGATAGCTGCAAAGTCCAGGTTAGGTTGGACCATTTTTGCAATGTTTTCAAATAACGATGTGGAATTAAACTACTCATACCACATTTGCGAATGTAGTTCTGAAAGCATTACTAACCAAGAACTCTTCAATACTGTAAAAGATTTCTTTTCAGTTGAAAGCCTCGGAGTTCAAAATATTAAACCGTCTGTTTCCAAAGAATTAGATAGGGCTATTCATATACAAGAAAGTACCCTGGTTCAAATTGGTAACCAATATAAAATTGGATTACTCTGGAAATACGACAACTTGAAACTCCCTAATAGTAAACCCATGGCTATTCAAAGACTGGAGTGTATAGAGAGAAAAATTAAGAAAACTCCAAAACTAGGTACCAAAATTAATCAACAAATTCAAGATTTTCTAGAAAAGAAATATATTAGAAAACTGTCAGAACAAGAACTCTTAGAGCATCAAGAAAAAACATGGTATCTTCCCATATTTCCGGCCTTTAATCCTAATAAACCTGACAAATTCAGATTAGTTTGGGATGCAGCAGCAACCGTACAGGGAATATCCTTAAATTCTATGTTATTAAAAGGAGATGACCAACTTGCTTCTTTATTAGGCGTCCTCCTACGATTTCATGAAAGAAAGATTGGCTTTTCTGGACACATCAAGGAAATGTTTTTTCGTGTAGGTATAATAGAAGAAGATCAAAATGCACAACGATTCTTGTGGCGCAATGGTAGCTCTGATAATCCTTTGGAAGTTTATGTCATGACTGTGATGACCTTCGGGGCTACTTGCTCACCTAGTTGTGCACAGTTTGTTAAAAACACTAATGCGAAGAAATTTAGCGTAGAATATCCTAGCGCTGTTGATTCCATAGTAAAGAATCATTATGTCGATGATCTCTTAGAATCAACAGACACTGAGGATGAAGCCATCCAATTAGCAAAAGAAATTGCCTTAATTCACGCCAGCGGAAATTTTGAAATAAGAAACTGGAGATCAAACTCTGAAAAATTAATAAAAATCATGAACACCACCCACGGAAATAACGAGGAAGTCAACCTAGATATAGGAAACAATAAGAGCATGGAAAAGGTTCTAGGAATGTGGTGGGATTTAAAGGGAGATAATTTTATTTTCAATTTAAAATGTAATAAAGGAAACAAAGATGTTTTAAGTGGATTAAGAAAGCCAACAAAGCGAGAAATTTTACAAATCTTAATGTCTGTATATGACCCTTTAGGTTTGTTAGCAAACTTTTTGATTTATGTGAAGATTCTTTTACAGGAAATATGGAGGAGTAACATTTCTTGGGATCAACCAATAACCAATGAACAGTTTCAAAAATGGCTTGTTTGGTTAAAACAGCTTCCAGAAATAGAGAAAGTTTTAATTCCAAGATATTTTCTTAATAAACTCGAAAACTGGAAGGATACCAATACGCAAATGCACATTTTTGTAGATGCCAGCGAACACGCAAGTGCTTGTGTGGCATATCTAAGAATAATGAAAAAAGATGTCATAGAGTGTACTTTAATTGGAGCGAAAACACATGTAGCACCATTAAAACCACAAACTATTCCTCGATTGGAACTTAATGGTGCGGTAATGGGTTCAAGGTTTGCTAAAAGCCTTTATCAACATCTTTCCATAACTGTGCACAACATTGTTTATTGGACAGATTCTTCAACAGTTTTAAGCTGGTTAAGAAATGAAGACCCAAGAAAATTACCAAAGTATGTTGCTTACAGAGTGGCCGAAATTCAACAAAACTCAATGATATCACATTGGAGATATGTACCTACTAAGAATAACATAGCCGACGAAGCTACTAAATGGACAAAACGTCCCAATTTGAAAAACACCAGGTGTTGGTTTAAAGGTCCTGATTTTCTGTATCAATTAGAAAACGGTTGGCCTCCAGACACCACCCTTAAAAAGGAAAAAGCTGATGAAATTTTAACCACTCATGAAGTAAAATTTAATAGTCCACGTTTAATAGATTTTGAAAGATTCAGTCAATTTAATAGAATTTTAAGAGCAACTGCATATATGTTTCGATTTTTAAGAATTGTTTATGCAAAATTGATGAAATCTGAAGAGCCTAAAGGAATATTAACTTCGGAAGAACTTTTAGGTGCTAGAAATATTTTAATAAAGCAAACTCAATGTGAATATTTCAAAAATGAAATAAAACAATTAAAAACTAATAATTCTGGTAGCTTACAGAAAACAGTTAATAAATCAAACAGTTTATATAAATTATCGTCATATCTGGATGAAGATGGTTTACTTCGTATAAGAGGAAGATTAGATGAAGCTAGAGATGTTATTTCAGAAACAAAAAGGCCAATAATTTTACCAAGAGGAAGTCGTTTAACTTTACTAATTATTGAAGACTATCACAAAAGATATCACCATAGAAATCATGAAATTGTAGTAAATGAGATAAGACAAAAATTTTATATACCAAAACTCAGACAACTAGTTAAAAAGATTAGGACCAATTGTCAAAATTGCAAGGTCAAATTTGCTAAGCCAAAACCACCAGAAATGTCACCTCTACCGCCATGTAGACTTGCAACATTTACTGCTCCGTTTACACATACTGGCATGGATTATTTTGGTCCAATAACTGTAACTGTTGGAAGACGGACGGAGAAAAGATGGGGAGCTTTATTTACGTGTCTCACGACTAGAGCAGTCCATCTCGAAGTAGCTTACAAACTAGATGTGGACAGTTGTGGTTATACTATGTTTGACAAATTTTATTAACAGAAGAGGACGACCAAGGCATATATAATGTGATCGAGGTACGAATTTCATTGCAGCTGAACGAGTATTAAGAGAAGAACTGCAAAAGGTTGACAGTAAATTAATAGCCAATTCACTGATTAGCCCAGAGCTAAAATTTCACTTCAACGCACCCCTTTCCCCACATATGGGTGGGGCCTGGGAGCGCCTAGTGAAAGCGGTTAAAATTTCGTTATATGATGCTTTACCAAGCAGGAACCCTACTGACCAATTACTTTATAGTTGTCTCATAGCTGCAGAAAACATAGTAAACTCAAGACCACTTACTTATCTTCCAATAGAATCTGAAGAATCTGAATCTCTAACCCCAAATCATTTTCTAATTGGATCTTCAAACGGAGATAAACCAATTGGATTTTTAAACGAAGATGTTAAAGTATTTAAATTTGATTATTTGTACAGAGAGCAATTTGCAAATAAATGTTGGCGACGCTTTATTTCTGAATACATACCTGAACTACTATTTCGGGCAAAATGGCATAAACAAGTTGTACCAGTTAAACAGGGCGATATTGTAATTATATGTGATAAAGATTTGCCAAGATGCAATTGGCCAAAGGGTAAGGTAATTGAAGTTAAAAAATCATCTGATGGGCAAGTGCGACGAGCAATAGTTCAAACAAAAAATGGAATATATGAACGTCCTGTTATAAAATTAGCAGTAATACCAATAAATGGAGACTAAAAAGATGATGAAAAATAAGTGGTACAGTTTCTCTTTTGCATAGAACTGTACCGGGTGGGAGTGTTACGAATATTTGTTATTTTTATACAATGTATTTAGTTAATTTTAAGTTCTATCATGTTACCCAAAATTTCCCGTTGCTACTGTTCTATAGACTATGTCAAATAGAATAAAAACGTCAGAAAATAAACGTGTCACCGATTAGGGAAAAATTTAAATAATTTTAGCAGACAGCAAGAGAACAGTAAGTAATGGGAATTAATTAATTTTCTATATTGTTAATTTTATATATTGTAGGAATTTGATTTGGTTTTCGCAAATAAAAACAGTAAACTACAAATCCGTCAATTGCTGGCTGTACAATAAAGATAAATTCCCAACACAGATTAATTCCATAATTTTTATTTATAATATTTATACATACTTTATAACAATTATTAATTTGTGTAAAATATATTTATAATGTTTTTAGAGAAAAACAAATAATTGTAAAAGTTATAAGAATAATTTAAGAAAAATTAACACGAATAGATTTGATTTTCAAATAAAAAATTAATTTTTTGTAAAATTTATTGTTAAAAGTATTTTTAACTAAATACATAAATATTTAACCTACTTATCATTTCCTAACCTTTTCTACTAATAATAATAAGAGAAAAGTAAAATTTTGCAAAATAAATATTTATTTATTTTACATAAACAATTCACAAATTAACTACATGCATTTTTATGATCTATGTCACGAGGTACCCCAAACTAAAAAAAACTTTTTTCGTTGATTAGAACCAGAGATATTGCGTCTTTTATTTTGAATTTATGAATTCAATTCTTGAAATAGTAAAATAGCTCTTCTTTAAAATATTTTTTTTTGGCGCATCATGGACGGCTCATTTTTAAAGGAATCATTTTTATTTATTTATTTATTTTTTGGTTAAACCTGGATTATTAATCTTTAAAATGATTATTTTTAAATTGCTTATTGTTTATAAACAACCCGGTAAATTTTTGGAAAAGACGGGCTATGTTGGGTTTAAAGGGTCGTAGGACATTATATATTTTTTTAATTCACGTAAAAATGCCAACATGACAAATAAAAAAAATAAACTTTCTACATATTATGGCATGGGAGTTATTTTAATCTTTTTTTTAGTCCTCTATTGTTCAACCTGATTATGGATGAAATAATAAAAGAATTAAGAACTAAAAAAGATATCAAATGGAAGAAAAACAACTTAAAATAATCTGCTATAGAGACGACGCAATACTACTCTCTTAAAGTGAAGATGATTTACAACGTAAGGTAAATCGGTATGCTGCACCGATTTAATGTAACGGTCAGAAAATTTAACATGTTAATTTCCCCAAAAAAGAAACGAAATAAAAATTGAAAGAGGTGTCAGACAAATTCGCTTTTCTGTGCCATTGTTGTACCGGCTTGTTTCCTTATATCATAGTCCCATCTTAAATTTGAACGTCTTCTTCGTCTCTTAACGCCTCTTGCATACCAGTGTAATTCCAATGGACCACCTATTGTAAGTTCTTCTCGCTAAATGCAATGCACACTGTCATTTTAATGATTTAATTCTGTGGATTACATCAGTAACCTTGGTTTTCTGTCTGATCCATTCTATTATTTTTCGATCAATCTTTGTTATACCTAGCATGCATCGCTCCATTGACCTTTGAGTTACTTTAAGTTTCGATATTATCTCTTTCTTTAGTGTCCAAGTTTCGCAGCCGTATGTTATGATTGGTAGTAGACACTGATCGAACGCTTTTTTTCAGGTGGAGTGGCATCCTGGATTTGAATATAACTGCATTTCTACTAAAAGATGCCCAAGCCAGTTTCATTTTTCTGTTGATTTCTGGGAGTAAGGAACCAGATTTATGTATTAATTGCCCCAGGTATACATACTCGTCTATTGTCTTAAGTGTAGTATCGTTTATTATTACATCCTGGATATCCATTAGCTAGTTGTGCATGGTTTTTGTTTTTGTCAAATTCATTTTTAGGCCAACATCATTGCTAGCTGCATTTAGGTAGCTTATAAGTTGTTGTAGTTTTGCAGGATTATTAGCAATCAGAACGATGTCGTCCGCAAATCTTAGATGGCTGAGATTTTCTCCATAAATTGATATTTCTTTGTTCTGCCAGTTTATTTTGCTGAATGTATTTTCTCGAGCTCGAGTGAAGAGCTTTGGTGATACTGCGTCTCCTTGTAGGATGCCTCTGGTAGTGGGAAATTCTGGAGTGTTTTCATAAATTTTTACCTTAGCTTTTGCTTATCTATATATATTTGCTAAAGTTTCTATGTACGGTTTGTCAATGCCTTGGTTGGTTAAAACTTCTATTACTGCCTTGGGATATATAGAATTGAAAGCCTTCTCGAAATCTATTAAGGTTAATGCTAGCGGTATTTCATATTCTTTTGCTCTATTCATTAATTCTCGAAGCGTATAGACATGATCCATGGTACTGAATCCACTTCTGAAGTCAGCTTACTCTCTTGGCTGTCCAGCATCTAATGCATTTGTTAATCTGTTGTTAATGATCTTTGTGAATATCTTTTATATGATTGGTAGTAGACTTTTATAGGTCTGTAATTTTTGATATCTTCTTTGCTACCTTTCTAATAAATCAGAATTGTGGTTGATGTATTCTAGTGGTGTGGTATGCATCTTGATCTCAGGCAGTTCGTAAATATGCCTGCTAAGATTTTCAGGTTTTGTTGCCAGCGTATTTAAGCAGTTCCACTGTTATGCCATCTATTCCAGCTGCTTTACCGTTTTTCATTTTTGTAATTGTCGATTCTACTTCTTCCGGAAGGACTTCTGGTACATCTTCTTGGTTACTGATTGCGTCTTTAAATGTTTCATTGGCTTTGTATAGTTCGCTGTAGAATTTAGTCTCGAGTTGTATTATTTCATTTCTGTCTGTAATTCTGGTGTTTTCGTTTGTTAAAGCAACGATTTGCTTATTTCCAATAATTATTGCTTTTCTTGTTTTCTTATAGTTCTTTCTGTTTTCGATTGCATTTTCTACCAGTCTTTCATTGTATTTTCTTATGTCTTCCATAATACTTTTTCTTATTGTCTCTTAAAGTTTTGTGTTTTATTTTCTCTGTATGCTGCTACTTACTTTCATTTCCCTTTTTTGTTTTATCATTATTTTGATTTTATCAAACAGTTTACTATGTTCATTTTTTGGGGTCTTCTATTTCTTTGGCACTATCAAGGATGATTTCTATTTATTGAGAGCTGTCGATTTGGTTATGTAATCTTTCATCAATTGTCCTTTGGTAGTGATCTGAGTTTTCTTTTAGATTTTTAATATTTATACCAGTTACTGTTTTGCGATTAATTTTATTTTTTCTAGTTTCAGATCTAGAACAATTTTTGCTCTGATAAGTCTGTGGTCGCTGCTTGTTTGAAATTTATTTATTACACTGACATCTCTTGGTTAAAATGAAGTCACAATTTCATTCTTAGTGGTTCCATTTGGTGCTGCCCAAGTTCATTTTCTGTTCGATGTTTTCTTAAAGAATGTATTTGCAATTGGCATGTTTTGGTAGTGTGCAAACTGACCCAGTCTTTCTCCCCTTTCATTTTTCTCACCGAGTCCATACTTGTATCAAGAAGGATAGCACATGGTTGGGCAGCATATGGAGCTCTTAAAAACATATTTAAAGACGGCAACATACCGACAAATCTGAAGCGGAAAGTCTTCGATCAGTGTGTTGTGTCAGTGGTGACCTACTGTGCGGAAACACTATCCCTAACAAAAAACATTACTTTAAGACTAAGAATAGCACAAAGAAGAATGGAGTATTTAATGATAGAAACAACAATAAAAGACAAGATTAAAAACGAAGACCTACAAAACAGTACAGAGATGTTATGTAAGAGTTAGAGATGTTGTGGAGAGAGCTTGCAGATTGAAATAGAGATGGCTGGCCACGTGGTAAGGATGAAGGAAGGAAGGTGGGCACGCAAGTTAACCAAATGGACACCAAGAACAGATAAACGAAACAGAGGAGGACCACCTACACGATGCAAGATAATCTGTGAAAAATGACGAAAAATTGAATCCATACTGCACAAGGCCATGCAGTCTGGATACAAACAGGGGAGACCTGCGTCCTGCGGTGGAGTTAAAACAGGCTGGTGATAATATATAGATTAGTTTTATTGAAAAACTTTTTATTCTTAATGGTTATTTTAAAAATGGTAAAAAAAATAAATAATTTATAAAGAAAACACAATTTTTTGTACTGTTATGTTTCCAAAAATACTCGTCAGATTAGAAAAAGAAACTTTAACAAGCTCTCCTAAAGAATGTGACGTGCTGTCCTTTCCTCTCGGATACAGATATGAATTTATAATTTTGTGTACATTTTTTATTTTACTAATAGTAATTTTAGACAAAACTTGACCTCCCTTATTTCCTTTTATATCTACATATGTTTTTGTTTCTTTGCTTGAACTATCCCAAATGTGCGTACCTTGAATAAATAAAAGAAAATGTGCAAACCAATGTACGTCAAATGTAGATTTTTCAAATAAACGTATTAATATTGAATTTTTATTATAATATTAAGACCATTATCTCAATAAAATATGAGGACTTTGCCAAATGAGCATAACTAACAATTCCTTTTTTGCTGTTATAAATTACATCAATACTTTCCAGATCAGTTATTTCCGTTTTTTCTTTTTCTTACATAATACGCGACCTTCAAAATGACAAACAATTGCTTTCTCGGAGGTTAAATTAATTCTTCATACCTATTATCGTCTATTAAAATAGTATCGTCTATTAAAATAGTTAAAACGCGTATTTACGTAAATATAGCTATTTTATTAAATTAAATCAAACTCGTTCACAATGGTCATAATTAAATCACACTAAATTATTATCTCTCGTTCCGCTGTGTTTATGTGTCATCACCGAACAACCCGTGACCATATAAGGTAATTAGTGACCCAAGCCAATCACCGTATTAGAAGTTGAGTGTGTCTTCACAATGTCATAACAGAACTACCAGTATTCCATCTTAAGCTGATTAGGACATTAGGAAGTTAGTGACTTAAGCTGATCAGCGTATTAGGATAATAGTGTGACTGCATTCGACCATCCTGACGTCACGATCGTCCTCGATCGTACAACACCTATTAAAAAAAAAATAATATGTTCTTTATTATTAAGAATGCCAATTTATAGAAAGGCTCCATCATTCTGCAGAATGACATAGTCTAAATCAATTCGTTTCAGATAGCTACAACTATCCATACAAGCTCATTTTTAAACATTAAAACATATGGCTGTCATTTTTCAGAATGACAATGTGAATAAATTTGTTCCACATAGCTACGGCTATTCAAACAAACTCATTCAAGACATTAAAATATTTGGGTGTCATTTTGCAGAATGGTGAACTGAATATCCATTCAGAACATTAAAACATTTATTTGTCATTTTTCAGAATGACGAACTGAAAATCCATTCAGAACACTATAACATTTATTTGTCATTTTTCAGAATGACGAACTGAAAATCCATTCAGAACATTAGAACATTTATTTGTCATTTTTCAGAATGACGAACTGAAAATCCATTCAGAACATTAGAACATTTATTTGTCATTTTTCAGAATGACGAACTGAACATCCATTCAGAACATTAAAACATTTATTTGTCATTTTGCAGAATGACGAACTGAAAATCCATTCAGAACATTAAAACTTTTATTTGTCATTTTGCAGAATGACGAACTGAAAATCCATTCAGAACATTAGAACATTTATTTGTCATTTTTCAGAATGACGAACTGAACATCCATTCAGAACACTATAACATTTATTTGTCATTTTGCAGAATGACGAACTGAAAATCCATTCAGAACATTAAAACATTTATTTGTCATTTTGCAGAATGACGAACTGAAAATCCATTCAGAACATTAGAACATTTATTTGTCATTTTGCAGAATGACGAACTGAACATCCATTCAGAACATTAAAACATTTATTTGTCATTTTGCAGAATGACGAACTGAAAATCCATTCAGAACATTAAAACATTTATTTGTCATTTTGCAGAATGACGAACTGAAAATCCATTCAGAACATTAGAACATTTATTTGTCATTTTTCAGAATGACGAACTGAACATCCATTCAGAACACTATAACATTTATTTGTCATTTTGCAGAATGACGAACTGAACATCCATTCAGAACATTAAAACATTTATTTGTCATTTTGCAGAATGACGAACTGAAAATCCATTCAGAACATTAAAACATTTATTTGTCATTTTGCAGAATGACGAACTGAAAATCCATTCAGAACATTAGAACATTTATTTGTCATTTTTCAGAATGACGAACTGAAAATCCATTCAGAACATTAGAACATTTATTTGTCATTTTTCAGAATGACGAACTGAACATCCATTCAGAACACTATAACATTTATTTGTCATTTTGCAGAATGACGAACTGAAAATCCATTCAGAACATTAAAACATTTATTTGTCATTTTGCAGAATGACGAACTGAATATCCATTCAGAACATTAAAACATTTATTTGTCATTTTTCAGAATGACGAACTGAAAATCCATTCAGAACACTATAACATTTATTTGTCATTTTGCAGAATGACGAACTGAAAATCCATTCAGAACATTAAAACATTTATTTGTCATTTTGCAGAATGACGAACTGAAAATCCATTCAGAACATTAGAACATTTATTTGTCATTTTTCAGAATGACGAACTGAAAATCCATTCAGAACACTATAACATTTATTTGTCATTTTTCAGAATGACGAACTGAAAATCCATTCAGAACATTAGAACATTTATTTGTCATTCTGCAGAATGACGAATAAAATAAATTTGCTTCAAATAGTCAGAACTACTCAAATAAACCCATTCAGATCATTGAAACACTTTGTTGTCATTTTTCAGAATGACAATTAAAATATATTTTTTTTTTAGTTCCAGCTATTCAAACAAATTCCTTTTAAACAATAGAATATCTTTATGTCATTCTACAAAATGACTACACTATCATGTAACTAACCTGAATAATTTTAAGATCTTTGAATCTTAAATCTCTTGATGTTTTCTCCACCAACAACTCCTTCATAAGGACGCCTTTTTCTTGATGAATGTACATCTTCTGTTACACGATATCTATCATTTGGTAGAACCTCAACAATCCTGAATGGCCCTCTATACTTTTCTAAAAGCTTCTTACTTTCATTGTTTGCTGGAAAACTTGTAACTTTTGTCAATACCAGGTCACCAACAGCATATTTCACTGGAGAGCATCTTTTTTTATTAAATTCGTTATTCTGTTTGATTCTGTTTTCTTCTAATCGTTTAGCTACATCCTTTCTCAATAACATTACATCAATAATGTCCATATCATTATCATCTATGTATTTGTCTCCATCAACTCTTAATTTGTACCCGAAAAACACTTCACTGGGAGAAGATTTAGTTATTCGGTGTTTTGTTCCGTTTATTCCTTGTTGAATGTTTTTTAAATTCTTATCCCACATATCGGACTCAAACTTTGCACCCATTGTGGCCATGGTATCCAGTAATGTTTTATTTGCCCTTTCTACTTGGCCGTTGCCTCTTGCCATTCCTACTGCAGTTGTAAACACTCTAATTCCTCTCTCTGCCATATAATTCAAAAATTCTTTTGAAACAAAAGCTGATGCTGCATCTGATATCATTCGTTTGGTGTTACCAAATATTTTAAAAATTTCTTCTAAAGCACGAATAACATGTTTACTTGATGTATCTGGGACAGCTTCAACAAACACAAATTTAGAAAAGGCATCAATCAAAACCAAGACGTATTTATTTTGTGATTTCGTTAACACAAATGGCCCTAAATGATCGGCATGGAGTGTATGAAACGGTCTAGCATATTTTGGAATGGAATGTAGATAGCCAGGCTTTTTTTCTCCCGGTTGTTTATGGTATAAACAGGCAAGACAAGCCGAAATGTATTTCTTAATAAATCTTCGCATTCGTGGAAACCAATACCGTTCTTTTATTCTTTCAATTGTTTTATCCAACGCAAAATGTCCAATATCGTCATGATTCATTTTGACCATTTGCCAACGACAATCTTTAGGCACATACCATCTTCTACCATATTCCGTTATTTTATAAACTTTGTTTCCTCTTAAATCATATTTCTTGAAAGTATCCTTATGATTTACCTGATCTCCTGACAAAAGAATATCTTTAATTTTTTTTATTTCCGTATCTGTATTCTGTGCTTCTCTTAGATAGTCGTCTTCTTGGATGAGCATCACTTTAATTTCAAGACTTTCCTCTGCTTCAGTTCTTTCAAAGTTCCTACTTAAGGCATCTACATGTTGTAGTTGTACTCCTGATTTATGTTTTATTTCAAAACAAAAATTTTGTAAACACAAAACCATCTTGCTGTTCTTGGGATTATTGTTTGTTTTACTAATGCATTTTTAACGGAACTGCAGTCTGTTATTACAGTAAAAGATCTTCCTGCTAAATATTATCTATATATTTCTAAGGTTTTGACAATAGCCAAAAGCTCTAATTCAAAAGAATGATATTTCTTTTCTTCTTTTGTGGTTTGCTTGCTAAAATAGGCAATTGACTTTTCACGACCATCAACAATTTGTGTTATTATGCCTCCAAATCCTTCTCTACTTGCATCCGTGTAAACTATTATGTCATGTTTCGGATTAAATATTGTTAAAATTGGTTCTGAGACTATAACTTTCTTTATTTCTTTATCTAAGTCTTTCTTATATTTAAATGTTAAACTATTATCTATCCTATAATACATAATATTTACATCTTCTGTAAAATTTCTTCCTATTAGAAGGTCATTATAACCCAATCTTTATCCATGACATACAACATAATATTTAATTCTACAAAATCGATTTTTCTTTTAGCAAATACATAATATTCAACTGATAAAGAATTTCCCAAAAATCCAGAAAGTTTTACATCTTTAGTTAATGATTTTATTTCTAATTTAAACTTATCTGCCAATTCTTTTGAAATTAGCGAACAATCGCTGCCAAAATCAATGAATGCAGTATGGCTGTGCTCATTTAAGAAAATAATTTTATTAAATTTATTTTCGAATGAATCAAACTGTATTTGTTTAACAGATTTATTTTTTCTAAATTTTTGTTCGTTTTATTTACTTTTGTCTCTTGACATTCTTTGTTCTTTTTAAAACAGTATTGTTCAATATGACCTTTAATTTTAAAAAAAAACCTGCATATTTGGTTTCTGTGGTGACAATCTTTTTTTAAATGACCCTGAATTCCACAGCACATACAAGGTTTATTCTTGTTAAATTTGTTATTAACAAATTTGTTATTATGTACAAATTTTGATTTGGAAAAAACAATTGGATTTGTTAAATCAGGCAATTTTTCTGGACTTTTGTGATAAAGCTTATTTCTTAAATAAACTGCCAATAAATTGACATCTTTGATTTGAGCAACTTCAATAGCAGATTTAATATGTTCGTCTCTAATAGCACCAATTATTAAAGAAATCTCATCTGACTTGGAAAAATTTACTTTAAGTTTATTAATTTTTGCTAAATGTTCAAAATAAAATTCATATAATGAAGAACCCTCTGTTGGTTTATGATGGGCTACGTCCATAAAAAGATCATAAGTATTTCGTGTACTTTGAAAAGTATTTTCTAACACTGATCTCCATTGTGCCCAAGAAAATTGAGACCATGCAACTTCATTTTCAATAAAACTAGCGTACCATGTTTTAGAGGTACTTTTAAGCTTAGAAATCGCTTGAAATATCGTCGGTATACTGCGAAAACCAGGTAAATGACAAATTTTAAAATATTGAGTTAAGTATACCAAAATTCTCAGCTTTTTCCGCTCTACATACAGGTAAAACCAAATAAATGATACGACTTACCATTCAGCAGATAATTTGTGTAATAAACAAATAAGTTACACCTAATCAACTTTTCGTTTTCAAATAAAACAATATATCGCTACTTACTTCCATAAAATTAAAGTTCTGTTGCATGTAAAACAAAGTAAGCCCACATATATTATTATGCCGGACAACAATATATTTCTACTACTGCAAACCATATTCAGTAAAAAGGTGATAAGTGTCTTTAATACATTTTACGTGTATGATTTATTAAAATTTCTCTTCCATATCGACTAGTAAAAATCTTTAAGTACACTTACTTCATTCTACGTGTTCTTTTCGTTTTTGTATACCTTGACTACCTTCTCGGCGAAGAATCGGTAGACGAAATTGTTGTGGTTTCACTACTGGAACTACTATTTCGCTTGGACTTTTTCCTTTTCGGCATTTTGGACACTTTCAATCACTTAACATTAAAAACAGTTCACTAAATTCTACCGTAGGTTCTTTAACACACTTCTGATATCGTCTATTAAAATAGTATCGTCTATTAAAATAGTTAAAACGCGTATTTACGTAAATATAGCTATTTTATTAAATTAAATCAAACTCGTTCACAATGGTCATAATTAAATCACACTAAATTATTATCTCTCGTTCCGCTGTGTTTATGTGTCATCACCGAACAACCCGTGACCATATAAGGTAATTAGTGACCCAAGCCAATCACCGTATTAGAAGTTGAGTGTGTCTTCACAATGTCATAACAGAACTACCAGTATTCCATCTTAAGCTGATTAGGACATTAGGAAGTTAGTGACTTAAGCTGATCAGCGTATTAGGATAATAGTGTGACTGCACTATCTACTTAAAAAAATCAAATCATTATTTTCAGAACTAATCATATACAGGCAGAAATAAATTATATACGTAAATACTTTTGTTGATATTATTACAATAAAAATAATACATGCTAGTACAGCACATACCGCATACCAGAAAGATATCTATTCTAAATTAGAAATAAAATAAAAACACAATAAATAAGAGATTAATATCGACTGACCGGAGTTCCGCCCAGGATGAGCCATCGAAAGGCGTGTTTATTTTGGTCTCAACAAATTTGCAAATTTTGTGCAGTAATTATTATTAACAGTTTATTTATAAATAGTTAAGTGACAATCACATGAAATACCAATGAATCATATTAGTTTTGATTACTATAACGCAACGTGATAAATAAGTTTTTGGTTGATTTGTAATCTAACAACTATCAATAAGGCACGAACTAAGTACAGAACAGAAAACAATAATTTTATTTGTTCTGTGACCTAAGGTACATTTATTCCAGTTTCATTACCTGTTTAATTACTGGTCAGGTCCGTATTATTTTTAACACATGTCTCGTGTTAAAATCAAAAATGGAACCTAATATTCCGAGTCTCTCAACACACCAGTTCTTCTTCTTCTTCAGCCTGTATTCGTCCACTGCTGAACATAGGCCTCTTCCATTTGCTTCCATTGATTTCTACTCTTGGCAATTCTCATCCACTGCTTGCCCGCGACTTGTTTGATATCATCTTGGTCTCCAGTTTGTTAATCTCTGTGTCCATTTTTCGGGATTATCTCGGGCAACATGTCCGACCCATTGCCACTTGAGCCTTGGTATACGTTCTGTGACATCAGTAATCGTCGATATTTCGAATCATATCTCTCAAACTAATCCCTAGCATGGCCCTCTCCATCGCTCTTTGGGTTGTACTGAGCTGCTCTAAGGTTTTCTTTGTAAAGGCCATGGTCTCCAGTCCATATGTAGTTACAGGCAAGATACATTTGTCATAAACTCTACGTTTTAGACACGTTGGTATATCTTTATTCTTCAAGATAAAGCTTAACTTACCGAAAGCTACCCAAGACAATTGTATGCGTCTTTTTATTTCGGCTATTTGGTTTTCTTTGCCCATTTTATTGGTATGTCCAAGATATAAATAGTGGTCTACATTTTCAAGACTAACGTTGTCAATAACAATATTAGTTTGTAAAGTACTCATTATTTTTGTTTTCTGAAGGTTCATTTTAAGACCTATTTTATTTGACTGCTGATTTAATTCCTTGGTCATTTGCTCCAGTTCCTTGATATCTGTACTAAATAATACTATGTCGTCCGCAAACCTCAAATGACTCAAACCTACACCATCAATATTTAGACCTTTTTGCTCCCAGTCGAGCTGTTTGAATACATTTTCCAATGCTAAGGTAAAAAGCTTTGGTGAAATACTATCACCTTGTCTAATATCTTTACCAAGACGCATTTTTTCAGTTTTTTCGTCTTCATTGATTTTGATGTGGAATATGGCCTATTCATAAATGTTTTTAATAAGTGTAGTGTACCGTGGGTCTATTAGAGCATCCCTCAGGGTTGACAAAAAGGACCAAGTTTCAATACGATCGAAAGCCTTGTGAAAGTCAATAAATGCCATATGTAGAGATACGTTGTATTCTGTGGTTTTTTCTATCAGTGCTCTGATGGTTTGTAAGTGATCGTTGGTACCAAACCCTTTTCTAAATCCCGCCTGTTCAACCGGTTGATATAAATCAAGTTTTTGTGTTATGCGGTTGGTTATTATTCTTGTAAGCAATTTGTATGAGTGTGACAACAAACTTATAGGTCTGTAGTTTTCAATATTAGTAGTGTCTCCTTTCTTGTGTAAAAGTATTATTTCGGCGTTTTCCCACAGAATGGCTATTCTTTTTTCTGTTAGACACTTATTCAACAAAACTTCCACAATCTCTACAACCATGTTGCCGCCCATTTTTAACATTTTAGACGTTATACGATCCTCACCAGGAGCTTTTTTATTTTTCATTTGCTGCAAGGCATGTCTAATTTCCGAAGAAGTTATTTTAGGGAGAGTTTCCGAGCCGATGTTTAGAATTGTTCTATGGTCTGTTCCGGGGTTCTGTATAGTAGATGTATACAGATTCTCATAGAACGTTTGTATTTCCTTGATTATTTGAGTTTTTTCCGTCACCGTATTCCCCTGTTGTTTTTTGATTTTAGTTATCTTTGATTTTCCTTTAGTTTTGATTTCAATACTCTCATGTTTCTATTGTTTTCGATGGTTTGCAATATTTGTTTTGTTTGATAGGCTCGCAAGTCTGACCTTATGCTCTTTTTAACTTTATTGTTGATAGCTTTATACTCTGGTTCTTTCGATGTTCTTCTTTCTTCCATTATATCCAGTGTTTTAGTTCATTTTGATATACATGTATCGAAATTACAGACAAATTATAATAAAACCTATTCATAAGCAACTTCTACAGCAGTGGGTCACCCTAGGGGGCCGCGAAGCCTTATTCGGCGGGTCACTGGCTAAAAGAATAAGTAGAGGTTCTTACACTATTTGTGGAGCTATTTTTGAAACGTTATAATCAAATCATTTTCTAGTTGCAGTATATTTCTTTTTAGTTTTAATGTCTACCATTGAAGAAAATATCAGTTCACACACGTATGAAGTGGCGAATTGTACTAATAATTTAAGAGCTTTCCTTGCCAGTGATTTCTTTTCATCCAAAATACATCGACACTTACAGTTATAGCTTTAGCGCCATCCCTACAAACAGCGATACATTTTTCTAATTGATATTATAGTCGTAAGTGCTTTCTAAAAATATATCGTACAAACACTGGTCAGTGATGTTTGCAAAAATGCTTTGAAAAATGATATTTCTTCTGTGATACTGTCATCTGCTTCAAAGCGCACAAACTACAAACTGTGCATAATCGGAAACATCTGTAGATTCGTCAAACTGTAAAGCAAAATGTTGGCTGTTGTTTAATTTTTTGACTACTTATTCTTGAATATCCTTGGCCATATCGTTTATTCTGCGTGAAACAGTATTGTCAGAAAGTGGTATGTTTTTTAAATTGTATGCCTCCTACTTACTGACCATAGTTTCAACCCTATAAAGTGCTGCTACGGTTCACTGGGTTCACCCTTGAAAAACACTATCTTTTTCGCTCTTTACGTAGAGAAAAGACGTTAAAATGAAAGTAAAAGATTGCATTTTATTTCAATTCGAATTCTATCATTGCTTTACACGTGTTTCGAGTTATTTAACTCCTCATCAGGAACACTTATGGAAGTTCAAACTGAAATGAAATGCAGTCTAGTATTTGGCCATTATAATTAAAATAACAGCCTGGTACGCTAGGTAGCGGCATATATACGAAGTAACAAGAAGTCGAGAGACCGAACTGAACCTTGTGGTACTCTACATATAATACTTTTGTGACTAAAGTCAGTATCATTTGCTCTAACTAGTTGTTTCCTATTTCCCAAGTAAGATAGGAACCAATTCAAAGAAATACCTACCTCAAATTCCATAGAAATTTAGTTTTTTATCAAAATGTTGTGATTTACACAATCAAATCATTGGCATCATCACAAAAAACAGTGACAGTGTAAAGATTATTGTAAAATATTATAAATAAATAAATATTTTATAAAAAGCCGAACAAATTTTGTAATAAAATGTTGTTTTCAACGAGAAAGAACGTAAGTCGGGATTTTATAAGTCTCCCAATAATTTTTGATAGTACCGGTAGAAAGGCACTACGTCTATAGTTGCAGGCATTCGATTTTTCATCACCCTTATATATACCTTTTTTAAAGGAATCACTAGTTAGTGAGACCAGGACTTCCAACACATTTTTTGGGAGATTTGAGAAAATTTTTATGGGTAGTTTATCAGTACTACAGGAAGATTTGCTTATGATACTATTTATTGTTTGGATCAGTTAAGAATTATCAACTGGTCTTATGAAAAATGAATTCGAGACCTTTTTTGAATTGAAGAGACAGAAAATGAGATCTTGTGGTGGCAAAATAGTTGATGTTATATTTTTACTCACATTAACGAAGTATTCATTTAGATTTTCAGGATTTGGAAGGGGAAATGTTTGAGCTGTGTTAGTTTTATTTCGAAGATCGTCTATTATGGACCAAGTTTCTTTTGCAACACTTTTAGAGTTCCCAAACGTTTTTGATAGTAGCTTTTTTAGCTGTTTTGATAAGTTTTAAATAGGTTCCTCTGTACTTAAGAACGGCTTAAAGAGGATGAGGTCGGAGGTCCGAAGCCTGTTTAATAAAGCCAAAAGTAACCAAGATTGGGATGCCTACAGGTATAAGCTAACGCTATATAATAAAGAAATTCGGAAAACTAAAAGGAATTCATGGAGGGAGTTTACAGATATCCCGGCATGTTCTCGAATCCATAAAGTCCTGGAAAAGGATGGTGGTACAACGAAAGAAGTAATCGCAAATTTACGGACACCAAAGAGGAAAGCCTTAGAGAACTGATAAACACGCACTTTCCAGGCTCAACAATTCTGGATGATGCAAATAGGCAAATAACATAGACCAAAGGCTCACTAGGCCAAGGTCTACAGATTGGGAAATAGCTACAGCAATCACAAGACCAAACAGAATTAGATGGGCTATAAATAAGTTTCGGCCATATAAGTCTCCAGGGACAGATGGCATATATCCAATACTGCTGCATATGGGATTATAAGTATTGATACCACACCTATGCAAGCTGATCAAAGCCAGTTTAGCATTGGGGGTCGTACCGAAAATATGGCAAAAGGTTAACGTCATATACTTGCCTAAGATAGGTAAAGTATCAGACCTAACACCAAAGTCATATAGACCGATAAGCCTATCTTCTTTTCTATTAAAAACGCTGGAAAGGCTTCTTGATAGGTACATCAGAGACGCAGTGCTAAAAGATAATCCTCTAAGCAATCGTCAATATGCATACCAACCTGGTAAATCTGCGGACTCTGCGTTGGATGATCTAAATAGGCTTGTCTCAAAGTCAATAGAAGACAAAGAGATAGCAATGGCTGCTTTTTTAGATATAGAAGGGGCATTTAATAATTTTACTACCAGCTCTTTGATAGGAGCTATGAGTAGACGAGGCGCACCTGCGGTAATATGCAGATGGATAAGGGCATCCCTGGAGAATAGGACAGTAATGTCCACTCTAGGTAAAGCAACGGTAGGTGGAGGCTGTCCACAAGGAGGAGTTCTGTCCCCTCTACTTTGGGCAACCTTGGTAGATGATCTCCTCAGAAATGTGTCCACAGAAGGCTTTTATTGTCTAGGATATGCTGACGATATAGCAATCGTTGTCAGGGGCAGGTTTACTCAGGTGGTGTCTGAGAGAATGCAAGCAGCCCTAAATATAGTTGACGACTGGTATAAACAAGAGAGACTGATAGTCAATGCTCAGAAAACACAAATCGTCAACTTCACCAAAAAAACAGCACTACGAGGCCTAAAACCACCGGTGCTGGGAGGAACAGAGATTTCATTTGCCAAAGAAATAAAATACCTTGGGGTGTATTTTGATCATAGGCTTACATGGAATACTCACATTGGGAAAACCACACAGAAACCTACTATGTCCCTGGGCAGATGTAGAAGAACGTGCGGTAAGAATTGGGTACTTAACCCCAAAATGACTCTCTGGTTATACATAAGGGTTATTAGACTCATGATAACCTATGGCTCAGTGACGTGATGGACAAAGACGCAGCAAGTGGGAGAAATAAGGCTACTAGGTAATACAAAAAGGCTAGCATGCCTGTGTATTACGTGGGCCATAAAAACAACTCCTACTGCATCGTTGGAAGTCCTGCTGAATCTACCACCACTTCATATCTTTACAGGGCGAAGCCAGATCAGTGATGCACAGATTAATCCATAGTCAGCGACATATAAGCCAGATGCATGGTGCTGACAACAGAAAGCTAATCGAGGAGCTAAAAGCAGATATTGTGATGGGACAACCTATCGATGCAACATCTACGAGATATAGCTTTAACAATAAGTTCATAATTAAGATACCAGGCAGGGAAGACTGGAATAAAGGTGTACCCATACAAGCTGCTGCTATCTGGTACACGGATGGCTCAAAACATCGAGGGTGTGGGAGCCGGCATAGTAGGGACAAATCAAGGGATACATTTCCCGGTAAGTTTATCTAAGGATGTGACAGTTTTCCAGGAGAAAATAACGGCAATCAATCACTGCATGGAAGAAATAGAAAGGCAGGAAAGAACGTTTTGTTCAGTTGCCATCTTCACAGATAGTCAGGCAGCGCTTAAGGCACTCAATTCTATAGAGGTCAATTCTAAGCTAGTATGGGTTTGTGTGTGTGCCCTAAATAAACTAGGACATCGTAGCAAGGTTACGGTAGCCTGGGTACCGGGGCACGAGGGTCATAAGGGCAATGAAAAAGCAGATGTAATGGCCAAACAAGGATCATCAATGTGATTCATTGATGTTCCCAAGGAAGTGGGTAGCTCACGAATCTCTGGAATGATGAGAATGATAATAAGCAAAGACAGGAAAGCAATAGTAGGTCTTCTAACAGGGCACTATAAGGTGAATAGACACTTAAAGCTGATGGGATTATCAGATGATGACCTGTGCAGATTCTGTCACTTCGAAGAAGAAACATTTTATGTCAGTGTGACAATCTGGCAAATGGCGGTTCTTTGCATTAGGAGAAGAAAATCCACCGGCAAATAGCTACATGGAAGGTACAGTCTCGAAGCTATTAGATTTTATAAAAAGGGTCAGGCAAGAGAATGTTATCTAGGACTAGAGGACCGCAGTAGATCTGAAAAGGTCGCAGTCG
The DNA here is from genome assembly GCF_040954645.1 of Diabrotica undecimpunctata. Lineage (NCBI taxonomy): Eukaryota > Metazoa > Arthropoda > Insecta > Coleoptera > Chrysomelidae > Diabrotica > Diabrotica undecimpunctata. Next base: position 74,898,341 of record NC_092812.1, read on the forward strand.
AATAAGCCAAAAGGCCACTTCTCTGAATCTATCTATCTATCTACTTAAATGTTTAAATTTTTGGATATGGCTTTCTCTGTAAATAGTCATATGTGCGAGGCAATAAAATAGGGTAAATCTTTATGACAAGAATATGAAAACACCTATATTTATTGCTTAATCTATTGCACTAGGATTAAATCTACAATCACCATAGTTTAGGTGCGTTTATCTTTATTGGCTGAAAAATTTTCCAAATTTTTTTAATTACCTAATACCAAGTTTATACTATTTCAAAATGCAAGATAATATTTTTGGTAAATAATTAGTAAATTCAACGTTGATAACGTTATATTAATAAAACTTTTAGCAAATTTGCACGTATTTTAAAAGTAAAAATAAAATATGTAATTTATTATGTAATAAGGATTTGTTCTTAGATAAATATCCATGAGTTTGTAATGTTTGTAACGGTTTATGACCTATTCTATAATTTTTATTGATGTCAAGTGATCTGTAATTCCATGGCAATCATATTACTAAAGAAAAATATTCAAGAAAAATAAAGGATTTATGGCTTTATCTAGTAGATATTTATGTAGTTGCTATTAATAACCGTACTAGTTAAGATGTGTTTCAATAATTTTCATCCGTGTGTCTATATGAAAACCGTAAAGTATACAAGAAAATTTCTAAAAATATAAATCTTTTTAGACAAGCTAAAACACTTCGATTTCTAATATTAATTCTTTACAAATTGCAAAACAATTTGACAGGTTGGTTCACAATAACGTCATGACGTGATTGTCAATTTTTTAAATGGAATTTAAAATCACGGATTAGATAACACCTACATTAATTCCGTAAAATACTTAACAAAGACAATTAACAGGTTCATTGCGTAAGGCGCGGATCCGCGTCCAGGCCGTTCATTCCTCGGTGCTAACGGCGCGGATCCGTGCTTTAAACATGACTTCTATATTTTATAGTATGATATTTTATTAGCACGAGAGTTGTACGTTTATTTGCTACATCAGCATCTACATAAGAGTACGGAAGGTAACGGAAGTTACGTCACAGTTGTCACTTTTGTTGTTTCCTTTTATTCTGACACGTGTTTGACTATTGCAATGATGGAGAACGCAGAACCAGGTTGTTCTCAGCCAAAACAGACAAAAATATCCGTAAAAAACCCTAAAAAGTTAACAGAAGAAGAACTTGAATACTTTTTAACACAATCAGATAGTGAAGATAAATATATTTCATCGGAAGACGAATATATTCCATCTACAGACGATGAGGATGGGGATGAGTTAGGTAAGTTGGAAACAAGTGAGTTTAAAAGAGTATTAAATTTGTATTTTCGTAGGTGACGACGATATTTCGGGTATTGTGCTAGCCATGCAAAACAAGGAGGGACCGAATGAAAATTTAAATCCAAATGCAGGAAATCCAAATAAACATGAATGGCAAAATGATCATGATGGAATGACACAATTTGAGTTTATTAGATGTTGCAACTTGTTGGTATAGAGCCACCACAAGGAAGACACCTTTTGATTACTTTCGTCTTCTGACGGATGAAAATTTTTTTGAGCTGATAGTGACAGAAACGAATCTGTATGCTGAACAGTTATTTCTAATGGGTGTTACAGAAAGATCTAGAGTAACAAATTGGAAACCACTCATTACCGAAGAATTCCATAAATTTTTTGGGCTACTCTTACACATGTAGACATGGAAAACCAACAGAACACAAGATTATTGGAAAACTGATAGTTTTTTTAATGTAAAGTGGTTCCCAGAAAATATGAGTAGAGACAATTTTTTTGTTAATTCTTCGGTGTCTGCACTTTGCCAAAAATCCAGAGGTAGGAGAAGTTATAGAGGACAAGCTGTACAAAATTGGTCCATTGTTAAATTATTTTAATCAAAAAATGATGACATATACCAGCCAGACAAAAATATCTCCCTTGATGAATCAGTAGTTTTATGGCGTGGTCGTCTCTGTTTTAGAACGTATATTAAAAATAAGCGCCATAACTTTGGTATAAAAATGTATGTACTTACTGAACCTAACGGATTAGTACAAAATATGAAAGTTTATGCTGGTAAATTTGATACTACCGCCGGAACAGACCATTCAAAAAAAGTTGTCATGGAATTGATGCACAAACATCTAAATGCAGGTCAACCGTTGTTTATGGACAAATTTTACATGAGTATGGACCTTGCCGAAACTCTTATAAAGAACAAAACATATTGTACAGGAACTCTTCTGGGAAGAAGACAAGGAAATCCAGTAGAAGAATCCAAGTTAAAAAAAGGCGAGTCAGTAGCAAAATATAAAAACGGCGTTGTTGTTGTCAAATGGGTCGATAAACGGGAAGTAATGTATATATCCACTGAGTTCAGCAATGTTATGGTAGAATGTGAGAACAAACGAAAACAAAAAATAAATAAAACCTCTTCCAATCGCCGAATATAACAAAAATATGAGTGGTGTTGATCGCAAAGATTAAATGTTATCATAGTATCCTTGCGAAAGAAAAACCCTTCGCTGGTACAAAAAATTGGGTATACATATTCTACAAGTGATTTTAGTATACTCTTATTTTTTATTTAACAAATATTCTGGAACAAAACTGTCTCTTTATGACTTTCGACTATAAATTATAAGAAATTTACTACGCTCTCCTCAGAAAAATGTTCCTAAAACATTGAATAACATGTCTGAACGGCATATTTTGAGCAAAATAGCTGAGGAAAATACAAAATGAGAAACGAAACGTAAAAAGTGCAGGGTGTGTACAGTGATTAAAAAAAAGAAAAGATACGATTTATGAATGTCTTATTTGTACTGACAAACCTGGTCTTTGCCTAGGCGTATGCTTCGTAACATACCATGAAGACCAAAAATTACTCTAGTTGGTGTATTTTTTGTATTATTTGTTACCTATAACGTTCAAGTTGCTCTTATTATATTATTTTTAGTGTATGTTTTGTTACTTTTCAAATAAAACATAATTTGTTTGTAGCCTTTTATTTCAAAAATAAGATGCAGATCCGCGTCCTTTTGACATTTGCTCCCAAATGTGGCATATAATGTCTAAAACATCATATAAAATACCAACAACCAACTCTTCTGGCATGTTCATATTAGATTACGTACGCAGTGAACTTGTTAATGTAAAATAAAAGTCGAACATAACTACTCAGAACAATTTAAAGTCGATAAAAGACTTCGACAAGGATGCTGCTTTTCACCAACCTTATTTAAACTTTATATAGATGAAACGCTAACCAACTGGAACAAGAAATGTGGACCGATAGGAGTAAAATTGACGACAACTATAGTTCAAGCTGTAGACAAAATGAATGATTTTGAGAATTAATTAGTAAATTTTTGAAACCAGCATAGCGTTATGAAGGGCAATGCCTAAAGCAAATCTCCAAGTGTTTGCTAGTTGAAACTATTGGTTATTAATTTTTTTATGACACTTTTAAGGTCTAAAGACGGTGTTTTTTGATTATTTTTATTTTTATTGTATCAAATCAATATCTTAGGGTAAAATGAGCAGAATTATGATATTGTAGTTCCTTTAATTACAAATCGAATGAGACTTCCTAAGGTCCGATCCGTCAATTCCCTTTCGAGATACGTTTAATGGTTTATAAAAATTCTTAATTTTTTATAAATTTTACAGGACCAGAACTTTTTTCTAAAAATCTAGTTTTAAACGGATTCTCTTGTTGGTCAATTATATTTTTATGTAAGAATACAAATAATTGCTCCAAAAGCTTTTTAAACCCTTATTTATTGCTTTGAATTAGGGGTGACTTTTGCGTCATAAACTAATTAAGCTACAGCGCTCCCTATATAGTACACACATTTTTAACCTATTGATTCTTATAACTGAAGTCAAGACAAAGATTAAAAAAGTTTTCTACCAATACCAACAGAAGTGGAGTTGGCTTATTTTTTTTTAATCACAGCTACTGTATTTATATCAATTAATAATTAAAATTAGTGACATTCAATAGCTAAAGGCCTATAGTGGATGGGGATATAATTTTTATTTTTAAAAAACTGCTATTTATAGTAAAAAATATCAGTAAAGTTGCCTGTTTTTTTCGAGTAGCCGAATCAGCTCGGTTTCGCCTTGTTCTCCTGTCTCACTTTAAATGCGCGGCGCTCGGAACAGTGTATCACATGTTCATTAAAAACCATTTAAGGCCACCGTCCTTTTAAAAGACCTCACTACAAAGATGCCTGTAATTTAATTATTTTGCTAGTTATTAAGAGATGGCGTGCTGTTTCGTGTAACAAGAAGCCATTTTATTAAAAAAAAATTAATAATTGTTATATAAATCTGGTGTTTTCTGCAGAATTTTTGAGGTTACCTGAAAGCACGGTTCGTAGACTTACTACGGTTACCTCTTCCGCCTAACCAATGAACATTATGCCCGAAACTGTACTCTTGTTACGTAATTCTTCCCCTTCAACCAATCAACACTGCAATCGACCTGCCCTCTACATTCGGTTTCAATCGCGAATAAATGGGTTTTGTATTCTTGTGTACTCTGGTGACGTAACTCAAGCTTCCTCACCACAGTCGGAAGAGGCAACCGTAGTAAGTCTACGAACCGTGACCTGAAAGACTGTTTATTCGCGTCGCGAGGAACCGCAAAGTGGACGACGCCTGGTGGTAGATTTCAAAAGCATCCACTTCGGGAAAACCTTGAAGTTGTCATTAATTTGTATACATATTAGCGACTGGTTTATATTGTAATTAACAATGACTTCGACTTCAAAAAACTATTGCAGTGTTCCTCAATGTTCATCCTATTATAATTCACAAAAAAAAACCATACATAAGTTTCCGCTGAACGAGAATATGAAAAAAGTTTGGCAATGCATTTTGTGAATTGGCAAACCTATAAACAAGTACATAACTGTGCAGTTTACATTTTACTGAGAACGGTTACTTTCCAAGTAAGTGTTGCAGTGTTTATAAGTATATTTTAATATATTTATATTTAATTTACTTTATAGTAACACCTGAAACTAAATTGAGAAGACTGAAGAAACATGCTGTTCCATTAGCTAAATTGCCCCAAAGGTCTCATGAAGTTATTAGTAGAAAACGTAAGGCGTAATTTACAAAATATAACGTGGCCAGCTCCAAAAACTGCCCCACCCTCAACTAAAGATCTCTACCAACCTTGCAACCACAAAAATAATTGAGATAATGTAAATTTTACTTTCCGTGTTTCAGACATACTGTAAAAAACAAACATTTAATTTTATTTTTATTCAGGTTTGGGAGTCAATTACCGTATGTATAAACTCGAATCACAAACAAATAAACTTTGAAGAACCTACTCCAACTTTTACTTTGGCAAAACACACGTGTAAATGATTTATATTAAACGTTTTATAGCTTCGAGATTAAATGACAAAATGATTTGCTTTCCCGAAGTGATCGTCCATATTTGAAATCTTGAGCGCCCCTGTCGGAATTGGCTATCGCGAATAGTTTCCAAACATGACTGATAGAAGGCGAGTAAAATATATTGTTTAGATCCGTTAATTTCAAAGATATTTTATGTATGTATTTAAAATGCCTTTAATATTATACGTAAAAAGTTATATAATAGAAAAACTATTATTATTTTTGTATATTGGCTATCAAAGTTTAGTGTTCTTTATAAAGAACGGTGGCGTTTTTCGCTATAAGTATGAATATTTTTTAGGTACTGGACAAAACCTTTGACTTTAAGTGAGTTAATGGACGAGATAGAAAATCTGTCAGATAATGAACTTCCTGACGACATAATTATTTTTCCACCCAAAGATAGGGAAGAGATTGACGAGGACAGCGGTGATGAAGATGCTGTGGAAATAAGTAACTTGACAGGAAATCAACTACGAGTAAAGGCAGAGATAGTCATAAATGATCCAAAAACCCATACCAAATCCGATATAAATAAAGATGAAGACTCTAAAAAGAATACGTCAAAGTTTAAAAAACAAGTAGCTCCTACAGTAAATGTGACAGAACAGAGGAGCAAACGCCGCAAAAACTATCGATGGACCAAGAGAGATATACATAGCAATATTTCAAGTTGGAGTATAATAGAAGGTCCAAAAAACATCATTTCCAAAGTAGATACTTTTTTCCTATTTTTTGATGATACAGTTATTCAGATACTTGTTGAATTTTCAAATATGTACGCCAATTTACATAACCGTGAAAGCGATATTACAACAAAAGAAATTAAATGTTTTATTGGAACTTTATTATATAGTGGATATATGAGTGTTCCTAGGCGAAATATGTACTGGGAAAAATCCCCTGATTCTATTCACGACCTTGTAGCTAATGCAATGTCTAGAAACCGTTTCAGATTTACCATACAGAATATTCATTGCTGTGACAATGCAAAATTGGATATACAGCACAAATTTTCAAAGGTTCGACCACTGTTGTAATGAATCAAAAATTTCTCGATTTAGCACCACACAAGAACACCATAGCTTGGATGAGTCCATGGTTCCGTATTATGGAAAACATGGATCCAAGCAGTTTACCATGGTAAACCTATCAGATGAAGATATAATTTTTTAATGGGGACTACTAGGCTAGGTTATGTGGAGTGGTTTGATCCATATCAGGGATCTTCATCCACTATTCAAGATAAATATAAACTTCTTGGTTTGGGACCTAGTGTTGTCTTACAATTTGTTGATGCCCTAGAAGTCAAAGCTTCCAAATTACCCTATGATATATATTTTGACACCTATTTTACCACGCTGCTGCTTTTGGAAGAACTTATATCAAGGGGATGTAAAGGAACAGGTACAAGAAGAGAAAATCGCCTAGGTAAAGATTGTGATATTGAGGGTTCAGACACACTGAAAACGAAAGAAAAGGGTTCGTTTGACTACTCCACGGCAGAGGAAAGTGAAATAGTAGTTTGCAAATGGAATGACAATAATGTTGTTTCCATAATATCCAATCACAATCAGATATATCCAACAAAGCAAGTACAACGGTATTCTCAAAAAGCAAAAAAAGAAGGTGCTTGTTGATCAGCCTAATATTATAAAACAGTATAATGAAAATATGGGTGGCGTCGATCGGGCAGATGAAAATATCAGCTAATACAGAGTAGCTATCCGTGGCAAGAAATGGTATTTTCCCGTAATAAGCCACATAGTGGATCTAGCAGAACAAAATGCCTGGCAACTCCTTAGAATTAGTGGTGTTAAAATGGATCATTTACAGCATCGTCGCACAATTACAGTAGGGATTCTTGGTATAAATAAAGAGATATGATAAAAAGACAACAAAAAGAGGACCCAGCAAACCTTCAGCCAATTTGCATAGTCACTCAAGATACGATCGGATGGACCACCTTATTGCCTATAAGGACACTCAAACTCGTTGTGTTGCTTGCCACAAAAAATGTAATTTTTGCTGCAATAAATGTAATTTAGCACTACATCCAAAACAATGTTTTTATAAATACCATAAAAACTGGATATTTAAGATTTTTTTATTTTAATTTGTTGAAATAATTAGAATAAAAAACTTTGTTTTAAAATTTTGGTACTTTTAATTATTTGTTATTCACAATCATTGATTATGCCACAAAAGGACACCATTTTTTGAAAAATATATCGTATTTTTTGCAAAATTTCTTCCATACTTTATCTTTGTCAACCTTAATAAGCCTAAAAATTAAATATCTCATCAATATAAGAGAATAAAAGTTTCGGCCTTAAATGGGTTAAATATGGACCAATGTCGCTCTTTTCTTATCTGGGGTAGCGGAAAACTTTGAGAACATTGATGTTATTTTTTACCAGCAGCAGCCCATTCTTGAGCTGCTGCCTCACTTATTTGAGGATCATTGGGTCCCCTAAACCTATTAAAAATCTGGGCTAAGCGAACATCATCTTCTGGTTCATCATTATCAGTGAGAAATTCAGGATACAAATTCTTCCATAATTTGTTAATTAGAGATGCCTTAACATCGGCCCAGCAATTAGCCAAAAGAAAAACAGTGTCGTTTAAAAATACCGATTTGGTTGTGTCAATGAGGTTGTCTAAACATAATGCAAAACAGTTAACAAAAAGTGTTCTGATCCATTGGTTGTATACAGGCCGTGGTGTTAGCTGGCAGGAATATTGCAAAAATGTTGCCGTCTCCATTTGCTGCAATTCATCTACTAATGGATACCCAGGACACTAACAATAAAAGTGACCGAGGAGGCAAATTAAGAAACAAAAGATGGCGACGAACCGCGAGAACAAATTCCGTTTTAAACCACTGAAGAAACAAGTCTTTTGTAACCCAAGCATTTTTGGTGCACGAGAACAAACAGGAAGACATGTTAATTTAAATGCCTGGGGGTTTTTCTGATTTTCTGACAACAAGCAATTGAATTTCATAGGTTCCAGTCGCATTTGCACAAGGTATGAATGTCACTCTCAATTAATTCTCAAAAATTCACTAATTACTGCACGTTTTTTTCTGTACAGTTTGGACTACCAAGTGGGTCGTCTCGAGCTGTACAAGAAGTAGTTTAGATCGGGATACAGCACTAACGACCACTTACTAGTGATAAAGAACCTGATAGAGAAGTCTGCAGAATACAACAAACCATTGGCACTGATATTCGTGGACAACGAGAAAGTATTCGATACCATAAGCCATCAGAAAATGTTAAAAGCATTTACAGAATGGCGAATAGACCATCGCTACACTAACATAATCAAATATATCTACCAAACTGCCACAGCTAGCGTAAGACTATCTGAACAAAAAACAAATAAACTCTGTATACAGCGAGGACTAGGCAAAGAGACACCGTCTCTCCAAAGTTATTCACGGTGCTTTTAGAACATACTTGTAAGAAGGCAGATATGAACGAGCATGGTATCAACATAAATGGAGAGGGGCTCAATCATTTGAGATTTGCAGATGAAATCGTGCTTATAGCCGATCATATGGATGATGCAATAATAATATTTGAAAAATTATATCACGCTTTCTTGGAGGTCGGACTAAAGATCAATATGAACAAGACGCAAATAATGACTAATCTGGTGCTAAATAGAAATATTGCTGTTGATGGAAGGGATATTGTGCAGACTACATCGTATAAGATATGAAATTCGCTTGGGTAGAGATAACCAGACATGTGAGCTCCCACGTTGCATATGATTAGCCTAGGCAGCGTTCTGTAAATTAAACTATGTATTTAAATCGGATCTACCCATATGCCTCAAAAGGAAAATCTTTGACCAATGTGTGTTACCTGTACTCACTTATGGAGCGGAAACATTAACACTCACAAAAAGGGTAGTTAATAAGATTCACGTGACTCAGATGGCTATGGAGCGCCAGATGTTGGGTGTTTCTCGTCGTAGAACAAAAACAACAGAAGCCATCGAAAAAATCGCGTCGCTAAAATGGAATTGGCCAGGGCACATCGCCAGATTATCAGACAACCGATGGACAAAACGTATTGTCGAGTGGAGACCAAGACAAAAAGCAATACGGAGCAGAGGACGCCCACCAACTAGATGGACTGACGACCTGAAGCGTGCTAGCAGTTACTGGATGCAAGCCGCACAACACAGAGACAGATGAAAAGAGCTGAAGGAGACCTTTGTCCAGCAGTGGACACATACAAGTTGATGATGATGTAAATTCTTAAAAAATATATGTTTTAACATTTCTTTATATAAACTTTGTATTGTGTAAAATGGTTTTTCCGTTAATAAATAAATAAATAAAATTAGTAGAATCGCTAGTTTCTATATTGAAAAATGGCACGGAGTTGGATGGAAGGTTCTTTCAAATAGTGGTTCGCTGAACTATAATTTCCATTAGAATTTTGACGTGAAGGTTGGTGTAAAGATAGGATGCTTGATGTAAGTTTTTGTTTACATAGGAACGTGACCCCATGAATAATTTTTTTTTATAGTCCCACTGACCTATTCGCTAGCTTAACTAGAGGACACTGTATACATTACAATCAGTATTCTCGAAAACATTGTTTCGACACATATTTTTTATATATGTTATTAAAGTACGAATATTTCATATAAAACAATAACATGTTAAAAATAAGGACAGAAAAATATATATGGCGTATTTTATGTGTTTGTTGGACCCCAGTTGATTGCGATATGCTCTATTCAGTTGATAAGTGAACTAGAATAACTTATGTTTAAAAAAATAAATGTTGTTTCTATATTTTAGTCGACTAATCGTATTTCCCCATGATGTTTATTTTCAGAAAAGTGTATATATGTACGGTTGCAGCCATTAAATAGTTTACACCCTTACATATCTAGTAGACAATTTTTTGAATTTCTACTTCTTTTACGCAAATTTTCACGTCAAAGTGACGTTAATTATAACTGGTAGGCCCAGAATAGGCTAATGCAAATTAAAAAATAAAATACATAAATCTATTTTACAAAACGTACCAAAATGAAAATTATAGAAAGAACTTTTTTTGAATAAAATGGATTATGTTCTTAATAACGAAAATCTATTTTATATTAAACTAGCGGACCTGACAGACTTCATTCTGTCAAATATATTTGAAATGTAGCAGTTTATTTCTTTAATTCTTCTGAACAGAACCGTCACCATGATGATAGGGCGGTGTGTGAATGTCAGCTCGGGTGACCTAAGTATCCTCGCTTCCACGAACTTTGGACACCCTTTTGGACCCACTAAAAACCCCGACTGGGATGTCTGCCAGAGGGCTTCAAACTAAGAGGAGAACTTAAGGTTCAAACCTGATTAAAAAATAATCTAAAGGGATAGTGGGAACCTAAAGGTGACAAATATTTATAAAGTGGGTGCTTCAATGACAAAACATAGAGATAATTAATTATTTATTATTATTATTATTATTATTAACATAGGGTTAATAACCGATGTAATAAAGAAGAATGAAAGAAAACGTATGTAAGTATTTTCAGTAATCGCTTTCACATAATTATTAACAAAAATCTGTTTTATTTTTATTGTACTGCTTTATGATATTATACAATGTTTTTGTTTGATTACCTGGTGAATATACAAAGAAATCTGATGGTTTTCTAACGCAGGAAAAGGCAACATACAATTGACCATGTGAGAAACATGGGTTTTCTAGATTAATAGCACAAACACCTAATGATTGTCCCTGGGACTTATTTATGGTCATAGCAAAAGCACGCCGCACTGGAAACTGTAGTCGTTTAAATTCAAAAGGTACATCAGTCGGAATCATTGGGATGCGTGGTATCAAAACGTCTTCTCCTTTATACTTTCCTTTCAACATAGTGGCTTCTATCACGTTGTTCAATAATTTTTTTATCGCTACCGTGTGCCGTTGCAAAGACGCGGTTGGTTGATATTTCTCAACATTATAACTACCGATCCAACCTTTAATTGAAGATTCTGAGGTGTCAATCCTGGTATATCCAGCGAGTTTAAAAATTCAGGCGGATAGTTGACGATATCATCTTGGTTAGTAGCTGAATTAACTGATTTATATATCCTCAATTCGCCTGTAATTTGTTCTTGAATTTTAAAATTTAATTCATTTATATCTATGTTTTTTGCAGCCAATATAGCCCGTTCGCTAAACCAATCATGGTTTCTGTAAATCATGTGTCAAGTCAAGGTGTCTATAGGAAATTTGCCATTTTGCAACTCAACATGCATATTCTTGCTTAAGTGTAATACCTTGACATGTTTCCACAAATTGGAGGACTTTAAACATGCATTGAATTCATCAGCTGGCGTTGATCGTGGAATCACTGCCAATGTTTGACGAAAATCTCCTGCTAATAAAATCATTGCACCACCAAATGGGTAATGATTGCTCCGTAGATCTTGTAAGGTTCTATCGAAAGCTTCCAAAGATTTTTTATGTGCCATCGTGCATTCATTCCAATCAATTCACATTGCTGCACAACCTTTGCCATTGCACAGTTCTTCGAAATGTTGCAGGTTGGAGTTTCGTTGCTTTGCATGTTTAATGGCAATTTTAGTGCCGAATGGGCTGTTCGACCACCTTCAAGCAAAGTTGCTGCGATTTCCGACGAAGCGAGTGCAAGTGCAATTTTATTTTGTGAGCGAATTGTTGCTAATATCAAAGAAATCAAAAAAGTTTTTCCTGTACCACCAGGTACATCTAAGAAGTAAATCCCTCCTGTTTTATCATTTGTTACTTTCATAAGTGTATCAAATACATACTTCTGTTGTTCATTCAATAGTGGAAGATTTGTTTGAATCAATTTTTTAAAAGTGTTGAGATCATACAGTTTTTTTCGGTGCAACTCTTGGTTAAAAACGTTATGCATTGGACGATTGGGCGCGGCCAGGCCTAATTGAAATAATAGTTAGTTTGACATCATCAAGCACATGTCCTCAATTGAAATCAATGCTTCATTGTAAATTTCTTTGCTTATTTGTATATTTGGATTTCCCCTTCTAATCCGTATTTGATACAAAATATCATCACACATATTATCTTTGTACTTGATCCACAAATCATTTGGGTTTGATGGGAAGCATGTAGATATGATTATAGAAAACAATGTTCGTATTTGACGAGCTTGTGATGATATTACAGCATCATTGAGAGTTTGATCCCAATGAGCGTCATTTTATAGCAATTGCAAAAGTTGGCAGAGTTCTCTGTACGATCCACACAAATCACCATCAACAGTTCGTAAATGTTGGAATGATGTTGGGCCACGTATATTCACTAATAGCAGTCGTAAATAAAAACATTCATTATTGCTTGGATGTACTGAATAAATTCAACGTACTAATCCAGAGATGCTTGGATGTGAACCAAGATATGTACGTCTGTTTCATAGACTACAACAAAGCTTTCGACAAAGTCCGCCACAAAGAGCTAATGGACATCCTCAAAGCAAAACAAATACAACACAATGACCTTCGAATTATAACAAATCTATATTATAAACAGCAGGCACACGTACGAATTAATGAACACACATCAGAAGAGTTCGAAGTTAAAAGAGGAGTGCGACAGGGGTGTGTATTGTCACCACTACTATTCAATGCATACTCTGAAGAAATTATGAAAAGAGCTCTTGAGGGAGAAACAGCACGAATCAAGGTCAATGGAACACCAATTAACAACATTAGATATGCGGACGATACTATCATAATAACAGACAACCTCCGAGACCTCCAAAAGCTAATGAACAAGATAGTTGAGTATGGAGAGGAATATGGATTATCAATAAACACCAAGAAAACCAAATTTATGAGGATATCAAAAACCCAAAATAATGGTGAAAGCCTGACAATTAACGGTAGTGCTTTAGAAAAAGTTGAAAACTACCACTATCTTGGCACAATAATTAATCACACAAACGATTATTCCAAAGAAATCAAAGTTCGAATAGAGAAAGCACGTACAAACTTCAATAAAATGAGAAAGGTACTTTGTGCAAGAGAACTAAAATTGGACTTGAGAGTTAGGCTGGCAAGGTGCTATATTTTCTCGACTCTGCTTTATGGGATAGAGGCATGGACACTTAACACGTCGACTGCTAAAAAGTTGGAAGCATTTGAAATGTGGGTGTATAGAAGAATCCTGAAGATATCATGGACCGAGCATGTAACAAACAACGAAGTCATGAGAAGAATCAACAAAAGAATGGAAGTATTGGAAACCATCAAGACACGAAAGCTGCAATACCTGGGGCATGTTATGCGTAATGAGAGATACAACCTACTTCAATTGATTATACAAGGGAAAATCCAGGGCAAGAGAAGTGTAGGAAGAAGAAGAATCTCATGGTTGCGTAACTTGAGGGAATGGTACGGATGCACATCAATTGAACTATTCAGAGCAGCAGCATCTAAGATCAGAATAGCCATGATGATTGCCAACCTCCGTCGCGGAGATGGCACGTGAAGAAGAAGATCTTGGAACTGGTTTTCCTCATTTCCATTACTATAGTAGATGGTGGCTGAGCAGCTCTTTGTACTGCGTTCTGTGCTGTAAAATATACTCTTTGTCTATTTTCTAAATACACAGCTAAATGAACAACAGTAGGGTGTCTCTCATGAATAGGAAAAGAAAATATTCGCCAAACTGCTTCATTACTACTAACATAGCGACCCATTTGGTATTGGGTAACTTCATAATTGGAATTCTCTACATTAATACCGATCACAGCCATATCACTCGCTTTGGTTACATATTTGCAAATGTATTTAATAGATTTCACTAAATGGCAAAATTCAACGTTGATGTGCGCTTTGAAGGTCTTTGATAAAATGGGTGAATATGGAACAATCCAGCCATTATCTATTTCAATATTTTGTTGACAATTGATTTAACATTTACCATCCACCATACATGGTGAATTTTGATTAAGAGTTCCACAGGGACCATGTATTATGTTTTTGATAACTACCTCATGCAATCCAGAATCTACGTCTACATTAAGGATTTCAGCTCATATTACTGCATCAACTTCATTTGGCCTTATCTTTTCAACTAACCAAATCAAAATGTGTGCATGTGGCAATCCCCGTTTCTGCCACTTCACAGAATACATATAAAATATTTGTATGGGAAAAAGAAAAGGGCTGTTTTAGGGTTTTCCCGGAAATTAGTCGAATTTTTCTCGCCGTAAAAACCATCCTTATACTTCAAGGAACATTTTAAAAAAAGAATTGTTAAGATTGGTCCATGCATTGTTGAGTTATGCGCTTACCAACACATTTTGCGATTCATTTTTATATTATAGATAATGATAAACAGTAACACAGTTAATATTTGGTGGAAGCCCCATTATTGTCAACACAACTTTGCAATCTTCTGTTCATAGATAGCATCAATCTCCTTATGTTATATTCATCAAGCTCCTCCCATGTCTGACCCATGGTTTCCCATAGTTCAATTATATTCCGATGCCTAAGGTTTCTTTCATTTAATTTCTTTGTCGTCGTAGCCAGAAAGGCCACGGAAGAACATTAACATGAGTTTCTTCCAATTATTCTCGAACTATGCTACTCGTATGCACCGAGAAATTGAAATATCCACCTCTTAACGTAATTCCCAATAAAAATCAAGTAATAGTGTTAGATAAGTAAAGAAATAGGTAATTAAATACAATGAATACATATAGAAACGAAACGACAAGCGAGGTAGAAACCGACGAAGAGAATAAATGGAAGATAGGAGATCAAAATTATAGCTTTAAAAGAAGCAAAAAACCCAAGAGATCACCACAGAAAAATGAAAAAGATGAAGACAAAGACACAAATGAAGTTATGATTGGACTGAATGATGAAATAACTGATGGGTAAAATGAAGGAATGATGAACAAAAAAAAAAGCAAGTGAGGAAGGAACGAGCCCAAAACAAAAAGAAATCAATGGAAATGAGGCAAAAGAAGTAGAACTAGAAAAGAGAAGTAAAGCAACTACAATAAAGAATTGAACACATAGAGAAATGTAGTAGAAAAAATAAGACAAGCGGCACGATTCTTAACAAAAGGCAACAATGCATAGGTTTCGCAGATGACTTGGTATTTCTGACATGTTAAAGAAGAGAACTTCAAATGTTTACAAAATTTGAAGAAGAAGCTGGAAAATATGGCCTGACTATAAATCAAGAAAAAACCAGGTATATGGAAATGAGAGGGGAAAATGCAGAAGAAAATAAATGGATCACTCTAAGAACGAATGAGTCAGAGTAACAATTTGAGAAGGTAACAGAATTTGAGTACCTTGGAGTAACAATTATAAATAGAGGAGGCGAAGAGAAATAGATAAGCGGTTGTTGAAAGGCAGCAAAGCCGTAGCATCATTAAACGCTCTGTTTAAGACAAAAAACGTATCCAGGACAACAAAAATTCGATCTTATGAAATAATAATGAGACTATATAATAAACTTGGATAATGAAACAAAAAGAAAAAAAAGTTAGAGATTTTGGAGAGGAAAATCCTGAGAAAAATTTTTGGTGGGATAAAGGAGGCTAATGGGAAAAGGCGCAGAAGAACAAACGAGCTGGTGGAGATTTATAAGAGACCCAAAATAACGCAGAAAATCAGAGCATACTGAGTTAGATGGTTGGGACATGTTTTACGAATGCCACAAGAAAGAAGCGACCTAAGAGTCCTGTAAGCTGGAGAACAAGGGAAGAAAAGAAGAAGGAGACCACGAAGGAAGTGGTTTGATGTCGTCCGGACCGACATACAATAAATGGGAACAACAGACTGAAAAGTACAATTGAACGACCATAAAAAGTGGAAAACACTAGTCAAGACTATCGAAGCGAGGGCCCTTAGGCCTGTAGTGCTGTTATGTATAAAATTGTATGTGATATATATATATATATATATATATATATATATATATATATATATATATATATATATATATATATATATATATATATATATATATACATATATAAATTAAGGATCACTCGAAGAGTGGTGGGTTTTTCGAACAAAAGGTGGAGAAAAAAGACAAAGAAGTTGGCTACTTCATCTATTTATTTGAAGACGTTTCACTCTCTAATCAGAAAACATCATCAGTTCATCTAAAAAGAACAATATGAAAAACCAACATCCATAGAAAAGTCAATATAAATGTGTTACCTCAAAAAGACATGTAGCAGTCAATGGTATAATATGTAAAGAAGCTTAAGATATTGGACATTAAATGGTTAGGTTGTATAAACAATTAATTGAAACTAAATATAGTTTACAATTTGATACAAACATAGAACAGCAAAAGACCATGTGGTTATTGTACATGTAATTTAAAAAAAGTATGTAAAAACTTATGTAAAAAGTAAGTATTTCCCGAGAACTAACAAGATCATAAGATCACACTTCCAACTTCCATATATATATATATATATATATATATATATATATATATATATATATATATATATATACAGATTGAACGAATTTAAAACGGAACATACGAAATCAATGTATTTCGACTCAACTCAGCTCTAGGTGGTTGGCCAACAAAAGGTTGTCAAATAATTATATTATAAAAATCCAATACTTCAGCGGGCTGCTGGATTCTGAATTCATTCAAGAACAAGTCAAAACTCCACCCAAATAGGTTGCCTAGAATCACTGTGAAAACTAGACTACACAAGCAGTTATTATGCTGTCAAACCACTTATCGCTTCCTTATAGTCCAAGAGATAGAGCCGAAATTTTGAACTGATCAGTAATATGACATTTCTCTATTGGAATATATTCATTGTAACTGGGTTAAGACTTTGCCTTACAGGCGGACGCCCCTCGTGGTACAGGGGGTGGCTATACAGGGATGAAGTTGTAATTTTTTTCAGAAAAATTAACGATCGATAATATGACTGAAAATTTGCCCAGAGTAAGACCAGGTTCAGGAGTATACCAGGTTGGTATAACCAGACGAAATCCCAAAGGGCGGACGCGAGAGTGGATACATAAGGGGTGGCGGACAGGGGTGAAATTGCAATTTTTTGGGGAAAAACTAACGATAAGTAATATGTCCGCCATTTTCATGGCTCATTATTTAGCCCCTAAAAACTCTAAATCCAAAAGGGCGGACAGCTGGGTTGGTATAGAGAGCCATAAAACGGGGTCAAATGTATTTTAGGCCTCGGTAACAATTTTCAAACTGATTTTATTATGATATTTTTATACCGATTGATTTGAAAATTTGTATGCTCACTTCTGTTACTATTCTGAGAAGCGTCAAGTAGAGTTTTCCTCAAAATTTTCCAAAAAAATTTTCATAAATGAAAATTTTCGTAATTTTTTGAGGTAAAATCTAATTTATAGAATCCTTTCGATTTTCTGTAAGTTATACCATGATTTTTTTCCAAAAATTTTCGAACGATTTTTCCGATAAGAAAAAAAAATTAGAAAAACTTTTCTAAAACATTTGATAAAATTCTACGTCATCGTCTGAATCTTTTATAGAATATTTTGTAGTTTTAAAATGATATTATGATAATGTTTTTTTTTCAAACTAAAGTCATATTTACTTTACAAATCACATTTTTTTCTTAAATATAAATATTTTACGAATTAATTTTTAATTGAATAAATGTTTAATATTTGATATTTTATTAAATTAAAGTAATTTTAGAATGTTAACTATTAAATATTTTTGGTATAACAAATAGTAATTTTACTTATTTTTTATTACAATAAAAAGGTTTTTAAATTTATATTGCATAAATAATGGTTGTTCAGATATAAGAAAAATTTGATTTATTATTACATTAATAATCAAATACAAAATATATTATTTCTATTTATCAATAGGTAAAATTCAATTTGTAGAATTCCTTTAACATTTTACAAATAATTATTAATAAAAATCAATTTAATAGTGCAATTATCAATTTTTTAAGTTTTGAAATTTACTTTGTACTTAGATATTTTCAATATTTTTTTTAACTTTCAAATTGATTGAATTTTTTTTTTCATTAGTTAATTATAATTTTACAAATTCTGTTTGGACATTAATTTTGCATCATTATTATTTTAAAATATTAAAATAATAATGATGCGCGTTCCATTTAGATCAGTAATTCTGGACGCATGCGCTAAATGTAATAAGTATCAAAATGCTTTTATCCAACTTGGTGAAACTGACTTCGATTGTAATGAAGTTTTTGAAACCTTAGAAACTTTCATATGTCACTTATATGGAACAGGACTGACGAGAACACTTCCAAAAAGAAAAGTAAACGATGTCAGATTTTCACTATTTAACCGGCAGTATAAGTTGCATGATATGAACGAGCCTTTTAAAAAAAAACTAAAAAATTTCGATGCTTCAAGCTTACCACCATGTCAAGATGAATTACACTAACATCTACTGCGAGCCCATTATATTTCAAATATTTGGACAAATGCTCACAAAAAAGTACCAACAGAATTGATCGTTGAATAACATGGTTGGGAGTTTGAAGATGAAACATATAAATTCAAATGATTTAGTGGACCTCAGATGCCAGAATCAATTCGAGAAGTAGTGATTGAAAATGAAGCATATAATGAATGTGATATTATTGAAAGTGAAAGTGACGAAGATGATGAATGTGATGACATCAGTGAGAGTGAGAAAAATGACGAAATTTTTAAAGCTTTTCTAAATTTTTTTTTCTTATCGGAAAAATCGTTTGAAAATTTTTGGAAAAATTCATGGTAAAACTGACAGAAAATCGAAAGGATTCTACAAATTAGATTTTACCTCAAAAAATTACGAAAATTTTCATTTACGGAAATTTTTTTGGAAAATTTTGAGGAAAACTCTACTTGACGCTTTTCAGAATAGTAACAGAAGTGAGCATAGAAATTTTCAAATCAATCGGTATAAAAGTATCATAATAAAATCAGTTTGAAAATTGTTACCGAGACCTAAAATGGGCAGGCAAGTGGTACATTTGACCCCGTTTTATGGCTCTCTGTACCAACCCAGCTGTCCGCTCTTTTGGATTTAGAGTTTTTAGGGGCTAAATAATGAGCCATGAAAATGGCGGACATATTATTTATCGTTAATTTTTCCCCAAAAATTGCAATTTCATCCCTGTCCGCCAACCCTTACGAATCCACTCGCGCGTCCGCCCTTTGGGATATCGTCTAGTTATACCAAGATCTTACTCTGGGCAAATTTTCAGCCATATTATCGATCGTTAATTTTTCCGAAAAAAATTACAACTTCATCCCTGTATAGCCAACCCCTGTACCACGAGGGGCGTCCGCCTGTAAGGCAAAGTCTTAACCCAGTTACAATGAATATATTCCAATAGAGAAATGTCATATTACTGATCAGTTCAAAATTTCGGCTCTATCTCTCCTACTATTAGGCAAGCTCCTCTTTCCTTTAAAGGAGACAGATAGTTGAACGATATTTTATACAATGTCTATCACCGGGTATGGATTTATTTTTGTCCAAGTTTTATATTGGTCCACTATTTCAAATGCAGTTCAAACAGACATATATTAAATTGTATGTTCCGTTTTAAATTCGTTCAATCTGTATATATATAAGAACAAACGAACCCGGGCCTTTAGCACTACTCCATCCCCGTTGACCGAGAATTCTCCACTATTTCTTAAATGATGAGTCTGCCTTTTATCAAACCTATGATTTCTCGGCCTATAAACTCTTATTCGATCATTGCTATATGATTGAAACACTTTTTCATGAAACACATCGAAAAATGCAACGTTAGACCAAAAGTTGTCCTCACGGTTTATGAATTCATTAAAAAATGCAACTCGTCTTCTATTGTCATCCTCAGTCAAAAAAGGTTTCTTTACAGCTGCACAATTGATCAATTCACTTGCTTTAATCCTTTTACGTGCATTGCGAATTTTGCCCAGAAATGCTGTCTCTTCGCTAGCTTTTCGACCAACACCTCATCTTGTTGTTCTGTGAAAATCTTCTGCTCTCTTGAGCCACCCAACCGTGCTTCTTCTTAAGGTGCCCTCTCTATTACTAAAGGTTGGCTATAACTACAGCAAATTGCTCTCTCTCTCTTAAGCTGTTCTTAGTATCGAGTGTGTGTCCATGCCTGTCCAGTCTCTTACATTTTTCAGCCAGGAGCATTTTTCTGGTTTTTATAATATTTAGGAGTTCTCTATCTGTCCCCATTCTTCTCAGCACCTCGTTGTTGGTCGGGTGCTCTGTCCAAGAGATCTTCAGCATCCTTCGAAAAACCCACATCTCAAAGGCTTCTACACGTCTCATATTTGTGATTCCGAGAGTCCATGTTTCCACTCCGTATAGCAATATGGAATAAATGAATGTTTTTACAAATTGGTATCGGATATCCAACGTTAAGGTAGAGTTTATTAGGACTTTTTTCATTCTTTGAAAACCTAGCATACTCTATACGAGCACGTATTTCAACTTCGTATTCTATTCTACGTGCTATAGAGTGAAAATGATCTCATTTTTGTTTGATTTTCCATATTCAAGTAAGACTCACGTCCAAATCTGCAGCAAGTTGCCTTAGTGAGCAAAGCTCTTAGAGTTTGACAATTGCTCTTGTTTTTGCGCATCATTTAAATGCATTCTAGGAATTTTGGACGCGTTTAATAGCTTTTTATTTTATTTTTCAATACGTGCGAAATTTTTGAGAAGCACTTTGATATTAAGCAAATCCGTACTGCGATTTTACAGTATTACAATGTAAAAATGAAGGTGTAAATTATTCAGTGACCGCAGCTGTACATTTACACCATGTACATATATATGATACACTAAAATTGAAAAACTAATAAGATCATTTCAAATTAGATAAACTTATTCAAAAATGATGATTTTAACGGCTCAAAATCACAAGTAAAAACTATTAGTTTTGAAGTAACTAAATGCAAGTTCAAACCTGGTTAGCCCATGGAATTGACGAAGTAGATGGTATGTAGATCCTCTAATTATATGGCCGAAGTATTATGTTTTTCTCCTCTATGAAGTTTATGAGCAGACGTTCGGAGTTCATCATTTTAAGAACATCTTCATTGTATGTGTGCGAAACCCACGATATTTTTAGGATCCGTCGATAGCACCATAATTCATATATTTATTTTTTAGTCAGTTCTTATTCCATTCTTATTTATGAAACTGTTTCTCTAATAAATTATCTAATTATACCATATAATATATGATCAATTAGTGTTTCTATTAAAATAATAACATTTAAATACTTACCCTGCATTCATATTTAATAACTACTTTTTAACACTACACCGGTAACGAAATAATTTCACTATCAGTAGTATATCTAGCAATGATAATACCGTAACTAAAATTCACGCATTAGATTCCCCTTTTATATGATTTACAGAAAATAATATTTAATAATACACTAAAATAGTTATTTGTATTCTTAGATTTATCATTACCTCATTGATTAATTGTAGAGATAATTATTTAAAACATATACGTCTAAAGTATTCAAAATTATAGATTTTGATTTTTTATAACGTCTGTTTTATATTTGGTGCATATTCAACTTTTCAGCAATATAAATGGTGTATCTTTTTTTTCTATTTTGCGCTTCATTAAGCGTGTGCAATGTTATCAATGATTAATCTGTTTTATTGATAAGCTTTTATATATAACCTACGATCATATTAAAATTTCCAGTTTGGTTTCCAGTTTATTATTTTCACCTGTTCTATTTAATTCTGTCTATGAACATGTTTGGATTTTCGTACTGATCTTCTCAGAAAGTACATTTCTTTAGCAAGTAGCTTGTTTTCTGTTCGGTGATTGAACTGCCAAACCTCACTTCGGTACGTTGTGGAGAATGCACACATTTTCTTTGTATCGGAAGCAGGGATCGTTTTTAAACATTTGTCATAAAAAATATATGTTTATTTTAGTTATTTGCACACGATCTACACACTCATCATCATCATCAACCTGTATGCGTCCATTGCTGGACATAGGTATCCCTCAGCTCTTTCCATCTATCTATGTCTTGTGCGGCTTGCATCCAGTAACTGCTAGCACGCTTCAGGTCGTCAGTCCATCTGATTGGTGAGCGTCCTCTGCTCCTTGGTGCTTCTTGTCTTGGTTTCCACTCGACAATACGTTTTGTCCATCGGTTGTTTAATAATCTGGCGACGTATCCTGTCCAATCGATTTTAGCGACACGATTTTTTCGATGAAGTCTGTTGTTTTTGTTCTACGACATATTTCTTCGTTTGGGATTCTATCTCTCAGATAAGACACCTAATATCTAGCGCTCCATAGACCTTTGAGTCACGCGAATCTTATTCAATACCTTTTTTGTGAGTGTTAATGTTTCCGCTCCATAAGTGAGTACAGGTAACACACATTGGTCAAATATTTTCCTTTTGAGTCATATGGATAGGTCTGATTTAAATACACAGTTTAATTTACCAAACGCTGCCCAGGCTAATCATATGCAACGTGGGTCTCACATGTCTGGTTATCTCTTATCAACCGAATTTCATGTCCTAAGTACTTATACAATGTAGTCTGTACAATATCCCTTCCATCAACAGCAATATTTCGAGTTAGCACTAGATTAGTCATTATTTGCATCTTGTTCATATTAATCTTTAGTCCGACCTCCAAGGAATTGTTCAAACATTATTATTACATCATTCATATCGGCTATAAGCACGATTTCATCTGCAAATCTCAAATCACTGAACTTTTCTCCATTTATGTTGATACGATGCTCGTTCAGATGTGCCTTCTTACAAGTATGTTCTAAAAGCGTCGTGAATAGCTATGGAGGGACGGTGTCTCCTTGCCGTACTCCTCGCTGTATAAAGAATTTATTTGTTTTGTGTTCAGACAGTCTTACGCTAGCTGAGGCATTTTGGTAAATATATTTGATTATGTTAGTGTAGCGATGGTCTATTTGGCATTCTGTCAATGCTTTTAATATTCTCTGATGGCTTATGATATCAAATTCTTTCTCGTAGTCCACGAATATTAGTGCCAATGGTTTTTTGTATTCTGCAGACTTCTCCATCAGGTTCTGTATCACTAGTAAGAAGTCATTAGTGCTGTATCCGATCTAAATCCAGCTTGTTATCTAGGCTGATAGAAATCTAACTTAGCGTCTTCTTTTTTTGACAATTTTTCTGAAACGTTTATATAGATCTGATATGTCTCCTTGCGTAATAAAACAATGACTGCATGGAGGAGTTTTTCCTTGGTAGATGCATTCGATGAAAAGCTTGGCCAAAGTCGGATAATTTTATTTCCACCTAGTTTGATCGCCTCGATGACTACTCCGTTATCGCCAAAGGATTTGTTATTTTTCATTTCTAAAAGTGCCGTTTTGATTTCGTATGGAGTTATTTCTGGCATTCATTCTAATCCCCGGTTTGTGATTTTGGGCAGGGGTTGATCTTGCCTTTTGTTGGTGCTCTAATACATTTCGCGATAAAAGGATTCGACAACCTCATGGATTTTGGTTCTATCAGTAGTAACGTTTCCATCTTTGTTTCTTATTTTGTACATATTTTTGTTGCCTATGTTGTTCGTATTTCGCCTCAAAACTTTTAAACTTTTGTTTTTTTTTAACTATTTTAGTTCTCTTGCGTATTTTCGGATTGACCGGTGGATATCTTTGTTTAATTTCTTTATTGTTTTGTAGTTGGATTCGTATTTTTCCGTCAGCTGTTTTTTTTTCTACCTATTAGCTCTTTGGTATTTTAGCTTAGTTTTTCTTTATGGGTCAGAACGGTCGGGCAGCACTCCATTTCCAGTTCTTTTAGTGCCTTCGTTATGCCATCATTTGCTTAATCTACATCTTCTATTTCATTTTTCAATTCTTGTATATGTCTGGTTAGTATATCATCATACAGTTCGTTGTTTTCTGGAAGAATCCATTTCTTTTTTCGTGTTTTTAGGATCATCTTTTTTTTCAATTTGACATTCAATAGTATCTTAGTTTGGATAATCTTAATCTGTGGTCGCTTTCTATTGAAAATTTGTTGAGTACTTCGATGTCTTTGATTCTTTCTTTTCTGTTTGTTATGATATAATCTATTTCGTTTTTGACAATTTCATCTGGGCTGATCCATTTCCATTTACGCTGAGGCTTTTTATCGAAAAAAGAGTTATCATGGATAAATTTTCCTGGACTAAAAAGTTCAGCAATCTTTGCCCTCGTTCATTTCTTCACCATATCCATACTTACCCATTGCTACTTTTGCATCATCCTGTGTAAACCCCATTTTCGCATTAAAGTCGCCCGTAATAATTATTGTGTAATATGCTGCTGTGGCATGTAACGCTGTTTCTTGGTCCTCATAAAATTCTTCAATTTCTTCATCCGAGTGGGTAGTCGTTGGAGCATATGTCTGGATTACCTTAAGGTTATATCTTGCATTGTATACCACAGTTATATATTGATTATACACCACATCTTCATACCTGTGAAGATGTGGTATACAATCCTCGGGCTTATGCTGATAATTTCAACTATGTTTTACACACTAACTATTGTATAATTAGCATGTACTTAAAGTTATTAATAAAAATATTTCGTCGAAACAATGTGTTAAGTAAACATCAGAAGAAAAAGGGACGGGATAGCTATTTTTTTCGGGACGGGACATGGAACGAGACTGGCGCTTTGTTTCGCGGGACGTCCCACATGTCCCGCAAAAACTGCACTTTTATTATTATCGGAATGATTTTGTAATTAAAGTTATACTATTATCTTCATTATTGTTTGCAACGTAAAAATATTTATAGAAATTAAAAGGTTTTTTGTTTTAATAATTCATATTGATGAAACATAATTAATACATTTATAATATCTAAATTTAGAATAAGACAATTTTAAAATGTTCAATTTTAAAAACTGTTTTATAGCAGCAAGAAATAAGATTATCAAATACTACAATAAATCGTTGATTGAATAACCCAAAAATAAATCAAATTGGGTGTACTGTATTTCTCTAGTAATCGATTCCCACCACAAATTAGAAACTTTCGATTTATCGGAATGGGGCAGTTCCTTGAAACAAGAAACATAGACAAAACTGAGAGAATTATATAAAAAATATGAAAAAAGAGCCTCAACCTGGAAGCTTAAGAATCGCTTAGCTTACACAAGTATGTGAGTTTTGAAATAGCTAGCAAAAGACAGAAACGTAAAAATGGGGATATCAATCTAAAGACATGTTTAAATGAGGTTTTTGTAGATGCATTTGGCTTGATTGGTCCGGGATGTGAGAATGTGAGTGAGTTAATTGAGGGTCTGAGTGATGCACAGGAGTTGGCTTGTGTAAGATCAAATGGGAGGTATGCAAGAAAACAACCATACTGGTGGAACGAGCAGCTTGAAAATCTGAAGACAAATTGCATGAGAGTAAGAAGGGAGCGTAAGAGGTTAAGAAGAGTACAAGCAGGATATTTGGAAGAGAGAATAAATGAATTAAAGCGAATGCAGAATGAATACAGGAATGAGATAAGAAGATCTAAGAAAGAAAGGTGGAGTAACCTGCTTCTCGAAAGGAATATCTGGGGGCAGGGCTTCAAGATTATCTGTGCCGAATTGAAGGGGAAAAAGACACCCTACCCCCTGCCTGAGGATGAGAAACTCCGTTTAATACGGGAGCTCTTTCCTCAGGTGAAGGATAGACGTGAAAGGGTTATTGGTTTCGGAGATGCGAAACCTTTTACTGAATTGAAACTCGGCGAGGGAAACCTAGAAAAGGATCATGTTAATTTGGGAAAGGATTACTACAGGAGCAATGCAAATAATTTGTGGCAATAATGTTAGAAGACTCTGAGGTTTCCAGAGCAACAACTAACACATCCACGGAGGAAGCTAAGCTACCCGAGGAAAGGAATGCCAAACGTTTAGAACGTTTAAAACAACAAGAAAAAGGTTCATTCTTCTTTAATTTTATTTCGTGTTTTATTAAGTTGGTGGGTCCTCTTACTTTCTCGAATTCCCTTAACTCTTTTCTTGATAATCCTTCTAGATCCGTATTTTGAGTAGGGTCCTTCAAAGCGATACAAGTTTCTTCTCGAATCTGCGTATGTTGTGTACTAATATCTCGATCGAATTTAAGTTCGATAGAATTTTTCCTAAGAAATTCGACTCCGAGTATAGCGTCTTCTGTTAATCCGGGCATTATAATGAATGTTTCGCGGGTCTGAAAATTATCGATCTCGCAGTCGATAGCTAATTTCTTATTTAGTTCCATCGATGAACCGTTCGCTAGTTTTGTTCTTCCGCTATAGTTTTCTACGGACACAAACAACACAACACCAAAAATACTCACCACACCAAAGAAAACACAAAGAAGCACGCACACAGAACAACACATTCCTATCCCGTCCACGTCCAAAGCATCCACTCCTTACCATGATCCTCCACCCCAAAACCCCCATACCCCTACAAATATAAAACACACTCACCAACACACACTCAACCAACACTATCACCCATACACTCACTCACTACACTACAATAAACAACACCTACACAACCACAAACAACCAACACTACAAACCACAACACAAAATACAGAACAACCACCATACACCACCCAAAATTACAGAATCGAGGACATCCCTCCAGACATCTGTCAGCAAAGACCATTCTATCGACTTACCAAAGCCAACAATCTAATATCATATTTAGATTCAATAAAAGTCTTCCCAACCCAAAAGGCAGCCTCCGTACTAACTACCAATCTTCTAGACCTCAAAGATCTCACGGTAAAACTTACTCTCACAGTACAAATCACTTGAGATAGAAATCTCCATCAATTCAGGTTTCAAAACTAATCCCCAACCCGTTCCAAATCATCAACAAAGCTTTCATATAGTCATTGCCGGCGTCGACAAAAAACTATCTCAAAAAATCATCGAAGATAATCTATCCAAAACAAATTTCCATTCACCAAAATAGTTCGTATAATTGCCCGCTGTACAAATTAACCCACCTCTTTCGTTAGAGTTTTCACAAACTCTGAAACTAAATTCGCTGATACACTCTCGAATAGTATTAAGATCGAAGGAGAAAGATTGAATTCGAAATTCCAAGATCAAACAATTCCATTCCTGTTCGACTAAAATACTGTTCGAGAAGCTACCAAAGCGGACACCACAGCAACGAATGCCCCGAAAAATCAATTATCTGTCCATACTATGGACAACAACACAGGTCTACTGCATGCCCCACGATAGGTGTTCCCAACTGTAATGGAGGCCACCCGGCATTTTCACAAAAATGCCTACACCGAAGAATCCAACCAAAAGGCACAAAACAAACACAACCCTCTTACACCTCCAAGCAAATCCCCTCATACGACCTATCCTCGAACATGAAATCTCTAATCCACTTCACATCTATAATCCTCTTCAATGTCTTCCCTGAAAAGAGGAGTGACACAATCCGAAAATTTAAACCAAATGTCCAATGCATTGTATGAGTATACCATATCAACCTCCTGCTATAACAATTCCATAAACCAAACCTTCACTCAACTCTGCACATAAACACACAGATACAACACACACATTCATTATTCATATATACACTTATCATTTACCCACACATACACTTTACCTTCACCCAAGTTCAAAAACCAATAAACATACAAACACAAAAAAAGAAACAAACCAACAACACACAACCAATAACTACATAAGCCCACACACCCATACACACAAAACAGTGAGCACCACATACACTCCTTAAAAGTCGCATTCAAAATCACAAGGACAGGGGGAAATTGGTTTTCTGTGGTTTCCCAATCTCATAGCACAATGATACCTGATCCTAGGTGAGGACACAGCCACAGCTATCTTCCACGCGTTTAAACAGAACAAAACAAAAAGTCCAACAATCTGAAAAGGACCGTTTCCAACAGAACTTGTACTTAGTTGCGGGCTTGGTCCAACCGGCACCCAAAGGCAGGAAATCCTTCTGACACTACTGCTTTACAGCCACTACTTAGTCCTGGAGAGCGACAATTTGCATAAGTTGACGTTTCCCAATAAAAACACCACCCTTAAAGAGGCAAAGCCTAAACTAGGTAAAAACATGAATCTTTCACAAAGAATGACAACTGTTGCTTCAAGTTAAATTGCTTGTGAAGATGTTGAGGATAAAGAAACAAGCAGCAGAAATCTTAATTAGTTTAAGAAATACTGTCCAGAATAGCACTCTTTCATCAAAAGATGCAGCTTTGCAAGTGAACACTCCAAAAGTGCTTACATTGTGTGAAATCATTGATAATGACATTAATTTGAAAAATTTTCTAACTTCACTATTTTGAATTATTGTAAGTATAGTAAATATGACTGAAAAGTATATTAAGGACAAACGAGTTCATAGGTTAAACATTTGACAGGGGATAATGTTAGTTCTTACAAAGTTTAAGTTAAATTTGACTTATGCCACTTTGGGTTCTTTGTTTGGCATAACAGCTGACTTAACAAAAACTTATATGTATAAATTAATACCTATCTCGAGCCACATTTTACAGCCTTTGGTGTATTTTCCTACCAAAGAAGAAGTTCTTAAAAACATGCCAGTTTGTTTTGCTGATTTTCAAAATGTTAGGCTACTTTTAGACTGTAATGAAATTTATGTACAGGCTCCAAAGTGTTTGCGTTGCCGAATACGATTTTATTCACAATATAAATATCATTTAACAATTAAGTTTATGACTGGTGTTTCACCTGGGGGGTTAATAACTTATGTTAGTAAAGCATATGGAGGAAGAGCATCAGAGAAAGTGATATTTGAAGAGAGCAATGTAATCTCTTTATTAGATTCTAGCAGAGATGCAGTTATGGTAGATAAAGGTTTTCTTATTGACGATAGTTGTAGGTTATATATTATACAATTAATTAGACCTCCTTTTTTAAGAAAAAAAAAAATCCCAATTAACTACTGAGGAAGCTATCTTAAATGCCAAAATTGCATCAGCTAGAGTTCACATTGAACGGGTTAATCAAAGATTAAAATTTTTTAAAATTCTTAGTGGAAAGTTAAGTTGGGCGTATGTCCCATTAGTTGATGATATATTTACAATCATATGTGCAATAACAAAAATATCATCGCCAATTTTATCTAATGGAAACTTTTGGAGACATAATGTATATTCATTCTATAATTCTCTTCAACTTCTGTTAACCCTCTTCTTGAGAGAGTGCATTATAAGATACATGTATTTCAAAAGTTCATTTTCTCATCATATTTGATTTTAAACTTATTTATTTGGCAATGTCCGCTTCAGTACATGTTTCTGGAGTTAATATCTATTCTTCAAACCCATCTTTTAAATATTGTGATTACTTTCTGTCAAATTCCTTGGCGAAGTTCAGTACTAGTGGATAAAGATGAGTGTGCAACTTGTTCTAAGGTATGAAATTAATAATAATCTTATTTAGTATACCTAACATATTTTAATGATGTACCAATAGCAACTCGTAGTTTACAGTATATACCTCAAGTAAATGTAAATATTTTTATAAAAAACTTTACAGTCAAAGTTTTATAAAGGACTTGAATTATTAACTATCTTTAGATACACATTGCCAGATTATCCAATATCGATACATGTGCACTACAATTCATAGTGCTAGAATTAATGTTTTCAGAAGCCACTTTTAGTACACATGGCTAAGATAAGCTACAACTTTTTTGCTAAGGCAGATATGTATTTAGTAGTTTTTATGAATTTCATTTAATTGAAAATATTTTTTAAATCACATTTCGGATACATTATGAATTCATATATGGTGGCACCAAGGCAATTACACGAAATTAGGTATGACCAAACAGCTCAATGTCCTGAATATTCAACCAAAGGAAGATGTAGGAATTGTAGTGGTGCATAAATATGTGTGGCAAATGTAGGGTACATTTATGCTTTGTTAGTAGCAGAAACTGTTTTGTGGATTTTCACTAGAGACATGAGGAGTTTTCTATTTTCAACTATTTTATTCAAATCTTAGTAAAAAATCAAATTACAGTTCTATGTTTTAATTCGTTTCAAAATTTGGTAATGTATCTACCAATACTCAGGCGTTTTTATTCCATAAACTAACAGAGTGCCTTCAGATATACATGCCAATAAAAGTTACATTTTGATTTTTTTATAAAATTGATATTTTCGAGCACTGTAGCTTACATACAGACCACATAAATTGCAAAATATGTTTTTACTACCTAACTTATGTTTAGGCTTAAAGTGTATTCATATCTTTAGTCAAATACTATAATTGTGAATGAACTTTACATTTATAAACTTCAAAAATAAAGTGTCAGAGAGAGAATTAAGACTTAATTGGATTGTTTCCAACAGACCATTGATCGAAGTCTTTAATATGTAAGTATGTATGTATTTTACTGTAAACATACTGTAAAGGTATTTAATAAATAGATAAAAATAATAACATGTACTTTATTCTTTACACAGATAGTGTACCATATTTTTAAAATAATTATGTTTTATTTTTGATGACATATTGAGGCCAAATTCAAAATCGAAATCAATTTCCATTATTAATACACTGTTCTCAAAAGATGCAAAAACTACAAATACAGTTTTTGATCAATTCAAAATTGCTATTCCCATTATATATTTGCACATAAGTAAATATTTGTAATTTTTTTATCATATATTTTCCATCTATTTGTAGGACGTATCTGGAATTTTTTATTGTTTCTAAAATCGTCTTAGTTTTTCTTAAAAAAAGAAGTTAATAGTATAAAACCCATTTTACACTTTGGCAGGGTTAATCAGCATTTAGTTTGCGAGAGTCAAGCAGAAGTGAGTAGGTATATGTTTACCTGCAATTATACATTTTATTTCTAAAAAGTACAGAGGTTGGTCACCAAAAAAAAAAATTATTCCATCTGGTGAATAACTTAGCCACCAATTTGATGGGGAACTTATCATGCCACATTCCATCACATTCATCTTTGAAATTACATTACTCTTGCTGTACCCTCAAATTTTAAACCATGCTTAACATGTTATTTATCTGAGGTGGGTAAAAGTATTTTAATGCTTTGGTTGTCCAATGATTAGTTTTTGCAATAGCTGAAAGTGGAAGATTGTTACATAAGTTTCTGGTTGCCACTTCATGTACTGCTAATCTAGTAAACATATCTATAAAACATGGCATTTCACTTACAGGTATTGGTATGTATTTGTCTTTTGCAATTTCCTTATGTAAAATGCATGAACAGTGCATTAGTGTTTGTGACATCTGTTCCATTAATTCCACATCTTCCCTAAAACAATATTAATGTAAAATCAAAAATTTGTCCTTGCATAATTACACTTGTTTTTGGAAATTTACATACCGGCTAATTTTTGTTTTCCTACAATACAATGAACGTAACCTATATAATATAGAGAATAGAGATATTTGACATTTGACCACAGTTGTCTATACTGTGATTTGACATTCAATGTAAGCTAAGCTTAATATCACAGCCTTGTGGTTAAACTAAACTGTGGTAATGGGCACTGGCACTGTAATCAGATCTCTTGCTGGTGTTCGATCTGTTTTTCTCGTTTTTCTCTAGCGCATATTGCAACTCCTCCTCACTCTTTCACCCTACTAAAAAGAGACGCTGCTATACTTACTTGATGTAAGACAGAGACACAACGAACAATGAAAAACAAGATAGTGTCATCACTTAGCTCTAGAGACTGCTCAGACGTCTATGGTTTACACGCCACGTTTTATCGGATAGGATTTACCCAGTCCCACAGCACAAAAAGCACAATAACACGTAGTGTGTAAACCGGCCTTTATATGTCACAATTTTCGAGTTATCAACATCAACAATAATGAAATTTGAAATATGAGGATGATAATTACCACTACCAATTAGAGTATTTTAGGGTGGTTATAGCACCAACCGTAGTTGTGTTTTAGTTGTATATTGTATATTAAAGTTAAAATTAAAAACTATTGGGTTTATGACTCTTTAACCTCACATTTATTTCTGAAATGTTTAAATTATTTCTTAAATTAATACATAATGTCCGTTTCACTATTGGAGGAACATGAGAAGTAAGTATATTATGATTTTTTATTTATTTTTTTAAATACCTAATGTGTTTCAGCCCTGTCGATTTTTTATATGCCCATACATATTTTGAAGAAACAAGTCAAGATGTGTGGGAATATTGTGTTATTCCTTCGGCGCTTAGTATATTTCATATTTTTTACAAAATAATACTAACCAATTTATTTTTTGGGATTATAATCACAATAGGTAAGTCAGAAGTATTTCTAACAATACATGAAACTAACATGTTATACATTATATTTCATACTATTTTTAGTGAAACTACCACCATCACTCTATCATATTTTTGCTGGAGGAATTGGAATATATCTAATAAATAATTTAGAATCTCTAGAAGGAAAATGTTTAATACTAATAATATTTATGAAATCTTATCTCCTTTTACAAGCCAGTAGTTATATCCAAACACATTTTCATTATAACCAGTATTGTAATAAAACTAAAGTAAGATATTTAAGTACATCGAATATCATGAAGTACACATTGATAATTGTACTCATTGTATGGTAAGTTGAAAATAACTTTTTTTCAAGATTTGTGTTATCTTTCTTTTAAGTATGACCAAAAGGTTAAGAAGTTACTATATTCTAGGTATAGATGTATTACAGGATAAACTGAAAAATAAAACAATAATCACATTATAGGGTAGTAAAAAAGCAAAATCTCTGAATTTCATTGGCACTAATTTATAATTACTTGTAAGCTATTGTATATCAGTTGTCTGATTTTTCAGACATTGTTCCAAACCACTTTTGCAATTAAGTGATCAGGAGATTTTTTTTCAGGTCTGGTTTTCTGGTTAATAACCAGTAGTTTACTTAATTCCTCATAATATGCTCAAGATATTCCAGTTTTATTCATTTTATTATAAACAATACTTCACACTTTCTATTTTTTGGTTAAGAAATTCCTCTGTGGTGAGACAATGGGTTCACTGGATTTTAAGAATTCTTCTATGTATCAAGAGTTCAAATGCTTGTAAGTATTATCTTCTCTATGGCATCTGACACCGCACAACAAAACAGAATACAGATGATAATAGGTGTTTCTTAAGTTCTAAGCTTAGATCTTGTGGCAGCCATATTTCAGCAAATACAAATAAAAATTTTTAATTTAACTGAGCCGGTGTTTCAGAAGGCATGTAAACCCATTGGCCCCAAATTTGTAAGTAGTGGTTAATACTAAAAACCAGAGCCAGAATGTTACACCAATGGAAGATGTACAACTTCTTTATACCCTATCTAATATAAATTCCAATAATGCATCTGATGTCATATTTCTTGTTACTCCTGTACTTCCAGTTTCACTGGAAATATCCTTAACTTATATAATTTAAATGGTACTCCCTGTATATCTTGCGGTTTTTAAAAGAACTTATTATTCCTAATTTGTAGATAACAAGTTTAGTAGAAAAAATTGATTAAAACGAGAAAGAAATAACTTTATAAAAGAATAGATGAATAAATTTCCTCAATCTACTGAAATTGTGACGCCAGATCCTATTCTTTATATGAGACTGACCTCATAATTTCCCTAGACTGTGCCACAGAGCCTGTCACCTCTCTACTTAAAAACGAGTTTACATTTTTATTCTCATTAGATTAGTAAATAAATTACTTTATTTTCTAAATTTTTTTGTCAGTTTTTTACTGAAAAATTGGCTTCCTGAATTTTAACGTACATTAAAGTTTACCGAAAATTATAAAAAAAGATTATAATTACATATTATAAAAATTTGATTAGTATCACGATCATTAAAATCGATAAAATTAAACTATATAAATATAGAATTATGTGTAATGTTTCTTTAGGAGGTGTTTCAAATAAAAATTATAATAAATATCTTGCAATTTTAAGTAGCATATTTTCCCACAGTTCTATATCTTTATCAATATTTTCGATAAAATATCTTTTTTTGAGGTCCGTACCGCAAACTAACAGTATTCTCTATTCAATATAAATAACTATCCTTGCACTGGATAGTAATAGAAATCAGTTCTTTTTAAATGCAATTGACCGTCCATTAGTTGGCAAAATTTAATTTTTTTTTGTTCTATAGCTTCTTTAGGCATAAGTTGTCTTGCTTTATATGGACATTTAATTTCAACTATACCTGAGTCACCTATTAAACCATCAGGACTAGTTGCAAGAAAGGGATATTCATGTATGAAAAGTCCTAATAGTTGAATAGTAATATTTAAAATTGTTTTTAACATTTTTTTTCCTTTGGGTTCGTTTCGCGATTCCATATTCTGTAAATCTATTCCCAAAAAACATTGGATTTAACATTGCTTCCACAGTTTTAGTTCTGTTTTTTTTTTCGTAATTTAGATATTTTACCAAAATTACTGGATGTTAACCATTGCTGACGTTCTATATACCAAGCAGCACTGTTATCTTGAGCCGTTGTATTATTAAAAATCTGTTCTTTGTGAGATATTTTTTTTGTATATTTTTTAAAAATTCCTGTTTTTTGGCTTAGAAGTCTTCTTCAGACAACTGAACTAACTCTTCTGCATTTAGGACATAGTCCTTATTCGCTTTATTATTACTTTTTTGTTTTTTAATATATTTTTTTTTGTCTTTTTGTTTCTTGTACCCATTTTTTACATTTATTTTGAGCAAATAATTTGGGTAATAACCAGTTGCATTTTGCTATATTTTGTAATATATTATTTAAATAATTTCCCCGTGAATTATATGATACTGCTGCCGACAAACACTTTAACTGATAGCCACCTCTCTTAGTGTGATTTACTCGTTTACCTCCAACAAATTTTGCAGTATCAGAATTGAAGCTTTCGGCGTTATTATTGGTGGTGCTTTTTATTAAACTTGTTGCATGATATTTAAGCCTATTGTTGAATGATGTAATATCTGACAACAAACCACACTCTTGTAGTTTAGGAATATAATTAATTTCCTTGGTTTAATTAATTAATGATTAATTTTGTTTTTTACAAAAATAATCGTCACGATTTTTGTGATCGTGATACGCAGTGTTTTCTCGGTGATATTTGACAGCACAGTCAATTGCCGTTCGTAAGCGTTGTGCATTACTTATTAGTACAGATCTTAATTGCAAATGAATAGGTTTTCCCTCAGAACTGTATTTTTTTGAGGATTGTTCTCTTAGTTGATTGACAAAATTGCGTAACAAATGGTTTTTGCACTCGATTTTCTCAATAAAAAAGTTATTGCTATATGACTTGGCTTCACATATTTTTTTGTACGTGCTGCTGTCGCCATCAGCAATAAAATATTTTAAGTTGTGCATTTGTATGCTCTGTATACAACATCTGTGTGTGTACAACAATTGCACTTTCCATCCTAGTCGAAGTACCGTTATAATTTTTGTAAAATACGTGTTGAGTAATAGCATTTTTTGACGCACACACACAACAATACTTGTTTTTTACGCCTCAGTATAATAGCTTATAAGTCCTTTTTCCTATAATACAAGCCATACCCAAAGTATAAATTGCAGATACAGTGAAAATTCAGATTTATTTGATCTTCGTACCCATGCACCATCAGCTATTACAGTAATAACAGCTTTGTTATCTTCTGGATCAACTTCACCCCATTCTCGTGCTAGACTTTCTTCTTCTTTTCTAGCAGCTAACATTAATTCCATGGCTGTATTATAAAAATTGTCCATGAGCATCTCTTCTGTTTACTGCAAAATATTTGGGTATCACACTGAGTTCATGTAAAGAACAAAAGAGAAGAATTCTGATTGAAATACAAAAAATATACTGGCTAATTGGACGAAATTCTACGCGGTTTCTACATAATACATTATTATTATATAAGCAAATAGTGAAACGATGGTATTGTTATAAAAACAGTTATAAAAATTTTGATGGAAAATTCCACAAATCAACAGAAAATATTTTTATTTAAACAAAAAATTAAATTAATTAATTATATATATACATAGGTATATATATATATATATATATATATATATATATATATATATATATATATATATATATATATATATATATATTATATAATGTACACTTGTAACTCATTACTTGTAAGACTCTTCATATACTTGGTTTTGTTTTATGGGGAACTCTAAAAATCTATCAGTTAACTGGGTAAAAATAGTTTACAGTGCTCTAGTTTGTTCAATTTTGCAGTATATATCTAGTATATGGTCCCCATAGTTCAAAGTTTATCTCAGGAGCATTGAAAAGGTTAAGCACCGATTCTTATTCCAGCATTCATACCTATTCTTATGATGATATCCTAAGATATTTTAATTGTCTTACCTTTGAAAGAAAAGAACAAAGTTTGATATGTTATTTCCTTTTAAAGCGTTATCTGGAAACATTTGTTCCCTTTCTTTTCCTAAGCTCGCACCACAACACTAATTATGGTTATCACAGCCCAGTAATACGATTCTCTAGATTTGCCAATGAATTCAGTAATAAGGGTTTAAGTTTTAGTAGAGTATCTTTGTATGCTTTAAAGCAGAGCATTCAATAAGTTTTAAATGAATTTTAACACTATATGTATTTGTTGCTATATTTTAATGTGATATATTTTATCTTTATAACCTTTTGACATTTTTATAAGCAGCTATATATATATATATATAGTAGACTCCCTCTATAATGAGAACTGAAATGACAGACTAATTACCTCGTTATAAGCCGATGTCGTTATATCAGACAACAATAATACTGTGCATACATATGAATATGTAGTTTTCTAAATCATTAACTTCCTATAGTGAAGCCATTCGGAGCAATATAAGATGCTAATAAATATTGTTTGAATGGCGTTTTTGAAAAAAAAAGTTGTTTATTTTTATTGTCAATGAAATACATTAAAACAAAAAAGAGTTGTTTACTGTTATTGTCAATGATATACATTAAAACAAATAATCT